>NC_062546.1:127679593-128425843 GCF_016906955.1 Phacochoerus africanus
AAACATCCTCCCAGAAACATCCAGAAAGGTGTTGGACCAACTATCTGACTGAGCACCATGGCCCTACCAAGTTGACACAAGAAACTAGCCATCACACCCTGTTTGTATACTTTCTTTTGTGTAGCCTTTTAATAGACTGTTCTAAGTAAAGGCAGGGTATGTTAAAGTATTGTCTGTTAGTTTGGGACCATTTGCATAAGAATTACAAGGAAGACTTGTGAAAAGACAGATTTCCAAGTCCCAGTACAGATGGATGGAATCAGAACCCTCCTCTTCTAATAACTAGGCAAATCATTTTCTACCTAGGAAAATTTGAGAATAATGCATATTTCTTCTGAAATACCATAATCATAAAGTAGTTATTATTTCCTTGGGTTGTTTGCTTTGCTACATATAGAGTAATGATCAATGTGCTTGTTTTCCATTGTCACCATTGCCCTGAGTTCTCAAGGGTTTGAGCCAACAGTTTTGTGAAGGATATAAATACAATCTAGAAAACAATGTGATCTTTTATTTATTACTGTTGCCATTGTGAGAAATAGGACATCGTCCATAATGTTTGCTTGGAATGGCATTGGAAAAGTAACCTTGCCCAAGTTGCTTTCACCTTCCTTGCAGAGCAGTCTAAATTTAATTATAAGAAAACTATATAACCTTTGGGTCATATTATGTATTCTTCTGATGAATAAAGATGCACATGAAAAGAACCTATCTTCATTATCTTCTTATAGTGAATTAGTAAAACTACATATAAAAGCACTCCCAAAATAATTTCCTTTGAATGTAACTCATTTCAAAAATTGATTTGGTAGTCAAAAAATTCAGTGAATGTTTTTATACTACATTGCTTTTTTTTTAAGATTAGTGATGTGCCTTAAGGAATATTAGTGATTCTGAGAAATACTTCAGTAAAAAATTATTTCATTTGTTTTTCTAAAATGTTCCAAATGGGTTTATCTATAAAACATATTTATATATAACAATATTTAATATACTTCTAGAACATATTTTGAAAGATGCTAATTTATTAGTTCCTATCTTTAACTAGTCATTCAATAACAAATATTTTTGAGATCCTATTCTGTTTGAGGTAACATATTATGCTCTGGGACATATAAATATGAAGAATATACAGTTCCTATTCTGAGAGAAGGCACAGTTTAGTATTTCCAGAAGCATAAATGGACAGATTACAAAGCTATGATCTAGGTGTTTAATTGGTGCCTGAGCAGTGGGAGTACAGCAGTGGAGGATTATATATTTGTCCTCTAGGTAAGCTTGAGGCTAAATATTGTTTTTAAAAAATTGTAATCCTGCTGAGAGAAGTGAAAACAAGGGAGCTTTTAAAACAGGATAGGGACACGATCAATTAAAAATGCTTTCAGGAAGATCACTTGGCAGAAATTTGGTGGAGGGACTATAGTAGGAGAGCCTGGTGAGAGAAAGAACAGATGGGAAGCTATTGCAATACTTCAGATGAGTGATCCTGAGCTTCTGAATTAAGGCAGCTGAAGTGGAATTAGACAAGACAAGCCAAACTCGAGAGACATTCTGAGGAAGAACTGACAAGAGAAGCTGATGTGTTGAATGTGGGGAAGAAAGGAGTCAACAATGATTCTAAGATTTCTGTCTTAGGGCAGGGTATGGATGGTAATTCCAATAGCACCTCAAGACAGAAGAAGGGGCAATGATACGTCCTAGGAAAGAGGGTATTGATTTCAGATTTGAACCCACAAATTTTGATATGCCTGTAAATCAACATCAACAACATGGACATATCCAATTGGAGGCAGAAATATTGATATGGAGCGCAGGAAAGAACAGGGTGGACAAAACAGGTTTGGAAGTCATCACCCTACAGATAATTAAATTTGAGAGAGTCAACAAGAACATTCAGAGAGCAGAGAGAGAGGGGGAAATAGAAATAAGACAAGGATTTAGCTAAGAATAATGTTTGTAGTGCACACTAATGAAGGAGGCCAAGAGAATGCAATTCAGTGCATTGAAGGAGAGCAAGGAAGGGTAGTCTTCTGGATAATAGGGAAGGAAAGAGCTTCAAGAAATGCATCAGTGCATCCTTCAGTGCTGCATGGAATTTAGACTTACTTCCCTTATCATTTTCTTTCCTTTTCTTTCTTTCTTTTTTTGGCCTTTTCCTTCTTTTGTCTTTTTATGGCCACTCCTGTGCCATATAGAGGTTCCCAGGCTAGGGGTTGAATTGGAGCTACAGCTGCCAGCCTATGCCACAGTCTTAGCAACCCAGATCTGAGCCTCGCCTGCAACCTACACCACAGCTCATGGCAATGCCAGATCCTTAACCCACTGAGTGGGGCAAGGGATCAAACTTGCATCCTCATGGATACTGGTCAGGTTCTTCACCACTGAGCCACAGTGGGAATTCCCCCTGATCATTTTCTTTTCCTTTGCAGTCTCCTCCATTGCCGGTGTGCTTAGAAGCTGTGCTTTAGAGGGGAATCTGCATCAACATCCCTTTCTATTTGATAGTTTCACTTTCTACATTCTTAAATCTTCTGGCATTTATTTTGGGGGTAAAATGTGGCAAATAGGTTTAAGTTGATACCTGTGTTCTATACAAAATTAGTAATTTTTTTTTCAGTCTCAGATATGCATTACTTTAAAATGATCTTCTTCAGTCCTTATGCCTCACCTATTTCACTTGCTCTATCTCCAGTAACTATAGTTAGGAATAACTAGGAGTAGACTGTAGCCAAATTCACAACACAGGTCTCCTGCCTCTTGCCCTAGGGCTTCCTTATTGATGCAGAATAGTGATATACAGGCATTTATATTTGATGTCAAAATGTGTAAGCAGGTGTGTATGTGTATGGTGTATGTCCCTGTGTGTTGGGGGAACTGGAATAACTAATTCCCTTGAGGGCACATCCTTGACTAACCAATAACAGAGGGGAGGGGGGCGACTTGAGATCAATTTTTCTGCCTTAGGAGAAGCTGTTGTCTATACTGCCTCTTAGAAAATGGTCTTTTGAGGTGGAACAGTTAGCTCAGTCCTTGCATTCTCAGTGTATAATGTGATCTCTGTATAAGGTGATCCAGGTATAATGTTATCAAAGTTTACAGCTGTGTGTTACTAATCAGAAAGTTCAAAAGTCATGAACAATAGTTACCAAGTCCTTATGTTTCTGAAATAAAGTAACAGGCCTCTTTGAGACATGCTCCAAGATTATGAAGTTGGTTTAGACAACATTATTTCACCTGCTATTTAAAAGACTGTAGTGATACTGCGTTTTAAAGAGTTGACAGATTATTGTGTGTCCTCACAATTTCCCATGAGGGAAAAATGAAAGATAAAGCCAGATGGAAGGATTTGCATGAGAATATTTTGGGTAGCTTGACATAGATTCCCTGGAGCTTGAGGAACACGGGAACAAGAACCACACCTGGAAAGTGGAACAAAGAGCTATGTCTGGAGAGAGCAGCCAAGGTAGCCAGGTGAGAGGCCTCTTACCGGAAGCATACTGCACTCAGTGGTTCAGAGTATCTGTGGGGAGTGGAACTGGTGGTGGGCCATCTTGGAAACCGCACCCCCTCGGGGCAGGGGTGGGGGGTGCTCCTGCCAGGAAAGCAAGAGAGAAAAGTGATGTACTTTCAAGGCAGGAAGCTGAGGAAGGAATTATAGGCAGCCTGCACAGTCCATCTGAAATCTGAGGGCATGAGTAGAAATTCTGAGGGTTCTCAAAAAGAGCACTCAAAACATCTTGAAAGAGAAAAATCTTCAATCAAAGAGGCTAATGTCTTGAGGTTCAAGTCCTTTTAAATCTTTGGTAGCTTTCTGAATATGAGACAGTGGGGCTCGGTCTATGTTGATGCCAGTCGCAGGGCACATCTGAGCTGCTAAAGGGGATCACGGTGGCTCCAGGAAAGGCACTGCCTGAACCTGCACCTGGGAGTTGCCTCTGGAGAACACTGAGGAGACTATTTTCTCTTCCCAAAGTTCCAGCTCTGGTGACTAAGATTTTCTAATTGCATATAGGGCTTCCTCCCAGAAAGACAAATCTAGTCCCATGAACACTGGTTTAGGGTAGAAGCCAGCTTCTTGCCACCTCATGGACCCAGAACATGTGGCTTCTATTGCATTATCTCTCAAACACATCGGGCCACCACCTTTACTCATCCAAGGCTATGGCCTCCTTTGTGTATAGGGAAAGCTATTTCCAATAATTCTAAGGTGGATTATCTTTCTCAGCAATGCTCTCCTCAGTGATTCCAGGGTAATTTCCTGTCTTTGTCTTGTAATGTAGCACCAGCTTTTCACATTAAAGAAGAGGAAGGAGAAATCCACACATATAATCTATTGTCAGGCAACCAGGCTGAGGTGTATCTTTTACATGTGACTTCCAGAGGGCTGTGGAGCTCAACTTAGCACAATGAGGAAAGAAAGGGATCTTCTAGAAGGAGCAAAGATAGTGTATAAAAGAGCAGAGAAGGAACTGGACCAATTATTTTCTTAAAACTTGAAGTAGTAAAGGTTATACAATTCCATTCTACGTGGTTAACTCTTTTTCATTGCCACTTGATGCAGCATGTGGAAGTTCCTGGACCAGGGATCGAACCTGAGCCACAGCAGTGACAAGGCTGAGTCCTTAAATGGTAGGTCACCAGGGAACTCTCAACATTTTCTCTCTCCTTTTTGGGGAGGAAGGAGGTGCTGAGAGGGAAACTTTGTATACTGCTATCTCTGTCCTTTCCTTCAGGGTCCTGCTGGGGAACTGCTTTTGGAGCTGCCTCTCCTGGGCATTTTACTCTCCGGCTGGGACAGCCCCCAGTGCTATTCTGAAATGGGGATCAAGGTTATTTATCTCACAGCAGCCAGACAAGGCATTCTCTGGATATCCCAATGCTTAGAAACCAAGGTTTTTCAAAATAGCTCTCTCCTGCAGTGTTAATACTGTTCCACAAGGGTACCAAAGCGTGCTGTTTATACCGAACAGTTTTTTTCACAGAATTCTTAATGAGACAGTCTATTCTTTTTAGATTTAGAATTCCATCAATCCTTTTCTACACCTGCACATTTGTAAGATTCATGCATTATAATAGACCATTAGTGCCTGGATGAGAGACATTTTGTGTGACAAGTAACCTATGGCAGAATTGCTCATCCTTCTATGACTAAGGCTTGGTTACTAGCTTCTCGGCCTCATTCTTTCTTCCCTTGGAAGGAAGGAATTTTATTTCATGAGGCTTTGAAGTCCTTCAAAGAATTCACTTTTATTGGCTCAGCCTCGTCTTTCCCCAAATGTCAGAGCATCCCAGAAGTGGAAACAGTTTGGGATGAAGTTGGCATCTTTCTCTCACCCCATCTCTTTTCCATTCCATCTAGTAAATTCCAGAGCCATGGAGGATGGACTATGCCCCTCAGAGCACTGTAGTTTCTCAGCATTTTTGGAGATTACCATGAGAAAGGAGGAAAGGTCTGTGTTGATGAGGTTCTGTGCCCCAACCCAGCTTCAGCAGGAATAGCTCTGTTTTCACCTGTTTTGTTTTGTTTTTCCTTTCTGACTGTACCCGTGATGTGAGTGACATGTGGAAGTTCCTGGGTTAGGGATTGAACCTGCGCCACAGCAGCGATCTGAACTGCAGCAGTGGCAACAATGGATCCTTAACCTACTGAGCCACATTTCAAAATGCTCTTTTATCACTGGTGTCATTTTGTAACCCACACAGTTACAATGAAAGGTTAATGGTGGTAAAGCTTGTTTGGTGCAGCCGCTGGTCTCTGTGACTTAGTGAAGAATATGTTTTTAAACAAACCCCCAAAACAAAATCAAGACTATAAAACAAGAGTCATCTTAGAGCCATGTTGCCTTCCACAGGACTATTCCAGCTTGATTTGAACTTTATGGCTTTTATCCAATCCAAAACCCTCAAAGAGATTTTTGGAGGTTATTTATGTATTTTTTTCTTTCAGCTCTTACACCTGCAAGGACCGCCTTGGCTTTACCTTATATCAAGGGGAGTGTGAATTGCAGGCACTTCGCTGGCTTCAAATCAATCATCAGACTAATAACTTTTGTGAATTTTGAAGACTATCTTGGGGAGGAATCACCTCCCAGAGTGATAGGTCTCCCAACCCAGCACTGAGGCTGCTCTCCACTCTTCTCTCTCTTCCTCTTATGCTTTTTCCTCCCTCACAGGACTGACAAGCAACACTTGAGGTCTGACCTTGAAACACTTCCATCCTCTTTCAGATGCTTCAGAGCTTGCTCAAACCCTTTCACTTCACAAAAAGTGTCCTGGTGAATGGTTCTTTCACCATTTCCTTATGGGAAAAATTTAAGGAAGGTTTGATTTTGCTTTGTTTCCAGTGGTAGTTCTGTTGTTGTGGAGACTGAGTGGGGGCTATCTTTTTGCTGGACTGCTAAGAAGCCAGTTTTTTCCTTATATATAGGCAAGGGCCTGGGTGGTGGTGGAATGAGATCCTCCCACCGATAGGCAAAGGTATCTTGAATAGGAATGAATGAAAATGCCTATGAGACCACAAATAGCAGAACCAGTGTAGGGGAACTTCAGATATAGCCAACACTGAGAGAGAAGCAGGAAAGTGGTAACATGCAGGGAATGAAGGAATGAAAGCAGACACTCATTTCTGTTGAGTTGAGAAAACAGAGTTTGTACTTTGTGGACCTACAATGTTATAAAAAAGGGTGAATATAGGAATCGTTGGAGTGTGGTCATTGCTTTAATTTCATTATATTTCTGTGGCTATAATCATGTATAGGCTAACAGCAAATTAGAAGTTCTCCATGTGGATGTTTTTCTTCTTTTAAAAATAATTTTTGAATTTGTTTTTCACTGAATTTAAAAATATTTTGTGCCAGATATTGACTCCATGCTTTATGTAGATTGTCATTTAATTCTCACATCATAACTACCTCGAAAAGGTAGGAGTTATTTCTATCTCATTTTAATGATGAGGAAAGCCAAGAACAGAGAGGTTGGTAGCTTGTCTAAGATCACAAAACAAATTTCAAGGCAAGGATTCATATTCCAGCAGGGGCATTATCAGAGATCTTTGTCAAGACCCTAAAAGGCCTAGTGATGTAGACAACAGTGAATTGTATTTTCAGCATCTAATGTATCAGTAAGTGTCAGGACAATTAATAGAGGAGAATGTTAGAATATTATCCCTAATAAAACAATGTCTTTTAATTATTTTAATATTTGAAATGTGTGATAGCAGATTTATAATCACTTTGTGAATTTTACTATTTGATTTTGATACATATCTTTGTCCCATTGACCAAAGCTCTGCCTTCTATCTCACCTACTAGAATTGGGACAGGAGACAATATGGGATTCAGGAACAAAGGGCCTGGATCTCCTAGTCACTTCATGTATATATTACAAAGACAGTATTGTTGTGTCATTGGGGTTTGTTCAGTGTTATCCAAACTTCATTAGTGATTGCAATCTCCTTTAAATATGTGGAATTCAAATTCAATTTCAAAAGAAACATTGTGAAACAATGAGCAAATACAGAAGAAAAATAAATGATTCTTCTCTTTCAGTATGACTATTTACTGCATAGCAGGGACTCAGAAAGGCATTGTAATTATTAAATGATTTGCAATTTAGTCAATATTTTTCTTTCAGGAGAATCACATAGTATGTGTTGGCCACTGGTAACATATCTAATTTAATGGCACAGTTGAAATGAATTCTGCTGACTTCATTGTCCTTCATCTGTGTTATCTCTAACAATTGGTATGCAACCTTATACAGCCATAGAGGCAGCTTTGTCATTCACTGGTGTTGTCAAGAAGTGTAAATAATCACTATGTGATATTTTGACACAAGGGTTTATTTAGTGATGTTTGCATTCTGACATTGACAGAATATGTGAGGACATTTCATCAGCAGTTACTTTAGCCTCACAGAAAGCAAAAAAGAATATGCTCTTTACTGATGGCTAGAACTGCACCGTGACCTCCCTCTTCCACTTTTCTTCTCTTTCTCCCCTTCTCTAATTGTCATATCCTTGTTCTTTGATTTTACGAAAAAAATACTTGTGGAAAGAGCTTTCTTTCTGTGTACATGGAAAGTTAATGCATTATCTGGTCATTCCACAGCAAGTTTAAATTTTTTTTTTTGATTTTTTACCTTTCTGCAAAACAAAAATAATACAGAAATGTCAATGTTGGACAACAGGCATTTTGTCTATGTTATATGCATAATAGATTGCTAATACCCATCCATTCTCTGTAACAGGTAAATACATTAATTAAAAAAGCAAACAAACTGTCAATCCCCAAGCTTTGTTTGGAGAAGAGGCTTTCCCATTAGCAGATAGATATGAGAGAGGGGAGAAAAAAAAAAAAAAGAGTAGCTTTGGAGAATCATTACATTTAATTATTACTTCTATGCCAAGATGTTTCTAGAGCCACAGTATAATCTGTGGGGTCATAATAAATAGGTAGAAGCTATCTATGAATATATTAGATACAATTTTTACTTTCAGGTCAGTTTTGAACAATAATTTCTAACTTAACCAGAAATTTGAATTTCTGAAACATCTACTTTCTAAATTGAAGAAGGAAGCCCATTCCAGGGAAATGGAGGATTTTAATGCATCCTCACTCCACTCCAGGAGTTTGCTAATCCCTAGAGCTTCTTCTGTGATCTCAAGGAGAATGTGGGGATAATCTGTGGTCATCGCTAACAGGGGTGAGTTTATACTGTCATTCGACTGAGTGAATGAAAAGCTAAATAAAAATTATTGCGTGTTTTCCCTGAGTGAAAACTGAGAGGAATTCTAGAAATAAGTGTGTGTGAAAAAGGACATTCGAGTTTCCAGTGGCTATATATATATATATATATATGTATATATATGTATATATATGTATATATATATACATATATATATATATATATTTTTTTTTAGGGCTTCACCCATGGCATATGATCGTTCCCAGTCTAGGGGTCAAATTTGAGCTGTAGCCACCAGTCTTCACCCAGCTGCAGCAACATCAGATCTGAGCTGCATCTGTGACCTACACTACTGCTTACAGCAACACGGGATCTGCAGCCCAGTGAGCAAGGCCAGGGATGGGTCCTGAGTCCTCATGGATACTAGCTGGGTTCGTTACTGTTGAGCCACAATGGGAACTCCCTAATGGCCATTTTCTTTATTGCTGTAGTTCTGCTTCACCTGCTCCTCTTCAAAAAATCATACAATAGAAAGCAGATGGCCATCTCTGCAGATATCCAACTTTTTCTCTGCCCACTGGCTGAGCAGATTCATGGTGATATGCTCCCACTGTTTAGTTGGTAATCTTTGTGAGAGTTTTGATTTTTGTGCTCTTTCTTCTTTCCTGTCTTCTTCCCTCCCTTTCTTCCGTACTTTCTCCCTCCTTTTCTTAGTTTCCTTTTTTTTGTTGTTGTTTTTTGTTTTTCATTCAGGAAAGAGTGATAAATAGTGGTAAAGAGAGATTATAAAAGCAGAATTTTTACATTGGCATCTGCATTCACAGAAAACTAAAGGAACATTCTTGAAATATGAATGGGCTTAAGAATTTAAACTTGAAATATGAATGGGCTTAAGAATTCCATGGCCCCAGATCCTTCCATTCATATTCATTATTTATGACTATGGGTAGTAGGGTTGGATGAAACTGCAGTCAACCTACACTGTGTCCTGCTTTGCCCAGGTGATTTCCCAAGGAGGGGAGGATCCTCCTGTCAGGCTCTGATGATTTGGGAGAGTACAGGGGGTTACTAATCCCAACTGTCTCTCTTCGGCATCAAAAAATGGGGCCTCTGAGGAATTGGGGGAAAAGATCGATGGTTCTTCACTTGTGACATTTCCCTGGGAAGCTCCTCTGCAAACAGGCATGCAGTTCCCACAGAACAGCATTTCCCAATCCTAGTTGTGCTGTCAGAACCACCAAGGGAGCTTTTGAAAAATACTGATGCCCAGGTCCTACGCCCAGAGGATCTGATATAATTACCCAGGGTGGAGTCCCAAAGTGATTCTGATGCATCCCTAGAAAGTATAAACAGGACAATCAGATTTCAGAAAATACCATACGTTGTTCTACTTTCTTTTCTACCCTGGGTTTCCTGCTGTGAATTGTTGTTTGATTTCTGTTCTCAATCATCTAAGGTCTTTCATAACCTCTTTTACTCTCCTCTCCTGTCCTATGTTCAGCCATTCTGTGACTCCTGTCTCTCCCTCTCTGCCATGCTGCCTGAGTGATGGATGATAAAAGAAGTTAAATATATATATATTTTCTACATTATATATTATATTATACATATATAATATACATGCATATATATATCATATATTCTACCTTCTAGAAGACTATTACCAAAACCAAGATCAGCATAGCCATGAACTATTACTCCCCCCAATATACAAAGATACAAAAAAAAAAGAGATTTGTGTTATTGTACCAGGACAAAACTGAAGATTTAGTACACAGTCATAATTAGTTGGTTAGAGTACACTAGTATTTCTGGATATTTGTAGCAGAAGTTCTGAAAATATATTGATAAATTCTGCTTCTCTGACTGGCAGCTATAGAGGTTTGCCATTTGATCTCCATTCAGGAAGAACTTGCCTTCAGCTGGAAGGAGCGCATGACATGGGATGGCCTCCAGCTGCAGCACCTTTCCCAGTCTGATGCAGCATTCATGTAAAGCCCTGTTCTTCTGAGGGCAGCCCCCAGCCAATGAAAGCTAAGCAAGTCCACCAGGACAGGGCCCTCTATGCCCAATGTCGAACTATTCCATTGGCCAACTTTTGCTCCCCATTGGGCTGGCCAATTTGCATCATAATCTGAGTTGTTAACATATTTTGTTGGCATTGATGTCTCTCTATTCAATTCTGCTTCCTTTCACCTTTCCTTTCATTAGTGTCAGATCAGCATCCCAGTCAAAAGACTCTTTCTGCTTCCTTTTATCTTCTACAGGTGTTACCCCCTAAGAAACTTTCTGCCCTCATCTCTTGGTCTCAGGATCTGTGCTCCCTGATAAACTGTAATGAGACTATCTGTCAATCTTTTCTAATATTTTAATAAAAGTTACAAAAGTTGCATTTTAATTTTCCAATTGTGGAAAATAATTACAATCTTTGCTGCATACACTAGTACAGAAAATTAGCATAAAAATATACTCTATCACCTTCAAAATGCTACTGTTTTGCATTTTTCTTCTAGTATTTTAATACACTTGTAACTTTTATAATTTCTTTTTTTTTTTTTTTGGTCTTTTGTCTTCTTAGGGCCACACCCAAGGCATATGGAGGTTCTCAGGCTAGGGGTCGAGTCGGAGCTACAGCTGCTGGCCTATACCAGAGCCCCAGCAACGTGGGATCCGAGCCACGTCTGCAACCTACACCACAGCTCACGGCAATGCCGGATCTTTAACCCACTGAGCGAGGCTAGGTATCGAACCCGCAACCCCATGGTTACCAGTCAGGTTCTTTAACCACTGAGCCACCAGGGGAACTCCTGAGCCACCATGGGAACTCCTCTAATTTCTTATCTAATTCCAATTATGTAGACATGTTATCTCTTAGAAATCCTGTCATTAAAAATTCTATCTTCAGATTTCTAAAATAAAGTCATTTATGATTTAAAATTTAACACTTAAAAAATGTAAATGATTCTAGGTTGATAGATTTGGAAAACTCACCTTCATTGGAGCAGTATATCCTAACAAGATGTGTTCTGTTGAATGTTAACAAAGCAGTCTTCTTCCTTTAGATGTTTACCACATCGCATTACTTAGTGTTATCATTTTGGTTGTTGTTAACATTTTGCTGGCATGATGTTGTCATTCTTTCTGACTTGCACAACCCTTGGCAAACTGCTTGGCACTTGGTTTGTGCACATTAAACACATTAAATTGTGTTGTATTGAACAGAACAGAATTCTTTTGTGTGTGTGTGTGTGTGTGTGCGCGCGCGCGATCGCGCTTTTTGCTTTTTTATGGCCACACCTGCAGCACATGGGAGTTCCCAGGCTACGGGCCAAATTGGCGCTGCAGCTGCCAGGCTATGCCACAGCCACAGCAATGCAGGATCCGAGCTGTGTCTGCGACATACACCACAGCTCAAGACAATGCTGGATCCCTGACCCACTGAGCGAGGCCAGGGATCAAACCCACACCCTCACGGATACTAGTTGGATTCGTTTCTGCTGTGCCACAATGGGAAATCCCTGCAGCAGCATTCTTGTACATATTTTGACATCTGGGACTTCACTGATATTCTCAGGGGAGAAATCCTCAGAAGTAAAATTTCAACTGACATAATAAAGATAGGAAATTCTTTTTCTCTTCATACACTTCTAAAAAATGCTTGAATCTGATAAAAACAGTTATTTCTTTTCTAACAGACCTTGAGTTCTAGAAGATTTTTTAAAAAGTCGTTATTCTTTCATAAACCAGAGTATTCTCATGTACAGCACTGGAGTAAAGAGAAGGTTTAAGTCAGGAAAACTTTGCTAAATAAATGGTCTCTAAGTGACAATGGCATTTTGCCTTTCTCTGAATCCTCGGGCAGAGGCCAGGGTTTGGAGCCAAGATGAAAGGCTAGATGAGTCATCTGCCACGGTATGGCAGTGCCTCTGTGCTCAAATCTGCGCAATCAAATCTCAAACTGATTTCTCCTTTTCTTCTTTTTTTTTTTTCTTCTTTTTTTGGCAAGAGAGAAAATAACTTCAGTATTCTTTTTTTAGGAGGGTTGAAAAAAAAAAAAGGAACACCATTCTATTGCCCAAAATTGCATATAGAATTTCAAAGAGTGACCTCTTCCCAGATATAGCAGAATTTATGGTGGTTAATGGGAATGTGTCACCTTTTGAAGCATAATAGCTTTAGATTCCCAAGCCTGCCCATCTCTTCACTTGACTTTGGAGAATGCTAGGGTTGGGAGTAAAGGAGTATTAAATATAATTCCGTTTTCACCTGGGAGTAATTAATATTTCTGGCCATGCAGACTGTCCCCTGGTGGCAGTCACAGTAGCAATAAGTGACTGACAAGGTGATGGACTCCAGGTATGCTGAGATCTTCAAAGCCTTGCTTTTTTCACAGTTGGTGGATTAAATCATTTTTAGAATTTGGACTTCTCAGGGGCAGAGGTTTTTTTCTTTTACATTAAATATACTCTTTTCTCCACACTGTTCAGTTATATAATAGGGTGAGTACATGTGCAAAGTCATGCTTTTTCAGTATTAAAACACAGAATCATATCTTTCATTTTTAAAGTTACATTTATTTATGCTATTCCTAATTTTGGACACAGCAAATAAGACATTGCCAGCAATACTTTATGGAAAGAATAAATATGTAGTTGGTTTTGAATTGAGTTTGTTATTAAATATAGCTTTGACCCACCCCCACTCCCCACTCCCCAGTTAAGAACTGTATGGTGGTTTGTTTAGATGTTAGACTCCAAATGATTGTGTTTTCTGTAGTTATATTTTCCAGATCATTCTGGCTTTGCGGCCTTGGCTGAAATTGTGTGCCTCTCCTTCCTTTGACCCATTCTGTTTATGGTGTTTCACTTCAGTTCATCAGACAGCACCTGATTAGGTGGCCTTCTGTCATGCATTCCCCACACATCTTGCCTGGCCTCAGCACCATGGGGGCTGGCTGCCTTCCAGAACCTCATCATGGAAGCAGCTGTCCTGACAGGGGAAGATGAGTTTGGTTCATCTTTAAACATTTTCAAGGAGTTGGACTCAATGTCACAAATAGGTCAAAGTCTCAGAAACATTTAAAGTATGACATGATGACATCTTGAAAAAATCTTTAACTCATCAGGCAGTACTATTTGTCTAAAAGAATTAAAACCTTGAAAATGGGCAGGCATGATTTGTGAATCCCTGTTCTTACCATATTGCTAGCTATGTAATGGGAAGACTAACTGTAAAGTTCCAAGCAAGTTGCTTGGCACGTTAAAATGGGCTCAATACATTTTAGTCCTCAGTAAAAATGCATTAAATATTTTCATGTGCAAGACAAGGTTGGATAGCTGGAGTGCTGGATGGTTTGAAATAGTAACAGGTGAATGCTTGGGGTGCTTGCTATTTAATGGGGGAAATCTTGGTGAATTCTGAGCTCAGATATAGGCTAAAAAGAAAATACCACAAAATTGTAAATCTAGGGGAGTAAGCATTCAGGGAATGGATGGATTACAGCTAGTGGGAAGATGGAATGAAGGCAGGGAAGATGGCACTTGAAATCAAAGCTGAAGAAATTTTTCACTTCCTTCATGTGTACACTAGAGATAGTAATTTGGCTTTTGCGGGGATAGCAAAAGAATATTTAAGTGACAGGAAAGAAATTGAACAAATGCAGTTAATGTAGGGAATGTTCGAGGAATTGCTAATAATCAAAGTTGCCCTGGAACAGAGACCACATTAAAAAGAAGGTAGGAGCTAATTTTGGAAAGATAGGTTAAGCCATATTCTGGCAGACCTTAGATCTAAAGCTACACAAGGAGTGTGGTGGAGCAGAGGGAGACACTGGCTAGGGATCAGGAACTGTGGACTCTTTTTCTAGGTACCTGGTAAGAGATGGCAGAGCAGCCAGCTTCTGGAGATACATTATCTTGGGTTCAAATCTCAAAGTTTCCACTTATTAGCTCTGTGACTGTGACATTGGCATTTTCCCTTTTTGATCCCTGGACTAGACCATGTCTCTTGAAGCATAAAATTATTTGCTTATAAACTTGATTATTGGGAATGGGGAAAGTTTTTCATAGAAAAGTGTTTTTTCAAAAGGTGGGAATGTTTAAAAGCCTTGAAAATGAAATTATCGGGCGCTTCCATTGTGGTGCAGCAGAAATGAATCCATCCAACTAGTAAACATGAGGCTGCAGGTTCGATCCCTGGCCTTGCTCAGTGGGTTAAGGATCTGGTTTTGCCGTGAGCTGTGGTGTAGGTCACAGATGTGGCTTGGATCCCAAATTGCTGTAGCTGTGGAGTAGGCCAGTGGCTGTAGCTCTGATTTGACCCTTAGCCTGGGAACCTCCATATGTTGAGGGTGCAGCCCTAAAAAGCAAAAAACAAACAAACAAGAAAATAAAATAACCAAACGAAATAATCAGAGAGCTCTTTGGTTTCCAAAGCCACTGCTAATCATACATGATTCTAAGGAACTAGTAATGCTAAGTAGCACAATTTGAAGGAGTAAGAGACTGAAGGCAAGAACATTATTTGACTTTGGGCCTAAAATGAAATGGGAATTTGAAGAAAGTAGCATTTTTTAAAGAGAGCTAATACAGGGGGACAATGAAAAGGATTTGCAACTGATTGAATACCAGTTCTTTTTTTTTTTTTTTTTGTCTTTTTGCTATTTCTTGGGCCGCTCCCACGGCATATGGAGGTTCCCAGGCTAGGGGTCTAATCGGAGCTATAGCCACTGGCCTACGCCAGAGCCACAGCAACGCTGGATCCGAGCCGCTTCTGCAACCTACACCACAGCTCACGGCAACGCCGGATCGTTAACCCACTGAGCAAGGGCAGGGACCAAACCCGCAACCTCGTGGTTCCTAGTCGGATTCGTTAACCACTGCGCCACGACGGGAACTCCTGAATACCAGTTCTAAAGCTAACAAGCACAGGAAGTATTACTTTCTTAAAATTTATGTATTCTTTTACTTTAATTATTTAAGTGACCTGATTTAGTGATGACTTTTAATTCTGCACTACTGCATGTGGTGTTTCTAATGATGTATGTAGATTGGTGCATGTTATTGACCCAACAAATATTTATTGTGGACCTAGTATGTAACAGGTAATGCTCTAGGTGTTGGGGGTCTAGCAGTGAACAAGACAGCTCAAGTTCTTGCCCTTACATTCCAGGACTCTGATGGAGGTGGATAGAGAAACCATATCAATGAACTAGCAATATGATAGGGAGTACCTGGGAGGCTAGTGAAGGGACTTCTTGAGGAGGACACATTCATACTGAGTTCAAGAAGTCAGCATCACAGAGTGCCAGGATAAGAACATTCCAAAAAGAGAACACAGATAGGCAAAGGTGCAGGATGGAGATTGTGGTTCAGTGGGTTTCAGGAATTGAAAGAAGCTAGTTTGGCAAGGGCATCATGATTTAGGGGGAGAGTAGACAGAGATGAGAGAAGAATATGTGTTAGCTCACAGCATGGGGCCAACTCCAAACATTCATTTCTTGTCTCTTGGCCTTATTGCAACTTTACAGCCCAGGATATGACATCCTTCACAGCAAAAGTAGTTAATATAACCACAGGCATTCTCTTTTTCAGGTACCAACTTTGGGAAGATGTCAAACTTCCAGTTTTTGTGAATAGAAAGTTGGGGATCAAAGATATTTAGCAACTTGCCCAGGGTCACACAGTTTGTAAATGGCAGGGCCAGAACTCAAATCAAGTCTTATGATTCAGGCCCAGAGCAGTTTCCACCTCCCACAGTGTCACTTTCCCCTTTTATGTAATCCTAAAGAATTGCAGTCACTGACCTCTTATCACAGAGCCTGCAGGCAAAGTCTGTAACCCGGGATAAATGTTTGAATCAAATGGCAGAGAAAGAGTTTTCTACCTAGGGCTGCCGAGGTGCAGGGCTTCCCAAACGCTAAGGTTTAGGGGTAAAGACTTAGAAGGGAGCAGTTACTGGCAGAGAACTAGTAGAATTTCCTTTGCAGAGGAGTCTTACAGCAGCCCCTTGCTTTTACAACCCTACCATTTGATGATTTTCCAACAAAATCAATTTTGTGTATCTGGACTGAATGGAACATGCCATAAAAGACCATGGCATTTTAAAACAAACATGAAATGTGGTAAATAAGCTGATGTTTACGCATGGGCACTATATTAGCTATTTCTGCACTTTGCCCCATCCATTAACTGCCAGGCCTGGGACATTACAATCCAGCCGCCTTTTCTCAATTACAGCCACACATTAACTCCCGGCATTCTGAGCCTTTCTAATAGAGCCATTTTCAGCAGTGTTGTGAGCTTTCCTATGAGTATCTCCCCTCTTCTCTGTTCCCATCTTGAGCCCCTTCTGCTACTTGAAACTCTGAGTTCTGAACATGCCTATCTTGAAGCCAGTTGGGGTCTCTGTTTATGATGCTCCCCAAACCCAGGCATCCGGGTTTAAATAAGAGCCATAGTTATAGAGGCATATTGTACTTCTTTCAAAGAGCAGCATTTGCTGCTTGCTGGGGACTTTATGCCTGATGCAGGGGGGCGAGGAAGGAGAGTTTGTTAGCTTTGGGGGCAGATTTAGAGTCGCTTTTCATTGGAGGGGCTCGCTTTTTCCTGAGCTGCCAGACACCGCAGGCTCAACTGAGGCGCGGAGGTGCAATTCAGGCTGGTGAAACGGCGGGGGAAGGCAGGGACAGGCGGGGCTAGCGCGGCTCTGCAGCTGATCACACGCACCGACACATACACCACTCTCCCGCCGCCCCCTGTTTGCGCTTCTCTTCTTCTAGCCGGGGCCACAGAGGTGCGGACCAGGAGTGGGAGACCAAGGAGGGAAGAGGAAGAGGAAGTCACCGTGAAGCAGAGGAAAAGCAGCAGCGGCGCTGGTTTTTAACCCGAGAGTCTGACCCACGGCCCGAGGCTGAAACCCCCAAAAACAGTACCGTGGTCGCCTGCTAGGGGAGCACGGCTCCAAGGAACCCTCAAGTCCCGCTCCCAAGTCGGCCTGTGCCCGGCGCGCCAGGATCCTTCTGGTGAGGGCAGCGTAGTGCCCTCAGGAAGGTGCGGAGCTTGGGGGACCTGCATTGGCGCCCATCGTGGTGTACCAGGAAAAGTGGGGGCGAGAAAAACAGCCTTGAGTCCAGAGTGCGAGGCCAGGCAGTCGCTGGCGCCGGCTGCACCGCCTCCCGCCCTCTCCCCTTCGGTGAGTGCTCGGTTTTAGCGCACCGCCGCGTCTCTGCCGCGCGCGGGGGCGGCTTAGGGGCCCTTGAGGGTCAGCCCGAGGGCCCTGTGGCGCGCGCAAAAACTCGGCGGCCGGTGGACCGTAGGCGGACGCGTCTCTGGAGTCTGGAGCAGGGACTCTGAGCCCGGAGGGCGTGGGTAGGGGCTGCTGCACCCGTGCGGGGCAGACATGCCTTTGGGCGGGATTTTGGCCAAAAGATAGGAGGCAGGAGCGCTGGGGGGAGCCGGGAGCCGTCCGGGGGGGGCGGGCGATCGGGGAGCGCCGGGGAGGGGGGAGGGTCTGGTCCGAGCAGGTAGCGCATCTTCGGCAGCCTGACGAGTTGGCAGGTGGGGTGGAACTCGCTTGTCAAGGCATTAATTTAAAAACAGTTTGAGAGTGCTGCAGGATAGTCAGGAGGGTTGCGGGAAGGCAAGAGGTGGCCCCAGAGATGTCGGTGGTGGGGGAAGCAAAGAGAAGGTTGGAAAAGCTTGTAGGCAAATTTGCGCTTGGGTTCCTGGTCCTTGCAGCCTTCCTGCCTTGAGTGTGGAAGAACACTTTTTTTTTTTTAAGACTCAGCGTGGAGAGAAAGCCTCTGTCCCAGGGGAGGAGAAACGTGTGCAGGGGGCAGAAACTGCAGCTACCTGCCGGGCGCGCCCCCCCCCCCAGGCGCGCTCGCTTTTGTCCCCCCTTTCTCTCCCGCCCCCACCTCCTTATTGGTGCTGGTTTGCAGCGCTCGGCTCCTGCGCCTTTGCTTCGCATTTGAATCTGGCTCGCCCCTCCGTATTATGTCTGCACTCCGAAGGAAATTTGGGGACGATTACCAGGTAGTGACCACCTCGTCCAGCGGCTCGGGCTTGCAGCCCCAGGGCCCGGGCCAGGGCCCGCAGCAGCAGCAGCTTGTGCCCAAGAAGAAGCGGCAGCGGTTCGTGGACAAGAACGGCCGGTGCAATGTCCAGCACGGCAACCTGGGCAGCGAAACGAGCCGATACCTCTCGGACCTCTTCACCACCCTGGTGGACCTCAAGTGGCGCTGGAACCTCTTCATCTTCATCCTCACCTACACCGTGGCCTGGCTCTTCATGGCGTCCATGTGGTGGGTGATCGCCTACACTCGGGGCGACCTGAACAAAGCCCACGTCGGCAACTACACGCCCTGCGTGGCCAATGTCTATAACTTCCCTTCCGCCTTCCTCTTCTTCATCGAGACCGAGGCCACCATCGGCTATGGCTACCGTTACATCACCGACAAGTGCCCTGAGGGCATCATCCTCTTCCTCTTCCAGTCCATTCTCGGCTCCATCGTGGACGCCTTCCTCATAGGCTGCATGTTCATCAAGATGTCCCAGCCCAAGAAGCGCGCGGAGACCCTTATGTTTAGCGAGCACGCGGTGATCTCTATGAGGGACGGAAAACTCACGCTCATGTTCCGAGTGGGCAACCTGCGCAACAGCCACATGGTCTCCGCGCAGATCCGCTGTAAGCTGCTCAAAGTAAGTGCTGCCCGCCCCTTCCCCACCTGGCCACTGCCAACCCTCAAACTTGGGAATTAACTCATCTGAGAGCCACCATCAGGCTCCTAGTCTTATCTATCGCTACAGGTAAACTTCTTTTCTTGGGAGTTGGGGACTTAGGGGTGGAGATTGGGCAAAGAGTACAATAGACAGTTCTGTTCTTTTCCCACTCACTCTCCTGCTCATTTATTTTGTTTTATTCTAATTATAGTCATCGAATATACTTTATCACTTTCTGGACTAGTAACAGAGTGGTTTTGGCTCCTAGACCCCTGAGGTCCAAGGTGCCCTGTTCTCTTTTCTACCCTTGCCGCTTTGCTCTTTAGAGATCTTTTGATTTGCTGTCAGTACACTGCCCCAGTAAACCTGAAGTATTAAAACTGAACAGCTCTTGTTTGAAGAAAAAGGTGCTGAACTTGCTTCAGTTTTCACTTATGGATTTTCTTGATCCCTTCCCCCCCATAGTATTAGCAGGTGGAAAGCAATAGCTTCAGACCCAATAACATTTACTCTATCTGTGGTCACCTTTTTAACAAACACACAGAACAGAGAAGCAGTTTATAAAGTGGAAGAAGCAACACCTGGTTGTTTTCAATTTTTGTTTTTACTACTTATTTTCCTAGAGAAGTATTCTATGAAAGCATGAGTGCTTTTCCCGTCGAGTGTCTTATTAATTTTATTCTTAATTGCCTGTTTCTATGAAGCCTTTGTCAATTTACAGATTTCACTTGAAGCTTTTCAGCATCCATTAAAGAAGATTGCTTCCTACCATCAGCAATGTAAAATGCTAAAACAAATTGCTCATGGAGTGATTATTAAGGCAAGGTACATCCAGTCGTTAGAGGGCACTACTACAAACAAGAAGAGAAGCCCACTCTAATCGCTCAACCAATTAGAGTCTGGGAATGAGGAATACAAGCCTAGCTCTCTATATGTTATTTACAGTTCATCTTTTTGAGGGATTCACCTTAGGTGGTTTTCAGATGTTCTTAAATTGGAAAAGATGACCTCATTGAAATCTTAAAAGTTTATCCGAGATTGCATAGAAAACCATAGCCCCATTCAGAACTTGGCATTAATAAAATGAAACTCTGATAACTATTTAAGTTGAGATTTTGCTTTTAAGGTCTCCCTCTCTACTCTACAAATCTATATTGTTTTACACAGCCTTAGTTTAGATGGTATTTAAAAGTGATCCAGTGTGCTTTAAAAAGTTTGCCTCTTGTGTCATTTTCATTACGTTTGTAAGGTCTTACCCTAATCACGCTTGACCATCTTGCTCAGTATAGAGTTAGAATTAAAGCTGCCGAGTTGTCCTGTCACTCCACATCATATGCATATTTACTATGCTATACACAGTAAATAAACGTTGTGTGTAGCTTAGTGGAAAAATTTCAACCTGATACTGATGTATATGTTAATTAACTGTGAATAAGTAATTTGAGTAGATCATATTCTTCATAATCAACTCCAATGAGCTGCATGCCATTTTTTTCTTTTAATTTATAGTAATATATTGTGCTGAGTACCACTATTTGACCTGAGTTGTTTGGATCAGGCTAAACATGTTGTAGCCATGTTTGTTGCAGGGGTGCTTGTTGTATGTGCCTGTTTCTATGAACAGAACAAGGTATGTAACCCCTTTTAGGATAAGTAGGCCTACCAGGCACACTTTGCTAATATAGGGCAAAAGTCTCATCATGGAAGAAACTCTTATATGTCACTTTGAGATTCTTACGGAAGAGTAGTTTATTATATTGATTGGTCTATTAGAAACCTAAAATTAGGCTTTAAAGGTCAGTTATTGCTGTTCTTTAGTTTTTCAAACATATAAATGCATCTATTAAAACAAATATCTTTTTAAGGAAACATATTTTAGATATTTTTAGATTTTGTCCAGTTGTATTTTAACAAAGCCAGAAATAATTAGAATTAATCTAAATGGCAGATTTTGGTGTTGGTTTTTGTTTTTACAAAATTATAGTGAATCTGAATCACCTAGTTTCTGCAGTGGTTTTAGGACACCGATAGTGATTTTTATGCATAAGGCCATGTACCTTATATACCAAAAGGAGTGTCCTGATTTTAAAAAGTAAAGATTTTGAGTGTTGGAAAATCTGGAGCAAGGTGCTATATTAACACAAGGTGATGAAAACATCTAATTAAAACAATAGGTATAATATTCTTATCTAATTCTTTACTTTTGTTGGGAAGATATCAGTGCTAAAAGTAAAAGTTACTGGTATGTGGCATCCATTTATATTTAAACAAAATTATCATGAAATTTTGTCCTGCTTTTTTTGTGAAGGAAGAGGGTTGATCCATGGCAGCTCTTCATCCAGCCAATTAGTGTAGTTTGCTGGAAGTTGATTTTTCCTGTAGCCATGATGATTAAAGTGAATTCTCATACTTCTTGTCATTTCCTTAGATTTCATTAAAAAGGAGTTGTGTTTTATTAGGAAATTAATAACATTCAGCAAAATTAGAGGGAAGATCTGTCTTTAATAAGTTACTCTCCTTTTCTCTTAGGGACTGAGATGAAGTGACCTAAAACAGCCAACTATGTTTTTAAAGAGAAGCTATACCAAAATTTTAAAGCCATAATATTTTGATATCATTCCTATGCATTCTTATTATTATTACACATATTCAGGTTTCTTCTCTTAACCTGTTTGACTCTTAAAATTTATATATTTTTATGTGCTAAAGATTTATGTATCTTTAATACAGAGAAATATATAGAAATTTAAGAAAACAATATTTAATAGTAGTAATTATAGCCTATATAAGTTCTTCCTGTTACCTAATTTAATTTCATTTAAATTTTTCTATTACTGTTTTCTCATTTGCTGAATTAAAAGCTTATTTATTGGTATTAAGATAAGAATTCTATTTGATGATTGTAAAGCACTTTCTATTTTTGCAGAAACAGTACTAGCATGCATATGGCTTTCTAATCCTTGCTATTATGAAATTTTCCATGCATATTTTTGAATTCTCTAAGTTTTGATGGAAGTTTTTAAAATAACTTTTCTGCCTAATTTTTAATTGTTAACATATAGGAAAGTAAATTTTATTTCAATTCTTCCTGTCTTCTAAGCTTGCAGATACGGAAATTTATTTCAGTATTCAAATATAGATCTTCCAACTTCATGAATGGAATGATCAGCCCTTTTTATACTTAGAAAAGAATAAAGCAGTTTAAATAAGAATTTAAGAATATAATTAGAAGTTATCCTTTAAATTTTATGTTATTTTAAATACAGCTATACAAAGCTCCTTTAAGATGAATGTTCTGTTTTCCTCTTTTCACCCCTATATTGATGTTTTATTTGAATCTTCAATTTATTTTAGTTGTTTCTTTTTCTAACCTAGAATTTAGGAACTAATGAATAGAATGGTCATGTTAATATAATATCCAGTTTAAAGTTTTAATAAAAATCTTGCATTAGGAAGTTGAAATTAATGGTTGAAACATTGGACCCTGTAATTTAGTGTTGGGTTTAAAGGTTTTGGAAATCTCACTCCTTTCTATAAATCTAATGCTAATGGTTAACTGCCCTAGGCTTACATCTTATATAGACACCCAGTCAAACCTTAGTTACGTAAAGTAAAGATAAAATCAACTGTTGTTAGACCCATATTTTGAAATTAAAAGATAAGGATAAGTTTTTCTCATGGAAATATCATTTTATATCTTCATATTTTTATTCACTGCAAATAGTCATCACCTTTCTTTTCTAGGAGGTCAGCTGTGCAACCCTTAACTTTCACTTAATGAAAGGGAATGCTGAAGAGTTATCTTCTAATGTATCACATACATTATTTTTATAGTCATCTTTCTGCTCTACATTTATATGGATACTCAAAATTGGATGCTTTCTGGCTTCCACATATGAATGCGGTCAGTGCAGATGCAATAAAAACCAAAATTGTCCTCTGTAAAACTAATAAGCTCTTTTTCCTCTTCATATGTCTTAACATTATGTGAATCTTTTAACCACTGTGATTCCTGATTTTTTTCATATATTTATTAGATTGTCTTCATTCTGTATCTTGCACTTAAATGCAATTATGGTTTTGACTCTATATGACCCTATTTGTATGACTAACTCTTTTCTCCAATTGGTTTTGACCAATTTGCAGTTTATTTTAATCTTAAGATAGTTGGCTACCTCCTTTTAAAAAATAAATTCGCAAATGAATATCTATTAAAAACTCTTCTTCTGAAAGTTATACAAGTAGTTGGCAAAAATATTCAAGGAGTCTAAGACTGATTACCCCAGAACTCTTGAGACTAGATCTTATAATGGCCAGTGAATTTTTTGAGGTGGGTTTGTTGTGTCTTTTAAAAAACTAAGTTCTTATTTAGTCTAGCTTTGCTTTCTCTGACACAAGTACAATAATTCTGTAATAGGTATAGAACTTGGGTTCTTTTTAAAGGTTATAATTATTACTTTTTTAAAAAAGGAGTAATATGTTGTTTTATTTGTTTTGATTTGTTTATTTTTAATATGGTTCCTGAAAAGTACAGGGTGGCTTGTACTCAGGGGAATACAGTGTGAACAGAAATAAGGACATAAAGACCCACAAATAAACAGCAGTAGGTAAGAACAAATGATGAAGAGAAGCAGGAAAAAGCACTTGGTGGATTTGAGGGTGTTTGGTGAGTAGGAGGAGAATGTGCAAATAGGGTTACAAATCCTGGCCATGGTTATTATAAATTCCGTAAAAAGTCCTCAAGGAATTACAGAGCTGTTCTTTCATTTGAATGGTATAAAAGTCTCACAAAATTCATCACAAGATAAATTACATTCCATTCTATAAGTTACTTTCTTTTCAGGTGAATGAATATATTTTAGAGGATATTTGGCTTAGCAATAAAAATCTTTATTTTAGGCTTGATGTTGGTCATATTGTTTTCACCTGAGTATTGATGGAGTTTCAAACTCAAGGAGTCAAAAGAAACCTACAATTTAAATGTAGACTATCTAGATGAAATTCTAGGTTCACTTTCTTCTCTTTCTCACTTAAATTTGGTCTGAGGCCCAAAACTATTATCATAACTGTTTTGAGTCAGAAGGCATAGTTCTTTATCTTGGTACCTGCTTTTGGCTCATTTCTTTCTGACTTCAGAATATATTCAGCATATACGGAGACACAGTTAAAGAGGGAAGTAAAATTACAGATAAAATGGTGAGGAGGTGATAGGCAAGAAGAGCTGCCCTTCTATCTTCAAATCTACTTTTCTTTCTCCTTTCTGGACCACTGGCCCTCATTGCCTTTTCCAGTGGAGACTTGTGAAAAGTGGTGGGGCGTAGATCAAGCCTTAGAATGCGAGAGAGGTACATCTCTTGAGCCCAATGTTAGTGACTAAAGGGTTCCTTTAATTTTTTTTTTTTCAAAATTCCCCTATCTTCCATCTGAGCTACAAAGAAGTTCAGTGGTTATAATTAGAACACAGCTATGGTTACAGAGATAGGAGAGAGGCAGCAAAGAGATTGATTGTATTGGTGAAGCGTGTCTGTGCTGAATGAATGTGTGAGGCTGATCACAAATCTCCCAGAAGGAGGATGGCTAAATGTTGATCTGCTTCTGACAAGGGCAGTTCTTAGTGTATATATGTGTGTGTGTGTGTGTCTTTGAATATGTTCTCAGCAGTCTTTTATCTGTAATAAGAAAGCTATTTGTCTGTAAAGTGCATGACCATGATAATCCCTTCTAGGTATCTGTGACTTTTGATTCTTTTTCCACCTGTAGACAGAATTTGTGATTGATTATCTTGCAGACCTTTTTGGACTCTAAGGGAATTCAAAGTCATTTGGCATTAGCTGCTTCTTTGAAATTAGTACCTGTGACTGTAGAATGAGACAACAAACCTTAAGTTCTAGGCACAGATTCATGTGGCATATAATTGAAGTGTGTATAATAGAAACACTACATTTTAATAGCAATATTTTTATTAAGAAGGATAACAGAAATTATTGCCAAAACCTAAATTGGACAAAATCATTTGAAAAGTCCATGATGTTCTACTTATAATTTTTGGGGGGACAATACATTTAAACAAACTTTATGCCTCATATTTCCTTGATTTTTCTAACTCCCAGAATTCACTAGAATGCAACCAACTATAAAGGTGTTAAGATGGCATAAAGATCTTTATTTCTTTCTCAAAAATATTCCATACAATTGAAAGTAAAAGTTGAATGGAAGCTGTTCTCAAGTCCTGGGGTTTTCAAATTATGTTTTAAATTTATAAGAATTACCAATTTTCATGAAATGTTTTTCTTCCATCTTTTCCCCACTTGTTTATTCAATAGTATCAAGATTCTAAATGATTCATCAAGCAAAATCAGCCTTAGAAACTTTAATAATCTACTGCATCAGTATTAACCTTTAGCAATTGTTTTGAATTATTGTTGATCTCGATCATATCTATTTACATATTTTTATCTAGGAAGTGATCATAGTTTTGTGTTCTGTTTGGAATTAGGAGCTTTATAGAGCTAAAGTAGATAATGTAGACCAAGGGCAAACTGCTCTAATAACGAAAGATTTCGTCTTTTGTCATATTTCTTAAGATAACATAATGAACAAAGGTAAAATTGTTTTTTTAAATCTAAATTTTTTTCTGCCTGTTATCAAAATTTCTGGGTGAAATATGTCATAAGAGAATTAGAAATGGATGAAATATCAGTGCTACTCATTTATTACATACTTAAGGTACAGATCATAGCTTAATTTTTTAAAGGCACATGCATACCTCCTTTTTTTCCTTTGTGTCTTTCATATGTGTATTATAGTTCCTTAACACTTCTCTAATTCCACTTAACATAAGTTGAGATACTTAAAACTAACATAGGCCTTTTACCCCCTTGCTCCAGGGAAATCTATGGAATTGCACCAGAATTAGAAAAAAGCTAGATTAGAATTCCTTTTAAGTCTAGAGTAGAATGTGTATGCTTCTGAAATGTATTTGGTAGGCATATGTTGGTTTCTGGAACATCATGTTTGCCTGAGCAGTGATAAGATAAGCTTGCTCTGGTCAGGAGCTCAGACTTCAAACAATTCCACTGCTCTAAGCACCTGCCATACACCCTTCACTCCTATGAATAGAAAAGCTGCTTAATTCACAGTTTTTAATGGACTTCCCAATCTATCACAGCAAACAAAAATCACAAGGTAAGCATATTGATAGTGGAAATATGTGTTGTCCTAACAAAAAGGAAGAAGACTGGAAGGATAAAATTGTGGTTATATGCAGTATCTCAGAGTCATTTACAGAAAGATTTATCCACTGGATAGTAATTTTCGGTGAATATGTAGTGAATTTCACTTACCTGAAAAACATGTAAGTGTGGCGAATATCTTTCAAAGAAATGAAGTATTACTTTCCCCATAGTATCACAGAATAGGTGCAATTGTCAACTTTGTTTCTGCCAAGATTTGGGTAGGATATAAAGCACGTGGGGTGGGTGCATAGGCATAATTTTGAGAATATGGAACATGTTTTTAAAATCAGAAGATAACCTGCACTCTGAATGCAACAGATTCATGCATATTTAAGTCTAAATTACCTACATATGAATCAACTGCTTTGCTAAAAATAAAAGTATTTCTTATTCTAGGTTGGCATTCTCCTGATAGCCTGTCTGTTTCTAGGCCACTTCTTTTCATGGGTTGTTGAATGAGCAGAGAATAATAGAAGCTAATAGCTTAGTCTAAGAATGAGGTACAACTATAAATAACATATCTAAATAAGGAAGATGAATTTTAGTTTTTGTATAAATAAATAAAAATTAGAAAAAAACATTTTTTGGGGGAAATTATTTTAAAGTAAATGGGAAACTGAGTTTAAAAAATTATGTTTGTGAATATTTTTATTTCATGAAGAAAAAGCAGAGTTTAGAATAGTTAGTACAATGACCCAAATTCTGTTCACTAATTATAAACATCAGAATACCACCTTGTGTTTATATAGCACCTGTTCTTAGTAGACGAAAGAACAATGACACAGACTTTTGTTTTTATTTATTTTTGTTTTTTGTTTGGCTTTTATTTTGCCATATTAATCAATACTTTGCTATACAACTGTGTAGTTGGAAAGATGCTGGTCTCATCCATATTTTACCAATTTGAGAATATGTATAAAAAGATAGGTGACTTCTACTGGCTTAGGAATGCCCAGTTTTCTCCAGCATTGGTTGTTAGAGCTGCTGTTTTTATTCTTGCACCATCAGGTTTTGCCATGTTTTTGTCTGTCAGTAATCATTTTCTTCTTCTTTTTTAATCAACTACCTACAAGGCAGAAAAAAAAATACTCTCAATATTTTCATTGGATTTTTCTTTCTGCAAAAGTAAAACTTCTGAGTATCAGTAATTACAAAGTAGCCTTTCTGCTTTTGAGGCTCTGCAACTGCTGCCATAGCAATCCATGACCAGCTTCAAACTCTTGGTTCTGTTTTGCTATGGAGGACACTTACTAAACTATAGTTTTCAGTGTTTTCAGACTCATTACAAAGCCAATATCTTTTTTGGAACCCAGAGGGTCAAGATTTTGCCTTCGGTCTACTTATTCATTGGATAGACAGTGTTACAGATAACTTCTTTTCAAAGTTAGCTTTGCAAAGAGTCTCTTAAAATATATTGGATTCCTCCAAGCCCCATTCAACCAGCAGCACTCCTCTCTCCACTCCAGTTTTTCTATATGCAGCTTCTTAACCCAGATTTTATTTTACCATCATCATCAAATAAACTCAAATATTTGCTTATACATGAGTATAAGCAACAGATATGGAAAATGAATAGAAAAGAAAGATAAGTTCACTTTCATGGTTTGCTAATTGTTAATAATCATATTTAATTTTCTTTTAAGCATGAAAGCAGTTTGTTGAATTAAGCTTTACAGTGATTTATATTGATACCGAATGCCACTGCTTTATGGAAGTTTCAGTAAACTACAAATTTGCTAATAGAAATTTTTTTAAAACTGCACTTTTGCTTTAAAGATATTCAGTTTAGTACAAATTTTCAATGTTTTTACAATTCATCAAATACATAGAGGAATAAACAACTTCAATGTAGTTTATTAGTAGTTTGGAAACCACTACCTAACAGCATCTGCTTTTATTTTTATTATCTGAGCTGTTGTGTACATAATGTTATTTAATATTTAATATGATAACCTCTTGACTCTTCTATTCTAGTTTATATCTTATTGTTACTTCTCAAAGGTCTTGGGAAAATAAATTATTATGTTTGCTTTATAATAATGCAATAAATCATTTTAAATTATAATCAACTCTTTTTTTTAGCATTAACAAACTGTAAGAATTGCCTACTTATTAGCTTTTTAAGGAAAAAACATCTGGCACGTAATGAGTTATCATTTAGTGATTTATGTCAAGCAGTAGCACATGTACACTCGGTTCCACAATTTGTGTTAACAGCCATTGTTGGGCCAGGCATTTCTCCAAAGCTCATGAGTTAGGGAATGGTAATTATAGTAAGTCGTGTATTATAAATAATGCATGTATGTTCCACATGAGCTATGTGGTATTTCAGCCCATTTGCTGGAATATAGCTGCATAATGATTTGTTTGGATTTTGTTGCAGATGATTGATAGCGCAGAATGTTGGCAATGATGTAAATTACTGTTGGGCTGCCTTGAAAATTTCAGTGCAAGTGGTGATTTCTTCTCTTTTTCTGTGTGCTTGTCTAGTCTCGGCAGACACCTGAGGGTGAGTTCCTTCCCCTTGATCAACTTGAACTGGATGTAGGTTTTAGTACAGGGGCAGATCAACTTTTTCTTGTTTCCCCCCTCACGATTTGCCACGTGATCGATGCCAAAAGCCCCTTTTATGACCTATCCCAGCGAAGCATGCAAAGTGAACAGTTCGAGATTGTCGTCATCCTAGAAGGCATTGTGGAAACAACTGGTAAGTAAAAACATAGATATGCCATCACATTTCTTTATTCTGTAATAACATTATATGATATGCTCAATACCGATCATGGATTGGGCTAGATGTCTCAATTAGCAGTAATGAAAGTAATGACTTGCCTTTTATTTATTTGTAATGTTAAGTTGACACTGCTTTGAAAACGAAGATTTACTGTTGTGATGATTGCACATGTAATGTTAACTCAGAAGTACTGCAAAATAAAGGAAGCTGAGATGACTTCTAGAAATGATTATGATGTTCTAGTTTAATTGCAGAATTGGATTTCCTGAATTCCTTTTTTTTTTTTTTTAAGATTTAAGGTTAAAATAAATTCAAGGTAATTAGTGAGCAGCCTGAACTCAGCATGCAAGAATTTGCCTTAGGGATGGTGATTCAAGTGTCACTGATAGAGCTTTGATATGCTACTAAGTGCAACCTCAGTGGAAAATTCCGTGTGTGTGTGTGTGTGTGTGTGTATGTGTGTGCGCGCGCGCGTGTGCGTGTGTGCATGCGTGTACACTGAAACAGCATTTTAATTTCAAAGTGGGTCAGTAGATTTCCCCAGCAGAACCTTGACCAAAATTTTTTCAAAAGAAAATCACCTTTTTTTTTTTCCGGTTTGATATATCTATGTGCTGTATGTTATCCCTTAAGATGCAGCGTAACATTGGTATGCCCTGAACACTCACAATTTAATGCTCTCTGAGGAGAATAAGGTTGGCAAAGGAAAGAAACAATAAGTCAGAGTGGTACTGTTTGGGGCCTAAGCATTGCCAATTGGTTTGGAACCTACAGGATGCTCAAGACTAATAATGAAATATCCACATAATTAGTTTGTTTGTTTGTTTCTTTCTTTCTTTCTTTCATCTTGAATTTTACTCTTTCTACAAGTAAGGAGAAAGCAAGAAATATTTTTGCTTTCAATTCTTTCTACCAATGTCATTCTAATAATCTTAAAATGCTAATTATTATGTATAAACTATAGCATGGAAAATAACATTGATAATATCATACATGCATTCAAACCTTATGCAAAGGTGGAAGATGTTACATAATGAAAGAATCACCCACTTTGCTATAAAGCTTTGTCCAAGGACCAGAGGGAGGAAAGCCATTGTAATCTTTGTACATCTGTTACATAACACCTACCTGCAATTTGGGGAAGATACTTAATCTCCATAAACTTCTTTCCCTTCTCTTTCAAATGCGAATGATATAATAACACCTGAAGCTACTTATATTACTATTACTTTATTATCACTAGTGCTTCACTTTAAAATTTAAGTTTTTTAAGAACAGTGCAGACATTGATAAAGACATTTCATCAATCAACATCTGGAATTTGATTTCTGTGAACTCTCTTATGGTTTAAATTCTGTAGTTTTTTTTTAAATTCAGATTGAAATGATGTCATAATATATTTCTAAAATGTCATATGTTGATAAATCATGAAACCAATTTATAAAGCCTTCAAGTTCAAGAAATCTTTACATTTAAATTTCAGTTTTCATCTCATTTGTTGAGGTAATAATATATTGTTAGAGCTTAAACAGCATATTTTTTTATTGATTTATTTTTTATAACATATGGTTCTATCTTTGACACAGCTGGTCATACTTTATTAATTGCGTATTATTATTCTAATCACTGCCATGAATGAAATTTCTTTTTCACTTGAGAGTTTTAGAAATCTTTCACTTGCCCTGTCTATCCATCTGTCTACCTATCTACCTGCCTACTGGCCTACCTACCTATCTTTCCATTCATTTTTCCTACTTATCTCTAGTTAGTATGTATTCCTTAAGAATGAGAACTTTTTAAATACAAAATCATGGTGCAATTAAGAATAAAAATCAGGATATTAAACAATGATACAATGCTATTATTTAGCTCATGGCCCACATTCAGATTTTTTCAGTTGTCCTAGTAATTTCCATTATAACTATTTTTTTTCTGGCTCAGTATCAGTTTAAGATTATGACTTCATTTGTTTACCTGTCTTCTCAGTCTCAAGATGGAACAGTTCCTCAACCTTACTTTGTGTTCTTCACCCTAAGGCACTTGAAGGGTACAGTCCAGGTATTTTGTAGAATGGCTCTCAATTTTGATTTGCCTGAGGTTTCTTTACTCATTAATTCTTTTGAATTTTGGCTTCCTACATAGGCATCTTAGGGGAATATTGAAACAGGTTATTTTTAAAATGTACCTATATTTTCTTAACTGATGTGCCTTCGTCAGATTTCAGAGACTTGTGGTTAAATGATATTCTATGAAAAGTCATTTAGAGTTTTACCACATTAAATTATTCATTGAACTGTACATTTCATTTTACTTTCCCCCCCACTTTTTTAAAAATAGTGAACTGGCAAAGACTACTTTCCACAGAAAATGTGAAAACTTGACTAGGACTGACTTTCTTATTTAGAGATTGCCTTTTATGGAGAAGAGATAAAGTCAGCTTCTTCTTAGCTAAGCCTATTTTCTAGATTTAATAAAGTGAGCGTAACAGCAAAAACATTACTCAAAATTTATAGCATTTATTTTGTGGAAAATTTATCTGGTATTTTGTATGCATATATATACACTAATTAAATCACACATGGTTAAACTGTGCAAAGTCTGTCTATATTTCTAGACCTCTCTGAGCCATTTAAAATTTTACTGAGATTTATTTAGATTCATTTTTCATAATGTTTCCTCCTTTATCTTTCCATTCACAATACTTTCTCATAATGTTTTTTCTTATATATGACAAATATGATCTTTGGTGATGTTTTGAGGCAGTGATAATACCATTTTAGCTCTAATGTGCTTCAGTGCACAGGCTTGTAACTAAATGTTTACTCAGTGTAACTATCCATCATATTTAGCATTAAAATACTAAGTTTTAATCATTTGTTCATTCACGAGACAAGTAATTGAATGTATGCTGTGTGCTTGGAAATATTTGAAATGCTGGCAATGTCGTGGTGACCAAGACAGCCAGAATCCTTTTCTTCATGAAGCTTATATTCTAATTAGAGGAGGAAGACTGGAGAACAAAAAAATGAATAAGCCTGTTATTATCACATAATAATTTGTCAGAAATAAAAACTGAAACAAAACAAGGTTATAGAATAAAGAGGGAGTCCAGGCTTAGGTTGATGGTTAGGAAATATCTGAGAAAGTGACACCTAAGCAGAGACCCATCTGTCAGGAAGGACCTCCTGGTTTGGAATTAACATATACACACTACTACATATGAAATAGATAACTGGAGTTCCCTGTTCTGGCTCAGTGGTAACGAACCTGACTAATCCATGAGGACGCAGGTTCAATTCTTGGCCTCACTAAGTGGGTTAAGGAGCCGGTGTTGGCTTGAGATGTGGTGTAGGTTGCAGACACAGCTTGGATCCCTAGTTTCTATGGTTGTGGTGTAGACCAGCAGCTGCAGCTCTGATTCAACCCCTAGCCTGGGAACTTCCATATGCTACAGATATGGCCTTAAAAGGGCAAAAAAAAAAGATAACCAACAAGGACCTACTGTATAGCACAGGGAACTATGTTCAACATCTTGTAATAACTTATAATAGAAAGGAATCTGAAAAAAGATTATATATATATATTTTAATCTGTATAAAAAGATTTTATATATATATATATAAACCAAATCCCTTTGCTGTGCACCTGAACCTAACACAACATTTAAATCATCTACACTTCAATAAAAATAAATAAATAAAAAAGAAGGACATCCTGGGCCTGACTACAGCAAGGACACAGCAGACCCTGAGAATCAGCTGATACAAGGGACTTGAGTTGGGAACCAGCTTGATTGATTCCAGGAACTGAAAGAAGGTGCCAGTGGTTAGAGCAGAGTGAACAATGTGGAGAGTGGGGTGAGGAGAAGTCAGGGAGGTCATGGGGTGGGTGGGGGTTACCTCTGCACTCTGGATGATTGTGTTGCATCAATAGCAAGTGTTGGGATTCAATTCAAAATCAAGCCTGCAGTTATACGGTAGAGTAATTATTTAGTAATCTCCAACAGTATGTAACAAATAATACCCATATTTTTATTTTAGAGGGTTGCATGTAGTTTATTTAAAAACAAGTGACCCCAATTTCTAAAAAATATATAAAGCTCTAGATACTTGCCGCTTTTGCATATTAATGTATCCACACAGCCCCCATGCTCCAACCCAGGCACACAATTGCTCATTTCACTGTAGTCGCCTGTTAAGAATCTTCTGATCTCATTTAATTTTTGCTTCTTCCCTCGCTGTAGTCTCCATGAGTGTGGTGGTGGTGGTGAGAAGGGTGATAGAAAATGAGAAGCTTTCTTGTTTCCTTGAAAGTTTCAGCTTTCAGCTCAGGACTCACAATAATTACCTTCCCCACTTCCTTAGAAATATTCCCCAGTGGTCTGGCTCAGGGATGGTTGCCTTCTTTGCTTCAGGTAAGTTGGGCCTGTACTTACAAGGAAGAACACAAAATTTGACTCTTCATGAATAGCCTTTGCTTCTTGGCTCCTGTAGCAAATTTCTAAACATAGGTTACCTCCAACTCTTGTTCTCTTTGCTGCTTCTCCCTGGGGGGAGAGCACTGCTAGAGGCAAACAGCATTGCAGATTTGGCTCATTAGAACTGGATGCTTTCAAACTTCAATCTGCTCTCTGCTGCTATTTGGCAGTCTTCTTAATTGTCTTTTCTGCACTCCCAGGCTCTCTCCCCATGGGATCTATTTTAGACCTTTTCTTTCTTTCCATGCCCCCAGTCCCAGCTGTCCTATCCCTTCTTTGTCATTCCATCACTCCACCTAGTCTATCAAAAAGAACTTGACACTCCAATTTTTATACATTTATTTTTTCTCTCTTTATCCTTGTCGCATGGTTATCTTCTCTCTTTCTTGGTGTCTGTGAGGAAAACATCCTTATTCTTCTCCAGAACCATCTCCTTTACAGTTATGTTTATCACTGACTCAAGCACCAATTCTTACAACATCTAATACCCAAAATCCTTCAACTCTATTGCTTATAAACATAGGCAAGTCTTTCTTTACGAAAAACATTTGCAATCTCACTATTTCTTTATACTCAGGATTCTTTCTGGGATTCAGAGACACCATATTCCCCATCTCCCTCTTTTTCTGTTTCTTCTAATTTATATCTTCCGATAGTTCCTTATATGCTGCATGGCTGCCTCCTCCTACTCCCCATTTCTCCTAGAAATGTTTCCTGGATCTCTGTCCTTGCCTCCTTTTGAACTGAGATACTGTTTTTTTGTTTGTTTTTTTTTTTTTTTTTTTTTTTTTGGTCTTTTTAGGGCCACACCCATAGCATAGGGAAGTTCCCAGGCTAGGGGTCTAATCAGAGCTAAAGCTCCCAGCATATACCACAGCCACAGCATCAAGGGATCCAAGCTATGTCTGTGACCTATACCACAGCAACACCAGATCCTTGACCTACTTGGCGAGGCCAGAGATTGTACCCACAACTTCATATATACTAGTAGGGTTTGTTACCACTGAGCCACAGTGGGAACTCCTAGATACTCATTTTTTTTTTTTTAAATGAACCCACAAAGTACTCACAAGTCCATAGTCCTTTTATCTCCAGCCATGGAATCTCTCATCAGCTAAGGTTTTATATATGCCATTAATTTCCAGAACATTTTCCCACTTGGATGTCAATATTTTAATTCTGAGTCAACTTGTCTAAATACCAACTTATCATCTTACCCTCAGATTACATCCTCATTTGGAAAATTTGTCATTATTAAACATGGCTATTTTTTCCAAGACCTCCTTCCCATCTCTTTTTTTGTTTGTTTTATACCCAGTTAAATTGTTCACTTCACCCAAATACCCATTAAGCACCTATTAAAGGCTAAACCATATTCTAGACCCTCAGGGATACGTTAGTTAACAAAACAGAATTTCTGTTCTTGTGCGTATTTATATTCTTATGTGGAAATCAGACAACAAAATGAAGAAGTGTCTCACTTAGAATGTTAGAAAATAAATGCTATGAAAAAAATAAAGCAAAGGAAGAGGAATTGGGAATATAGGGAAGTCAGGGTAGGCTGCAATGAGAAGGTGAGAGTTCAGCCCAAAGTATCTTGAGCAGAGCAATTCCCTCTGCTTTGAAGGAGCTTCCAGGTAGAGGTTCAGCAGTTGTAAATGCTCCAAGGTAGCAGGTACCTGGTGTCTGCTCTCTCTTTATGATGTCTCCTAATTCAGTGCTTACTCTTTAAGTTCTCATAATAGTACTTCTAAATCACAGTAGTTGTCTCACGAATGGATTTAGTATCCGCTCATATGCAGATTGTGCACTATTGTATGGTTGCGTGATGAATTTGCTTAGAGCATGACTGTCATAATATACCTGTGTTCAAAAACACCTAAAGACTGCCAATCAAAATGCATGTATTCCTTCCGAAGAAAATTAAGTTGCTCTGCTTCCCGGAATGTCCACACATTGACACTCACTGCTGACTCCTGTGTCTGCTGTAATACCATTTTCCCTACCTAGGATAGCAGTTCTGTCTCCTCTCATGTGGCGTAAGTGCTGCCATATTTATTCAGTCTTCCCTGGGCACTTTAGTCCATGTGCTTTCCTTTAATAACTCATTTCAAATACGGTTTTCACTGTGAAAACCTATTAAATACATGCTCATTATAGAAAAAATTTTAAAAATACAAATACGGAAAATAAAAGCTTTTCTCTTGGAGTTCCTGTTGTGGCTCAGCAGATTCAAATCTGACTAGTATCTACAAGGACGCAGGTTTGATCCTTGACTTGCTTGGTGGATTAAGGATCCGGTGTTGCTGTGAGTCGCGGTGTAGTTTGCAGATGTGGCTCTGATCTGGCATTGCTGTGGCTGTGGCACAGGCCAGCAACTATCGCTCCAATTCAACCCCTAGCCTGGGAAGCTCCATATGCTGCAGGTGCAGCCCTAAGAAGACAAACAACAATAACAACAACAAAAAAAACCCAAAATACCTCTTACTTTCAACAACCGTATAGTTAATGTGTCTGTCATTAACCTTTCAGGTATCTGTATTCAGACGTACTGTTATTATGCTACATATAATGTTTTATAACTTGCCCTACTGTATAATATGTTGTTGACACCTTTCATGTCAAATTGCATTTCTACACCATTTGTCTTAATGAATTTTTTTTGTATGCCAATTATGTATCTATCTTAATTTTTTAATTAATGCTCTCCTAGTGGGAAGTTTTTAGGCATTTCCTTTTTAGTGAGATAAATACTCTTACAGTCTATAGTTTTAATTAATTTACCACTAACTTTACTATTTTATATAAATTCCTAGAGGTGCCATCCTGAGTAAAGGGGAATATGTATTTGTTGGTTTTTAATATCTATTTCAGTGTCACTGTTACAGAAAGTTGGTACCAATTTATAGCTGAATGTGAAGGTGTCCATTTCCCTATACTCTTGCCAACAATGGATAATAGGTTTTATTTTTGTCAGTTTGATGTAATTTTGTTCATTTTTGATTATTAGCAATGTGGAAATTATGATATTTCTTGGCTATGAATTTTATTTCATGAATTCTCAGCTAATAATTGCTCATTTTGCTCACAATTTATTTTATGCATAAGTTGCTTAAATATTTAGCACATTATTTTGAAAAACTATAGTAGTCTGTATACTATTATCAAAATATTTTATTTATGTATACATACATGTATAATTTTTTCACATTCATTTCTTATGTGCTTTATTACATTTCCAGATTAGCTATAACTTGCCAAGATTGAGGACTTTGTTTTGAGGATGTATTTTTTTTTTAATTTGTGTGTCATAGATAGTAGAAGGTAGTAGATACAAGTTAACACTTCTGATCTGTTTGTTATTTTTAACCGATTTTAATAGAGTTGCTCTCTTTTTCTTTTTAATTGAAGTATAGTTAATTTACAGTGTTGTGTTAGTTTCTGGTGTATAGCAAAGTGATTCAGTTGATCTGTATCTCTATATTTTTCATATTACTTTTAAAAATTTTTTGTTATAGTTGATTTTTAATGTTCTATCAATTTTTTCTATACAGCAAACTGATCCAGTTACACATATATGTACATTCTTTTTCTCATATTATTTTCCATCGTTCCGTCACTAGTGATTGGATATAGTTCCCTGTGTGTGCTATACATCAGAACCTCATTGTCTTTTTCATATGGTTTATTACAGGATATTGAATATAGCTCTTTATGCTATACAATAGAACCTTGTTGTTTATTCATTCTTTATATAATAGTTTGCATCTCTTAGTCCCAGTCTCCCAATCCAACCCTCCTCCTCCTCCTTGGGCAACCATAAATCTGTTCTTTTTGTTACTCTGTTTCATAGATAAGTTCATTTGTGTCATGTTTCAGATTCCACATATTAGTGATATCATATGATATTTGTCTCTTTCTCACTTATTTTGCTTGGTATGATAATCTCTAGGTCCACCCATGTTGCTGCAATTGGCATTATTTCATTCTTTTTATGACTGAGAAGTATTCCATTGTTTGTATACACAAATTGTTTCCATGTCTTGGCTATTGTAAATAGTGTTGCTGTAAACATAGGGGTGCATGTATCCTTTTTTTTTTTTTTTGGTCTTTTCTAGGGCTGCTCCCGCGGCATATGGAGGTTCCCAGGCTAGGGGTCTAATCGGAGCTGTAGCCACTGGCCTACACCAGAACCACAGCAATGCTGGATCTGAGCTGCGTCTGGGACCTACACCATAGCTCACGGCAACGCTGGATCATTAACCCACTGAACAAGGCCAGGGATCGAACCGGCAACCTCATGGTTCCTAGTCAAGATTCGTTAACCACTGCGCCATGACGGGAACTCCAGCATGTATCTTTATGAATTATAGTTTTGTCCAAATATATGCCCAGGAGTGAGATTGCTGGATCATATGGCAACTTTATTTTTTGTGTTTTGAGGAACCTTCATACTATTGTCTATAGTAGCTATACCAGATTACATTCCGACCAACAGTTTAGGGGGGTTCCCTTTTCTCCACACCCTCTCCAGCATTTCTTATTTATAGATGTTTTAAGGACAGCTGATCTGACAGATGTGATGGGGTACCTCCTTGTAATTTTGATTTGCATTTCTCTAATAATTTGTGATGCTGAGAGTTGCTCTCTTTTTATAAGCTTGCTTTCTGAGCACAAATTGTTTTCTTATAAGAAATTAACCAGCAAATATTTTGTTGATTATCCATGATATAGTAGATGTAAGATAATACCAAGATGATTAAGGAGAAAGCCCACATTCCAAAGGGAGAAAAAAGTTGAGCTAAATTGATTACTAGCAGTATGTGCTCAAATAGATGTATGTCACACTACAGGACTGGAGTTGTGGTTCTTGACGGATCTGTTCTTAAGGAGTCTGAGAAGGCCTCCCTAGAGGATGCAGCTTTGAGCTAAGACAGGAAGGTGAAGCAGAAAGTTATCCAGAGAGTAAGGAGAGTTGGGCATTCTGGCTCAAGGGACAGCAAATGAGAATGCATTTTGTTGGAGGAATCTAATCATTTGGTGTGGTCCTAGTAGAAAACAAAAGAGGGGAATTGGCTGGAGATGAGTCTATCCCTGAGGCATAGTTTGAACCAAAATATGCACATAAAGCCCTGGAAAGATTTGAAGCAGGACAATGCCATGATGGTATTTGCATGATCAAAAGATCCCTCTGGCTGCAGGTGGAGGATGGATTGTGTAAGGCTGAGACTGGAGACAGACTAGTTATTAGGCTATTATAGGAGGCCCAGACCAGAGGTAATTGGGTCCTGCATGAAATTGTTTGTTTGGCTCAGGCAACTATGTGACCGTTGAAAGTAATGAAAAAGGCCTCTGGTTCCAAAGCTGTTACTTATGATTGAACAGGAATGGGAAAAAGTGATCTAGGATCCTTCCCATTGAAGTTTCGCAGGCTGCTTAGAAAAAGCTGAGACACCCAGAGGAACAAAGAGATAAATTGAGAAAAATAAATAAAACGGCACCAATAAGCCACTGACTCTTCTCCTTGCTAGTGAAAAACTGAAATTTTCTAATGAATAAATCATAGAGCAGAAGCTCAACTTGTGAATAATTGAGATGTGCCTACTATTTTCCTTTATGAATGATTCTACAATATTTAGCTTTATTAGTTATAATTAATCATTACACTTTAATGATCCTTCAGAAGGTGGTGATCAGCAAACTCCTAGTGTTACTGCAAATGAAGTAGCTCTCTCTGGATCATTGGAAATTGTATTCATCCTTCCTCATTGCAGGTTCTAGTGATTAGCCTGTGAGCACCTCATATCTGTTGTAGTCAGGGCCTAAATCAGGGACGTCTTTTTTATTAATTATCTTCCCATAATTATCAGGGAAAATAATTTCTGGTTTATCTGTCCCTGCCCAGATTGCTGTCACTTTTTAAAGTTAATTGCTTGTGTTTCAGAAGATTTTCTTTTCTTAAAAAAAATTTTGTTAAAATATAGTTTATTTACAATATTGTGCCAATTTTCACTGTACAGCAGTGATGCAATCATACATGTATATATGCACATTATAAATATGTATCCCTTTCTTATATTATCTTCCATCATGTTCTATTCTGAGAGACTGAATGTAGTTCCATGTGCTGTACAGTAGGATCTCATTGCTTATCCATCCTAAATGTAATAGAGTGTGACTACTAACCCCAAATTCCCAGTCCAACCCACTCCTTCCACTCTCCCCCTTGGCAAGCACAAGTCTGTTCTCTATGTCTGTGTGTCTGTTTCTGTTTTGTAGTTCTGTTCATTTGTGCCATATTATGGATTCTACATATAAGTGATATCATATGGTATATGTTCTCTTTCTGACTTACTTCATTTAGTATAATAATCTCTAGTTCCATCCAAGTTGCTGCATATGGTATTCTTTCTTTTTATGGCTGAGTAGTATTCCACTGTATATAGGTACCACATCTTCTTTTTTGGGGGTTGAGGGGAGCACACCTGCGGCATAAGGACATTCCCAGGCTAAGGGTCGAATCAGAGCTGCAGCTGCAGGCCTGTGCCCCAGTCCTAGCCACAGTAATGCCAGAACCAAGCTGCATCTGTGACCTACAACACAGGATCCTTAACCCACTGAGCAAGGCCAGGGATCAAACCCTCATCCTCATGGATACTAGTTGGGTTTGTTACTGCTGAACCACAATGGGAGCTTCTGTACCATATCTTCTCAATTCTTTCATCTGTTGATGGATACTTAGGTTGTTTCCATGTCTTGGCTATTGTGAATTAGTGCTATTGTGAACATGCGGGTGCATGTAGCTTTTTGAATGAAAGTTTTGTCTGGATATATGCCCAGGAGTGGGATTTCTGGATCACATGGTAGTTCTGTGTTTAGTTTTCCGAGGAATCCCCATACTGTTCTTCATAATGGTTGTACCAATTTATATTCCCACCAACAGTGTTTGGGCATTCCCTTTTCTCTACACCATCTCCATAATTTTTTATTTGTAGACTTACTAATGTTGGGCATTCTGACTGGTATGAGGTGGTACCTCACTATAGTTTTGATCTGTAGTTCTCTAATAATTAGTGCTGTTGAGCATTTTTCTCATGTGTCTACTGGCCAGTCATATGTCTTCTTAGGAGAGATTTCTGTAGGTCTTCTGCTCATTTTTCAGTTGGGTTGTTTGTTTTTTTGTTGAGTCCCATGAGATGTTTCAGAAGACTTTCTATCTCATCAAGTAAAAAAGTCCATGTCCCATGGATCTATATATATTGGAAATCTCAAAATACCCTCTAAGTAACTTCTGTGATTATGTATTTGTTTAATATTTATTGTTTCTTAATGGTAACTTTTTTCTCTTTTAGAGATATTTTTTCACTAATTTATTGATTCAAAATAAAACTCAAATTTTTGAGAACCATAGATTCTTTTTTACTGTGAGGGAACTTATTGTGATCAATTCCTAAATAAAATCCTAGTTTATTGTTTTCTTTTGATAGGTCTTTATAGACATTTTTCCAGGGACTTTAAAAAATTAAGCCTAAATGTTGAGGCATGAAGGAGGTTGATCAACTCTCTCTGTTGGCCTGCAACTGAAAGGTTTTCTGGGACATGAGGCTTTTGGTGCTAACTTAGGAGCTCTGAGCAAACTGGGTTGGTTAGTCACCCTACTGAGAAGTTATGAATTTTAGTTAAGCCTTCCTGCTTCAATTTAATTGAGAAGTATGCTTCATTGGTAGTGGAATGGGTTTTCAATCTTATGAAGGTACTCCATTGTCTTCCCTACCCTGCCTTTGTCAACACTGAAGTCTCAAAAATACATAAAAAGAATATTTTTATGTGTATTTTCTCTGTTATTTTCATCGCTATCTTTTATGGAATATTTAATTAATACAGTCCTCAGCTTCTTAGAATTAAGTTTCTCATTTGTTGTGCAGGAGGTTGGTATGGGTAAATTACTGGAGCTGGGGTGAGTTGGGTAAAGTTGACGCTAATATCCTGTCTATGGCTGGATGATAAAAGAAGTAATCTAGCTAATTGTTAAATATAACAATATTTATGGGTAATCTAGCTAAGTGTTAAACATAAGCACAGGGGATTGTAATTGGGAATTCAGTTTTAGTTAAGATGTGATGTAGTCCATGACAAGGTATTTCATAGTTTACACATTAAGTAATTTTTGGAGATTTTCAGGGAAAAGTCCTGGGACTACATGGATCGGGGTCCCATGGGATATTTATTAAAATACTGACTTGTGGACCCTCACCTAGACTTAAGTGTTCAAATGTCTGGGCTCTGTGAACCAGGAAATTTACCTTTGTAATGGGCATTCACATGATTCTCATTAATAAGAACTTTAAAGTTTGAGAACTCTTCAATCCAACAACTAGTAAAGCCATTAATATTTACTAAATTAACTACTCAACTGAAAAATTTGGCCTAATCTAGTGCATTGACATTGGGGTAAAAATGAAAGTGCACATACCTCTTTAAATTTCTACAGTCTTCAGAGACGATATTTTATGTCGATTCAGCCTGTGCTGATCAATGTGGCCATATGCAAATTAATGTGGGTGGAAAACAGTGAAAATCAGGAGTATGAATTAAAATGCATTGCTATTCATCATCATAACAGAGAACAAGATGTGATAGCTATTATGGGACATCGTGTGAAGATGTAATATAGATGCCAAACAAGGATGTTAGTGCCACACATTGCTGGAAAGAATTCTGATCATTGAAATCATGACATATGCATTTGACCAGAATACTGCATGCAAGTACGTAGTGTTTCATAGGAAGGATTATCATTATGCTTACTACAAAGTTCAAAGGGGTAATTTTACACCCACCAAGACTAACATTGACTGTTAGTCATTAAAACTAAACTGTTTGAGGGCTTTGTTTTCTGGGGTCAATTTTATGGTGATTGCAGAGATTAAAGAGAAATATGCCTTTAATAGGAAATCATTATGAGTTAGATTTGAGATCTAGATAGAGTTTATTTTGACAAATAAGGATTCTAGGTCCCATTTGTATTGCTTCACTTTGATTAGTTATTATTTTGATTTTTCTGTGCCCTGGGCTTTGTTTGAAAAAGAGCTAAGATCATTGACCCATTCAACTCAAAATGCTCAGAACTGCAATTCAGATGGGGAACAGTGTCTGCTATTATTATTGTTTGCAGTTGGAAATGAATGTTGATAAATCATAAAATATATGAAGTTATTTTAGAAACTGACATTTTAATATTTATTAGTGATGGTAATAGAGTCCCATCACAAATAGGGAGAAGCTCTTGTCACATGGAGCAGAGAAGGAGGACAATCAATTCTTTGTTGTCCAAGGACAACTTACCCTTGGAGCGTACCCTTCATTGTGTTGATTATAGGGGGGCGTTTTTACTGAACATCTTGTGCCAAAAGTATACTCATGAGCCTGAGGTTTGGCTCTAGTTAGGATCCATTCCTCCTTCCTAATTCAGAGAAGAGCAATGTCTAGACTATTTCAGAAAGATGATTAGATCTTAAAGGCTTTTGGAGAAAGAGCATCTTGGTCTCCCTAGATTACTGTCAAGCAACCTTTTCAAAGGTCTCCAAATTAATTTTTAATATAGTTTAGGCTTTTGATTTTATTTTGTTTAATTTTATTTTAAATTGCTTATCATTTAAGTTGGAAAATGTCCCGACATTAGTTTTCAGAACCCTTTTTAGGCACACATAATACCAGCTCAATGTTCAGATATAGATTAAAATCTGATTCTATGAAAGGAAAACTAGATGTACATGATATGAGAGGATAACTTTGGGAAGGGTAGAGTGTAAGGCGCCTTGATGATCAGAGAAGGTTTGTGCCTTATGAACTGAATGTATGTCTGTTTGTGTATAAGCTCTCAGCACTTTTTTTTTAGTACTCTTTCAGTGCTAAGGGTTTACTTTCTGACTCATGCTCCTGATTCAGCAGTTCCCCAGAAATGGCTCCAATCCTTCCGTATTTGGCAGCACTACTTAGAGAATGTTGAGAGAAAATGATGTAGCCTCTTTGTATGTGTGTACTTATTCAGATTAGCATTATCAGTTCCAAAAATGTTTTAACATGTGTTATCTGTTTCTTTCTGGTTTTGCTTTGCTCTACATTTCTCCCAGTGGCCTTTTTCCAAATATGCTTCATTACCCTCCATTTTCATTTTTGTTCATTAAATGCAAAGGTTTGTTAAATGTATTTGGCTTATTCCCTTCCTTTAGTTAAGATTTTACCCTGTTATGGCCTGTAAATTATAGAATAGCAGTGACTCACAATAATCCCCTCTGAAAAAGTTTAGGGATCTTAAATTTCTAAGCCCAATATTAGGACAGATTTTGGCCTTGAACTTTTTATGTCTCTCTTATGCAGTGCACTGATGGTCTGTTGTTTTTTATTCAACAAGTTGTTTACTTTTGTTCAAATTCAGTCTATCAAGCTGAATTTTGCTTATCTTTTAAATGTATCTAAACTGTTAGTGAAGAAGGGACCTAACCTTTACAGAGTGCCCACTTATGTTACAAGTTCTAGAAGTAGTATAGATATAAGCTAAAATATTGTACCTTATTTGAACCAAGCATTTAATCATATGTCCAATATGATGTCTTCCCTGGCTGGAATACGCTTGGTAAAATCTAGTATGCTGTTTTCGGCCTCAAAGAAAATCATATTTATTCCTTTTCTTTACACTAGAATCCATAATATCAGAACCAGAGCTAGTTGAGAAGAAGGAAAATAAGCACATTTATGATTTTTAAAACTTAACTGTCACTTAATTGAATAATAGGATTGTAATGCTAGTATTATAACGATAAACTGCACCATAATGTAGATAATCTAGTTAAAGCTGAAATGGAAACTGATTCACTGAGGTAAAAAAACTTACCCATCTTTTTGGAACAAATTGGTGGAAGAGTCTGGAATATATTTTTGCACTTTGATGAGTCTTATTCTGGCATTCTTCTCATTAGCAACAATGATTCACTTATTTAAATGTAATTCTTGATTACCTACTTTAAAATAATTTACAGTGATGGGAATTGTATTTTGTTAAGACACGTCAAGTATCTTCTCCCTATTACTAGGGTTTATTTTAGATCCAATCAACCTAGCTGAGTAGAGGGGAAGGGGCCAGTCAAGAGACATATGCCTTGTAAATAGGCCTGATCTTGAACAACATTGAAGAGTCAGTCCTTTTTTGGGTAAATACAATATGAGTGGTAGTTAATGACATAACCGTATTTCTGGTAACTGGATAGTAAGCAACCTCTGTATGACAGCACTGTGCCAGGCACTAGGTGAATAAGAAAGGCTGAGGGTCCCAGGCAACAAAACCCATGATCCAGTTGGAGGTGGCACTTACATAGACAGTGAGAATGATGTAAATTGGGAAATATGCCATGTTAGCAGGAGATGCATAAAGGCCACAAACTATGCTTAGGAAGGATAAGAAAGTCAGCCAGTCCATGAGGGGTGAAAAGAGTGTTATTGAAAGAGTGAACAAAGTTGGAAGACCTCAAGTGTAAGAGAAAGAGAAGACTCACTATGTTTAAAGTACTGAATGGTATTCACATGTTAAGAGATCGAGTATGTACAGGGTAATGGAGAAATAAAGAAGTTTTAGAAGATGCTAGTGTAACAATAAAAGTTGGAAAATGTAGCATTTTTAAGTCATTTATGTGTTTGCACTTAATTGTTATAAGGAATGAGGAGCCACAGATGGCTTTTAAGTGGAAGGATGACATGATCAGAGCTGCATTTTAGGTAAAAAAAAAAAAATCACTGGCCGTCTTTGCAGAAACTATTCAATTAGTGTGTGAGAGCAGTGATTCAGATGACAAGTGATAATCTGATGCTAGGGGAGGTTTGAAGAAGCATCCACTTTTGTCTAAGATATTGAGAAAGGCTTGCTGAAAACCTGAAGTACGTAAAATTTCATGTCACCCTTGGTGAGGTTTGCTTCCCAAAGATGAAGGAGAAGATACTTATGATGAAATAGTGCAGACTTGGGGTGTGCAAAATTCAGACTTGTACTGGAGAATGACATGTATGAAGTGGAGTAAGCCCAAAAGGTAAGGCTGGTCATGTATTGGGAGATTGTAGATAGCTCTGAGGGCCAGAACTTCAATTATTAGACCAAAAAAAGGCATCACAGGTTTTAGAGCAGAAGACTGCTATGATCAGATTTGTACCTATGGTCTCTGGATAATAATGTGTGAAGTAACTAACAGTGATGTATATAACATTATCTTTCTCATTTCATTGTGTTCTGTGTTCATTTGTTCTTGGATAGGAAAGATAAATTAAATTGATAGGGTTTGAATTCCCGTAGCTTTTGAAAAATGCTTTACATCAATATGATATGTACATTACATAAAGCAGTTGAGATATGTTCAGTGTTTCAGTTAAAATACATAGTCCTAAATTATTATTTTTAATTAAAATGTGTTGCAAAATTTTATTCTTTCAAAAAAATTAGGAATTCCCATTGTGACTCTATGGGTTTAGACCCGACTAGTCTCTGTGAGGATTGTGGGTTCCACCCCTGGCCTTGCTTAGTGGGTTAAGGGTCTGGCGGTGCCTCAAGCTGCAGTGTAGGTTGCAGATTCGGCTCAGATCTGGTATTGCTGTGGTTGTAGCGTAGGCCAGCGGTTGTAGCTCTAATTCGACCCTAGCCCAGGAACTTACATATGCCATTGGTGCATCCATAAAAAGAAAAAAAAAAATTAGATACATAGAATGAGTTTGTCTTCAACATGATCTTTAAAAGATCCACTATAGAGTGATATAAAAAATAAAGTGTCAAATTAGAGTTGGAATTTAAAAACCTTTTTTAGAAGAAATCTGTGAAGATACTGAATTCTCTCAATTATACATTTAAATTCTATAATTTAAAATTAAGTTCTAGAGAGCACTTTTGAATCATGTCCCACTTGTCATTCAGCATTCTTTAAGAAATAAAATTACGACTGTGAAGAAAAATTAAGTCTCAGAAATTCGGTATCTGTTAAAATTAAATTAAAGCTTTGTGTGAAGATAGAATGACAATTTTTATAGGTATAGAGATTAGTATATCAGTGACAATATCTAACTAGTAAGATATTATGAGTATCTGAACTTGCAAAATGTTGATATGTGTGTTTGTACAAATGTGTCTTCTTGCAAGCACACTGAAGATTAGCCAAGAACTGCCATTGTTATTATTATTTTGATCTTTGATCTTTGATCTTTGATCTTTGCTAAGTTTAATAACTTAGTGCTAAGTATAATTTCTGCCCTACTTTTGAATAAAATACATTTCAAACAAACAAAAACAAAAACAAAAAATTTCAAAGTGATCTAGGGAAGAAAGAGGTATACATAAGGCCATTTTTCCTAGGGCTCAAGGATTTTCTTTCAGTGTGTTGCCATATTGAAAGCTAAGTTGTTATACATTTCCTGGTCTTTTCTAGGGCTGCACCCCCGGCATATGGAGTTTCCCAGAGTAGGGGTCCAATCGGAGCTGTTGCTGCCTGCCTACACCAGAGCCTCAGCAATGCCAGATCCAAGTCTCGTCTGCAGCCTACACCACAGGTCAGGGCAGTGCCAGATCCTTCACCCACTAAGTGAGGCCAGGGATCGAACCCACAACTTCATGGTTCCTAGTCGGATTTGTTTCCACTGCGCCATGATGAGAACTTCCCTGCAGTGTTTTTTTACCCTGCAAGCAAAAGTGAGAGTACAATATAACCTGTTGAAAAATTCCTTCTCTGCCAACTTTCATTTCCTGGAATTGTGACAGCAGTCCAACGGTTATGGGTTATTGCCTTTACCTGGTGACTTTGTGTATAGTTTCAAATTGAAAATCGAGGGTCTTAAGTGGTTGGGCAAATAAAATCTGGTGTAATGGGTGAAAGTAAATTCTGTACTACTGTTATGTTATAAATGTAATGTTTCACTTTGCATTATTTATAAAGTAAAATGTTACATTTTAGCCTACATATATACCTTTAATGCAGAGCTGAGACTTGAAAAAATGTTATTTAATTCTGTAAGAGTTTTTATGACTCATCTGGACTTTTAGTGTTTCCCTTGAGAGGTTCTTCTGCAGCTTAATGGCTTATGTTTCAGAAATAATTTTCTTAGACATTCAAAAATCCCCTTCAAGAGATATAACTTCACTGGTAATAATATCAACTACAGCTTATTGATTTTTAGAAAATGAAATCTTTCAAATTGTTATCCGTTTTGATCACATTCCTCCTCTGTCATTCACTAGTCAGACCGTAAATGATTATTTTTTTTTCTTTCCAAAATTCTGTTGTGGAGGTTTAACTTCTACTTTCTTCTACTTTTTTTTTTTTTGTCTTTGTTGTAGTTGTTGTTGTTGTTGCTGTTGCTATTTCTTGGGCCGCTCCCACGGCATATGGAGGTTCCCAGGCTAGGGGTCGAATCGGAGCTGTAGCCACCGGCCTACGCCAGAGCCACAGCAACGCAGGATCCGAGCCGCGTCTGCAACCTGCACCATAGCTCACGGCAACGCCGGATCATTAACCCACTGAGCGAGGGCAGGGACCGAACCCGCAACCTCATGGTTCCTAGTCGGATTCGTTAACCACTGCGCCACGACGGGAACTCCTCTTCTACTTTTTATGTCTTGAAGCCTCCACCAACCACCTAGGTGTTTTGGGAAAGTCTCTTTTCTTTGAATGTTTCCTTTTTGGAAAATGGTAATTAATGCATTCTCCAATTACCTCTCAGAGGTGATATATAGACATATTGCAAAACTGAAGTCCTACATAGGAAAACGTCTTCAAACTCATTGTGCTTTTAATTTTTCACTCCTCCCCCATCTCTGTGCCACCTATTTAAAAACATCTTACACGGTTCCACTTCCCATATATTTTCGGGGAAATATTTGATGAATTTTCCTGTGTCAGACTTTATTTCAGTAATTCTTGACAGTACTCTTAACTTTCCACTTTTTGTTAACTACTTCATGTAATCTATGCTGATCTGACAGTAACCCAAATTATTTTAATTTGTGGAAAAAATATAAACCAAATTTATTTAAAAGTGGTACCCTTTTGTGCATATAGAATATTATAGGTTCTTTTATATGCCTTCTCACATTAAAAGTTTCATTATATTGAAAACTAGAGTGCAGACATTATAGGTGGTATTAACTTTTTAAAATGGCATTTGGAATAGTCTTCTACCTGCATAGTCTGTTACTGTGGTAGAAAAAATGCTGAGTCAGAATGCATTTCTACCCTTAACAGCCAATTTGCCAAGTCAAATAATATTCTTGAATAAAATTTTCTTTATTTACAGTATATGAATAATATTCCTTGTCCTGGTTTTTTGCTAAAACAAAGGGGAATTAATATTTTTATGAAATTATTAAGTGCCATGATATATAATTTCTCATGTCATTTTCATCTTATTAGTATTTTATTTATGTCATGATTTCTCAGTTATGTTTCTTTAACTCTCTGGTTGTATCAACATTTCAATAGTATTTTGTGTCATTTGCATATATGTTTCGTAAAATATATATCTTTGTTTTTCTTGTTTGTTTTTGTTTTTTGACAGTGTTGTTATAGCCAGTGAAACCACTGATACTCTTTCTTGACCTTATTTTTTATAGAGATAGCTTTGTATCTTACTTTTATCCACCATGTTATGTGCTTATCTCTCTGTGTTTTAAAATACACTGCTCTGATCCTGGGTATCCATATAAATGTCTGGACTACTTTATATTGATGTCAGTTTGGAAGGGGAATCTAAAAGATCATATATTTTCAAAACTTTGGTCTTGTTACAATAAACCTCTTCCCTATTAATCTACCAAAGATTTGACTTACCTTTCTGGGAATTTATGTAGTTGGTTCCTGGAAACACTGGAACAAATGTCATCCTTAGTATAAAGATTCAGTACTTGCACAGTTGATTCACTCTAGAAGAATGTGTTGCATGATATTTCAAACTGCTGATTTAAATGTATGTCAGTTGGTAGAGGAGATTGGGCTTTTGAATTTGAGAGAGTTAGCTCACCATCAGGTTCCTCTTTCTCTTATTCTTTAGAGGACATATTCATGCTTGGGCAAATGGCGTGCCAATCTGCACAGGTCCGGCATGGCTAGACCAATGCATTAAGTCCTCATTCAGCTGACCCTATGAATAACATGCCTTTAGGTCTTTGTTCTTAAGCTTAAGTCATTTACCATCACTGTGACTGTTTTTCAAGCAGTAAGATGGGGTAAAGTAAAGCAGGACAAGATGGAGTTTTCAGCAAAGAGGCTAAGAAAATACTGTAGAAACATGTCTTGAGACACTTAAGGGCCACCCAGTAAAGTTACTAATTGCTATTGCCATCATAAAAATCTTTAGTTCTTAGTTGAACTCATTTTTGAAGACTGATAATGTATTAACATATGTAATGCATGCCAATGTCCTTAGACTAACTCTCTAAAATATTAACCAAGGATGAGCCCTTATGCGAAATTACAATGAAATTTTATTCATGAATACCGGAAATGAAGCCTTCCTTAGTGTCAGAAGGTTTTAATTGACATGTATAGGTTTAGCATGAGTAGAATGAATTGAAAATTGTGTTTATTTATGCCAGCTTGGGAGGATTACGTCCAAAATTTATAGTTATTAAAATTACCTTTGCCAACCAGATGTAGAAGAATTTCATCTATCCTTTATTTTTATTTTTTTTTCTTTTTGCCTTTTCTAGGGCCGCTCCCGCGGCATATGGAGGTTCCCAGGCTAGGGGTCGAATCGGAGCTGTAGCCACTGGCCTACGCCAGAGCCACAGCAACTCGGGATCCGAGCAGCATCTGCAACCTGCACCATAGCTCACGGCAACACTGGATCGTTAACCCACTGAACAAGGCCAGGGATCGAACCCTCAACCTCATGGTTCCTAGTTGGATTCATTAACCACTGCCCCATGACAGGAACTCTGTATCCTTTATTTTTAAATGCTATGAAACATCAAAAAGTTCTAACAAGTGTAAGGAGCTTTCCTTTAACTTAGACATAGTCACTTAAGTTCCTCTTAAACTGGTCCATGAATCTGAATATAGTATTTAGTGTTCAGAATATTCCTCTTAGATATTATTTTATCAATGTCTGTGTGTTTAATTCCTACTCGACCTAGGCCTTTTTGTTTCATTTTCTGGCATTATAAAACACTTTTTGAAAGTGTTTTTCAATAGCTTAATCATTTTATAAACTACCACCAGTAAAACATTATATTGGCATATGATGACTGACAAAATTAATTATTCTTACCTCTGATCATCAATGAAAATCAAGGTCTGGGAACTAAATACTGTATATCTAGAGCAATAAATACCATATAAGTCAGTTTTTTGAAACAGATAAGAATAATAAAGATTTTGTTTTAAAGCAAACTGTAATGAAATAATTTTCAATCAGAAAGCTTGGTTCAGGTGTTCCCATCATGGTGCAGTGGTTATCAAATCCAACTAGGAACCACGAGGTTGCAGGTTCAACCCCGGGCCTTGCTCAGTGGGTTAAGGATCTGGCGCTGCCGTGAGCTGTGGTGTAGGTTGCAGACGCGGCTCAGATCTGGCATTGCTGTGGCTCTGGAGCAGGCCGGCAGCTCCAATTGGACTCCTGGCCTGGGAAACTCCATATGCCTCACTGAGTGTGGCCCTAGAAAAGACAAAAAGACAAAAAAAAAAGAATGTTTGGTTAATATTTGCAATATATTTTCGCCTAAATACTAATGTATGAATTAGGTATGTATTTGATGGCAAATAGTAGAAAGTCCATCAACAGTGGTGTCAACAGCTAGAGCTTTATTTTTTACCTGTAACAAGATGTTCAGAAGCTGGCAGACAGGCTGCTCCAGCTGCTTAAGGATGTCATTAATGACTCAGACTCCTCCTGTCTTCTTGCCATCTTTAACATTTGTCTTTCCTACCAGTGGCCATGATGGCCTCTGCATTTTGGGGCACCATTTCAGAGTTACAAGCAAAAAGAAGGGATAAAGGGAGAGGCTAACAGAGTCTTTTATTTGGCTTTTATTTGGTATTCAGAAAGGACATTTCCTAGGAGATTCTCTCTCCAATGCATTGGTCAAAACCTCCTTTGACTATCTTGTCTTGTCACAACTAGAAGAGTTTCAGAACTTGAATCTTTTGAGCTGTGTATAATTTCTTAGATTAAATAAATTAAAAATAGAATTAAAAAACTTGCCTTTGACATGTCAAAGTCTCTACTTAAACCTTGTGAGATAAGCCAGCCTACATACTTAATCGCTTCAAAAGTGACAGTAGTACACTTTATTGTTTTTCCTGCCATTATGAAACTGAGGAGCTAAATCTTGATAGGAAGTGAGTTTTTCCACATTGCCTGATTCTGCATATGTTTGTATTTTAAACTTTAAATGTCCTAGATATCCCAGGGCAATTTTTTTTTTTTTTGCTATGGAATTTGTCATCGTTTCCTAATTAGCATAGTATTTATTAGCTTTTCTCTTTTTCAGACCTTAACTTCCCTTTGTTCATGGCAGTCCATACTTTTCTGACCCACTAGTGTTTAGATAAATGAAAGACAATTGGAGATTTCAGTGGGTTCTTTAGAAACATGAAAACATCTTAAAGAGTCATGGAATGGGATTCAAAAGATTTGTGGCTTTAATCTTTTTTTTTTTTTTCCTTTGTATCACCACTTGGTTTGAAGTTTTTCTTGGACAAAGTGCCAGGCTGGCATTCCAAGTAGCTCATTAGCTGTTCATTTCTGCCTTCTTTGCATTATTTCACTAACTGCCCATCAAAATTCAGTGTTCAACTCTGGGTCTGCTAAGAACAATCTGGCAAGATATCATTCAAAAGCATGCATTATTTACAGATCTCTTGAAAATGCCAGGGATTAATCAAGGATGGAAAATACAAAAACACATTTAGCTTTTATCAGTGATTTATTTTAAAAGTGGAAAATAAATCAGATATTTGGTGCATTTCTGGGAAACAGAGGCCAATTCAACCCACCACAGCATTGGAAAAAGCAAATAAATAAAAGCTGTAGTATTGATTTTTGGTTTAACCTATTGGTATGCATACCTTTTGTTTCTCAAATTCCTACTTTCCTTATATAGATTTAGAGACTAAACCAGCCAGCTTACCTATGGTAAGAACCCATTTTGAGTATTGAAATCATTTCTAACCTTAGCGGATTCCATTTTACCTTTGTTTTTAAAGTACAAAATTAAATTGTTATTTTTTAAAATTTATTTTATTATAACTATTACTGAATTGGCTATCTACCATTAAACCTAATTATCAAATGATTTTTTTTCTTACTCTACATTAGTTATAAATTTAAAAAGCATAGATTAGGAGTTCTCATTGTGGCTGAGTGGGTTAAGAACCCAACTAGTAATCATGAGGATGTGGGCTCTATCCCTGGCCTTGCCCAGTGGGTTAAGGATTCACTGTTGCCCTGAGCTGTGGTGTAGGTCACAGATGTAGCTCTAATCCATCATTGCTGTGGCTGTGGTGTAGGCCGGCAGCTGCAGCTCTGATTTGATCCCTCACCTGGGAACTTCCATATGCCACACGTGCAGCCCTAAAAAGCAATACATAAATAAATAAAACATACTGATTATTACTGTATGTAAAATTAATCTCCAGCAATTGGCTTTTCCTTGAGATATAAACATTTCAGTGAGTAGGCGCTTTCTTTCCATTTTCCCTTAAGGAGAAAAAAAATTTTCTTTTCCCTCTAGGAAAATGAAATAAAATATAAAATAAATGTATCCTCCTGAATATTTTTTTTCAATTTTATTTTAATTTGATTCTTTCATTGCATCCCTGAGTCAGTTTAGGGAGCCGAGTGAATATAGTGAGTTTTTGTAGAAGATCCAAGTTTTGTGGGGCCTGAAGCATATACAGTATGGGGTTTGATTATGTTACTCTTCATATTACTTTTGCACATTTTACAAACTGTATGGCTATGTGAATACATTGCTAAGGCCCTTTTCCAAAGATATGGAAGGAGCCCAGGCAAGGGGACCTGAGTTTAAACTACTTTATGTTTATGATAAATACACCTCCATAATATAAACAAATATTTGCTTCCCATTTTCTAAATTTATGGAAATTCATGGAAATTTACTAGAAATGCTTGAGATGACAGAATTCTGCAGGACTGGAAAAGGCTAATGTATCTTGAATTTTTGCCTAGCAAGGATGCCTTAGTTTGCTCTAAGCTAACTGTTTACCAGAGGGGGTGGCTGGGCTTCATATTCCCTGAGGAAATCCCACCTAAGAGGGCTTCCTTCTGGAGGAGTTAAGAAAATCCAGAATGATTCCCCATAGTCTGGATCTGCGAAGTCCTTACAGTTCCCTCTGATCCCCTTAACCCCCCCATAAAGTAAATTAGTGAAACACCAATTATAAGAAATTTGTGAGTTGCACACACACACACACACACACACACACACACACACACACACGCACGCATGCACAAAGTCCCATGAAAGAACCAGTAGCTAATGATTGCTAGAATGGAGTGCAAGACAGCTAGCTTCTGTTAAACAAGGTAGAACTAGAGAGGGGTCAGAGTTTCACTCCTCAACCTCTAATCCCTACTCCCACTGCCCTTTCCAGTTTTGCAGGACCAGCAGGTAGAAACAGGTGAGAGAGGCAATGGAGAGGGCAGGATCAGACCACGCACCCCTGCTGATGTGAAGTGAAGAAAAAATTGATGTTGAAGTTTGATTTTAAACAACATTGAGCCATTTGGTAGTAAAAGTGAATTGTAATAATCAATAAAGGAACTATTCTCTCTCTATTCTCCCTGAAAGTTGAGATGCTGTCATTCGTTCTCAGGATCCAACAGAGTGAACTGAAAAGCAGAAAATAGAGGAGGAAGCTATTTTTTTCTTCCTGTTCATATCAAGTTCAGGTTGTTCAGTAAGCAAGTTCCATTTACATTCAGTCAAGTATTAGCATTGGCTTTAGCTCGCTGGACCTTGCACCCTGTTGTGGGCCTGTCTCCAGGTCACAGGAATGAATATCTTAATCTGTATTTCTGTTGACACAAACCACCTGAGATTGTAAGGCAATCAGCCTCACAGGGAAAGAAGAGGCCTAATTATGGGGCAGCTTTTCTCCAAGCATAAAGGGAAACCCTGGAAACACGCCTAGTAAAATCCTACATTATTTTGTTTTCATCTGGGATGTAGTTAATTAAATTTGCTTGAATTATTTATGTAAGTACAAAATGTCTTTGAATATTAGGAAATTCATTTTAAAAGTGGAACTTGGCATATGTAGATATATTGCCAAGTTCTGAGAATTTAGTTTTTCTTTATGTATTTTCATAGATGGCTTCATTTAATTATCATTTTAATATTCACTTAATTCTGAATAGTCAAACTTAATGAAAAAAAGTCATAATATATCTTTCACTTTTCCCCCATAATATCTTTTAGGAGAAGTAAAAGAAAAGTGAGAAATTTTGATTTTGAGTGACAAGTCCTGGACTGTTTCGTAGAAAGTTATTACAGTTTGACCTAAGAATTTTAACTCTATCCCAATTTGATACAATAAAACATCTAATAAGCTCAATTTTGAATTTAAGTTATAATTCTTGACTGTTAGAAGACAGCTACTGTGCATGTCCTAGGGCAGTGTGTAGAATGTACGTGGCATTGCTTTTTGGAAATTCGAAGTGTTTCGGGTTACTGTTTCCTGTGCTCCATCTCTTTCTGTCTTTTGCTGTAGACTATATCTGTTTTTCTGAACTTGTCATACATTGGTTGGTATGTTAAATCATAAACTTAACTATTGTAGCTCTTGATGCAGGTCATTTTAATGTCTAGAACTTGTGCCTATTTCAAAACTAAGAGACACTCAAAGCCATAAGAAATATCTTACCTTCTTTCCATTGTAGCTTGACTTTTTAGAGTGGGATAAAGTGACAGGGAATCTCCGGTCCTAAATAAAAAGAAATAAAAAGACTTATCACTGGCTTCTGCTTGTGACCATGGTGGTTTAACTTACTCTAGTACCACTTACCAACTCTGAGGGTTTACAATGTGTGTATTTAAGAGGCAATAGAAATTGTAAAGTGTAATGAAAGTGGGGAGGAAAGAACAGACTCTTACTCCTAAAACTGTACATATGAAAAAAACAAAACAAAACAAATCTCTGCAAGGAAAGAAAGAGTGACAGAGACAAGGTATACTATCCTGCCTGAAACATCTAAAAAAGAACAAACTATGTTAGACAACAGTTTTCAGGACATTGGAAATCAGACAAGGAAAGGCAGTGATCCTTGAGAGGGGAAAGAAAAGAAATGAGGTGGATCCAGACTGCCCATTTTTACTGCCTGCCCAGCTTCAGACCATGGTGCAGAAGGAGGGCATCAGGGAGAGCCCGGGAGGTTCCCCTGAGTGGAGGGAAAGAGCTGGGAGCCAAGAGAGGTGAAAATGGTAGAATGTTCTAGAGGAGAATGCTGCACAGAGACAAAACTTTGGAGATCTGCTAAGGTCTGCAGTCTTCAGGCTCATGTGCATGGGGAAACTAGCCCAGGTTAAGAAAAGATCCACTGTTCTTGTTCTCACCAGCAGAAGTGGAAAACCTCGTAATTCATGGTGCCTTGTCATTCAGTCTTGGGGAGAACGTACACAGGCTAATCCTTCAAGATAGAATCTGCAATGTATGCTTTGACAAGTATGTTCTTTCTGTCTTTATTTTGATATTTGGTAAATAATTCAGTATTTTCATGTGCATTTGGCAGCTAATATGGTGGTTGTGTCATGTAGGGATGTTTATGAGTTTCCTTTTCTATAAATAGAAATGAGAAGCAGTGAGGTGTAGAAATGGAAAAGACTGACTGATAGAAAGAAAATCTCTTTATCAGTTTACCTTAGAATGAAATGAAATAAAAGTGGATAATAAGGGTTTCCTGGAGTGAAGTAAATGTCGAGGTTGACGAAATAGTCACCTGTGGCACTTCTTTTATTCATTCTGTTCTTCAGAGTATTTTTATTGGTGGTGTTTGTTTTTACTCACATATTAAAAAAGAGGAAGGAGAATATATTTATTTGAGTCTCTTGTACATACTTGTCTTTAGTGGCTCATTCCTCATTTAAGAACAGTCCATATTAATGATTTTATTTTCCTCTGAAACATTGAATAAGCCAGTAAGCAGACTGGTTACATTAGTGCTTCTTTTTAGCTAAAACATGTATTTCTTTTTTCTTTAACCAACACTTATATAACTTGGAAATTCAAACAGAAGTATAGATTTTTAAAATTTTTCTTGAAAAATGAAATCTGACAACACCAGTCTCGCTTTCTCACGCCACGCTAAAGACTGTCCTACGTCCCTGGGCCACCCTCACAGTTGACCTTGCTCACTCATGTCACCTGCTTGGCACTCTGAGTTTGCAAGCTCTGCTTTAGAAGCTAAAACTCCAGTCAGCAAGTACACTTTCGGATTCAGCCTGGTTATAAAACAGCTGAAGATTCTGAGATCTTAAAAGCCAGATTTCTCCTTCTGATAGAAGCGAAATCTAAAGGGAGTAAAAAATCCAAGTTTGATTCTTGAATGAGCATCTAGTAGGCTATCTGTGTTTCTGGACAGTAAATTCTCCATGAAATGGTATTAGTTATAGATTATTTCCATCTTTATGCTGAATGCCATCTTTGAGTTATCAGTTTTCATTATCAGATCTCTGTCTCTGTATTGTTAAAACAGCAGGAGAGATTTCCTTATTGTTTTCTTCAACTCTGCACTGTCATTGGAAGCTATTTTTAGTGGTGGCTTCTGTTATTATTTTCCTGATTGATCATATGTTCCCTGTTGTTGCCAATGATTTGAAAAATACCTCCTGGTCTTTTGGAAACTAGTTCAATACAGATTTTACTTCCCATCCCACAAACCAGTATGTTCATTTTTGTTAATAGAATTTTAGTCGTATTAACTATTTAATGGAAGCCACTCTTCATTAAGGACAGTGCTTTTGTTTTCTCCTTAATACTTTGTTGCCATTGTGGTTACTGATGCTTTTTTAGAGAGAAATCATAGAACTCTGATGTCAAGCCCTAGATGAGACTTTCCAATTTTAGCATCTGTCCCCTTGGCACAATTCCTGGTGTTGACAGTTGGGTAAGAAGACACCCCTGGGTTTTAAGAAGTCCTCCTGCTACAGATGGTGAGTTTTTGCTTTAGTCTGCTTTAGCACTGACTCTTTAATCTCCTTCCTATGACTTTTTTTTTTTTTTGGTGAAAGTTTTATATAATCAAAAATGAGAATTTTCTCATATAAAATCAGCATAAAATCATTTTACTGTGGCATAGGATATGATATGAGAACCACAAATTTTGAATTATCCAAATCTACCAGTTTTGGCTCTGCTTTCTACAGACAAAGTAATACAAATTGCAAATTAGACCAAGAGAAAGCACTTTAGTCATTTTTCTTGAGCTTTTGTACTAAGTACCAAATAGCTGAATGTTTTAAACTCACTTATAACATAGCTTTACAGAAAATCTTGTAACTGGAATAATTAATGTTGGGAGGGTATATAGTCTATGTTTCTGGTCAGTACTACCTCTTTCTAAGAAACAGAGCTTTTAATAACCATGAGAAATATTTATTGAGAAACTATTATGGGCTAGTTCTTATTTTAACTGTTTTCATATATTATTTAAACCTCTTCTCATTTTGGTAGACAGGCACTCTTATCACATTCAACAGATAATGAAATTAATTGTTAGAGAGTTTAAGAAACTTCCCCAAGGTCACACAGCTACCCAATGGTGCCTCAAAGGTATAATCCCTTGAGGTCTGCCTCCAGGCCATGTGCTGATGAATATTGTGCTGCAACACTTCATTTATCTCCAGCATACTTTATAAAACCTATTTATATCATATTTGCCTAATAAGTTTAAATCAGACTGTCCCATAGAGAAATAACAAATATTTTGTTTGGCTTTGCTATCTTGTCTTTCAATGTTGTATTTTAGTGTTAAAAATTCTTAACATTATTTTATGATATTGGACATGTTCATTTTTTCCTTCAAATCCTCTGCTATGGAAGTAGGTGGAATTGGATGAAAATTTGACCAAAAAAAATTTGCCAGTATCTGTGTAGAAAATCATTGTTGAAAATAGATACTTAAGAGTATTGACAAGGTTTAAGATGGTAGATTTAACCCTTAGAACTTCTCCTTCCCCAATTTCATTGAAATGATAGAAAAACGTATGTGCAAAGAAATAAGCATGTAAGAATTGTGGGAAGCAGGAAAGGACTCAATCAGTAAATAAGACATTTGGATGAATTTCTAACCTGTGTTGGATAAATGAACTAGAGTAAGTGAGAAAGAGCAGAGAAATTAAAAACACAAAAACTGAAGCTGAAGCTTGCTGGTTGTGGACCTCACAAAAATCTTTTTCCCCTTAGAGAGAGGGTGATGGACAGGAATACTTGAAGACAGTCTGCTGAAGAGTTGGCCCACTTGGGCCCCACTGCCCCTTTGCTTGGCTTCAGTGTTTGTAACCTCGATAAACCTAGGAAAACAGTTGTTTAGGTTAAGTGAGACTTTTCTCCTGTGGGGTTGGGGGAAAGAAGAGGTTGGCATGGACTGAGAGGGGAGTAAAACAAAGGCCAGGGAAACCTCAGGACTCCACACTGATAAATCAGAGGTTCATTTCCTGTTTGAAACGGGCTCCTACATTAATTTATACATCTTAGCTCTATGTTGCTTAAAATAACAAAGAGAGGTCAGCTAGGGCGATAAAGCTATTATAGCAAATGGATAGGCAAAGATATATCAGGCAAAATGAACTCAATGATTAAAATAAATATATAATTTAAGAACTAATGCATCAAATAGAAAAATAATTGTTAAAAGACAGTCCACTAGAAGATAGTGCTTCAGCCTTTATTATTTTTATAAAATAATAAAAATGGTTTTATAAAATAATAAAAATGAGTTATAGAATACAAGGGCAATTCGACAAATCTACAGTGATCAATTATAACCATATTTCTGTCAAAAGTGATACACAAACAATAAAATGTAAGTGGGATATAGAGGATATTATTCAAGAAGATTGGCAAATTCAGTTATTAGTGGTACAACAACTGCTGTACACTACTAAGAATGACTTTTTTAGACTGATAACATATTTGCAAACAATAAGCATGCATTAAGCTATGAAGAAAAGTGCGATATATTTCTAAAATTGATGCTCATACTGGCCAGATTTCTTAATACCATGAAATAAAAATACAAATTCACAGCAAAAGATATATTCTTTACCTGCCTAACCCCAATCTATATCTCAGGAAATTTTAAAAATTTAGAAATGTAAAAATCAAACAAGCTCCCTCCCCCAACCTGTCCCCTTTGGTAACTGTAGTTTTCCAAAGTTTGTGAGTCTGTTTCCATTCTACAAATAAGTTCATTTGTATCCTTTTCTTAGATTCACATATAAGTGATGATATATGATCAAACAAGCAACAATTTATTCTATGAAATTTTTAGTTAAAAATAATTCAGACTAAATTTACAGACTGTTTGATTCAAAATGACCAAGAATCCCACAAATTAAATCCTCTCTGGTGTACAAATGTATAGCCTTAATGGTATCTCTTAGCAAGTAAAAAAGGCATAATGAACTGAATTTAAAATAGAAAAGAACAATGAAATAAAGCTCCAGGAGTAAGTGAAACAGAAAATAAAACAGAAATGTGTTAATTAAATCCTTCCAGTCCCAAAGTAGAAGAGAGTAGTGAGCCCCAAACCTGATTTGTTTAAATGGGCAAGAAAATTGCAAATAATTGGCAAATCAGAGAGAAAGAGAGAAAACACATCATACAAATGAGAATAACAGTGAACAGCAGTTTTGATATTTACCACAAATAAAGATGAAGAATGCATAATATGAGTGTGGAACTGAGATTTGCTACTTATTGGACATGATGCATAAATGTCACCTGTGGGTTCTATTTAAAGAAGTCTTCCTTTAAAGTCTTTTAAAATTAAAGTCACAAAGGGCTGACTTTGAATTGCTGATTTCAGGTTATGTAGGTTCCTAAGGAAAACATAAAGACATCTATGTAATGCAAGATAGAGTCTTCATATGGCTTATGTTTTCTTTTTTATTTATTTATTTTTTGTCTTTTTTTTTAGGGCCACTCCCGTGGCATATGGAGGTTCCAAGGCTAGGGGTCTAATCGGAGCTGTAGCCGCCGGCCTACACCAGAGTCACAGCAACGCAGGATCTGAGCCGTGTCTGCGACATACAGCTCATGGCAATGCCAGATCCTTAATCCACTGAGCTAGGCAAGGGATCAAACTAACCTCATGGTTCTTAGTTGGATTCGTTAACCACTGAGTCACGATGGGAACTCCCGGCTTATGTTTTCTAAAATAACCTTGCTTTGATGAGAAGTATGTAATTATATTCACATTACAGATTGGAATATTTTGTTTGTATCGTTTTGTTATAAAATGAAGTTTCTGGGTGCACTAAATTATTTATAATTATATGTAATATATATATATATATTTTCTAGAATGGTTTTATTTTTGCTAAAGTGATCTGTAAAAAGTGTATATTGGAATTCCCACTGTGACACAGTGGGTTAGGAAGCTGGTGTTGTCTCTGCAGCGGCTTGGGTTGCTGCTGAAGCTTGTGTTCAATCCCAGCCTGGCTCAGTGGGTTAAGGATCCTCTGTTGGCATAGCTGTACCATTGTACCATATGTTGCAGCTGTAGCTCAGATTTGATTCCTGGCCTGCAAACTTCCATATGCCACAAGTGTTGCTCAAAAAAAAAAAAAAAAAAAAAAAGCAAAAAGTATATATCTACAAATATAGGCTTAAGTATATAAATAACAATAAAAGTGTCTTGACTTTTTGACAATGAATCTAAATAGTAAATATATATATAATAGAGCAAGTATGCCAATAAAAGGGCTTAGAAATTAAAATGAATACCTCTTTGGTTCTTTATAGTGTTGAGCTTAGAGTTAGGAAAAATCAAGTACTATTTGTCATACAATTATGAATATAAATTTCTTACTCAAATTTGTAATGGAACTCTATTTGATATTTTTATTAGGAAGTCCAATATATATTTCAGGTTCAGTTAGGCTGAGTGTGAAAATGGGATCTGGGCAAACTCCTGACTCTCATAGTTGCAGAGAAAATGTACATTTACTGTTTTCAAAAAGCACACAATTATATTTTGAGACAGAAATGTGATGAATGTAGTTGTTCGTTTTTTTAAGCTTGTAAGGCAATTTAAATTGCAAAATACAAAAGATAAGCTTTAGTTAAATATCTTTTAACCTGATGATCTTTTCCTTCTATAATATAGATTGGGAAACAAGATTTACATTTAGACTTGATATTTATTTACTCTTTTACAAGTTTCCAGTTGACTTGTAAAAGTCAGTTTCCCATTTGATCCTTGTAAAACACGTTCATTTAAAATATTCTAGGAGTTCTCACTGAAGCTCAGTGGGTTAAGAACCCAACATAGTCTCCATGAGGATGCAGGTTCCATCCCTGCCTCACTCAGTGGGTTAAGTATCTGGTATTCCTACAAGCTATGGTGTAGGCCTGCAGCTGCAGCTGCAGCTCTGATTTGACCCCTAGCCTAGGAACTTTCATATGCTGCAGGTGCAGCCATAAGGACAAAAAAATAATAAAATATTCTAATTTTAATTAATGGAGAAGCTGAGAATCTCAAAGAAGTTCAGAAATTTGTACAAGGGTACTTAGCTCATAAGTGGTGGAACAGATCAAGGAGCTCTATCATGCAGGCCTATTTCCTCCTGTACTTAGTGGTCTTAATGGTATATATAATAGACTATTTAGCAGTTGTATTCTTACTACATTTTTAAATCCTTCAGGACAGATTTTATGCAAGTACTAATTATTTCTGATAGGCTCTGCATAAATATTCGGTAGTGGATTTCTGATGCAGACTGGTCCCTGGAGGGAGAGAGGTAGTTTTGTTATGTAGGAATTAACCTTTGAACTATTGAGATGTGGAGAAGTACATCGGGAGTAAGGCAGCAAACTATTTGAAACTCCCAGGCTATTTTCTCTTTCTCATGTTCTGCTTTCTGACTTTCTCTTAGTCTAGACAGAAAACTTAACATTTTGCTTTTACTTTTAAACAGAAATTGCCTATTCTTGACCTTGCTTCTGACTTGACTTTTTCTCCTTATTGATCTGCCTGTTTTAGAACCAGTCAGCCTTCTGATAACTTTGCTCATTTCAACTTTTGTTTTGATTCTGTGCTATATAGTTGGCCTTCCATAACCAAGGATTCCACCTCTACAGATTCAACCAACCAGGGATCAAAATATTTTTTAAAAATTCCAGAAAGTTCCATACCAGAAACCAAAATGCTGACATTCACTGACAGTTATTTCCATATCATTTATTTTGTATTTACAACTATATATACAACATTTACATTGTATTAGGCATTATAAATACTCTAGAGATGATTTAAAGTATATGGGAGGATGTAGGTAGATTATATGCAAGTAATACCCAGTTTTATGCAAGAGACTTGACCATCCTCAGATTTTGGTATCTACAGAAGTCCTGGAATCAATTCCCTGTGGCTACCAAGGGACGACTTTATTCTATGTCTGATTAACTCAAGTAGAGCTACTCAGAAGAAAGGGCATCTTTCTTGCTACTTTCAGAATAAGTAAACATTTTTAAGCCTTCATTTTTTAAGTAGACTTTTTATTTTGAGATAATTGTAGATTCACATGTACTTAAGATTTAATAAGAGGTCCCATCTACGCTTTACTTAATTTCCCCTAATGGTAGCCTCTTGCAAAACTACAGTACAATATCACAACCAAGATTCTAATATTGGAACAGTCAAGATACAGACTATTTCCATCACTCCTACATGGATTATTCATGTTGTACTTTTATCATCACACCTACTTTCCTCCTACTCTAATCCTTTCCTTAACACCTGGCAAGCACTAGCCTGTTCTTTAATTCTGTCATTTCAAGAATATCTTGTAAATAGAAACTTACAATATGTAATATTTGAGTATTTTTCTCCCACTCAGCGTAATTCCCTGGAGATTCATCCAGATTGTTGTCACATGTCAATAGTATTTTCCTTTGTATTGTTAGTCTAGTACAATTTTATGGTATCAATTTAGTCCACTTGAACCATTCACCCTTTGAATGATGTATGAGTTGTTTCTACCTTTTGGCTATCATGAATAAAGCTGCTACAAGTATTCATGTATGAGGTTACTTATGAATGTAAGTTTTCATTTATTTCTACCAGGAGTGTGTAAGTGATTCTCTCTCTCTCTCTATATATATATATATATGTATATATATGTGTGTGTGTTTGCCACACCCATAGTATACAGAAGTTCCTAGCCTGGGATCCAGTCCTCACCCCTGCAGGAGCCACTGCAGTGACAGTGCAGGATGCTTAATCTGCTGAGCCACACGGGAACTCCAGTCTCTATATTCTTGTTAGGATTGGTGTACTGTTTTTTGTTTTGATGTCAAGGTAATAATAGCTTCATAGAATGAATTTGAGAGTCTTCCTTCCTCTTCTATTTTTTTTTTGGAAGGGATTATGTAGAATTGGTTCTTCTTTAAATGTTTGATAGAATTTGCCAGTGGAAACAGCATGAAGATTTTTATTTTGGGAATTTTTGATTAGGGATTCAATTCTTTATAGCTAGCTACAAGCCTATTCATATTTTCTAATTCATATTGTATTCTATTAGTTTGTGGGGTGTTTTGAGGAATTAGTCCATTTTATCCAAGTTGTCAAACTTTTATGTGTGGAATTATTGATAGTATTCTATTACTAGGCATCTAATGTCTACAGGGTCCAGTGATATCCCTTTTTTCATTACTGATATTGGTTATTTTTATTTTCCTTAATTTTTTATTAGACCTTTAATAAAGGCATGTTTGATTTTGTTGATTGTTTGAAACAACTAGCTATTTGAAACATTGATTTTTTTTTTTAGAGTTGTTTGTTTTTAATTTCATTGTTTTGTGCTCTTATTATTTCCTTCTTGATGGCTGCTTTGGGCTTATTTTGCTTTTCTTTTTCTAGGTTCTTGAGGTAGGGTTTTATAGTATTCATTTCAGAACTTTCCTCCTTTCTTCTAATGTATGCATCTGGTGCTACTCATTTCCCTCTAGTGTTGCTTTAGCTGTGTTGCACTAATTTAGATATGTTGTATTTCTGTTTTCATGCAATTCATTTTGATTTCCCCTGAGGTTTCCTCTTGACTTATGAATTATTTAGAAGTGTGTTGTTTGATTTTTCAAGTATTTGGAGATTCTCCTATTATCTTTCTGTCACTGATTTCAGGTGTGGTTCCACTGTGGTCATCGAACTCATGCTGCATGATTTCAGCTTCCATGAGGTTTGTTTTGTGGCCCAGTATATGGTCTGTCTTGTTACAGGTTCTGTAGATACTGGAAATGAATGTTTATTCTGATGTTCATTATGGCATACTTTACAAATATTGATTAGATCCTGTTGTTGAATGATATTTCAACATTCTCTATATCCTTCCTACTTTTCTGTGTAATTATTCTAAAGGGGTTTGGAGGCGCCAACTATAGTTTTCAATTTGTCTGTTTCTCCTTTCATTTCTATCAAGTTTTGTTTTACATATTTTTCATCAATGTTGTTTGGGTACCTACATATTTAGGGTTGTTATATCTTCATGGTGGATTTGTTCTGTTATCATTATTTAATGTCCCTCTCTGTCCCTGGTAATTTTTATTTCAGTTACTGTGCTTTATACTTATGAAAATACTCACTAAACATTTTTAGGATGTCTGCTTTAAATTTTTTTCAGGTAATTCCAAAATCTCTGTCATCTTGGTTTTGATATCTATTGGTTGCCTTTTATCCTTTCTGGTTCTTGGAATAACTAGTGTGCATTTTATGGGTCTCTGGACCTTATTTAGTACTTCTGGTTTAGCTGGCTTCATCTGACACTGCTTGGTTGGGGAAAGGTGAGGTGGGAGTAGAAATCCAGGTTATCATTCAGTCTCTATTGACATTAGAGTCTGCTCCTTACTGCTTGGCAAGGTTGGAAATTCTGGCCCCCCACTTATACCTTTTTATCTGGGATGTGTAGCAAAGTCACCTTACTTCTCCCCAGGTGGCCTCCACTGACTGTATAGGTGAAGGGGTGTGACTTGGTTACTGGTGAGAGTTCTGTTTCTCTAGTAGGCCCTCTCTGACACTACCATAACAGTATGGTGTAAGGGGAGTGGATACCTTATTCCTACCAGTTGTGTGTAGAAGTCCAGGCTTCCCCTGTGGTCTCTACTGACACAGGGGTGAAGGAAGGTAGGCAGGCTATGCTCAGTCTTCACTGAGACCCCTCCAGTCAAATTGAGGTACTTCGTTACAGTCAGATGAGGGTGGAAATCCAGGATCCCCACTTGACACTTGCTAGTGTGTGTGCTGTAGGGCCAAACATTTTTCTGTGGTGTTTGACTGGAATGAGAGTATTGCCTAGCAACTTTCCGTCTTGCCAAACTGTCCTTTTTCTTTTCCTTTGACTAGAGGGAGCAAGCTTTTGTTGGGACTTTTCATGTCTGTGCCCACTGCCATTCTTTGTTGTGAGTTCTTTTGTTCCAAGTCTAGGAAATATGAAGCGACGAGAAAACCCAGTGAATTAATTACCATGTCTTTGCTTGAGCCCTGACATCTACTGCCATTTTGCCTTTTTTTCTTTCAATTTTCTTATGTTTCCTTTATATATAGTGTTCAGGGTTTTTAGTTGTACTTAACTAGAGACACAGGATGTTACTTATCTTCCCAGAAATAGAAGTCCCTCTGAACTTTAATTATTTTATTTATAAAATGTATATAATATAATCCTCTGTTTGGTTCCCTCTTGGAGAAATTTATGAAATTTTTTATTTTTAGACAAACGTGCATGTACTAAAATTATGAAGACATAGTTATATCATTTCCATTATCATACTGGTGGTAGCAATATGATATACATACACACATATATATTTGAATTTTGTTTATTTTGAAAATGAATCACAGTGAGCACAAAAAGTTCATAAAGACTTTTGAAGCTACATAGGAAATTAATAAGCACCAACCTTTTCTCTCAGTTGTTTCTTACTATAACTTCCTGGAAAATCATTTGTGAAATATATTTCCTGACTTATACTGTGATTATATAGACAGTGTTTTTATCTAAATGAACAATAGCAGCACACTGGTCAGATCACAGCAATAAAATCTAGTAAAATCTGCCTGTTGTAAAATGACAGGAAGAAATTCTGCCTAGCAAACTACTTCCTGCTATTCCTATTGAAAGATCAGGGAGGCCCCAGAACATTACTTTTGTACAAACTTTCAGTAATTTTTAATTGCATAAAACCCTTTATTTTTATTTACATTTTTGGGGGGGCTGCACTCGGGACATGTGAAAGTGCCCAGGACAGGGACTGAACCTGCACCATGGTTGAGACATGCACCACAGCTGCAGCAACACTATATCCTTACCCATGGTGCCACAAGGGAACTTCTGCATAAACCCCTTTAGAGGTCTGCTTTATAAGCTATTAAGTAAGAAGTGAATTGAAAATAATGCCTCTCTTGAGAAGTCGGTATTACACTTGTCATAAAATGTATACCTTTTTTGCTATTAATTACTCCTTTTACTCATTTATCAGTGTAATTAAGGCTATATCCTCTATTTCTTTTAGAATGGTTTGCAAAATAGAAGAGTTGTAAGAAATAAGACTAAAGAATTCATGAATAGGAATCTTTAGATTTTTTTAAATAAAATTTATGGAACAAGGTTTTTTCTTTTTTCTTTTTTTTTTCTGCTCCACACGTGCAGAAGTGCCTGGGCCAGGGAACAAACCCATGCCACTGCAGTGACCTGAGCCATAGCAGTGACAATGCTGGTCCCTTAACCCACTAGGTCACCAGGAAACTCCACAAGGTTTATTTTTAAAGAAGAAAACTAGTATTCAGGATTTTGTTGTTGTTGCTGTGGCCCCATTAGGGAAGAATGACTCTAATCTGTTTTCTTTCCATATTATGGGAAAGTGGGGGGTGAAGTGGGTTGTTAAGGCACCACGTTAATGTTTCCAAAAGCCTGAAAACTCCTTATACTCCTCCTCCTTTGTGGTCACTACAGGTAAAGAAGAAAGATTATTAATTTAATTTGGAAAGGTCAAATTGCCCAATATGAAGGTCATTTTTCAAGGTCTTAGAAATGGCAAACTTTTGTTTGAGCCCAGATCCCTGTAGAGCCCCAAAGCAAGGCCAGGTATTTGATAGAGTGATATTTGGCTACGAGGAGCCAAATACAAAGGACCATGACTTGGGTTATTTAGGTGAAAGATCCAGTCTCCAAGGCAGGAAAGCAGTTCATCTTTGATGAACACATGGGCTTGGTCAGGGAACCTCCCCACAGTGATCAGTTCTCACTAAACTCAGAATTCTTCTTCAAGTTTTCTGGACAAAATGTGCCTCCCTGGGACTCTACTGAATCTCTAGGGGTAATTAATCGTGCTTGCCTCTACCACTTCCCACCCCAAAATACAATACATGACTAAATTAGAATTTTCTATCATCCTTTTGTGACAAGAAGAAATAAACCATATTAGATTGTTTTGATTTTAAAAAATTTAGAAGTTCCTGTTGTGGCTCATGGATTGAGAACCCGACTAGTATCCATGAGGATGCAGGTTCAGTCCTTGGGCTTGCTCAGTGGGTTAAGGATCTGGCATTTCCATGAGCTGTGGAGTAGGTCTCAAACATGGCTAGGATCCTGCGTTGCTTGTGGCCATGGTGTAGGCTGGCAGCTGCAGCTCTGATTTGACCCCTAGCCTGGGAACTTCCATATTCCACAGATGTGGCCCTCAAAAGAAAAAAATAAATTTATATTTTGACTTTTCCTCTACTTGAATTCGTGAATCAAATTCATACCTATTGCACAGTAGTATTAAACAGTATTTTTAAAAATTAATGACTCCTATTTTTAAATCAATTTACAATTGATTGATTGCCTTTTCTTTCTTTTTTCCCTTTCATGTACTAGAGATATAGTAGCTTTTCAAATAAACTTAAAAATAAAAATGTGTTATCATTTTAGAGGTGTAGTAGCTCACCTTTACTGTTCAAGAAATAAAAAGTGGAAAGTTATATGTGGGTTCTTAGGTAGAGACTGGTTTTCCCTTCCAAATTGTTATGATGTATGATATTATCTAGTAAGAGCAAGTAAGGAGGCAATTCTGTGTGACATTTCTAGGATACCTGGTGCCCTTTGTCCTATGTCTTGGAACCAAATTCATCCAATTGTAAGATCTAGTTTAGAGAAAATACAGGTAAAATGAAAACTATCAGTCATACATTGACAAATTGCTTAGGAAATTGTGCTTTTCTTTATTCATATGTATTAAAAAATAGAATAAGTAGTAATTTACATGCTCAGGAAGCACTGATAAAGTGCAAAGTTTCTTTTATTTTAACTAAAATTTTCAGTGAACAGACAGATATGTTAGGAAATACAAATTGTTTCATATGCTCTTAGGAGATTAGGCATTTGGTATATGTACCACAGATATGGACACATTAACAATTCTCTGTTGGCTACTTGACTTCTCCATAGCTCAATGATGAAAAATGAAGTGGCTTGCAAAGACTGTATAGGTTTCAGCTGACCATTCTCATTGCAATAGATAAGTGTTAATATTTTCTATTTTTACAATTTTATTTTATTATCTTTTTCATTTTAGGTCCATACCCTGTGGTATATGGAAGTACCCAGGCTAGGGGTCCAATTGGAGCTACAGCTGCTGGCCTATAGCATAGCTGTAGCAACACGGGATCTGAACCACATCTGTGATCTATACCACAGCTTACAGCAACGCCAGATCCTTAACCCACTGAACAAGGCCAGGGATTGAATCTGTATCCTCATGGTTACTAGTTGTGTTGATTACCACTAGCCACAGTAGGAACTCTAATTGTTAATATTTTCATTACCCAACATCAGCAGGATTCATTCTCATTTCATTTTTAAAATTTACCAGATGCATTGCACAATGAGAATCACCGCTTTTAGTTTTAGTTGGAGTGGCAGTAGAGAGGTGATTTGTGTCAACATAGTGTTCTTAAAGAAACTATTTTGTACAAATTATTATTTAGGAATTTAGCCACTGACCACTAAATAAATTCACTGATAAGTAAGAGACCTTTCAAACATGTCTATTTGATACCAATTACATCTCCACAGTTTTCCATTGCAACACCAATAACCAACTAAGAAATGTGATGAAAAAATCAAATCCATTTATAATAGTACAACTACACAAAGTACAAAATATATGTAAATAAATCTAAGAAAGCTGGAAGAGACACAAAAATGTGAAGTTTATAGAAGAATATATGAAACTTGAAGAAACGGAGAGAGGTGTTTCTAGTTAAAACTAAACACTATAATATAAAATATTAGTTTACTAAAAATTATCTATTTGGTGTATCCTTAACTATAGGAATAGAAAATACTATGAAACTTCATTTGGTGATAATAATGGTGATTATGGTAATGGCTAACCAGTAGCCTTTCCTGAATACTTATCCTAAAGTTTCTCAAATGCAAATTGTTCATTAGGTCCAAATATTTCTCAGTTACTCTTTGTAAGATCCTGTATAAACTTTCGTACCACTAAATGCATTGGTGTCCTCACCTGTAAAATTGGGATAATAATTGTTTCAGTAAGACATGAAATGTTAGGACCTTTGGGATTCTATTAAACTGTTGAATGTAAAGATACAGAACCTTAATAAGTAAAGGGAGCTATTGATAATATGACTAAATGCAGATTAAAACTTTTGAAATAAAAAATCATTAATAGAGTTACAAGATGAATGGCAGTCAGAAAGAAAGCATACATGAATTATAACAAATTATAATGTCTAAAGCGGTTAATAAATATAACCAATCAGTATGTGAGACAGTCTAATAGAAGTAATATAAGCAGTTTTTATGTACCAGTTATTTGCCTAAAAAACAATCGCATTTGATTGGTATTGTTATTGGTCGCAGAAGAATATCCTAATCTCTTACTGGATACAAATTTTATCTAGCGAATTATAATGTAGTGATCATTGTCTTTATACAAAGAAGCCTTTTAGAGCTATTGAAATATTATTTGTAGTGGAATGCTAGAACTATAATTACGAGGTCAAAGGCCAATAATATGACAGCTCACTATGCTTTCAATACAGGTTGTACCAATTATACTGCCCCATAAATGTTTATTTATGTAATGTTTATTAATAGCAGCATTTCTGATTGACTTGAAGCTGTTTAGAAATAGCATGGCACATTGGCTTATTAAAATTTTGTTGTCACTAACATTAGTGAAAATGTCTCCTTTATTTCACTTATTTTAATTTACTGTTGCCTTTATTTGGATTTAGGGTGGTAAGAAATCATCTTAATTGTAGAGTTTGTTCTAGATCTTAGTATTGATGCATACATAAATGCCTTGTCCTTCACTCAAATTTTAATTTTCAGTGAGAAATTAAAATTGTTTTCTTTCTTTGGTTTGTTTTAACCATACAAATGGCTTTTCCTCACACTTTAAAATTGCATTTTGAGGGAGTTCCCGTCGTGGCGCAGTGGTTAACGAATCCGACTAGGAACCATGAGGTTGCGGGTTCGGTCCCTGCCCTTGCTTAGTGGGTTAACGATCCGGCGTTGCCGTGAGCTGTGGTGTAGGCTGCAGACGCGGCTCGGATCCTGCGTTGCTGTGGCTCTGGCGTAGGCCGGTGGCTACAGCTCCGATTCAACCCCTAGCCTGGGAACCTCCATGTGCCGTGGGAGCGGCCCAAGAAATAGCAACAACAACAAAAAAGACAAAAGACAAAAAAAAAATTGCATTTTGTAAACAGTATATCTGAAAACTCTGAAAGGATAGAGGTGGAAAATGCTTCAAGAGGCTGCTGCAAGGGTGGGGTAGGGGAGAGGAAAAATGTTGACATTAATATATGACAGATTGTAAACATCATTCAGATGATATTTCCCAAAAACCTTTAATATATGTACTTCAGTTATATGATACATAGATGCCCATTTATCCATGAAATTTGTCTTATTCTTTCCTTTAAAAACATTATTTGAGATAATTTTATACCTCCAGAAGTTTCATAAATAATACAGAGAATTGCCATTTACACTTTACTTAGCTTCTCTTAATGTTACTATCTTTCATAACTATAGTATAATTGTTAGAATCAGAAAAAAACATTAATTCAATAATTCTTTACTATATTCAGTAATTCTTTACTACAATTCCCAATAATTTTTTCCTACATTCCCAATTTTGCCAGTTTCTCCAATAATATGTTTTTATAAACGTTTTAGTTTTGAATGATGTTAAATAGAAAATTTGCAAAGTTTACTTCTGTTTTTGGTTTTTCATGAATAAGTGTTGACTTCCTTTCTGCATCTACTGAATAGTCATCGTTCTCCTTTATGCCATTAATGTATAACTCACATTGATTCTTAGTTGTTTAATCAACTTAACATTCCTTCGATAAACCTTGAATAAACATGAATATACTTTAATACTTTTCTTTATATTTATAAGGTAAATTTTATGATGATATATCCATCCATCCCTTGGAAAGTTGATTATGAGATTATACCAGCTTCATAAAACCAATTGGGAAGACTTTTCCTCTATTTCAATGAATTTGTTAAGATTGATATTATTTCTGCCTTAAATGTTTGATATAATTCAGTAGTGAAGCTATCTGGGTCTGGGGTTTTTACTGAAGCAGCTTTTTTTTAGCCTTAACTTTTTGAATGATAATTGACAAATATAACTGTATGTATTTAAATTGTATGGTGTGTTGATTTGATTTACATATACATTGTAGATCAAGATAATTACCAGAACGATCACCTCTACCTCACCCAGTTAACATAGTTATTAACATTTTCTTCATGGTGAGAACACTCAAGATCTACTCTCAGGAACTTGCAGTAGACGATACCATATTATAAACTGTAATCACATGCCATATATACATTAGATCCTCAGGACTTATTCTCCTTGAAAGGAAAAATTTGTACCCTTTGGCCTACATCACCTCATTTTCCCTTCCCCCAGTCCCTGTGAACCACTGTTCTATTCTCTGTTTCTGTGAAATCAGCTTATTTCACTCAGAACAATGCTCTCATCCATGTTGTTGCAAATGGCAACATTTACTTCTTTTTTATGGCTGACTAGTATTCCATTCTTTCTATCTATCTATCTATCTATCTATCTATCTATCTATCTATCTATCCATTTATCTATTTATCCTTTCACACATTTATCTGTTGAAAGGCATGTAGGTTGCAGCAGGTTTTAATTGCGTATCAATTTCTTTATTAGATATAGCACCATTCAGATTTTCTGCCTTATCTTGTATGTGTTTTGGTAGTCATGTTCCCAAGATATTTGTTTATTTATTCTGAGTTGTTAAACTTATTGATACACAGTGGTTTGGAATATCTATCACCTTTGTTATATCTGAAAGATCTATATCAATGCTTCTCTTTCCATTCCTACAGTTGGTAATAATGTATTCTCTCCATTTTTTTTGTTCATCAGTCTAACATGAGATTTTTCAACACTTTAAAAGTTTCTCAAAAAATAAACTTTTGACTTTATTTATTCCTATTGTATGTTTGCCACTTTTGTCATTGATTTCCTAACACTCTTTTTCACTTTTTCCTATTTCTTTTTGAAAATGATTAACCATATTTACCTAGCTTCTTGAGATGAAAGCTTAGATTATTGTCATCATTTTTCATTTAATTCAAAATATTACCCAGTTTTTAAGTTCTTTTTTTTTACTTCCTCAGTACATTATTTTTTTTTTTCTACTATAGAGCATGGTGACCCAGTCACACATACATATATACTATATGACAATATAGTATTTTTTTTAGAATTTTTTTGCTTAACATCCAACTATTTGAATATTTTATTTAATCTAATATTTTATGCCTTTACAAACATTATTCTGCCTAAGCAGTTCATACCACAAAAGATTAAGAATCCCTGTGAATATTTGTAGCCACAAATTACCCAAATTCAAATAATTTTGATTTTTGTTAGAGTATACTAGATTGTTTCTCTCCACAGTCACCACTTCATGTTCCTAAAACCTGAGGGCAAAGATAGACATTTCATCCTAAGGTTCTCTCTCTCACGTTTTTTCCTCCCAAACCTTCCTTTCCTTAAAGTTTTATATTGCATCTAGACTAACATGTTCTTCATTGCCCTTAAATTTACATAGAAATAAAATAACACAAAAGGAATGTAAAAATATAACATAATTTCTTCTGAAGATTAGTAAGATTGATTGGACAGTTTGGATTTGGAGTTTGGCTCTGACTTTTACTAGCTTTTTGATATTAGTTAATTAAACTTTCCTGGAGTTTCTTCAATCGTGAACTGGGTATAATTAATACAGATAGAGGTAGTTAGAAGAGTCCATTACCAATTCTGTTATGTTTTAAATATGCTATGATTCTTCCACACCATCTGCCCCTAAAGATGTCACATTAAGGACATTCTCTTTTTACTTTCATTTTGATGGTCTTCAGTGTTGTTACATTACAGTTCCTGAATTTCCAGACAGTTTATATGTTTATGTAAATAGCACACGTAGTACATGGTTTCTTATTATCAGTATTTGATCTAATTTATGTCTTCCTCTCTTCATGTCAGTAGCAATTTCATGTTTAGATATAGATGGTGTCTTTATTCTACAAGTTTCTTATATTTTCATTTTGTGTACATATAATGGGACTTGATACCAGTACCTAAGGGAGTTTATTATCTATGAATATTATTATGTATGCATAGAAATAATAATAATGGTTATTTAGCAATTATTATATATATTAATTTCTTCCTATATGTAAAGTTTATCTTCAGCACTTTTGCATTTTTTTTTAATTTTCCCAATAATACTTCACTATGTACTCAAGCACTGATATCCTCTAGTGTAATTGTGACTCATGTTTTATAATTCAGTGAATATTAAATAAATTCATATTTTTATGTGTTGGAAATCTGTATATTAGATGTTTATCAAATTGCTTCTCTAGATCTATGTCCATAGTACCATTTTTACAAAACACGCTATGTGATATAAGAGAGCAAAGACCTTTCTTTTCTGTCTGATTTTATCTTTAGGACAAATGAATTTTTTAGAATTTGTAAATTCTAAGAAACTTATAGTAAGATCCCAAGATATATGTTAGCACATTTTGACTAAGATTTACTGGGAAATCTAGGAGAAGTTCTAGGACTGAACAACTTTTGGTTTTTCTGTCTTTCCAGGTTAAGTAGATAAAAAGAAAAATGATGATGATAACTTCATAGGCCATTAGAAATACATTAATAATGAATTTAAAAGGTACTTTTAAATGACAAGGCATTATGTAAATATTTACACAGCAATATGGTTTTTTAAATGTGAAATACAACATATTAGTAGATAAAATATTACAAGTCAAGAATATAAATCGACACATTTAAATGCAACAAAATGTTCTTTCCATTCCTTTTTTTTTTGGCTTTTTCTGGATGAGCAACTAAGGAAAGCTGCTGATTTTGTATTTGTGAGCAGCAGAGCGGTATAATAAGTGAAGTGAATATTTTGGGGGAAGAAGGTTTAGTATTGCGACAGCTGGTTCAGGCCGTTCTTTTATCAGAAATAGTGCTTCTAGACTATCAAAAGTAGGAATAGGAGCTTAAAATACAATTTTCACTCAACCGGGTAAACTCTGCCCTTTTTCCCTTCTTATATTCGTCTCTGTATCTCCCAACTTATAAATGTGCACATTTTGGCTTTTTCTCCCCCTCCACATGAGATCTTATTATGTCATATGAAGTAGAAGAAAGATTTAGATACTTCACTCTACTTTTCAAGCTTAGTTTTAATCTCTGATTTTGATGGCATCCTTAGAAATTCTCTGCTTTAAGTTGGTGAAATGCTCAGCACTTCAAGCTTACTGAACATAATCTTGATTCAGTTTCCTTAATTTCAGGCATTTTTTATAAATCTTTTGACAATAGAGAATCTCTTGACAATGATTTCCTGCATTTAAGTTGAGTGCTTTTATTGGGTTTTTGGTAGGGAAATCCCTTAGGATTTCAGAAGAAGAATTATTTTAGTGTGGTAAGGATAGCACTTGGTTAGCAACATTGTTCAGAATTTATACCAAGGTTGATTTCCAGAGAAGTAGTAGAATTTTAAGTGCAATGGAATACCAGTTAAAGACATAAAGCACATGAGGTAGTATTGAAATAACCAAGTACATTTGCTTAGTGCTGCTGGGTCTCCCTGGAGCAGTTGCAGTTGTGGACAACAGGTGAGATATGTTAAGGGAGAAAGTTGCTTTTTTGACGTGAAGCAAATGTTGATTCCCTTACTTGGACTAAATAATAAGCTGAAAATATAGAAGAACAGTTTAACTATTTGGGAGCCTAGTTTTCAGGAAAAGGGTACTTCTAAAATGTCTTGACAGCTCTTTATTTAGCCTTTTCTTCAGGCCGTTATGCTTAGTGATTTCAAGTCTGCAGCTTACACTGTTGATTGGACTCTTGAGCTTGCCCTGGAGGCCTCTGACAAGAGTAAAACAAGGCTCATAAACAAAGAATCAAAATAGATGATGGAAATTCCCTGGTTTTGCTGACTCATGAACAGATGGTGCTCTTAATCCTTCCATTAAATGCTATTTTATAACATTCCTGTCTGTAGCCAACTGAGTGAATCTCATGGCTGTAAAGTCCAGGTTTGTGTGGAATTGGGCTGAACTTAGGAATAGACTCCCAGTACTGGGACACTAATGCCAGTTCTTCTTCCTTTGTACAGCTGAACTGTACCCCAGTCTAGTATTTGGACTAAAATAACTTTGAGATGCACCAGAAGGATGTTGCACTTTGATATCAATGTGGTTCTAGAAGTCCATTGATTTCCCACTTGAGCTTGGTTCCTTTAGAAATGTACTTTAAGGACCTTCTTCATATTGGTTCTATTTCAATTTAATTTTATTTATAAAATATTTCAAACGTATGGGTAAAAAAGAAACATTTGTGCATCTGCTATCCAAACTTAAAAGTTGTTTACATTTTGAAACATTTGTTTGAAATTTTGTGTTTTAAAAAAAACAAATCACTAAAATCTTACTATGCTTTTTTTTCCATTTCCTCCTTCCCCCAAATAAATTACTATTCTGCAATGACAAGTATCAATACCATACATAGATTTTTATTTACATCATATTTGTATGCATCCATAAAAATAAATATTGATTATTCTGTTTTTAAAACGTAAGTGAATTGGATCATTTGTAACTTCCTTTTTTTTAAATTTTACTATATGTTTTGAAAAAACTTAGATCAGCTTATCAGTTTAAAGAAAAAGACTCTCTGAAAGGCTGATTGGAATTTCACTGAACTTTTAGATTTATTTGGGGATATTTGCAATTTTCATAATATTTAAATCTTCGTAATATTTACTTGGAGAGACTCATAACCTTTGTAGTATTCCCATCCTTATCTGTTTTAAATATTTTTTATTATTTTGTTATACTTTTTAGGATACTCATGAATATTGAATAAATAGATGATACTCATTGACTTTATTACTGTTTTGTTCTTTCAAAGGAGAACTTTTAGATTTTACCAGATTATTTTTTGTTGTTGTTGTTGTTGTTGTTGTTGTTGTTTTTGCTTTTTAGGGCTTCACCCAATGCATATAGAGGTTTCCCAGGCTAGGGGTTAAATCAGAGCTGTAGCCTGCAGCTACTGACCTACACCAGAGCCACAGCAATGCGGGATCCAAGCTGGATTTGTGACCTACACTACAGCTCACGGCAACGCTGGGATCCTTAACCCACTGAGTGAGGCCAGGGGTTGAACCTGCATCCTCATGGATGCTAGTCAGATTTCTTCACCCCTGAGCTATGATAGAAACTCCCAAATTAAGTTTTTTTAAACATTTTAAGATTACTATATCAGAGCCTGTGAAAAATTATGTAAAATGTGGTTATTATATTTGCTTTTTAAAGTTTACTTTTTGTGGTGGGCAGAAAAGTGGCCACTCAAAGATGACCATGTTATAATCCCCAGAGCCTGTGAACATGCTCCCTTATACATCTAAAGGGACTTTGCTGATGTGTAAGTTAAGGATCTTGAGATAGGGAGATTATTCGGGATTATTCAGATGTACCCTATGCCATTACAAGGGTTCTTACAAATTAAAGAGGAAGGTAGGAGACAGAGAAAGAGAAAGAGTTGTAACTGACTGAAGTAGAGACTAGATTGATGTGGTCACAAACCAAGGAATGTGGGCAGCCTCTGGAGGCTGGAAATGGCAAACCATGGATTCTCTCCTCGAGCCTCTCAAAGGAACTCAGTCCTACCAATTCCTAGGTTTTATATTTCTGACCTCCAAACTTGTAAGATAATAAATTTACAAGTTGAGTTGAATTAAGCTACTGAGTTCGTGGTAATTTGTTACACGGAAGTAGGAAACAAATATGCCTTCTAAAGAAATTGCTCTGTAAGGCTCTGATCTGATTCAGTGTGAGGAAGAAAATACCTTTCATACTATGCATAAGATGAAAAATGTTGTATCTATTTTTAAAAGTTTGTTATTTTAGTGAAATTGAGCTAGAAATAGAGGCCTTTAGAGGAGATTCAGTTTTACCAATTGTATACTGGTGATGCATCCACATGGCCTCCAGAGAGTGAGATGAAATTTTAAGCCTGGTTGAGGATAAGGGAGGCAGTTATTTGTAATAAACGAGTTCTGGATTAGATGTTTGAAGACCTGCTAATTACTTATTTATAGACATACTCCCAGCAAAGCCAATTCATCTCCTGGGAACTTGATTTCCATTTGTGTGTGTGTGTGTGTGTGCGTGTGCGTGTGCGTGTGTGTGTGTGTGTGTGTGTGTGTGTGTGCACAACAAGATTTATAATATATCTTATCTCCAGGAGTTGTTTGCAGAAACAAATAGGATCTTGTATATAAACTGTCAAGAGATAGGCAGAGGGATATGTAAAGAGGGGCTCTAACCCTGGAGGCCTGAACATAGGGAAATAATATCAAAAAGAGAAAACATATGGGAAATCAAAATGGATGAGATCCTTTCTAACTGTGGGGGTCATATTACATTGGGTACTGACTTGAAAAATACTATAAATAATCTCCACTGATAACTGAGAGGGCTGGGAAACTTTGAAGGAAGGAAGTTGTAGCATGGAAAAGGGTTCCTTACAGACTATCTGCTGGAACGTGTAAGAGAATTCCCCATTCTACCTTGAATTATCTGCTTGAATTATCTTTCATTTCTCCAAGCCTCAGTTTCTTCATCTGTAACACAAGGATAATTCCAAGGCTTTGCAGAACTGTTCTTATGATAAAATAAAATAATGAAAATCCTAGTTCAGTGCATTTATATTAGAAACTTTGATTCATATGTCTGAAAATCAATTTTTTAATAATTTTGCCTATATTAAAAGCTTAAATGTGTTATAGAATGCTTTTTTAATTTCTTTTTTATGCAATTTGGATGAATCTAGTCTGATTTAGATGGATGACTTCTCTTTATATGCCCTCAGTTTTCTCTGCCTTAACATAAGAATATTTGAAAGGCTGAATGTAAAGAAGTGAGAAGATTTAGCTCTAAACCTATCACATACAAACTAGATATTTAATAAAAACCACATCCCTTCTCTTTCTCTTCTTTGTGTGCAGCTGCTAATATGTGCAGGAATTTTTTAAGTGTATTTTTTATCATAGCTTTTTATAGATAAAAAACACACTGTTAAAAAGTGTATGTTTATAGATTAGGACATAGCTGGTATGTAGGTCCCACCTGAATTACCCAAAATTGTCATTTAAATAACAGGCTAGTCTCTCTGTACTCAATTGTGACATCAGTTTCTGTTGTCAGCTTACTACATCACTGAATTGTCAAATATGAAGATGCTATAACTATATCAATTATATTCTGGGATGAAAGAAATACCGTTGTTAAAAGTCATAAAAAGAATCATTTTAAAATAGAAGCTAAAGAGTGAAAGTGTCTCTGATTATAGAATGCCCTCTCTTCCTCCTTCAGGTTTTTTGTTTTAAGTTATGCTTGAGCAACAGTAGAATCTCACTCAGAGCTGCCAAGTGGCCAACAGGAGCCACAATACAGCCATTTAATAATTGTGAGGTTTTTGTGTAGATCATTTATTTTCCTTGCTGTGTCACATTTTATAGCAGAAGGAATACTGTATACTGCCTGGCATTTCCTTGAGTAATTAAAATAACAGCTCTTCTTTATTTTACCCTAGGCATTATTCAGGCAAAATATCCTTTCTGATTATATCATCTTTTAACTCTCTTGAGTGAATTTTGAGAATTGTTGCCATTGTCTACACTATCGTCCGTCTATACTAGCCTTCTCTTGGTTCATTGGATGCACTATATTCTTACTATTTAAGACTCTACACGTGCTATTCCCTTTTCCTGGAATGTCTACTCATGTCCCTCAGCCTACAACACATAGCCACATACACACCTATTTAAAAGTTCCTCAGCAATGTGAACATTTGGGATCAGATAATTCTTTGCCAGGGTAATAGTACATGAGGGCTATGCATTTTGGGATATTTGCAGCATCTCTGACATCTAGAGTACCTTCAGCATCCCTCCCAGTCATGACAACCAAAAGGTCTTCAAGCTTTGCCAGATATCCTGTGGGAATTAAACTCACGGTCCCTTGATAATCACTTTTTTAGAGCTTACTGCCAATGTTCTTTCTCTGAAGGAAGACTTCATTTAATTCCTTAAAGTAACTTGATTCCCCCCACCCTTATTTTATTTGCCTTTTTTGGCTGCATCCATGGCATATGAAAGTTCCTGGGCCATGGATTGAATCCAAGCCACAGCTGAGACTTACGTTATAGCTATGGCAATACCAGATCCTTTAACCCACTGCACCAGGCGAGGGACTGAACCCCCACCTCTGCAGCAACCTGAGCCACTACAGTCGGATTCTTAACCCACTGTGCCATAGTGGGAACTCCCCCTTCATCCCCTTCTCAAATCAGCCTGTGCTATTTGTCAGTTTCCTTTATAGCACTTATCATAAATAAAACTTCAGACTGAATACTTATTTAGATATTTTGCGTTAGTTTTCTTTTGCTAGAATGTAAATTCCAGGAAGGAAGTGACTTTTTCTACGTGGTTCCACACTGTATTCCTGGTGCCTACCACATCATTGCGTGTATTTAGTAGGCACTCAGTATGTACATGTTATCTTAGTGATATTTGACTTTTGGTTCTCTTTATCTCTTATGGCATAAAATTAATAGTTTTGAAATGAATGATTCTTTGTGATCATTAGCATCCTAACATTGAGCTTCATTATTGTGATTATATTCATTCTTCACCCTGTGGTTCCCAAACTATGTGTCAAGGTACCCCACCGAACGCACCACAGGCTGTGAAGTATTTTACATTTCAAGGCAATTACAGTAACATTTGCCATATACCCTCCAAACTACTAGCTCAAGTTCGTTCAGTTTCAACACTAGGTTACATTACAGTGCTTTTGATATCATGTCTTTGCATGCTGTGATATAGAGCTACTACCATAAGGAAAATTAGCGTGGAAAAGAAAACGGGGGTAGTGGTATTCAAAGTGATTCCAGAATTTGAGATGGGATGTGATACCAAACAGGTGTGCACATGCCAATAGTTAAGTAACTGGGTTATTTAGGAATGACATAAAATGCTCTTTTTCTTTTAATTTATGTTACTATTTTTTTCACAATGTGTACCAAGTTGTTAAAGACATAAAGAGTTAGCAAGTTGTTTGAACCTAAATGCCTAATAAATAGAACAGGTTATTTCTTTTGGACAAAAGGATAATGAAAAAAAGTACTGGAGCAGGAAGGGAGCAGTGAAGAGAGAAAGTGTAGAAATCTCTGCATTTGCCAATTTAACCATTTTCATTCTAAACACTTTGTTTTTAATAGACCCTAATTTCTAGTTCCTTGTATCAGCAGTAGTGTATTTTAAGCAGTCTGTCTGTAGTATAATTCTGACATGATACATCATTATGGTTTGTAGATGAATATGTGATAAGAAACTTAGGATGGATATGGGTTGCAAATTTTCTTTTGCCATTATGCCATTATTTCTTCTCAGAGAAAATGAGATTTATTTTAGAGGATTTTCTAGGCTACTCAAAATAAAAAGAAGAAATATTAGTAAAAATTCATCCTTATTTATATTTTTCATTTTCCCAGGGACTGTCTGTTAATGCTGAAACTGAGCTATTATCTGAAGTATATGTAGACCTTATCAATGCATCTACCAGAGGGTTACTAAGCTACTCATAGGCTATGAAAATTGACTGTACCAGATAAGGTTCTTTTAAGAAGTTATTTGGAATAGGTCTTAACTGTCACTTTTAATTAATTAAACTCCAAATCTCCTTGCTTTTGGTTTTTTGATAACTTTCACTAAATTGTGCCATAGCTTGCATAAATGCCATTATAATGAAACCAAATTTATTCTAGCTGAGAATCCAAATCCTATTTAATTGCTTGGGTGTTCTTTATATTTGTAATAGACTCTACATACCAACCCCGACCTTCTGTGGTTATATGAATTACTGTAGATATGGGTGGAAGGGAAGTTTTATGAATCCTGACACTATTATTAAACTTTGCTAATTCATATCATTCCTCCATTGGTAGTTTTAATGCAGAAATTATCAGTAATAAATTCAAGCCTTTAAAAAGAAATTTTCAGTAAGGTGATTAATATCTACAGACTTGTATTATCTCTACTTCTGGGGAAGTACTACAGTGATAGATGAAATTTTAAAATGAGTACCACACTTTGAAAACATAGGATATCATTTAGAGGAAATTCAGTAATTTATAATGCTCAACATTAAATGTGTTTACAAAAAATATAGTATTTTTTGCTTCCTTATGCCCTCTCCATTAGTTTATATCTTTGCCTTGCACTGCTCTTTCAACAGAGCTCCTTGAAATTCCAGATATTGTGCACTAAACTATTTTGTTAAGAACTTATGTCACTGAGACTTGGAAAGATGAGTAGAATTCATGTTGGTGGAAATCTTCCTAGTCCTAAATTCTGTTCCAGCACAACTCTTAGAAACCGGAAACATCATATTTGGCAGACTGAAGCAACTGAGAAATAGATTTTTTTTGCCTTTTTTTTTTTCTTTCTTGCCTGCAGTGTTTTAAGGAGTTGTTATTGTATAGTGATTATTTTGTATCATTGCTAATTAGATGAATTTCTGATTGAAAGGGGTCTGTTCTGTTATTTTCTTCACTCCATGACCGATTAATTTTAAAATAATATTCTTGTTTAGAAGTATTGGGGAGGTAGTGAATTAGGGGTGGGTTAAGAATCATGAGGATCCATAAAGATCCTGTGACTTTCATAGTTGATTAGAAGTAATTTTGCTTTCCCCTGCCCTAGTTTCTGGAAGACAGCTCTCTTAGAGCAAAATATTAAAGCCATACTTCTGAAGGTGCCCAGCAGTATTTGATTCATGTGATAAATTTGTGATAAATATTAAATTTTCTTTCATAAACAGTAAGCCTCAAGAAGATAAATTTTAAATTCTAAAGTATATTTCGAAGATGATTTAAAAAAACAGTTAAAAAAACAGTTTTAGTCTATTTGACAAAGACACACACACTGAATTTTTTTTGATAAATTATGTTGGGACAAGTAAATAGTCATCTGGAAAAGAAATAAATTTTAATCTATACCTCACATACATGAGATAAATTGCAAACATATAAAATATAAGAAATGAAGTTATGCAAGTACTAGATAAAAATATTGGGGTCTTATTTATGAACATGGAGTGGTGCTATGGAAAGCTAACTTGATGGCAGTAAGAAGGAATCTGTAGGAAAGTTTAAAGTAACTGGAGTCAGATAGCTGAAAAGATAACGGTGAGGGGGCAGAATAGGACAGACCCAACTATGGGTATTGAGAGTTGTGTATTCCAAAAGGGAGAAACCATTATACCTTGGGCTAGTTATCAAGCAGTTGTTTTCCGTTATAGTTGGTATTAGCCATATCCACCATGGTCACAGTGTTCTGGCAGTCCAGTGGAAAAGAAACAAATACTTTTCAAGAGGAAAGTAAATTCTAGATTAGATACTAGATACTAGGTACTAGGTACTAGAAAATATTGTTGATTGATGGCAAAACCAGAGCCCTGCATTGAAGTCAGGGGTTGAAGTCCACTAATCCTTACAGGAGGATTTGATATAGCAAGGTGGGCCATACAAGTTACTAGATAAAGAACTTGGAGCACAGAATTAATGGTGGCTTCATATGCACAGTGAATTGTTATTAAAGTATCAGAATAATAGAGTAGTTTGAATTCCTCTTGTTTATGTTGGGATTAATCAGAGAAACCACATGCGGTTGTGGACATCTAGCCCATGTGTGCTGGGAAACAGACCCCAAGATGGAAGTGTAAGAAAATCTGTGTCAAAATGCTGAAAATACAGCACAGAAAGATGAATTTTTATGAGTGTGTGTGAGAGGCCCTTGTTAAATCTGGCATATCTTTGGACCACAGGCCATTTTATTAAGGGGTTAGCTTCAGCACAATTCTGAAAGTAGTAATTTGTAAGTAGTTTAAGGGAAGCATTAGGATAATAGGTACCTAGAGTTTGGGTAGAGATCGCATGATCCAGAGGTGAACTTCACCATTGGAATATGTTTCACTTTTGAGCAGATCCATGATGCTGCCAAATTCATTTTTCTCCCACATGTCAAGAACCATTGAGCTAAAGTCATGTTTCAATTAAAGCCTTTTATTTCTGATGTGATATCATTAGTATTAATGTTATTTTAGTAATTCAGACCTTTCCCTTTTTTGGCTGCACTTTTTTCTTTTATACACTTTTTATAAGTTTTAAAAGGTTATTAAAATGATCAAATATCTAATATTCATACTCAAGAGCATGTCTTAATATGTAACTTATACTTGCTAAAAACATTTGTGTAGTCATTATGAGATGTTGCATTTTTCTTTAACACTTTGTCAGAGAATGATTTTTTTTAGATACAAATTAATTAGTCTTTAGCTATTTTTATACTTACTATAAAGACTGTTAATACCACCAATGCATAATTACTGGAGGGTTTTTCTTTAACTCTGTCCTTTCCTAAAAGTTCATATTTTTAACTATGGCGTCTCAATGAGCTGCAAAAATGTCATCAAAGATAATTTTGTCATATTAATTTGGCCAAGGATGGATATTGGTCTCCTATTTTATTACATGTAAAAAATTTAGATGATAAACTTCAATATTTTAATCACTTCCAAGTTTATTGACTGTCACTTGCTAATCATAATTTGCTTTTGAGCACATAATTTCTGAAATGACGCATATCCTCAAAATGAAAACAAAAACAAAAACCTTATTTGTTCAGGACAACAGTACAAATGCTTTAAATGAAATGTTGCAGTAGAACTAGTTTCCTCAAAATGGAAACTAATTTCCATGCCTGTAAACTCTGCTACTTTTCATCTCCAGCACTGGTTTAGCAACACTGGGATAAAGAACGCTATACTTACCCATTTGCATTGCTTCAGTGTTTAATTAAGTAATTTATGGTCAGATGGTAAATTTAACATTTTATATCAAATATTTATATGCATTACAATCTTTATTATGCTCCAGTAATACAAATATCCAAAATAAGATAATTGATCAACTTAGAGTTTTATGTTAAGAAATGACTGATATTGTAATTTCCTACAACATCTTTATTTTAGGATTTAATTATTGAAATTGATTATTATTGGAAAAATATTTTTTAAAGCATTAGGGCACATATTTTGATGAAATGATGTATTAAGGTGGGAATAGTATAATTAACTCTTGATGGAAAATGAGTATTTGACTTAAAATGACCAATTTTAGGGAGTTCCCATTGTGGCTCAGTGGAAACAAACCCAGCTAGTATCCATGAGGACGTAGGTTCAATCCCTGGCCTTGCTCAGTGGGTTAAGGATCTGGTGTTGCTATGAGCTGCAGTGTAGGTGGCAGACGCAGCTCGGATCCCACGTTGCTCTGGCTATGGTCTAGGCCCACAGCTGTAGTTCCTATTCTACCTCTAGCCTGGGAACTTCCATATGCCGCAAGTACAGCCTTTAAAAGCAAAAACAAAACAAAAAAAAACAAAAACAATTTTCTAAGTAACACACAGAAGCAGTTCGGTAATACATGGAAAAAACTCAAAATTCTGAACATGTTAGCAAAAGCCAACGTAAAGTAATTTTTCTAAATCCTTATTAGCTTTTAAGGATGTCACTTATTTTTTAGCATTTATAACAATATAATTGGGCAATTTTTATTACTGAATTTAGGTAAACATCCCATGCAGCTATTATTTTTTTTAACCTCTCCCACTTGATATTATTTTTGCTAACTTTTATTTCTTTTAAAATAAAATAATCAGGGAGTTCCTGTCATGGCGCAGTTGTTAATGAATCCGACTAGGAACCATGAGGTTTTGGGTTTGATCCCTGGCCTTGCTCAGGGGGTTAAGGATCCAGCGTTGCCGTGAGCTGTGGTGTAGGTTGCAGGTGTAGCTCGGATCCTGAGTTGCTGTGGCTCTGGCGTAGGCCGGCATCTACAGCTCCGATGAGACCCTTAGCCTGGAAACCTCCATATACCGTGGGAGAGGGCCTAGAAAAGGCAAAAAGACAAAAAAAATCACCTTGTTTATAATATATATTATCATAGAAAAGGGTATATACCGTTAGATAAAATTAAAAAAAAATTCAAAACAGCTTGGTCAGTTTATTTCACATTTCGGGAACCAGTATTTTGCAAGATTGGTTTGCTAAACCAGTCATCTATGTTATTTGTATCATATTCCTGTATTATAGAGCTGTTTGTTTCACAGAATTGAGTATCTATTTTTTCTATGTTGGATGTTTCCTAAATAAATTCTTTATTTTTTTCTTTTTTAAATGTCACAACTGCTAAAAAATAAAAGATTAGTTTCAACATGTTTTATGAGGTAAATAAAAATAATCAATTAATACTGTTTCATTAAATATACTAATCGAATTAAGAATACTTTATTTATTTATTTATTTATTTAGTCTTTTTGCCATTTCTTGGGCTGCTCCCACGTCATATGGAGGTTCCCAGGCTAGGGGTCGAATCCGAACTATAGCCACTGGCCCACGCCAGAGCAACAGCGATGCAGGATCCAAGCCACGTGTGCGACCTACGCCACAGCTCACGACAAATGCTGGATCCTTAACCCACTGAGCAAGGCCAGGGATCAAACCTGCAACCTTGTGGTTTCTAGTCAGATTTGCTAACCACTGAGCCATGATGGGAACTCCAAGAATACATTTTTATATTGGAGTTCCCGTCACGGTGCAGCAGAACTGAATCTGACTAGGAACCATGAGGTTGTGGGTTCGATCACAGGCCTCGCTTAGTGGGTTAACGATCTGGCATTGCCGTGAGCTGTGGTGTAGGTCACAGATGTGGCTTGGATCCTGCGTTGCTGTGGCTGTGGTGTAGGCTGGCGGTTATAGCTCTGATTGGACCCCTAGCCTGGGAACTTACATATGCTGCGAGGCCCTAAAACAAAAAAAAATAAAAGAAAAAAAAATACATTTTATAAATGCCATTGTGTTATACAACATTCATTTTAGAATCAAGGGAATTCAGTATGTGTCCCTTTGGAATTTTAGGAAACTTTCTTATTTAATAATTGGAGGTAAGTAATTACACAGAACCTTGAAAGGACAAGACCTTAGACCAGGACAACCTTGGGAGATGGAAAGAGCACCAGGAGGGAGGGAGGTAATGGAGTTTAGGTACACTTGACTTGTCTGAGTCAGACAAAAATTGCTTTCAAAATACTGAGCTTACTTTTTTTTCTTACTTTGTTTTGCAGTTCATAGCAAACCGCAAACTGAAAAAAATGATCATTTTTAAAAGGGGTGCAGAAGAAAGGAATTGTTAGGGCCTCCTTACCCGGTCTTATGATTTCCTTCTTCATCCTTCCTCTCTGCCTTAAAGTTTAGAGAACAGATGGAGAAGGAGATTGAATAATAGCAGTTATTCATTATAGGTCAAGATGAAGAATTATATATTATATGTATATATATACACACACACATATATTTAAGTTTTATTGAAGTATAGTTGATTTACAATGTTGTGTTAATTTCTAGTGTACAGCAAAGTGATTCATATTTTCTATACATAAACACATTTTTTCTATATATATATACACATATTCATTCCCATATAGGTTATCACAGAATATTGAGTAGATTTCCCTGTGCTATACAGCCAGGTCCCGTTAACCATCTATTCCATATACAATAGCGTGCATATGCCAATCCCAAGCCCCACTCCATCCATCACTCTCACCCTTCCTCTTTGGTAACCATGAGTTTGTTCTTCAAGTCTGTGAGTCTGTTTCTATCTTGTACTTTTTTTTAGGTTCCTCATATGTAATATTGTATGATAGTTGTCTTTCTGTGTCTCACTTACTTCAGTTAATATGATAATCTCTAGGTCCATCCACGTTGTTGCAAAAGGCATTATTTAGTTCTTTTTATGGCTAATATTCCGTTTGTGTATATGTACCACATCTTCTTTATCGAGTCCTCTGTTGATGGACATTTAGGTTGCTTCCATGTCTTGTCTATTGTAAATAGCACTGCATTGAACATTGGTGTACATGTATCTTTTCAAATTATGATTTCCTCTGGATATATTCCCAGGAGTGGGATTGTTGGCTCATATGGTAGTTCTATTTTTAGTTTTCTGAGGAACCTCCATACTGTTTTCCATAGTGGTTGTACCAGTTTACATTCCCACCAACAGTGGAGGAGGATTCCATTTTCTCCACACACTCTCCAGCATTTATTTTTGTAATAAATGCTTTTTTGATGATAGCCGTTCTGACTGGCCATTGACAAGAAGATGATGGTGAGGTTTCATCAGGGAGATATCCTTTTTTTAATTATTATTAAAGTATAATTGATTCACAATGTTTGTCAAGTTGTGTTGTATCACAGAGTGACCCAATCACACGCATTTCCCTGTGCTATACAGTGGGATCCCATTGCTCAATCATTCCAAATATAACGCTTCGCATCCCCCAAACACCCGAAATGGCCATCCATTCCACTCCTTCCCCTTCCACCCCCCTCCAGAACCCCAAGTCTGCTCTTCCTAGCCATGATCTGTTTCTGTTTTTTTCTTTGTTTGTTATTTTTGGATAGGATCGTCTGTTCCATATTTTAGATTCTACAAATAACTGATATCATATGGTGTTTGTCTTTTTCTTTCTGGCTTACTTCACTTAGTATGAGAGTTTCTAGATCCATCCATATTGCTGCAAATGGCATTAATTTGTCTTTTTTATGACTGAGTAATATTCCATTGTATATCTGTACCACATCTTCTTAATCTGTTCATCTCTTGATGGACATTAGGTTGTTTCCATGTCTTTGCTACTGTGAATAGTGCTATAAACGTAGGGGCGCTTATTTCTTTTTCAATGGAATTTTTGTCCAGCTGCATGCCCAGCAGTGGAATTTGTGGATCACATGGTAGCTCTATATTTAGTTTCCTGAGGTACTGTCATACAGTTTTCCATAGTGGTTGTACCAATTTACATTCTCACCAACAGTTGAGGAGGGTACATTTTTCTCCATATCCTCTCCAGCATTTGTTATTTGTTGACTTGCTAATGATGGCCTTTCTGACTAGTGTGAGGTGGTACCTCATTGTATTTTGATTTGCATTTCCCCAGTAATTAGCGATATTGAACATTTTTTCATATGCTTGTTGGCCATCAGTGTGTCTTCTTTGGAGAAATGTGTATTTAGGACTTCTTCTCATTTTTAAATTGGGTTGTTTGTTTTTTGGTTGTTGAGTTGCATGAGTTGTTTGTATATTTTGGAGTTAGGTCCTTGTCTGTTGCATTGTTGACAAAGATTTTCTCCCATTCTGTGGGTTGTCTTTTCATTTTTTAAATGGTTTCTTTTGATATGCAAAAGATTTTGGGTTTGATTAGGTCCCATTGATTTATTTGTGTCCTTATTGTCATTATTCTAAGAGGTGGTTCAAACCAGATATTGCTGTGATTTATTTCAAAGAGTGTTCTGCCCATATTTTCCTGTAGGATTTTATAGTGTCTGGCCTATATTTAGGTCTTTAATCTATTTTGAGTTTATTTTTATATATGCTGTTAGATTGTGTTCTACTTTCATTCTTTTAAATGTAGTTTTCCAGTTTTCCCAGCACCATGTATTGAAGAGGCTATCTTTCTTCTACTGTATGTTCTGTCCTCCTTTGTCATAGATTAGTTGCCCATAGGTACTTGGGTTTATATCTGAGCTTTCTATGCTGTTCCATTGGTCTGTATTTCTGTTTTTGTGCCAGTACCATATTTTTTGATGACTGTAGCTTTGTAGTATTGTCTAAAGTCAGGAAGCTTGATTCCTCCATTTTCATTTTTCTTTCTCAGGATTGCTTTAGCTTTTTGGGGTCTCGTGTTTCCATACAGATTTGAAAATATTCTGTTCTAGTTTTGTGAAGAATGTCTTGGTAATTTGATGGGGATTGCATTGAACCTGTAGATTGTCTTGGGTAATATAGTCATTTCAACAATATTGATTCTTCCAATCCAAGAGTATGGTATATCTTTCATCTGTTTGTGTCATCTTTGATTTCTTTCATCAAAATTTTATAGTTTTCAGAGTATAGTTCTTTTGTCTATTTAGGTAGTTTATTCCTAGGTATTTTATTTGTTTTGATGGAATTGAAAATGGTATGGTTTCTCTGATCTTTTCTCTTTCTAATCTTTCTTTATTAGTATAAAAAAATGCAGTTGATTTCTGTGTACTAATTTTGTAGCCTGCAACTTTGCCAGATTCATTGATAAGTCCTAACAGTTTGTGGGGCTGTCTTTAGGGTTTTCTAAGTATGTTATGTCATCTGCAAACAGTGATAGTTTTACTTCTTTTCCAATTTGGATTCTTTTTATTTCTTTTTCTTCTCTGATTGCTGTGGCTAGAACTTCCAAAACTATGTTGAATAGTAGTGAAAGTGGACATCCTTGTCTTGTTCCTGATCTTAGTGGGAATGTTTTTAATTTTTCACCATTGAGAATGATGTTAGCTGTGGGTTTTTCATATATATATTTTTTATTATGTTGAGATATGCTCCCCCATCTCCACTTTCTGGAGAGATATCTCACTGTAGTTTTGATTTGCATTTGTCTAATAATTAGCAATGTTGAACATCTTTTAATATGCTTTTTGGTCATTTGTGTGTCTTCTTTGGAGAAGCCTCTCTTTCGATCTGCCCATTTTTTGATTAGGTTGTTTGCTTTTTTTCGATATTGAGCTGCATTTGTTTTTTGTAATTTTGTTTGGCAACACAAAAGGCCCTGAATCACCATAGCTATCCTTATAAAGAAAAATGGAGCTGGAGGAGTCAGGCTTCCTGACATCAGACTATCCTGCAAAGCTATAATCATCAAAACAGTAGGTACTGACACAAAATCAAATATTGATCAATAGAATAGGATAGGGAGCCCAGAAATAAACCTATGCACATATTGCCAATTAATCTTTGATAAAGGAAGCAACAAGGTGCAATGGAGAAAAGACAGTCTCTTCAGTAAGCAGTGTTGGGAAAACTGGATGGATGCATGTAAAAGAATGAAATTAGAATACTCTTTTTGCTGTACACCTGAAATTAACACAACTTTATAAATCAACTATACTCCAATAAAATTTAATTTTTTAATTAACCAGAGAAAAAGTTCACTAAACCATACACAAAAATAAACTCAAAATAGATTAGAGACTTAGATGTAAGACCAGATATTATAAAACTGCTAGAGAAAAACATAGGCACTCTTTGACATAAATCACAGCAATATCTTTTTGGATTCACCTCCTAGAATAATGAAAATAAAAACAAAAATAAACAAATGGGATCTAATTAGACGTAAAAGCTTTTGCACAGCAAAGGAAACTATAAAAAAATGAAAAGACACCCTTCAGAATGAGAGAAAATATTTGCGATGAAGCAACAGACAAGGGATTAATCTCCAAAGTATTCAAATAACTCATATAGTTGAAAATAAAAAAATATAAATAACATATTGATATATATATCATTAATGAATCAATTTATAAACTGCTTAATTCAGTGCATTTGAAGCTGAAGTGTATTTTATAGTAATTTTCAAACCATAATATTTAGTAAACCAATTTTTACCATTCTTGAGATAGTCACATTATCTGGCATAGGAAACATTCTTTCACATATGTGATCATATTACTGTAATATGATTCATTAGGGACAGATAAGTACTTTACAAAATTATTCTTTTTTGTGTGTGTCTTTTTAGGGCCACACCCACAGCACATGGAGGTTCCCAGGCTAGGGGTCTAATTGGATCTGTAGCTGCCAGCCTATGCCACAGCCACAGCAATGTCAGATCTGAGCAACATCTGTAACCTACACCACAGCTCATGGCAATGCAGGACCCTTAACCCACTGAGCGAGGCCAGGGATTGAACCTGCAACCTCATGATTCCTAGTCAGATTTGTTTCCACTGTGCCATGATGGTAACTCCCTACAAAATTATTCTTGTTTGTATTGAATTAATAACTTAGTCTCACTGAAGAAAAGTTATATATCTATATATAAATACAGATATATAGACATATATATCTACAATGTTAGTTAAAAATTACTATAGTTAAATAATGGTAATACTGGAAAAAGATGAAAATGCTAAACATTTAACAATGTTCTACAAGATTATTGAACTTTTTTATTATTTGTCTTGTATATTCATGCTTTTTAGCAGTCCATTGACAGGATAAAAAAAATTCTTCCACATTAAAAAAAATCTCCAGAAAAGTGAATTATGTTCTAGTGTTCTATTTTAAAATGGCATCACACATACCAATCACTCAGTTTCTAAATGTTCCAAAGAAATTTTTTCTGAAGTCTCTAACCAATTTTCATACACGCGCACACACACACACACACACAAGTCATCAAATTGGAAAGATGCAGTTGGGGCATGAGCTAAATTTGTCTGATGGATCAAAATAGTAAAGCCAGCCTGAAAACATTTCTTCATACATAATGCACATAAATAAAAATGTTTTCTGCAAGTAGGGTCTTTTCAAACAGTTTTCATTGAGTATGTGTGGATTGAATTGCGATAGGCTTTATTATTTTCCTTGACTATATATTCCTGGAGTTTGTGAATATCTATGTGAGTGCTTGCATGTATGTGTCAAACTTAAGCAAATGTTCTTTTTACTTTTTCCTTTTTAGTCAACATCACGTGCATTTCTTGGTTTAGCCAGGTTGACTTTGTCTGCTGTCAAAAATTACTGACCTAGTGGAAGCCAGACAACCATCAACAATCCTAAGAGAGTCATAACTTATCTTCCTCTTTTCTGTCACCTTGACAAATTTTCTTTATCTTTTGCTTCTATTTCACATTTTCACCCTCTACCATTCTCTGCCAGTAACCTGATACTTTTTATAGTTCTGCATGGTATAGGATGTTGGATAGTGGTAATATTATTAACTGAATCAGTAACCACCTCCCTCCCCAACTCCATTTTTTTGGTATATTGTTTAAATATATAGGATTTTGGGAGTGTCACAGCCTTTAAATATGTTTTGAAGTAATTCTTGATGCTTTTTCAAAGACTTAAAGGTGTGTTTTTTTTTTAATAAACCTGCTGAATATTTCAATCATAGCTCTTCTGAATCAGTTGTTAAATTTATTTATTTATTTATTTAATTTTGTTTTACTTTATTTGCTTTTTAGGACTGTACCCATGGCATGTGGAGCTTCCCAGGCTAGGGGTCCAATTGGAGCTACAACTGCCAGCCTGCACCACAGCCATAGCAATGCCAGATCTGAGCCACATCTGTGACCCTACACCACAACTCATAGCAATGCCCAATCCTTAACTCACTGAATGTGGCCAGGAATCAAACCTGCAACCTCATGGTTCCTAGTCGGATTCCTTTCTGCTGCGCCACAGTGGGAACTCCCAGTTGTTCAATTTAATTTACAGATTAAGTTGAGGAAAGGAAACTGAAGGGAGAACGGAGACTGGCTTTATGGTAGCCATTAGGCAATAAAAATCAACATAAATTTGGAGCTTTAAGGGTGAGGAACCAAAACTAACTCAATGGACCACTTCATTCACAAGCTGTTTCCTGCATACCAACCCTAGATATTTCCTACTTTGTCTTCCCCTACAGTCTCCAAAAAGAAATACAGTCTAACCAAGACCCTGATTTTAGCCCAGGAAGACTCTTTTCAGTTTTCTGGTTTGCATAACTAAGATAATACATTTGTTTTAGAATACTAAATTTGTGGTAATTTGTTACAGCAGCACCAGCAAATTACCTTGCCCTGCAACATGAATGATGACCCTTATAACTTTTTTCCTACAATCTTGTTTTCAGCTATTTACTTGAAGATTACAAGTGTCACATTAGTACCAGAACATCCTCCACGGTCTTTCCAAAGAAGTCTTACTTTTGAATTATAGTCTTCTCTGATAGTAAAAAAATCTATAAAGAAAAAAAGATGAAGTGATAGAACAATGAAATAAAAGAACAGATGCAAGAATTAGCCATGAGGAATCTGTTTAGAAATTCATACTTAAGGGAGTTCACGATGTGACTCTGAACCCAACTAGTATTCATGAAGACATGGTTCATGGTTTTGATCCCTGACATTGCTCAGTGGGTTAAGGATCTGGTGTTGCCATGAGCTGTGTGTAAGTCACTGCTGCAGCTCTGATTTGATCCCTAGCCTGGGAACTTCCATATTCCACAGGTGCAGCCCTAAAAAAAAAAAAAATTGTACTGAAGTAATGTGTGCATTTTAATCACTGAAATGAAAGTAGAATTCACTAGCAAGAAGATCTTGGCTTCTAATTGGCTTGCTTTTTGGCTACTGATGATATAGTTATATAAAAATACATATTAAAGGGAAAAATAAATATTTGGATACTTGTCTGAAATTAATAATGTAAGTGTGGAGTACATCTGTGACTTTTTATTTCTCCCACTTTGCCTACCCAAGAGCTCAGTAGAGACTTAATGACTTTAGTTGCTTTTATTCAGTGTTTTATTGGGTCAAACTAAAAATGGTTTACTGGTGAGTACTGCTGGACAGAATGTTTAGTGTTTTTGAGTTCTGAGAAATGTTCTGAAGTGGGTATTTAATTCTTTGTGCCTTTTAAGCTGGTCTTGTGATTATTTGACCTGTCAGTGAAATTGAATTAAATAAATCACTGTTTTATTTGTGATATTTTAGGGGCTTTTTCTTGTTGTGCACATCGTGATTACTGGGAAACATTTTTGATTATGTAGTTTAAAGAAGCATCATTGTACTTGAGAAGAACTACGGAGCCATAAACCTGGTTAAATGTAGTTTTGCTGCCTGCTTACTGTATAATTCTGAGTGGGTACCTTATCCTTTCTAGCCTCAGTTTCCTTATGTGTGGAATGGGGACAATAATAGTAGCTATCTTAGAAGGATGTTGAAAGGACTAAATGAATTTACGTATTTAAGGTACTCAGAACAGTATCTGGCTCATGATAAGTGCTAGATAAATGTTAGTCATGGAGTTCCCTTTGTGGCTCAGGGAAGGGAAACCTGACTAGGATCCGTAAGGTTGTGGGTTCAATCCCTGGCCTTGCTCAGTGGGTTAAGGATCTGGCGTTGCCATGAGGTGTGGTGTAGTTCACAGATGCAGCTCAGAGCTTGTGTTGCTGTGGCTGTGGTATAGGCCAGCTGCTGTAGCTCTGATTCACATTCAACGCCTAGCCTGGAAATTTCCATATGCGTTGGGTGAGGCCCTAAAAGGCAAAAAAAAACTTAGTCTAATTATTTATTTTAATGTGATTGAAAATGTGTGAAACATTCATTTTAGACTTTTATGAAATATATCATAAATATTAATATTCTTATAAAGCTTGTGCACACATGCGTGCAAACACACACAGACACACACACCCTCCCCAACATATACACTTTCATTTCCAACATGCATTTTATAGATCAGAAAATGGAAGTAAAATGACATGATAAACAAATCTGCTAATTAAACTGTGTCTTCAGTTGCCTCGCTGGGCCATGCATGGAAACTAATAAAATGTTCCCTTGCAATCTGCCTCCATGAAAGATTTGGAAGAAAGATGCTTTCTTGACAGTCTTCTACTCAGATCAATCATTTGCAGAGAATCTCCATTCCTGTTTTGTTTATTTTCTCAGTTGACAGGGGGTGTAAAGAGAATTAAGGGCTGTAATTACATTACTTTAGCCAGAATTTCATATTTTCTTTGATTGAAGAGTTCCACATTTAAATCAAGAAAGAGTACTTTTACTCAGAGTTTTAAGTGACTTATAAAAATTAACTTGTTAAATCTTTATAACAACTCTATAAGGTAGGCACTGTGATTATCCCCATACAGAAGAGGAAAGCAAGGCACAAAGGGTTAAATAACTTGCCTGAGATCCCATGGTTACAAAGTGCTGGATTCAGGTAACCCTACACTCTACCTTTCTGAACTACAAGAGACAGTATTTCTTTTCTTTACAAGAAACTCAACAGTAATGGTTTCCATTAGTCTGATTTTTTTTTTTTTAATGCCTAGTTTAAATGCTTTGTATGCTAAAACCTTAGGATGTATTTTGATTACTGCTCTTTGATTGGATTAGGTACAGAAAATTATTTCTCAAACACAAAATGAAATTCAACTTGAATTCATGAATGAATGATGGAAGAGTTTGGTACTCTGAATTTTATAAACTTTATATTAAAATCCAATTTTTAAAGTTTTCTTGCTGAGAGATCAAGTTTGAGGTTTATAACTTACTTCATTAAATTTCAAAGTATTACTTTAATGATATATCAATACTTGTGGCAAGGAATTTGGTTTTCTAAATAGCAGTGTTACCAAGGATTTTCAAACAAAATTAATATTTGCACATTCTCATTTATCACAGAAATATTATTTATGACCGTTTATAAACTGGACAAAGTTTAGATTTAGCCTTTCTGTCTGAACCAAAAAAGCTATTGACATTTATAAAAGAAAAACTTTTGAGAGGAAAGCAGATATGACTTTTGTAATAAAGATTCAGGTTGTCTAAGGAGAGTGAGCCAAATTGGAAGGCAACTTCACTTTCTAAAAGGCAGAGTGGTATTTTTAGACCCTATAATGTAATACTTAAAGAATAGTCCCAGTTGGGCTGCCTGGATTTATGTCTTTGGCTAAGTTACCTACCTCTGTGCATCTGTTTCCCAATTAGTAAAATGAGAAGAGTGATTGTAGAATTATGAGAAGTAAGTGATTCAGTATGTAAAGCATTTAGAAGAGTGCCTGCAATGTACTGGTTAGATTTTGCTGTGGCTAGAGCGATAGTGGTTGTGGGAAGGAGGAAGAGGAGGAAGGGAAAACTTTTACTGATTGTGATCTAAACATGCTAAGTAATGAGGCAGGGCAACATTGTATTAGTGAAGCATTTCTCCAGATGTTGCTGTTATCAACTGTTCTCTCAGAATATACAATGATTAAATTATATGTAATTTCTTATAGATGGTGAAGATGTGTGATAAAAACCATTGTATTAGTTCTCTAGGGTTACCAAAATAAAATATCATGGACTGGTTGGCTTAAACAGCAGGAATTCATTTTTAACAGTTCTGTAGATTAGATATCCAAGATCCAGGTGTTGGCAGGTTTATATTTTTCTGAGGTCTTTCTCCTTGGCTTGCTGATGGCGTTCTCACTGTGTCCTCAATAGTATTTCTTCTGTCTGCGTTCTCTCTGTGTCCAAATTTCCTCTTCACATAAGGGCAGGTTGGGGTTAGGGCCCCCCCTAATGGCCGTATTTGACTGAATTACATATTTAAAGTCTATCTCCATATGTAGTCATGTTCAGAGGTGCTGGGGTATAGGGCTTCATATGTGAGTTATAAAAGAATGCAATTCAGCCCCTAACAGTCATATTTAGGTCAAAAGAATTTAAGACTAGTGACTAAATGTCTAGACCAACTTTGAAATTTCCTTTTAATGTCTGAATCTTGAAATGGATGGGTATCTGTTTTTAGGATTACCCATTGTGATATGAATGTCATCTCCTAAGGAAATAGATTGATTACAGTGTAACGTCTGTGCTCACTCAGAATGAAGATATTTTTAAAAGTTCCAAATCTGATGGAAATGTTTGAAATAGAGTTCTGACTGTAATGTATTTAGAATCGAAATGACCACTAGTTAGAAAATTCAGTGTTTCATATATTTTTTACCTCAATTAATTTCTGATGAACTTTTTACTCCCTCACTTTGAGAACTGAGGAGAGAAAGTTATAAAATTTTCCTTCCCCAGACCCTTGGGAACGTAGGGAGCACTAAAATTATACACACACACATACACACACACACACATATAGCATTTCCTGAAAATAATTACTCAAGCTTATTAATATTTCACTCACTAATAGGACATTAGACAAGACACATGAGAAATGTTTTCCAGAATCAATGATGTTATCCACCAAAGCTATGAAATTATCAATTGGTTATTGGATACCACTTGTGTGAAGAATGAAACGTCATTTCCCATGTTACTTTCAGTAGGGAAAATTGTTTCTACTGTTTCTTGGTACATACAGATATGTATTCAAGACTCCTCTATTATTTATTACCTCTAGGCAAAACAAGACAAATCAAAATCTTTTCTGATGATATCGAGATTGCTGTGTATCATTAATAAAGGTATTATCATAAAATATTTTCATTTTGGTCAACTGAATAAAAGAGAAGTATATATACTCTTTTGTTTAGTACAGCATTTTCCAAAAGCTGAATTATAAAATATGCTGTTTTTTTATTGAAAAGCAAACCAAGTGAATTAGCTTTGGTTTATCAGAGTATAATGCCCATGTTTCAAGAAAGCAGAAGATTTAGTAGTTATGTTTGAAAATAGAAACCAGAGAATATTAATTTGTTATATTCAAATTTAGTTTACTATGCAACTTAGAGTAGTAATCTTTTTTTTTTTTTTCTTTTTAGGACCGATCTTGTGGCATATGCAATTCCCAGGCTAGGGGTCTAATCAGAGCTAAAATTGCCAGCCACATCCACAGCAACACAGGATCTGAGCCAGTCTACAACCTACACCATAGCTCATGGAAATGCTGGATCCTTAACCCACTGAGTGAGGCCAAGGATTGAACCTGCATCCTCATGGATACTGGTCGGGTTTGTTACCACTGAGCCACATTTTTTTTTTTTTAATCTTCCAATAAATTTTTTTTTCCTGCCACTGTAAAGAATGTGTGCTGATTTAAAAATAGTTAAAAAATATCTTGAGATGTAAAAGATTTCCATATTTGGAAAATGAAAGAAAACTTTTTTTTTGTATTCAGTTTTAGAATTAGGGTTCCATTTCCTTTTCTTTTGTGTTCTCTATAACATTAAATATTACTGACATGATATTGTCTTCCTCTCATTACTTTTCCAGCTCCATCATTCACTACTGTTTCTTTCCCCCAGCATTCTTTCTGAAAAAAAGAAATTGATTTTCAGAATATTTTTCCTCTTATTTGCCCTTTTCCCTGTCTCTTTGAATAAAATTTCAGTAGAAGTTCAAGTATCTTTGTGGGGCTGCTCTGCACCAGGGATTGAGTTAACCTTGTTTGTTCTTCCCTTCTTTTGCCTTCTCCCTCCCCGGTCTCTGTCTCAGCAACCATCAGATGCCTCTTGGAAATACTGGGAAACCAGGAGCAAGGCATGAATGTGACTGCTCCAAGCATTACAAAGGTGTTTGTTTACCTCTCATTATTTCTGTTTTCTCAAACTTCCACAAGTCCAGTTCTAATGACAAGCTATTTAATGGATACAAAAGCCGTATCTGGGTAGATTTAGATGTATATAAGTGCATATTAGAGTGGTGTATTTACCCATTATTCAACCTGTACTTCTCGGGTTCCTTGGACTCACCCTGTATCCTCCTGCATTCATGCACTTTTCCCATGATTTTCCTTCCAAGTGGAACACAGCTTCTCCCATCCTTGCCTTTTCGAAAAGTCATGCATTCTTTGGTAGTTATCTCAAGTATTCTAACTCTCATTCCCTGGTGCTTTCCAACTAAATGGGATTCAGAGTTTTTTTATGACAGTGATCTTACCCTTTCTTATAATATCATCCAAAATACACTTATCTTAATTGGCCATAAACTCCTTGAGTGGAAGGAAGATTGTTCAGGAAAAGACCTAGGCATTTGTCCAGAATCATTTATTTAATTTGGAAATTTAAGAAAGAGTAGCTGATATTGCTATAAAATGCATAAAACGTGAGATTAGAAGAGCTTTGAAGATAATCAATATTTAAGATAGAGTAAAGGAGGCCAATCAGAGAGATTTAAGAAGAAACATACACATATCACGAATCTCTAATAGTGTGTCAGTAAAATCTACATGAATATAGTTCATCCAAAATGTGCACCGGGCAGAATAGAAATATTGAGAAGACGTAATATAGAAACTACAAAATTATTGCAGATTGTTGTAGTCAGTTGATTTTTGGTAGATAGGGATTGCTTAAATATGAGTTCATGAGTGGTCCTGGTGTATACCACAGACTGCTGGTATTTTAGAATTTGAATTTTGATGCTGTGCTGCTACACATATTTTGAGAAAAATGATAGTCTTTTCATTTTACAGAAGAAGCAGTTTACTTTATGTAGTTTTCTTGCATCTAAATGGATGTTTTGTCATTTTTTTTTCTTATTCCTTTGATACCACAGCTTGTCTTCTAGGAAACAGTCTTTTATATAAATATTGCTAGAAAAATTTGAGATGGCTGGGGACATTTATTATAGACAAGTATTTCACATAGCCACATAGGCTTTTTTTTAAGGGCCGCACCTGTGGCATATGGAAGTTCCCAGGCTAGGGGTCACATTGGAGCTACAGCTGCCAGCTTGTGCTGCAGCCATGGCAGTGCCGGATCCTTTAACCTACTGAGCGAGGCCAGAGATGAAACCTGCATCCTCATGGATACTAGTCAGGTTCTTAACCCACTAGCCATGAGGAGAACTGTCACATGGACTTCTTATTTTTTAAGTATTAATTTAAGTATATTTGTGTTTTCTGATAATAGTACTGCTGTAGTTTTTAAGATGGATGAAAAGATATCACTACATGAGTTTGAAGTATTTTTCAACTCAAGTATAAGAACTACTAGTCAAACATATTTGAAAGGATCATTTTCAAAAAGTGACGTAGCATGCCCCATGACAAATGGGAATATGCTGAAGAAAAAATGTTATCCAAATTTGCCATGGTGTCAGTAAAAGGGTTTTAAACAAAATTATGTTATCCACTTTTTATTCAGAGTCATTCATGATTCTCACTTTGTACATCAGCTTTAGGGTTTGAGAAACCTTTACCAGCTGGTCATGAATTTGTTGATAGGAATGTTAACTTTTGCTGTTATTGATTGTCCTGTGTTATGTTTTTTTCATAACCCATAATTTGCTGAAGGCTCAGAGATTTGGTGGCTGATATTTTTCTTAGCTGTATAATATTGTGATAAGAAAAAAACACACAATTTCCAAGTATTAGATTTCTTTCTAAGCAGCAAGCCCAGAAGTTACCATGTACCTAGGGCCTAATAGTAATCAGGCTAAGCTTAAAGTAAAGAAGACAGTGGCCCCAGGGGAAATTAAACCCTTTCTCTTTGAATTTTCTCTCTTGGAATATCATGGGGCTTTTTTTTATGAGGAAAACTCTAAGGATGAATATTTATTTTATCCAGGAATCTAAATTGTCTCGAGTTTGCTTTATGAAAGGCTTTATTAGAAACTAGAGAAGCAAAGGGATCTTGGAAACCATAGTTACTTTCTTTGGAAAATACTAATTCTATATAGTATGATCTTAACAGACTTACCAAAATGGGGTACAAGTTTGGAATATGGGGGAGAGGGGAAGATAAGTCCCACCGCCACTGTCGACCTTTAGAAATTGTTGGTTGTGCCTGAACTGAGGAAGTATTGCAGTTTTAATTGGTTAAGAATGAAGTTTTAATAGCTTAAACTCCATCATATATGAACTGCTTGCTAATGAATTTCTGAGAGTGGTTAAAAATCTAAAGAATGTGCCCCAGGTTTTGTCCAGGGAAGAGGAGGAAGGGGGCACCAAGGTTAATTTTGGAAGGCTATAATGTTAAAAATCATAATCAAAGTTTCTTATTGCTTGTTGAACTTTCTGTGTCCATCTGATTCTGAAAACTGGTTACACACACTTCATTTAATTCTCATGATGTGGGGATTCTGTTATTATCATGGTAAAGGCGGTAAGTAGAAGAGAGACTACAAGACCTGTCTGAGTTCATAGAACTAGTGAGTGACTAAATCAGATTTTGAAACTAGATTCTGATCAGTAAATCTGCTCTTTTAACCAACATGGACAGAGCTGGTGGGATAGGAAGTAAGGATGAATAACTGTGGAGAACAGAAATAGACTAGTGATCAAAGAGCTTGAAGGGAGATGGCAGGCAGGAAAGTTAAAGCAAGGGTCTGGGAACTAGGGCGTCCAAGCAGAGACTAAAAAGCCTTTGGCGTTAGTTTCCAGGAACAGGCCATGTTTTTTTTTACAGGCACGGATGGTGATTCAAGCCAAAAGTACATCCAAATGGTTCATCAGCAAGATGCCTAATAGAATGGGACAAACTATTTATTTATTCATTCAAGAAAAATATATTAAAAATATATCATTCCTTGATGATGGGCCAAGTTCTGTGTTGGGCCTTGAGATTGCATTAATCTAAAAAACATATCAAAGCTCCTGCTCTCATACAGCCTCTTCAGAAGACAGATTAGAAGTAGGAGTGGACAGTTTGTTCATCAACTGTTTTTTGTCTGTTTTTTTTTTTTTTTGTCTTTTTTGCCTTTTCTTGAGCCGCTCCCGCAGCATATGGAGGTTCCCAAGCTAGGGGTCGAATCAGAGCTGTAGCCACAGGCCTATGCCAGAGCCACAGCAATGTGGGATCTAAGCCGAGTCTGTGACCCACACCACAGCTCACGGCAATGCCGGATCCTTAACCCACTGAGCAAGGCCAGGGATTGAACCCGAACCTTATGGTTCCCAGTCAGATTCATTAACCACTGCGCCATGATGGGAACTCCCATCAACTGTTTTTATGTTTCTGGTTAGGAGCACAGAACTTCCCAATTGTAGGTCCATCCAAATCAATTCTCAGATCTGTTGCAAGGCAGTCCACTATGGTCCACTTGTCATAATTTCCACGTCTTGCAGAGTGTGCCAAGCCATCCTTTACCTATGATTCTTCTCAGGATTGTTGATGCAGCAGCTGATTATGAAAAGTAGGGAAATGCATCCTTTAGTCCTGCACTAAACTAGATCTCCCTCTGGGCAGATCTCCTTTCTTTTTACCTGTAAGAGCAGTGGATTCCCTGAGCTCAGGGTTCCTCTCTGGTGGCACATCCCACTGCACTTGCAAGCTCCACATAAACCTTTTTGGTTACCTTGTGAGATTTGGGGCTTAGGGAACCAGAGCAGCTATGCTGCAACTTTTTCTTCTGATTTTCCTGTGAGTAGTAAAGTTAATTGTCCTTGTTCCAGGAGTCCTGTGTCTTCTGGAAAATCCATGGAATTGTGACAGGCTAACTTATTAGCTCATATAGTTTCTCAACGTGAATTTTCCTGCTTCTAACACTTAATCACACTTATTTAAGTATTATACAATGTATACAAGTACATTGTTAGGAGCAATGCAGATTTTCTTTAAATTCATCCCTCACTTATAAGTGATTGCTTTGGTTTGAAGAATCACTCTGTATTATGATCATAACCAAAGGCAAAGGCTGAGATCTTGTGGCTTCAAGGAATGATTAGCCTTATTTATTTATCTCTCTTTTAGTTATTTAGGTATTTTAGACGTGACTATCCTATCTAAAAATATTAACTTAGTTTATCATGTTGTCAACCACACTTTAACCCACTTGAATGGAGAAATGTCTTCTGAACAAAGTTGCTATTTATGATTATAAACAAAATCATGGAGGGAGGAAAAAACGGGATCTTTACCACAAGCTCCTAGCATAAGTCCTCAGGAGGGAATTAAGAATGAAATGAAATTTTATGTGAAATGAAAACCCAGAGTTGTACTAAACAGAGCATTGGCTAGTGTTTCTTAAAATGGCCAGTTTAAACTTAGGCACCACGCTGATTCAGTTGTTTTTTCTTTTTTAATCTCAAAATATAGTATAGTGTCTAAGGATTGATATCATGACATTTGAAAGTATGACTTCAAGTTTTGGGGGGGGGTCGTAAGTGAGTTAATGAAAAATGCAAGTCAAAGCATAAGAATTATGTTGGTGAATTGTACTGTGTTTTCCCCTCTTTGAGGCAGTTCAGTATCTGCATTCTACTTTCTCCCACCTCTTTTTCTCCCTGGAAAATGTCCACTGATGACTTTGAATGTTTTGAGTAATCAAAGGTGACTGCAGAAATCCCATCAAGACTGTACTTTCCAGGCACACACTTATCAATTTATGCTGAAAACTGGAAACTGCAAGCATATATCCAAACAGATGAAATCGAGGAACACTGTGATGCTCATGTGCTCTGCCTTTTCATGTCTTTTTAAAATCATGATTTCTAGGGCTATCCTATACCACAAAAATTCAGAGAAATGGGCTTGCCCGACTTCACCATGACTTTGTGATCCATAGTCATTTTTTCCTGTTCCTTACACACCTCAAGTTTTCTAAAGTGATTTCATAAAGCAGTATCTGTAGTTTAAAACCTGTAAATAGAAATCTGAATGAGAGCATTGCATTCTATAATACTTTTCATCATAAGCATCTCAAATTTTAGGTTTGCCAAGTGTTGGCTACTGGATAGTTCTTTTAAATACACATGTATCAGAAGCTGGTCTGGTATTTAAGTCTTCAGAAATTGGTGACTATCTATTAATATATGTCTGTAAGCTCAGTGACTAAGTACAAGGAGCCTGATATGTAACAAATATTTGTTGGTTGAATGAATAAAGGAGTGAATACTACTACAAGAAATGACCATGAATTAAATATAGGTAATTAGATTTAATGCCTCTAGGCACTCATACTGCAGATTCTGAGCCCAGACATTATGGTAATTCTTTATTTATTTATTTTTTTCCTGAAGCAAATGCCTTGCTATTTTCAGGGCTGTTAATGTGTTCAGTTTCAGCACTGGAATGTGGAGGTGTCTGGATTTGCCTCCCAGCCAATCTATGAGGAAAGTTTGGTTTTGCTGACTTGGAGCTGACATTTCAAATCTAACTGGAAGAATCAGATTAATATATTATGTTATATGGTATCTTGAGCCATTGAGTAAGAATTTCTGTTGCTTTATTGATAGGAGGCTGCTGTTTAGATTGACTTTTTTTGTCAGATAAGAAAATATATATTTTTATTGTCATTTCTGTTTAATGTTTTTATTTCCTTTAAGATAACTGATTTTTACTTTAGAAACTTTTGTTCTTATTCAGTATTTCCTTTCAATGTTCTTTAAAACATATCTGCCAAAAAAATAATTTACCTTCTTGCAAAATGTTAACATTTTCAATTTTAAGTAAAAGCCACCTTGCCAACAGTGTTATTTCAAAATGTTTGATTTGTCATGATATGTTCAGTCTATTTTTAAGGTTCTCCAAATTGAATTTTGATGTTGGTGCTTGTTCCAAGTTAAAGCAGTGTGCAATATGTTGCAGTCAGACTGAGTGGAGGAGAGAAAGAGATCCAGGAATAAATATATCTAGAAGAGCACTCATGGCTAAATTCTCTTTTCGTTTCCCCAGCAAAGGGGATTAACCTGCCAAATGGCATCTTGCCCTCAAAGTCATACTGAATCCCATTTATGAACAAGTGTGATCATCACTTTTGATGAATTCCATTTCTGTGAAGCGCTAAGTATCATTGAATAATAAAGGAATCATCTGAATTCTCATTCTTTTCAAAGGTAATTTAGTATCTAGTTCTATTGACCTAAGTATGTTCACAAAACTCAGCACGTAGTAGGTGTTCAGTAAATACAAATGAGTGATGAAGTATTGAATATCCATTTTTAAAAAGCTTAGTACTTTCCCTATCCAAGAATGTATTGTTTTCTTTCTTAATGCCAAAACTATGTGCCAGCCACTGTGGAATGGGATGTAATAATGAATATAAAACAATGTTGCAGCCTTCAGGAAACTCACAATAAGTCAGGGACACAGGTCCATAATACCTGTAAGGTTAAGACATGTTACACAGGATTCTTTAGAAAGGAAGCCTACCCTCTTAGTAACATTTGCAGGTATTTTGGAATAATCTGATTGCAGCTGCCATTTTGAAGAATCTACTTTTTGAACAACCATAACTTTCTTTTCTCTGTGAGGCCTATATTTTAAATTTAGCAAATGAGTATGCACTGTTGACAAGGAATATGCATGTCCCCTGTCACAAATCAGTGCTCCTCAGTAAATAACTTTGATTGACATCATGTATCTTTACTAGATTATATTCATACTTACAGTGTTAAAATATATATGTTGGTTTCATCTATGCAGAACCTGTCTGAATTTTGTCAATTTTCGTATGTTCCATACCTAAGAAAGTTTTTTATGTTGACTTTCTCACTCCTTCTTTAATTGGCATGGCATGCAAATATGTATTTTCTGCAGTTTTAGAGGAAAATTAGTGTTTTATAAAAATGGAGATCATAAATCTATAATCTTAACCTAGGAAAATAAAAATCAAGTCAAACTATCTCTTTGAAGCTAAAATTATACTTTGCTGCCTATAGTGTGTGAACATTATACACTATGTGTTCATATATATACAATGTATGCATATAAATATGTATGTATACAGTGAATATGTGTGTATTTATATGTGTGTGTGTGTGAGTGTGTGTTGATTCTCATTTAGTGGGCAGTCAATACTTAAGATTAATTCCCTATGCTATTTCATGATTCTAATGCATTATTTTTCATAATAATACTTTTTATAGATGTTTCAGAAACTTTGTGTTAAAACTCCGTTTGTTTGTTCAACTATCTCCATATTTTCATGTATAACTTTTTTTCCTAGTTAAAAATGTTCAAGATTTTTAGGTTCTTAAGGGCATTTTTTAGTATTCCAGAACCAATCTAATAGGCTAAACATCTTTCTTTTAAACTCTTTGTGTTGATTTGCTGCCTATCTAGATGAAATTAGAGTGGTATTTTTGTCCTATAGATGCTTGAAAAGCAGGCCTTTTGGGGGTCATAAAGAAAACCTGGTGTTTTATTTTTGCATTTCTTTGTGAGGTGCTTTCTTTTTATTCTCCCTGTGAAATCAGTGTGGAGCCCAAAGCATCATTACGGAGTAAGGAAAGACTTAGATAATTGAATTTCTACCTAGGAAATTGGATTTTGAGGAATTGGATTTCCCCATTGGAATGTGAATGACAGTAACTCAAACTCTAAGAGAAGGGCATCTTTGGAATATCCTTGCAGACTAATTCGCAAAACCCTAGACCATTGTTATTTTCTACTGAACTGCAGAATTTTTATTGGCATTTCTCCTACTATCACCTGCATAACATGAGTGATGGATTAAACATCATACTATGGTGAGTATCTTAAAGATTGTAATGTCATCCTAAATTACATAATCTTGTGAGGTTATCTGAAGGAAGTGAAGTCTCTCTTCAAATACAAGATCTACAAAACAGGGAACCATTTGAGGAATGGCACTCAGAATGTACAGTAAGAAAATAGGAGATGCCAGACTAGGTAGATATTCAGTAAAACTTCTGTGGATTTCTGTGCATATAAAATCCTGCAGAGAATCTTCTTACAAAAGAGAAAAATGCAGTTTTCCCAATTCTGTTGGCTAGACAATGTTTAAGTATCCCAGTTAATAGACTTTATTATTGTCTCTCAGTGATTTCACTAATATATTGGCATAATTATTTGTTTTGTGTCTTTTAAACACAAACCATCTTGCTCAATAAAGTGACACCTTTTGGTCATTACTCAGTTGATATTCCTGGGTCATGTTTTTCCATCAAATGCAGGTGAAACATTCAACATTTGAAAGCTAACATGGAATCTGTGTTGCTCACTAATTTTGAGTCATTGAATACAAATCATGTTTTAAAGCTTCCTTTGTGATAATAATTATGAAAAAAAGATGCTGTATAAGAGTTGAGGAGTTCCCGTCGTGGCCCGGTGGTTAGCGAATCTGACTAGGAACCATGAGGTTGTGGGTTCGATCCCTGGCCTTACTCAGTGGGTTGGGGATCCAGCATTGCCATGAGCTGCTGTGTGGGTCGCAGACGCGGCTCAGATCCCGTGTGGCTGTGTCTGTGGCATAGGCTGGCGGCTACACCTCCGATTCGACCCCTAGCCTGGGAATCTCCATATGCCATGGGAGCGGCCCAAGAAATGGCAAAAAGACAAAAAATAAAAGTTAAAAAAAAAAAAGAGTTGAATGGCTTTATGCAGACACCATTGAAAGTAGGTTACCAAATGAATACTTTGTTGGTTCTGTTGCTGTTATTATTTTAAATTTGGAAGAGTACTTAAGAGTCATAAAATATATGTATTATGAAGAGCAATAAATTCAGTTGTGTAAACTATTTTTTCAAGGTAGAAAAGTCTTTTCAGAATACTTGTTTCAGGACTTGTGGCTATAACTGGCTGAGTCTGTTCTATTATAGACCCATTCTCAAGCCCCTTTTACTGCAACATTGATGACCAAGAGGCAGTGCCGCATAGCCTGTTGAGTAGTGTCTAGCAAGTGGTTCACCTGCTCAGAGTGTAGAACAGAGTCTCAAATCAGGTGCCTAGATTCCTGGCCTCTAGAAATAATACGTGTCTTATCTGTGTTATGGAACATCTGCTAGACATATTGAGCATCATATAATGTTCTAGATGCTTGGCTTATAAAGATGGCTGTCACCTTTCTGGTGCTAAAGCATTACCATTACATTCTATGGAGCATCTTTTGATTTCATTTCTGATTTGTAAAATTGAATATTAACATGTGTGATTGTGTTTCATAAAGTTAATTAATGTGAGACTAAAATAGATAATATTTTTCAAAAAGCCTGAAATTTGATACCATGATACATGTACAAATACAAATTTAATTGCAAAGGTAAAAGGCAAAATATATTTCTTGTTTAAAAATTCAAATAATACAGAACTCTGTAAAATAAAAAACTAAAATCCATCTTTTCCAAACCTCATTGTTCAGTTTAGTGTGTTATCTGATGTTTTTAAGCCATGTCCATATAGACAATGCAAATACATTTAGTTTTAGTGTTGGTCCTGGGAGCATGTTTTATATGTATGTATCTATATCTATCTATCTATCTATCTATTAATGCATATATATATATATATACATGTACACATATATCATACTATAACATGCTTTTTTCCTGAAGGATATATTGTGGGCATTCTTCCCTATGCACCATATTTTATGGTATATCTGATGATTTATTTAACCATCCTACTTAAATTTAAAATTTAGGTTGTCTCTACTTTTTTTAATCATTAAATGAAGTTGCAGCAAAAATAATAGTTCATAATAATAGTTCATGTATCTTATTGCTCAGGTTCCAATATTCATGGGTTTTATTTTTTCGTTGACTTATTGCTGTATTGAAACCACACTATATTAATCACTGCAATCTTTTGTATGTTTTGATCTCAAGAAAGGGTAGTCTTCCCTTATTATTCAGAAATATCTTGGCTGTTCTTGCTCAGTTTTTCTTCCAGATGGAATTTAGAATCAACTTGATAAGTTCTACAAAACAACAACACACTCTTAAGATTTTTATTGTGATTGCCCTGAATTTTAGGTGTATTTGGGAAGAGTTCACATAATTAAAGTGTTGGACATTTTATCTAGGAAACTTTGAAGAATAATCATGTATTTTACATTTAGTGTGCGGTAAACAGGATTGCTGTGGCTCAGGAACAGACCTGTATGTGTGGTGGGTCATGTATGCACACATATGTGTATACTGGGGTGGGCAAGAAACAGGAATGAATGCATAAAATTAGAATCTTTGAGGATTGTGTTATGATTTTACAAATTTGTATGAGGGAATGGAGAAGGGGGGGAATAGAGAAGCTGATGGTGTAGTCAGGTCCTAGATGTTTCCAAGGCTCTGCTTGTTGGACTTGAACACCCACTCTTCTTTTACTTTGTACAACTCAACACCTATATCCTACTGCTTCTGGAAATGTTTCCAGAATTCTTAGAATAGAAGCTTCTTTTTCATTACCTGAGCCCCATTTACCATTCCAACCACTTTTGTGATTCTTCTCCAAGTGTATGTTCTTTGGGTCTTATATTTCTTTCTTTGTATGTACCCTGTCCTGTGTCCCCTTCCTGGGCATTTTACTCCTTAATAAAGTTAACAACCGATACATAATCTATACCCGTCAGTGTTCTTTGTTCTTGGGATTTATCAGTGAATGGCATTAAAAATTCCAGTCTGTCATGAAGCCTACATTATAGTCATAATATGTAAGAAATCATATAGTACATTAGTACGTGCTAAGCACCAAGCATAAATAAAAACAGAGCAGAGTGGGATCAAGTTGGGGGTGGGTTTTAATTTTAAATTAGGATAATCAGGAAAGTCAACAAAAAGGTGACATTTGTACTGTCTTGAAAGTGTCAGGGGGATTAGCAGTGCAAATATCTGGGCTCTACAGTAACAAACTTGTTTTTATTGCCCTTGGAACTCAGGAAAAGGTCAAGAAAATATATACATATTGATTCTTTTGTGTTGGGTTTGTCTAGTCTTCAGTGACTTATTTTGATCTGTAGGTGTAGGTCCTCCCCTTTCCCAACTCTGGAAAGTTTACTGTCTATAACCTTGAATACAGTTAATTTGTTCTAGATTTTTCTGTAAAAACCCTTGGAGTTCTACTAAAATTCAAACAAAATGAGAGAGGTTTGAATTCTGTAAAAATTCCAGTTTATGAATTCTGTAAAAATATGGACAAGATTTTAGAGGCAAGAGATTTTAAGTTTTAAGCAGTCCTGAGCGAAAAATAAATATTTGTTGAATGACAGAATGGGAATGGATGTTCAAGTTTTCCCCCATTCTATTTCCCTCACATCTGTCATGTGTTTTGTAGCTTTTCTTTCGGTGACTTTCTTCTCTATGTTCCAAGTACTTATGCTTTTCCTCTACATTACAAATTTTCAGTTTTTATTTCCACTTTTTATTGCCTTCACTATAGATTTTAATTGTTTCAGTATTTAGGATATTTTGCATTTTCCCTTTATTTCTGCCAACTTCTTCGTGATATCTTATTCATGATGCTTGTCTTCTCCTTATGGCCCATTTTCTTTTTTTCATAGCATTTGATGCTCTTTGGTGACACCAAATGATTATTTTCAAAAACATATTTGAATCCATTTAAAAACCTTTTTATTTTTTATTACTGTCGTGCTTTTCCATAGTGCCTTTAGAGGAAGCTTTTGCTTATTGTATAGATTATGTTTTAAGTAAAAAATATAAAAACCTAGTTAGAAGGTGGCTGTGGAAAACAGGACACTTCGTTTCATTCCCATCAGAGGAACAAGCTTGTCCCCAAGAGCCTCCTGCCTATTCTGCTCCCACATGACTTGGGGGGTGCACCCAGAAGTGTCTTAGCGTCTGTCATGGACATGCTTACTTTGTTTTCAAGCTTCAGATATAGCATATAAAGTGAATGTTAAGCCTGTATACCCTGAAGCCAGATGCCTGAGTTTATTTTGATTTTGTTTTTGTTTTTGTTTTAAATAATTCAATGCATTTTATTATGTGTATAGTTGTATAACCATCACAGATGCTTAAGTTAAAATCCCACTTTTGCCCATTTGCGTTTACTGCATGACCCAGGAAAAGTCACTTAACCTTAACTTGGTTAGTTACTTGGCTTCATTTTCCTGCTCTATAAAATGGAAATCAAATGCCACTGACCATAAAGGATTGTCATTGGGATTAAATGAATAGATATATGTTAAATATTTTAGAGAATAATTGGCAAATAACTTAGTAACGTCAGGAATAACTAACTGTTAGCAAATGTATTCTTAATTCTCATGGTTATTTATACACCCTATCGTTTTTATTTGTTTCTGTTTCTTCAACTTTAAAGGAGAACGCTTATGTCAGTTGGTACCAGGAGGGAATTGTATTGGCCTATCTCAATTTTCCCAGGCTCCTGGAATATTCCCCCTTTCATAGTATACCTAGAATTAACAAAACAGAACCTCCCAAAGTAGCTTAGCCCCATTTTATTGGGATGTATGACTGTAGTTTGGCTCTATATCCTGCTGCTTTGGAGTTTTCTCCTGCTCTGGCTATTTGATTCTAATTGTGGCCCAGTCAGGCTAATGAATCACTGTTTCTGTATGTCTTTGATGAAAGAAGCTGCTGCCCATTATGTGATGTTACCAGGGTTTTAAAAGGGTTTTTCTGTTTGTTTTTGACAACAAATCTTCAGCTGTACTGTGCCTCCCATTTTCTTGTCTGTAGAAAGTGCTGGTGGGAACAGAAGAGGGAGGGGTGGCCATGTGGGGAGGCATGATTCAGTGTGACTGGGACAGGGGGTGGAGTTGTATCTGCCTGGTGTGGTCCCTGCCATGACTTGGTTCTGTTACCTTGTGTATCATTTCAGTTACTGTTGCCAGGGTTGCAGTTGTGTATCTCCATAGTGTCTAGAAGCAGAGAGCTTCAGAGAAAAACTAAGAATATGTGGATCACAAGTTCTTAATCATGATTCTATCCTTCATTCTTGAACTAAATTATTTTATCTCTTTAATTATAATTTCAAAGCCCTAGGATTTAAATTTTGGCTACTAAAAATGCCTGCTTTTATACAGGAGTACGCTGACTTTTTTTTTCCTCTGTCACTGTTTTAAAATTAGAGTGAAAACAGTTAATTAGAGCATCTCATTAACAAATTGCCTATAGAAATAAAGATATTGTGGCATGGAAAGGAAATGTACTTGGGATTAATGGTGAATTTGAGCTGAAGTGTCATACAAAATGAGTAAATACTGCTGATTACCTTGTAGGTGAATGATAATGAGCTCCTTACTGCAGAAAATTATCTATTATTATTATTACTATTTTTGCTTTTTAGGGCCACACCCCTGGCTTATGGAGGTTTCCAGGCTAGGGGTTGAATCAGAGCTATAGCTGCCGGCCTACACCACAGCCACAGCAACGCCAGATCCAAGCCTTGTCTGCAACCTACACCACAGCTCATGGCAACGCCGGATCCTTAACCCACTGGTTGAGGCCAGGGATCAGTCAGTGGGTTAAGGATATCTGTATCCTCATGGATGCTAGTCTGATTCATTTCCACTGAACCATGGTGGGAACTCTGATATCTACGTATTATTTTTAAACCACAAGAAAAAAAATTAAAAAGAACACAAGGACGGTTACAAAATCTAAGCGTTGCGGTAGAACCTGGGTATTTCAATGCATTCTATTAAGGTTTTTTTTAAAAAAGCTTTTATATTTTCAATAAAGATTTTAGGGTTATGAGGGCTATATAAAAATTTGGAAGGCTAGAATTTTATTGGCTATAATGTTTCTTAAGACATTTTATTTTTCGAGAATTGTTTTTTTAATAAAATATTGAAAATAATACCTACTCCAAAAGTTGGTTTTTTTAGACACAGTGAAAAATAATACATGAAAAATAACACAACACAGCATATGGCACTAAAAAAGGCTAGTAAACATTAAATTTAGGGGTTTCTCTAAGGAAATAGTTACAAGGGTTTCAACTTAACTGAAAAGTGGAGTTCCCATTGCAGTGCAGTGGAAACGAATCTGACTAGTATCCATGAGGATGTGGGTTCGGTCCCTGGCCTCACTCAGTGGGTTAAAGGATCCAGCTTTACCTTGAACTGTGGTGTAGGTTGCAGATGGGGCTTGGATCCCGAGTTGCTGTGGATGTGGTGTGGGCCAACAGCTACAGCTCAGATTCAACCCCTAGCTTAGGAATTTCCATGTGGCTCGAGTGCAGTCCTAAAAAGGAAAAAAAAAAAAAAAAAGTTAATTGAAAAATGCCAGTTTTAGGCAAAAATCTAAACAAAAAATTTACTGCAGATCTATTTCTGACATAATGTCACCTGTTTTGCTCATCAGTCACATAGACTTTATTTTCCTCTGTTCATATTTGCAAAAAATTTGTATTTCCCGATTGTCTAGCAGATATTTCATATTGTAATGTGGAGAGGTGGCTGAATAAGTAAGGGCGATGGAGAAATCATATTCCACCCTAGTTTAATGATAAATTTTCTGCTCAATTTCTCATCAAATAATAATAGTTCAGCTGTGCTCAGCTGTGATGAGTAAGTGCCAAGTACTATGCATGGTGCCATTTATGTAGCATCCAATCCTGTAAAGGAGATGCTATCCTTATTTTATTTTGAATAATCCCAGATGGAGGAAATTAAGGAGTTTATCTATGTTCACATACTAACCAATAATGGTGCTTAGGTTTAATTTGGATCATTTACACTCAAAGCCATCCTCCCAATTGGGAGAATGCCTGCAAAGGTTTGATACCTTCCTAGCCTGTTTAAACATTAAATATAAATAGGCTATGCTATTAAAAAACACATTATCAATTTTCCATCATTATGTCATTTGAGTTTTTCCATATTTTAATATAAAATTCCACGTAGTCTTCAAATTACAAATGGATTATTTTCCGAACATTCATTTCCAAATCAGATTTCAAAATATGGGGATAAGAAATAACTTTATTTAAAGTTGACAAAAAACAAATATAGACAAAGGAAATAAAGAGATACATCAGGATGCATAGGAGTTACTGTCATGGCTCAGTGGAAACGAATCTGACAAGCATCCGTGAGGATGAAGTTTTGATCCCTGGCCTCGCTTAGCCGGTCAAGGATCCGGTGTTGCCTTGAGCTGTGGTGTAGGTCACAGACACAGCTCAGATCTGGCAAGTTGCTGTGGCTTTGATTCAACCTCTATCTTGGGAACCTCCATATGCTATGGGTGCAACCCTAAAAAGACAGAAAAAAAATGAAAATAAATTTAAAAATTTAAATAACCTTTATATATCATTTGCAAATTAAATAGTGAAGATAAGATTTGTCAAATTTCAATACAATGATTACTAATTTATAAAATAGGACTTTATTCTTTTTTAATTTTTTTATTTTTTTAATTTTTAATTTTTTTTCCAAGTTAAGTTTTACTTATTTATTTTTTTAAATTGTTTTTTCCCCAATACAATTTTTTTTTTACTACTCTACAGCATGGTGACCAGTTATGAAACATATATACATTCCTTTTTCTCACATTTTCATGCTCCATCATAAATGGCTAGACATAGTTCCCAGTGATACACAGCAGGATCTCATTGCTAATCCATTCCAAAGGCAATAGTTTGCATCTGTTAACCCCAAGGTCCCAATCCACCCCACTCCCTCTCCCTCCCCCTTGGCAACCAAAAGTCTCTTCTCCAAGTCCATGATTTTCTTTTCTGTGGAAAGGTTCATTTGTGCCTTAGATTATATTCCAGATATAAGTGATATCATATGGTATTTGTCTTTCTCTTTTTGACTTGGATGAGAGTCTCTAGTTCCATCCATGTAGCTGCAAATGGCATTATTTTGTTCCTTTTTATGGCTGAGTAGTAGTCCATTGTGTATGTATTCCATATCTTCTTAATCCAGTCATCTTCCCCCTGGACATTTGGGTTGTTTCCATGTCTTGGCTAATGCGAATAGTGCAGCAGTGAACATGCAGGTGCATGTGTCTTTTTTAAGGAAAGTTTTGTACGGATATATGCCCAAGGGTGGGGTTGCTGGGTCATATGGTAGTTCTATGTATAATTTTCTAAGGTACCTCCATACTGTTCTCCATAGTGGTTGTACCAGCTTCCATTCCCACCAACAGTGCAGGAGGGTTCCCTTTTCTCCTCCGGCATTTATTATTTGTGTACTTATTAATGATGGCCATTCTCACTGGTGTGAGGTGGTATCTCATGGTAGTTTTGATTTGCATTTCTGTAATAATCAGGGATGTTGAGCATTTTTTTCATGTGCTTGTTGGCCATCTGTGTATCTTCCTTGGAGAATTGTCTATTCAGGTCTTTTGCCCATTTTTCCATTGGGTTGTTAGCTTTTTTGCTGTTGTTTAAGTTGTTTATATATTTTAGAGATTAAGCCCTTGTTTGTTTCATCATTTGAAACAATTTTCTCCCATTCTGTAAGTTGTCTTTTTGTTTTCTTTTTGGTTTCCTTTGCTGTGCAAAAGTTTGCCAGTTTGATTACATCCCATTTGTTTATTTTTGCTTTGATTTCTGTTGCTTTGGGAGACTGACCTGAGGAAACATTTGTAAGGTTGATGTCAGAGAATGTTTTGCCTATGTTCTCTTCCAGGAGTTGATGTTGTCTTCTTTATATTTAAGTCTTTCAGCCATTTTGAGTTTATTTTTTGTGCTTGGTATGAGGGTGTGTTCTAGTTTCATTGCTTTACATGCAGCTGTTCAGGTTTTCCAGCAAAACTTGCTGAAAAGGCTGTCTTTTTCCCATATTATGTCCATGCCTCCTTTGTCAAAGATTAATTGACCATAGGTGTCTGGGTTCTCTATTCTGTTCCATTGGTCCGTATGTCTGTTTCGGTACCAATCCACGCTGTCTTGATTACTGTGGCTTTGTAATATTGCCTGAAGTTTGAGGGGGTTATGCCTCCTGCTTGGTTTTTGTTCTTCAGAATCACTTTGGCAATTCTGGATCTTTTGTGGTTCCATAATAAATTTTTGGATTGTTTGTTCTAGTTCTGTGAAAAATGTGGTATGTAACTTGACAGGGATTGCATTGAACCTGTAGATAGCTTTGGGTAGTACAGCCATTTTTACAATATTAATTTTTTCCAACCCAGGAGCATTGAAATATCTTTGCATTTACCTCTTCTTTAATTTTCTTGATTAATGTTTATAGTTTTCAGCATATAATTCCTTTACCTCCTTGGTCAGCTGTATTCCCAGGTATTTGATTTTGGGGGTGCAATTTTAAAAGACATTGTATTTTTGTATTCCTTTTAAAATATTTCATTGTTAGCATACAGAAATGTGAATGATTTCTGAATGTTAATCTTCTATCCTGCTACTTTGCTGAATTTGTTGTTCAGTTCAAGTAGTTTTTGGGTTGAGTCCTTAGGGTTTTCTATATATAGTATCATGTCATCTGCATACAGTGACAGTTTTACCTCTTTGAAAAAGTTGATGTTTAATGATAATAAATATAATTACAAAATACAGACATGGGATTTTTGATTGTTTGTTTCGGGGCCAATTGTCAAATCCAAGCCACAGCTATGAACTGTGCCACAGCTGCAGCATGCTAGATATTTAATCTACCATGCCAGGCCAGGAATCGAACACAAACCTCTGCAGTGAAACAAGCTGCTGCATTCATATTTTTAACCCACTGTACCACAGTGGGAACTCCAGACATGGGAAATTTACTAAATAAAATTAAAAATGTTCCATTGCCTTGAAACTACATTAACATACAAAGAACTATAGAAAAGTGGTTAAAAACATGTTATACACCTATGTGTTCAAATCCTAGTCTGGCTACTTTCTAGCTCGTGTGCCTTTTACAAAGTATAAGCATGTATTCAGGTTTCTTTTATTTTTTTTTTGTCTTTTTTTTTTTTTTTTTTTTTTTTGTGGTTGTTGTTGCTATTTCTTGGGCCGCTCCCACGGCATATGGAGGTTCCCAGGCTAGGGGTTGAATCGGAGCTGTAGCCACCGGCCCACACCAGAGCCACAGCAATGCGGGATCCGAGCCGTGTCTGCAACCTACACCACAGCTCACGGCAACGCCGGATCGTTAACCCACTGAGCAAGGGCAGGGACCGAACCCGCAACCTCATGGTTCCTAGTCGGATTCGTTAACCACTGCGCCACGACGGGAACTCCCTCAGGTTTCTTTTTAGAAGATGATTAAGAGATATGGAATACAGTTATACCCCATTCAAAATATGTTGTTTCTCTCAAAAAGTATGAATGTTCTGAAATTTGATTTTACCCTATTGCAAGCCAACAAGTCAGCTGGCCACCATTCTGCGCACATTGGAGGAAGACACAAGACTCTTCAGTTAGAGACAAAGGACCTTATTACACGTTGCACAGAAAGCAGCATGGGCATCAGCATATTTTTCCCCTTTGCCTCCTGTATTGCATTAGGGCCAGGGGATATGCTTAGATGCCACACAAGCAGTGGGTTCATTTCACAGATGAGGAACCCAGGAAAGGGCCTTTTGAGCAAGCAGCAAATATCACAGTCCATGGCAGAAAAGCAGATCCCTCTACCACTGGAGAGCAAGCAGCCACATGGTTATCACACGCTGGTGGACTTGACCTACTTAGTTGCCTATGTGACTAGCTAGAAAAACTGCTCACTATCAGAAGACAGATAAACTCTGCATCTGGCACATTCAGCAGGAATATGCAGGGATGCTCAGAGTCCTGGCAGTCAGCCTCAACCCCCAAACTACCCCTTAACCCTATGTGTCCTTAGCTGTACTCAAATTGCCACTTGAGTATTCCACTCGTGGGCCACTCTGATTAATCTTAGCAAGAGAGTAGACCTGTATAGGTTCAGTTTGTCTCATAGAACATTGAATTAAAGCTACTTCCTAGAGGACTCCAAGCAGCAGCATGGGGTACCCTTCAGTATTGACCTCAGTTATGATGCCCAGGGTCTCAGACTCAGTCTGCTGAAATAATTCTATAAATACTAGGGTATATACTTTAAAAAGACACACAACTTTCTCCTTAGGTCTCTGCATTAACCTTTTTCTAGATGAATCACTCCAGGTAGAGAGGTTGTATTAGGGATTTTACTGATTCTACCTTGGTCTACCAAAAAGATGTGTAGGGCCATACTATTTTCCATAAAAGTCCTGAGAAGAGGGATGAAACTGACTAAAGACCTCCCATGTCCAAAATGGCATCCTTGATAAATTCACCAAAAGACAAGGACACATTTCTTAAAGGCATTTCTCATGGGAGCTGCAGGAGCTGGGGCCAACCTCTAATGCATCTGATTGACCTCTCTATAAAGTTGTAGGCAGTTAAGTCAAGGTCACCATCATTTGGTGGGGAATGGCAGATCTAGGAATCAGGTAAATGTAAGCAGCTTACTATCCTTTGGGACAGTGTACCAAGATGTTTTTCTTGTTTTGTGAAGAAGGTCCAGAGTGATTTGGAAAGACAAAAGATCATTAATGTCCCTCCCTGCTCTGTACCTCTTGAGTTCTAAGATGATCCCATCCCAGATGTTGGCTTTGTTACTCTCCATGTACTCCCACAAAATCAGTGTGTCCTGTTCCAGTAACTATAAATTCACCTTTTTTCTAGTCATTATCTCCATGCACCCAGACCTTTCATCCAGAGCATCAGATGCAAGAGGGATAAGGGTATTTTGGTAGAATTTATTGAGATGTATTAATAACCCCTCTTGTCCCAGGTGGGTCTCTGTCATGAACCCCAGCATCAAGTGTACTCAACCTAGTTCTTACTATTTTCATGATCTGAGGACCATATCATCCCAATACCAGAATTCAAGTGGCTGAACCATAATTAAGTTTGAAGTCCATAGGCTCCCTTTTGACAAGGCTGACACCCAGAGAACCTGCCAAGATGGCCTGAGGTTGTTAGCAGTGTGGGGAGGGAAGAAACATCATGGCCAGGACTGGTAGGGTGGAACACAGATTTTCAAAATAGGTTTATATGACTCATCAACCCTGTGATCCTGATCATTACCCAGGAGATGACCAAGAAAAGATGAACTGTTGGGAAGAACTGCCATATTTATTGACCAAACTGCCTTTACTAAGGTGTGTGGATCAGGAGAAGGTGAGGGAGGTACAATCAGAAATCTTTTTGTGAGCATTTTTTTCAAAGGCCTTGTCACTTCATAATGACACCAGCATTTAAGAATTAGAAGAGGCATGAAGTGTTTACCGAATACCTTGACTATTGGCTTAATGTCGGGCCTTCATGATAGAGTTGCTCAGTTGTCAGAGTGTAAATGGTAAATGGTCTGGAAAGCTGAAAACATGACACAGTTTATTCCCATAGGTCACAGTGAAGTGTCTGGGGTTGGCTGAGCAGGTTAAATAGCAATTGCTTCATGTTTTGCCATCAGCTTATTTCACCAACTAGAAGAAACTCTGGGCACTGTTGGTAGCCCTCTCCAGGGTGGGCACCTTACCACTGTGCTATCTTCCATAACAAAGGAAGGGCAGCAGGGAGAAAACCTTCAATTCCTGATAAATAACCCAGATTTTTCTCCTGCTCTCCCCAGACAGATAGGTAAGATCTTTGTTTGAGGGGGATTTCCCCAATATCTCTGAGGGATAAGAATTTCATTTTAATAGGCAGAAAACTGGAAAGAGGAGGGAATGATAGCATTTAAACAGTGCTAGACTAAAGAGTAAGCTAATTGCATAAGATAATATAATTGCCAAATTGAGAGACAAAGTGAATTGTCTACAAAAGAAATTATCAGAAACACACATACAAGGCTGAAAATAAGTGACATTGGATTGACAGACTAGTCAGATTTTTTTGTTTCAGCAATATCTACTACAGAAAGCCTTGGCTTGGGATTTTTCCTTTACTCATCCATTTTTCATCAGAAGCAGAGGAGTTAATTGTGTCTTTGTTTTTTTAATGAACTTTAAACTGAAACCCAAAGTCTTCTTGATGATGTGCTCATATAGAACTGTGACAAACATGCTGTATTTTTTAAGACATGCTGTCTTATCTATAATGTTTTATTTTTGCCTGTTACTCAAAGAACTATCATTATATACCTAGTTTATATGTTTTTATACCTTTGTATTAATTTTCAAAAAGAAATAACATTACCTATTTCATAAGATGCATATGAAATTCTATATCACTGAAAATTTATATATATATGCATAACATTTATTTTCCTACATTTATATTATTTACTTATATTTTTACAAAATTATTTCAGTACCACACGTATATGTGCAGAACACTAAATATGGTTTTAAGGGTGATTAAGACTTGTTTTCTACATTAAGTTCAAAGAGTAAGAAAAGCAAGCATGGGAAGGGCACCCTTAAAACATGTCTTACTAGGTAGGCTAAAATAAGGCCCAATTATTAAGGCAATTGATGAAATTAAGAGATTATGTACTTAAAATAATACCGTCATTAGAACAGACAGGAAAGTTAATCAGAACATAAGACCCAGAAGTAGATTCAGCACATCTTAAACTTGGCTTTCAAATAAATTTTCATTTAAAAAAAATCATTAAATGGTATCATAATAGTTGGTTTACTATTTGAAAAATATTCAGAAATATAATTAAAGCTCATATGAATTAAAAATAAAAATCAAACCAAAACTAAATAGATGGAAATGTAATTTAAATATTTGAGCTCAGTTGTGACTAAGCTATTTATTAGATTCATGAAAAGAAACTGCAGTAGATAGATACATAAAACTTACTTTCCTGGCAAGTGCTTTGATCTCACTCTCTTATGGAATTTTATCAGAATAAAGACATTTTGGAGTTCCCATTGTGGCTCAGCAGGTTAAGAATCTGACTAGTATCCCTGAAGATGCGGATTTGATCCCTGGCCTTGCTCACTGCGTTAAGGATCTGGCATTGCTGCAAGCTCCAGTGTAGGTCACAGATGTGGCTCAGATCCAGTGTGGCTGTGGCTGTGGTGCAGGCCAGCAGCTGCAGCTGCGATTCAACCCCAGCCCAGGAACTTCAATATGCTGCAGGTGTGGCCCTAAAAAGAGAAAAAATAAGTATATTGTATTTATCACTACTCATGGGTGCTGCTTTTACTATTCCAAGGTAAAGTTTATGTTAGAGCATATTGTTGTTCTGCCTCTTGTATCCCTTTGCCCAGAGTGGACACAGGATGACTGAGTTTTTTTCCTATGTGGGATAAAGCCTGGGTAACTTTCTTTCCACCTTTATGTATTTATTACATTTACTGTATAATTACCATGTTCCGAGCAGTACTTTAAGCACAGTGTAAAAAACTCACGTAAACCTAGCTTAAGCTGAATGACACTTTGATGCAGGTGAGGGACCTGAATGGGCAAGGCCCACGGTATATTCATTGAGTCTTTTGGGGACACCTAAGTATTCTGTAACACATGATCAAGAGAGAGACAGGAGACTTGGTAGGTGTTAAATGACCAGTTGTGTGAAACGTGATAGGGATGCAAAGGTGATGGCTCTAAACTATTCCACTCTGGGAGCCTCTGCTGATGAATTGGTTCTTCAGGAAATGTAAGACTTTTGGGGAAGAGATTTTAACTTTATTTCAAACTCTTCCATCGCTTCCTTGGGGAGCAGCAGCTTTGTCTCCCTTTGGCCCCTGTCAGCTAACCATGAGCTCCCACCCTACCATGTATTGTCTTTTCTTGTCCTCCCCCCAGGAGTTGCTCCAGCAAGCCTTCAGGTTTCAGACAGGAAAGAAGCAATTCAGTGTGCTTTGAGTGTCTTAGTGAAAAAGAATAGGGAAGAATTGCAGGTGTGCAACAGAGACAGGTGGTATTTTATTTTGCTGCACTTGGCCTGAAGGAAGGGTCTGGTCCCTGTTGCTTGAAGTTCTCTTTAAAATAAAACATTTTTTAAAAAATTACTAAAAACTCCTTGGGTTTTATGTTGTTGCATAGGTGTCCATCATTGGGAAAAGGAAAGAGTCTCATTTGGCAGGCTTTCCTACTGGTGACAATTCAATAGAAAATTCTGTAAGAGGAAAAAGATTTAATCTACCAAAAATCAACTTGAAAAGAAATTTTAGGAGCTATTCTAAGAGCATTATACAAATAATTGAGTGGCATTAATTTATTCCTTAGATAAATGCCTATTGACTGATTATTGAACAAAAGAAAATTTGAATGTCATTGCCCTCGATGAGAAGAATCAGTATTTAAAAAGGTAAAATTTTGCTTCAGTTGATCTCTCAAGTTAATGCAATTGTAATCAGAAGTTTAGTAGACCCAAACAGGCACTTATATAATCAAGGAAATTGTGACAGACCGCCCTGTCAAATAGTGTGTGGGATATCAAATGTATCCTATTTGTTCAGTGAAAATGAAGCACAAGAACAAAAATCAATATATATGTATATGTGTGCATTTTTAAGCAATCTTTTTAAAAAATCTCAATCCAAGCTTTCCCAGCTGTTTTATGACCATTCTACTGTGAAAGCTGCAGAATCTTTTGAATTCTGTTAAGAATACAAATTAGAAGCTTTCTGAAGTTGTTTTGTAGTTCTTGTAAGATATTGATTTTGTGGTAAGACAGTGTTTCTGAGTCTCAAGGGTAACCCCCCCCCCTTTTTTTCACATGAAAGAATCTTTTTTTAAACACTGGCAGATCTTTCTGTTTTCTCATTCTTACAGGCACAGTACAATATTGGGAGTTGATGTCTGCTCTGCAAAAGTTCGTTTTGATTTATTTTGGTTCTCCCATAACCATGTAAAGAGACATTAAAATAATTTGTCTGCAATTTACTTTGTTATGGCATATGTCAGATTACCTTTCATATGACACGGCCAGTGAGTGAAGCTGGAAAAAGGGCAATAAAAGCTTCATTATGGGTATTCTGGACATTAATAATCATAACTAACATTTATGAGTACTTCCTGTGTGTATCATATATGTTAGTGTTTTTCTTTCAGTGTCTCCACTCATCCAGGCAGTATCTACAAAGTCAGTGTTATTTTTGTCATTCCTGTTTTTCTGAGGCAGGAATTGATGTTAGTAAGGAATTGATGTTAATTTATTAACCCAGGTTAAACAGTGAGTAAGTAGCTGAAATTCACATCCCAAGCATTGTGTTAGGGAGTTGAGTTTCTTTCATGTATTTAGTAACAGACAAAAAAGATATATTTAGTAACAGCAGGAGCAGCTGTCCCATGTTTTTGTTTTGTTTTTTTCCTAGCCTATGTGCCCTCATTCGTAACCAGCTTGCAGCCATATCCCACTTTCTGCAGGCACAGTGGTCTTTTCCAAGTGCAAACCGCAAGCCTCTACTTGAGTAGCTGCTAGCAACCCACTGCCCATGCCCTCTCTTCCTAGAGAGCCTATATTCGTGGTCCTCTGAGATCCATGCCACTTGTTCAGTTGTTTCTGGAATCATGGATCAGAGTCACCTTTCCATTCTGATTCTTTCCACATTCTATTTGGGAGACTTTACTTCTGTTAGGGTCCAAATTTCATTCCTTATTTCCCCCTTTCTTACATGCTTTTAACCTACTTCAATGAATTCTGATACAGTATAGCCTTAGAGAGATAGGGTAATTTGCCACTGTTCAAAACAAATTTGTTATTATTTGGGGTCAGTTTTATAATTTCCTCAGAAAAATATGAAATAACATGTTTTTGATATTGACATCATCCAGCAAGACAAAATGAATTTCACTTTATGAAATACATAACTCTTGTAATTGATTTTATAAATTCAGCCTTTTTGCCCTAAGAACAAAATGTGTAGTTGGGAGGGCTTGAGTTACATACTCAGAGGATGTCAACTAGCATCTTCCTCAACTATAAAAAACTGTGCATTAAACCCCTGCTGTGTCAGAGACAGATGCATTGTCCTTATAAGGTTGTGTTTCAGCATTGGGTTTATAGGCCCCAGGTGAACTATCACAAACTGTCACTTCAAAAATATTTATATTAATCAGCTGGTTGTGCTGTCTATATATTTGCCACTCACTGTGCAGTTACTACATTTCATTTTAACTAAGTGGTGTCACTGATTCCAGTTTCAGCACATTCTCTCCTATCCTGTTGTTACTTCCTGAAAACTTCTGTTAAGATTATTACTTGATACACATTAAAAAAAAAAAAAGCAGCTTTTCCTTTTAAACTAAATTTAGTAATTTCCCTTGGTTTTTACTTAATTGTGAGACTTCTGACATAGATGACATAGTTGCATTCCTAGGGGACAAATTACTGGCAAAGCTTTCAAATATATCATGCTGATTGTAATAGGTATAAGTCTAATTATAGTATGTCACTGTGAATTTGTAGAGTATAAAAATAAAGTATGTTAAAGGAAGAAATCACTCACTATAGTAAATAATTATATTATTTTTGCTCACTTTTCAGTTTTTTGCTTTTATAATTACCACAGTGGAAATACCTTCTAGGGCCTTTGGGTAAACATATGTAATGAGTGATGTTATATGCATTACTGTGAAAGGTGACCACCAGAAAATTTGAAGGTCTTTGTTAAATCCAAGGAATACAGTGGTAACAAAAGGATTTGTTGTAAGCTGGGCAATTTAACAAAATACTTTTAGAGCAATTCTGGAAAAGATCACAGCCATAAATAGGTAAGACAGTTAAAGCAGGCACCGTGACTTACACAGAAGCAAAGCTGGTATATTTATGGCATGTTGAATGTGCAAGAATAGCTGCTGCGGCCCCAGAAGTCAGGCAGATAGGATCCAACTGCAGCAGCCCAGGTCATGGAGAATGTGCAAGTTCGATCCCTGGTCCAGCAATGGGTTAAAGGATCAGGCTTTGCCATAGCTGTGGTGTAGGTCTCAGTTGCAGCTGGGATTCATTCCCTGGCCTGGGGAACTTCCATATGCTGCAGGTGTGGCCATAAAATGAAAATAAAATAAAGGATAAAAAAATAAGAAAGTAGAGTTGCCTAATTTGACTTCTATTCAACATAAACACTTCCTTTAAAGCCACATTTCTATATAATTATTTTTCTGTATCTTTTTTTTTCTCCTCGAGGAAGATGTTCTTCTCAGCTTCCTCAACATATGTTCTGAATTTAACTCAGTCCTAAAAAGTGAACATATATGGTTATTAATTCTGCTATAGAGAATACTGAGGAATTTTAAAAATATCAACAGCTAATTCAGTTCTAAAGATCTGTATTCATAATTGGTAAAAGCAGATAGGTTCTGCTTTATTTTATTCAGTTCTTTACCTCCTCTCTTTGCTTTCTAAAATTGCATCAGACATTAATATTGATTGTAGAGTCAGCTTTCAACAGTGTCCTTCTTTGTAATTTATTTATAGGTTTATTACATATGCCCTTGTTCACCAGAAAGAATCAATGCTGAAGAGATGGAAAAAGTACGAGTCAACCAGTTTTGACCTTATGTGAACTTATATGTAGGCATATAGGAAGCACTTACACTTTTTGGCTGGGGACAGATATCCTCCCTGTCTTCCTTATACACTGTGTCTCCTTCCTTCTGTCTACAAGGTCCACAGGAACAGACTCCCTGTCTCTTATTCTTAATATTCATTGCCTCACACTCTGCCCTTCAGTCATACTGGAGCTCCTGCTGTTGTTGATACTTGCCAACTTTACACTCACCCCATGGCCTTTGCATTTACTGCCCTTTTGCTGAAACCCTGCTCTGCCAGGTTTTTTCTTTTACTCACTTGATTTACACACCTATGCATCAGGGAGATGTTTCTTTTTTCTTTTTCTTTCTTTTTCTTTTTCTTTTTTTTTTTTTTGTTTCTGCCTTTTCTAGTGCAGCTCCCTTGGCACATGGAGGTTCCCAAGCTAGGGTTCCAATCGGAGCTGTAGCTGCCAAGCCTACGCCAGAGCCACAGCAAGGTGGGATCCAAGCCGCGTCTGTAACCTACACCATAGCTCACGGCAATGCCAGATCCTTAACCCACAGAGTAAGGCCAGGGATCGAACCCACAATCTCATGGTTCCTAGTTGGATTCGTTAACCACTGAGCCATGACGAGAACTCCAGGGAGATGTTTCTTAACACCCAACATACAGATGCACACCCCATCATGCTGCTTCATTATTCCTCAAAGAACTTATCATTGCCTAGCTTGAAGTTATTCAGTTATTTGTTTATCATTTGTCTCTCCTTCCATTGGACTATATATTCCAATGAGGGTGTTCCAATGAATGTGCAGATTCTCAGTTATTTATAATTGAAATAATTAAGGAATCCTTCATTAGAAATTCAATTTTTAATGTAAGGGAGTTAAATTAGTTATAATAAAAATAATCCCTTATAAAAGATGAAGTGAAATCTGCTATACAAAATACTGTATGGAAGAAAATATTGATTGTTGGGACTTGATTAAAGTTTTTAGATATATATATCTCTATCTTTCTGTCTGTATCACACAATGTGGTGTTTGGATAAATGAAATTCCTAAGAAAAAGGAGGCCATATTCTACTTGGAAAAAAAAAAGTACATCTGTAAATATTATTAGAGCTATGTGAACTATTGAGAATATAAAAGCACTAAGAATTTACTAGAATAAGTTATACGTGATATTTAATAAATGTGAATAATTACATATTGATTGTCTCTGTCAGCAGTATTCTTTATAACTTTGGGTTATAAAGTAATAGAAAATTACAAATACATCAGCAAATATTATAGTAAATAACTTTTACCCTAAAACTTTTAGTCCATGGCAGTCTTGGAAAAACACATTTTACGGAATGATGTTTTCATACAAGTGTGAATAATTATTCTGTAGACATATTCTGAAATATGGATTTAAAGTGTTTACAGTTAGTCCTTTTCTCCTCCTTGTAATTTCTCATTGACCTTTACTTTAGTCACTAATAATAGTTTCATATCTAAAAGATAAAGCCTTGTGAGAGGTGGTTTTAAACAGCTCAGGACTTTCTTTTTGTTCTCCTGGCAAGTCATTTGGCCCTGAGGCATTATGTCATATCTATGCAGGTCCTCAGTTATAAAATGACTAATGTGAGAAAACAAGAGAATGCCACAATCATTGTAGTGCATTAATTGCATTCGAGATACAACCTTTTTCTTCCCCCAGCTAATAAGATTCCATGTTTGGTTTTCTTCCCATTTATTTCATATTCCTTTCTCATTCTAATAATAACCTGCCTTCTGCAGCCTTAATCATGATAAGCAGTCTCAAATCACTTTATCTCATCACAGTGTTGGATAAACACTTCTGATTTAAATTTCAATAATTTGACATTAACAGTGCTGATATGAGCTTTAGATGTCTGATGGAAATTCTGCACAGGGATTACTTACTAATTATTGGTTTCATTGAGGTTTATGTTAGAGCTGTAGTTAGTGCAGTGCCAGAAATCTAAGCCCCAGAGAATAAGCGAGGTCAGGCTTGTATGATCACTGCTGTTCACCTATTAAATATGTCATAAAAAGTGAAATTAAAGTCTATTTGGTGATCAAACTGTCTAAAAATCTTATAGAATTTTAGAATCATGGACATTTAAAGATGAAACAGCTCTATTACAATATCTAATCAACTTCCTACCCTTATCTTTCTCTTGAGGGACTATTCTCTTAATGCCATTTTTGATTATTTTGTCTAGTCTATTTGAAATGACTTGGTCCGTAAGATTTCTATACTTCCCCCAGGAGAACTTTCCCTGCTCTAATAGATTTCATTGTTAGGAAGTGCTTCCTAATTGCTAAATCTTTCCCCTTTAATTTCATGTTACTGTCTTTTTTTAACCTTTGTTTTACTGTGTGTCTATAATTTATATATAGCCCACATCTCAAATCAGTTTTACATGTATCCAGTTGGGATTCAGAACATGGGCAAGAAGAAAGCTTATGAAAGGTAAATCTTGGTCAACTGAAGTCAGATTTTTGTCATCAACTAAGAAATTCTCTTATTTTATATGTCTCTGAGAGACTGAGATAATCATTTTGATGCTCCTCCATGCTCCTATATTAAAATATCAAGTCACGCTTAGTCATTCAGAGATGTTTGTTCCCCCACCCTTGATGTTAGAGGGAGACTTACAGCAAATATTCCACTGGCATGTGCTGTGGACGGAACTGTGACCCCTTAAATTCATTTGATGAAGTCGAAACCCCACTGTGACTGTATTAGGAGATAGGATCTTTAAGAGGTAATTAAGGTTAAATGAGGTCTTAAGGGTTGGCTGCTAATCCAGTAGGATTGGTGGCTTCATAAGTAGAGGAAGACGGATGTCTCTCTCTCTGCCTCCCACCCCCACCCATGTGTACTCAGAAGTAAGGCCATGTGAGGCCTTATCAAGGAGGTGGCTGTCTGCAATCTAGGAAGGGAACTCTCTCTAGGAACTGAATTGGCTGATGCTTTCATCTAGGACTTTCATTGTCCAGAATTTTGAGAAAATAAATTTCTGTAGTTTATCACCCAGTCTGAGGTATTTTGTTGCAGCAGCACCAAAAAACATGACTGACAGGTTGGGGGGTGGGGGGATGTGCTGGGGGTTTGGGATGGAAATGCTATAAAATTGGGTTGTGATGGTCTTTGTACAACTATAAATGTAGTAAAATTCATTGAGTAATAAAAAAACATGACCGACACAGCTAACATTTTGGTTTTTGGGCAAGTCAGTGACATGCTAACGTAATAAAAATCCCATGGCACTTATGCTTTCATTGCAGAAGCTTTTCATTATTATTTTGTGAGGTGCTACTACAGGCCTCATAGTAGGCACAGAAATGTCCAGGCAGCCCTTGCTGGTCATGAAGCCACTACTGCACTTAACAGCATAGCCAGTGAACAGTGTGAGCAGGGGCTGAGAATGAGCCTAGAACTCTGTTCTGGTTACATGACCAATCAAAAATTACAAAATAAAAACCTTTTAGTAGGTTTTAATTATTCAGTCTTGCAAACACACACACATGTGGAAAGGATGTTATAATGAACTCCCATATACCCATTCCCAGATTCAACCAGTCCCAGTGAAAAATAATCAACACTTAATTTTCCTTTTTTATTTTTCTCCACTAGAATTTTAAAGTCAAATCCTTGGCATCATGACATTTATCACTAAATCAATCTGGATTTTTTTTCAAAATAAATTGTTCTTCTACATTCATAATACCTTTACCTTACCTACAAAATTAAGAATATCTAATACTAAATTCATACTTGAATTTTCCAGATTGTCTTAAAAATATCTCTGTAGTTGATATGTTTACATCTGGAACCAAATCCACTGTGCACCTTGCAGTTGTCTTTTTCTTAACTTTCAAATTTGAAATAATTTTAGTTATTGCAGCAATGCAAAATACTACAAAAAGTTGCAGAGTGGTCTTCATTCACCTTCCTCTAATGTTACCATCTTACATAACCTTGGCACAATGATCCAAGGGAAAAAGTTAGTATTGATAACTATTATTTACTAAACTATACACTTTATTTGAATTTTAAGTTTTTTCACTGCCTTTCCCCCACTAGGATCCAAAGGGTGCCTTGTATATACAACCCAACCCTCCACCCCTCTACCCCAATCGACTAATTAAAGAAACCAAAACCACTGATGGGCAGAATGTTTTACATTACAAGCTTGTCTGGCTGCTCCCTCGTGGCTTTATTGAATATGTAAATGCATCTAGTGTATTTTCTGAGAACTGGAAGTGAGAGCCCAAAACATAATTCAATTTAGGTTTATCTTTTTGACAAATATATTTGAAAGCTAACTCTGTGTATCATATTGCATTATGGCACGTATAATATCCACTTGTTCCGCTTTAGTGATGGAGTTAGGTTGGGGGATGTGGCTGGTCCCAGCCTGGTTATTCTATTGTAAATTTCCCCATCATCTTTTCTCATGATTTTAGTATCCATTGATGATCATTGCCTGAATCATTATTTCATTTGTGGTTGCAAAATGGTGGCAGTTTTCTGATTTTGTAGTTTCTTTTATGATTTGTTATCTGGAATGATGCTGTAAAGACACATTTGCCCTTAACAACTAAGAGTTTTAGTTACCTTGTGCATTAGTTGGCAAAAGCTGCCGTAACAAATTATCATGTACTAAGTGGCTTAAAAACATTCCTTAAAAAAATGTATTTGTCACAGTTCTGGAGGCTGCAAGTCCAAGATCTAGATGTCAGCAGGTTTTTTTTTCTCCTGAGCTCTGTCTCTCTGGCTAGAAAATGGCAGTCTTTTCACTGTGTCCTCACATGGCCTTTTCTCTGTGCTCCTGCATTCCTGGCTTCTCTTTTCTCTTCTTATAACACGAGTCATAGCAGCTTAGAGCCCCATGCTGATGACCTCATTGAACATTTATCATCTCTTTAAAAGCCTTGTCTCCAAATACAGTCATATTCTAAGGCACAGAGGCTTAGGGCTTCTATGTATGAATTTTGAGGGGATGCAGTTCATTCCATAACACCCTGAATTTTCCTTTTTCCATTTAGTTGCCAATTTTTATAGTAAAGCGCTGGTGCTCAGCTACCTTCAATGAAAATCAGAGATTTTATTTTTCCTCTTTTATTTGGTTTGTTTGAGCATGTTCCCTCTCTTTTTATCTGTCTATGTCTATATCTATTTGTTTAAAGTGTCATCAGGAGCTCATGGATTTGTGTACACTCAGTGTTTCTGTTAGTTCTACTCATTATTCTTTTTCATGATGAAACCTCCATCTCTTATCAGTACTAGTCCAGTCGACCTGGTTCTTGTGTTCTTTATATACAAACCTCTCCAAAAAGGAGAGTTTCCTTTTTTTTTCCCCCCCAGCACAACAAGAAGTCAGAGTCTCATCTTGTACCTTTATTATCTAAGAGCTTGAATGAGCCAGTTCTTCAAAATGCCCAAGATCTTTGTGTTTGGAAATTATATTGAGAATCATAGGCTGGGTACATGGACACTATTTCCTTGAAGTGTATTATTTTCATGGGTAGATTCCTGGGCAATTGACTATTAGAAAATAATATTCTGTAAAGGTTTAGCGATTGAATGTATTAAAAAAATATTTCCCTGTATCGTTTCAGAATCATTATCTACAAATCATTTTCTGCAGAGTACTTTAAACACAATTCTATTATTTATAACTTGTACCTTCCTAGGGATGACTTTCTAATTTCAAGAAAGCAAAACCAGCCTCAGAAGCCTACAAAACCTTTCCAAGAAAGAAAAAGAGAATGTGCTATTTTTTTCAAATAAATGTGCATCTGTCTGGTGGCAGAACTACACCAAAGACTGCAGGCATGCTTTCTTATTTTGGGATTTAGAACACTTCGGCCTGCCACTGTTAATGCTCACTACTTACTGTCCACTTTCAAACTTAATGATGTTCTTCACAAAAACATTGAAAACCAGATGCAGTGTAGTATTTTCTTGACTCCGGTATTTAGGCTTGGAGTATGATCTCCAAAGATGTTTATAAATGGAACTGAGCATGTTTTCAAATAGCTGAGATGGAATAAGTCATATATATGTGATTACTTTTTTTTTAATATGTGAGCTTAGAACTACAATACTAAAGAGTGTAGCCATTGCACTTTTATTTCCAATCTTAATGTCTTATAATTGTCCTGAACCACGGGGGCATTCCAGAAGCTCTAACTGATCAAGGATAACTTTCTTTTTTTTTTTTTGTCTTTTTAGGGCTGTACCAATGGTACATGGAGGTTCCCAAGCTAGGGGTCGAATCAAAGTTGTAGCCACTGGCCTACACCACAGCCATAGCAATGCCATATCTGAGGCATGTCTGCAAACTACACCACAGCTCATGGCAACACAGATCCGTAACCCACTGAATGAGGCCAGGGATCAAAACTGTGTCCTCATGGATACTAGTCAGATTCATTTCTGTTGAGCCACAATGAGAACTCCTGACCGAGGATAACATTTAAGTATGTTTCATTCAATATCTGTCATTGACAAAATTAGATAGTGAGTGTGACACATACCTGAAGAATTATACCCAGGACAGTCTATCCATTCATTGTTATCCAGAAAACTGGACCCTTTCCATTTGCCTTTGCTTCATTGACAAGATGACTTGTAGCTAGGTTAGCCAGTGTAGGTGAAACTTTATGTAGCACAGTTTCTGAACATTTTGCTGTAAAAATGGGCACCATGTTTCCATGGGAATAGGATATATCTACTAGATTTCAAAAGTAAGATTCTAACTGCCCCAAGTAAATGAATCATTATTTTAATATGCTAATAAGATTATTAAAGCTATATTTTAATTGTTAAATTATTATAATGAAATCTTTTCTAAAGTATCAACATTTAAGCTTGACTAAGCAGTGGTTGAGTCTTTAAGTTTGGCACTGAACATTTTGTGAAAAATTTGAAGTTTGGAATTTTCCCTGACATGAAGGATATTATTTTAATTGAATACATGTTACTATGATATCTATTTTTGACAGCTTGGAACTTTAACAGATGATTCTTAATAGTTTATATGGCAAAATAATATTGATACAGCACTCGTAGGAAGTATTCTATATAAAGCATGCATATGCAATACTGAGTTGACTTTTATTCATTTACTGCTATATACTAATGTAACTTTATGAATAATAATTGAAAGATAAAAAGACAGTGATACAGTAAGGAACAGTTAATGTTGATATAGAATAAGAATGTTAAAGGGGAAGAAAAACAAAGACCAGGGTAAAGAGGACTGAGATACCATAGAAACTTCCCAGATCTTGTCAGTGAACAAAGTCCAGTGATAATTCATGGTTTTATTTATTCAGTCTCTTTTTCCCTCAATCAATAAATATTTTTCAAGCACCTAACACGTAGTAATCTCATAAATCCTAATGCCTCTATCTCTCTCAAGTACTCTCCTGTCTCTAATTTCACTGCCTTCATTAAACTTCAAATGTATCATATCCATTGCTTGTTTTTCCCTCTCTTTCTCAATCATATAAGTTTTCTATATATTTCAAGCTCAGTTCGTGTGTCTCTTTTCTTGAGTGGTGTTTCTGATCTCACCTACAATGACCAATATTAACTACTTCCTTTTCTCTTATTTCAATATGTATACATATATTTCTTGCTTTATTCATATGCTTTTTTGCATGGTATTTGTTCATAATTTTGCCTCTATGTAAAGCTCTGATCTCCATTGAATCAGGGATATTCAATGTTATTTATTCATCTCTAGTCTTAGAATCTTTTAGTGTTTGGCGCAAAGGAAGTATTCATATAATTGTTGAATGAATGAGCGAATTTTTGGTATGCAGTGTTTAGCTTCTTTGCTTTGGTTTTAAAGGGATGTGAATTTGAGAAAAGTCTATTTGGCCTGAAATTATCTTATACTTGTAATATTGTAATCATTGTAATATTATTTTTATTAATATTTATTTCTTGACATGCTATGCCAGTCTCCTTTAATATTAAATATCAGCCCTTCATTTTTAATAAAGATTTGTGTACCTAATGTAATAGATATCAAAGTCACACTGCATTGGATTTTAGTCCTTTTAAAGTTATTTAAAGGTCAAGGGTTACGGAGTTCCCGTTGGGGCACAGCAGAAGTGAATCCGACTAGGAACCATGAGGTTGTGGGTTCGATCCCTGGCCTCAGTCAGGTGAAGTGAGTGGGTTAAGGATCCAGCATTGCCCTGAGCTGTGGTGTAGGTCGCAGACACAGCTCAGATCTGGCGTTGCTGTGGCTCTGGCGTAGGCCAGCAGCTATAACTCCAATTAGACCCTTAGCCTGGGAAGCTCCATATGCCATGGGTGCAGCTGTCAAAAGACAAAATAAATAAATAAATAAATAAAAATAAAAGTAAAAATAAAAAAATAAAAGTCAAGGGTTTATTGTGAGTCTACCACTGGAATAAAAACAGTGAGAAATCTATAATAAACTTGAGATACCTCTTGCTTTTAGTGGTATTCATTCTATTTAGAAAAGAATATTTAAATGCATTTTAAAAAATAAGGAAACTGTGTATTTTTAAGTCATATAACACAGACCATAAATATACATTTTCATGTATAGAAACAAGAAAGCAAAGTCTGGTCACAAGAAAACCAGATGAGGGATTTTGAACTAGAAGATGGCTTATATAAATAACAAATTTATAGTTAACCTTCTAGGGGATGTAAGCCAATGAAACAACTGTAAACCAACAAGTGCAACAGAATCTTCTTGAAAGGGCTGTTGTAAACCACGTGTGAAGGCCTCTTTAAGGGAAAACAGTCATGTGGATTATTTGGTACTAGAAGTCCTATGCAATCTATGTAAGGGAGACCTTTGGTTTAGTCTTGGAAGATTGTACTCTTCCAGGAATTTGTTCATTTCTCCAAGGTTGTCTATTTTATTGGCATACAGTTGCATGTAGTAGTCTCTTATGATCTTTTGTATTTCTGTGATGTCCTTTGTAACTTCTCCTTTTTTGTTTCTAATTTTATTGATTTGAGTCCTCTCTTTTTTTCTTGATAAGTCTGACTAAGGGTCTATCAATTTTGTTGATCTTTTCAAAGAAGCAGCTTTTTGTTTCATTGATCTTTTCTATGGTTTTCTTTGTTTCTTATTTCATTGATTTCTGCTCTGCTCTTTATGATTTCTTTCTGCTAACTTTAGATCTTGACTGTTCTCTCTCTAGCTGCTTTAGATGTAAAGTTAAGTTGTTTATTTGAGCTTTTTCTTGTTTCCTGAGATAGGCTTGTATTGCTATAAACTTCCCCTCTTAGAACAGCTTTTGCTGCGTCCCATAGGTTTTGGAGTGTTGTATCTTTGTTGTCATCTGTTTCTAGGTATTTTTTAATTTCCTCTGATTTCTTCAGTGATCCATTGATTGTTCAGTAGCCTGTCGTTTAGTCTCCACGTGTTTGTGTTTTTTGCAGTTTTTTTCTTATTGTTGATTTCTAGTGTATAGCATTGTGGTTGGAAAAGATGCTTGATATCATTTCAATTTTCTTAAAGTTACTGAGTCTTAATTTGTAGCCCAGGATGTGATCAATCCTAGAGAATATTCTGTGTGCCCTTGAGAAAAATGTGCATTCTGTTGCTTTTGGATGGAAAGTCCTATAAATATCTATGAAGTCCTTCTGGTCTAATGCTTCATTCAGGGCCTGTGTTTCCTTGTTGATTTTCTGTCTGGATGATCTGTCCATTGCTGAAAGTGGGGTGTTAAAGTCCCTGACTATGACTGTGTTATTGTCAATTTCTCCTTTTAAGGTTGTTAGCAGTTGCCTTATATATTGAGGTGATCCTATGTTGGGTGCATATATATTTACAATTGTTAAATCTTCTTCTTGGATTTATCCTTTGATCATTATGTAATGTCCTTCTATGTCTCTTATAATATTCTTTATTTTGAGGTGTATTTTGTCAGATATGAGTATTGCTGCTCCAGCTTTCTTTTGATTCCCCTTGCATGGAGTATTTTCTTCCATCCTCTCACTTTCAATTTGAATGTGTCCCTAGAAGTGAAGTGGGTCTCTTGAAGACAGCATATACATGGATCTTGTTTTTGTATCCATTCAGCCAGTCTTTGTCTTTTGGTTGGGGCATTTATTCCATTTACATTTAAGGTAATTATTGTTATATATGATCTTATTGCCATTTTATTAACTCTTTTGGTTTGTTTTTGTTGCTCTTTTTTCTTCCCTTCTTCTCTTGTTCTCTCCTTTTGTGGTATGATGACTGTTTTTACTGTTGTATGTGAGTTGATTTTTATTATTTGTGTGTGTATCAATTGTAGATTTTTGACTTGCAGTTACCCTGTAGTTTTGATATAGGATTCTATATATATACAAGTTTAAGTAGTTGTTCTCTTATTTGCAAGTGCATCTCCAGTGTCCTGCATTTGTACCCTCCTCTTCTCATGATTTCTGATTTTGGTAGCATATTTGTGCAGGCATGATTTCATATTTTTACTGTAGATATGTCTTTAATGGTGATCCTTATCATTTATGGGTTTTTTTCTTTCTAGTTGTGGCCTTTTCTTTTCTGCATAGAGAAGTTCCTTTAGTATTTGTTTAAGGCTGGTTTAGTGTTGCTGAATTCTCTTAGCTTTTGCTTATCTGTAAAGCTTTTTATTTCTCCTTCAAATCTGAATGAGAGCCTTGCTGGGTAGAGTAATCTTGTTGGAGTTTTTTCCTTTCATCACTTTAAGTATATTGTGCCACTCCCCTCTGGCCTGCAGAGTTTCTGTTGAAAAATCTGCCGATAACCTTATCGGGGTTCCCTTGTATGTTCTTTGTTTCTTTTCCCTCGCTGCTTTCAATATTTTCTCTTTGTCTTTAATTTTGATCAGTCTGATTAATATGTGTCTCAGAGTGTCCCTCCTTGGGTTTATTTTATATGGTACTTGTTGTGCTTCCTGGATTTGAGTGAGTGGTCCCTTTCCCATGTTAGGGAAATTTTTGGTGATAATCTTTTCAAATATTTTTTCTGTCCCTTTTTCTCTCTCTTCTCCTTCTGGCAGCCCTATGATAGGGATGTTGGTGCAAATAACATTGTCCCAGAGTTCTCTGAGACTGTCTTCATTTCTTTTCAAGCTTTTTTCTTGTTTCTGTTCCACATCAGTGATTTCCACTAGTCTGTCCTCCACCTCTTATTTGTTCTTCTGCCTCCTGTATTCTGCTGTTGGTTGCTTCTAATGAATTTTTAATTTCAGTTATTGTATTTTGAATCTCTGCTTGCTTAAGTTTTAAATCTTGTATTTCTTTGCTCAGTGTTTGCTGTAAATTATCAGTCTTTGCCTCCAGTTTATTTCCAATGTCTTGCATCATCTTCAGCATCAACAGTCTAAAATCTTTTTCCTGGAGGCTGATAATCTCCTGATCACTTGGCTGTTTTTCTGGGATTTCTTTTCTTTCTCCCTTATCTGAGTTATAGTTCCCTGTCTTTTCATTTTTATAGGTTTTTGACATGGTGACCTTTTGCAGACAATAGAATTGTAGCCTCTCTTACCACTGATGTCTGCCCCCCTTGTGGCTGAAGTTGGTATGGGGGGCTTGGTGTAAGCTTCCTGATGGGAGGGATTGGAGCCTGCCCACTGGTAGGTGGATCTGATTCCTATCCCTCTGGTGGTGGTGGGGGGTGGTCTCTGGGTGGTATTAGAGGCAGCTGTGTGCCTGGGGGATTCTTTAGGCAGCCTGTTTACTGATGGGTGTGTCTGTGATCCCACTTGGATTATTGTTTGTCCTGGGGCTTCTCAGAACTGATGGGTGGGGCCACACTTTCCCAAAATGGCCACCTCTAGAGGAATACACACTGAAGAATATTCCCAAGACCTTTGCCTCCAGTGTTCTTCCCCCACAATGAGCCACAGCACCCCCCATTTTCCCAGGAGATCCTCCAAGAACTACAGTCAGGTCTGACCCTGATTCCTATGGAGCCTCTGTTTTGCCCTGGGACCCAGTGCGCATGAAAGCCTGTGTGTGCCTTTCAAGAATGGGGTCTTTGTTTTTCCCAGTCCCATGGAGCTCCCACACACAAGGCCCACTGGTCTTCAATGCCAGATGCTCTGGGGGCTCTTTCTCCCAATGCCAGATCCCCAGGCATGGAGACTGGAGAGTTGGGGTGGCCGGCTCACCTCCGCCACGCTTCAGCCATTTTGGGCAACTTAATAGCAAGGGAGATCTTTGAAAGGAAAATCAAAAAATGTGAAAGAGATGTGATCACTTGCTAGGTCTGTGACACTTTTAAGATTCTTTAATGCTTATGTGTTTCTCTTAAAATGAAGTTATATGCTTAGTATGAATTCATAGTTTTTTATGACCTGGACACTATCTACTTATTTGGCATGTCGTCATTCCCTATTCTTAGTAGTCTATGCTTTGTCCATAACTGTTTTTCTTCAGTATATTCAAAATGGTCTCTGGCTTCCCCTTTGGGCATTCAGATCTCTTGCCCTGAAACAATCTTTCTCCCAGTTGACCCTTTCATTATCATTCCTCTGTGTACTTCTCCCTTAGGAGACTACCTCACTTTCCCTGACCTGGGTGGATACATCAGCTTTGTGTTCCAAAAGCACCTGTTTCGAAGCTATCACATTTTTTGAAATGATGTTTTTCTAAATCTATTTTTTGTTGGACTCTTATGTCAACTAGAGTGGAGATCAAACCTGTTTTACTTATCAGTTCATATTCAGTGTCTACTACATGAATACTGAATACATAAATGCTTGAAGGAGTGTATTAATGACATAACTAAAATATCTAGAGAAATGTTAAGAGGCAATTAGCAATTTTAAGGAGATGGTCATAGGAATGAAGACTCGGGGCCTCAAGAGCCCAGGCAGGAATTTTCATACCACCACCTCTTACAGACAGCTTAACTGTGCTTTCACATTTGACCAAGAATACAGGGCTGGGATAGAAATTTTAATAGTCAAAGCTCATTGGTAAAATTACCTAACATGAACTCATTCATCATTTGTTTTGTTGAAAAATAAAGTCCTCAGTAATAGTTCTTTTCTATTTTTTGGCCTTACAGCATAGGCATAGAACAAATTTATTTAACTTAGAGAGGAGACAAAGAGACAAAGAGAGATTGAAGTTCTGACTCACTTCCCCATGTCATCGTTGATCACCTGGCTGCTTGAGATTCATGAATTGTTTATTGAGGGCCAAATATGGAACTCAACTCAAATAATCATTAGAAAGGGCACAATGAACAAGGAATAGTCTTTGCTAATAGGACATGTGATAGTGTCCAAAAGGAATAGTTCAGAGGACATTTGACCAACAACAGATTTCCTAGTGTTATAGGCATCTGAAAAAATAGATGCTTATAAAATATTTAAAGAGTTTTAAACTTGTGTTATTTTCTTTTGATTTATATAAATGGGAATTTGGTAAAGATATTAATCATTTACATGTCAGTTCATGGAGTTTTGCTAATTTAATTTAATGTGGAAAAAAGTTTCCCACATAGATAAAAAAACTGTTTCACAAAGATAATTTAAGAATTGTCACTAACGTTTGCCTTCAAACATAATATTAAAGCTAATTTTGTATTGAACTAGAAATAAATTCATGTGGCTACTTTTTTTATTTTAGGGCCACACCTGAGTCATATGGAAATTCCTGGGCTAGGGGTCAAATCAGAGCTGCACCTATCAGCATAAACCACAGCCACAGAAATGCCAGACCAGAGCCGCATCTGCGACCTACACCACAGCTTGCAGCAACGCCAGATCCTTAGCCCACTGAGCAAGGCCAGGGATCGAACCCACATCCTCATGGATACCAGTCAGGTGCTTAACCTGTTGAGCCACGATAGGAACTCCCTACATGTGGCTACTTTTGACCAGTTGTTTCTCCTTGATAAGAGCACTCTAGTAATCAGGGTATTCAGATTAGATATTAGGGTTTCGACAACACAACTTCTAAAATGGTGTACAGTGAAGCCAGAGAGCACCAATTCTGTTATGCATATTTTGACTGGACATTTTATTTTTCAGATACACCTATCTGTATGCAAGTATCTTGTATTTATGCAAGTGTATGTTTCTTGAGAGGGGTATTTTCTGCAATTCCATTTTAATGTAAAGCAGGCACACTTAACAGAATTTCAAACAATAAATTTGCATGTGTTTGTGGTTACAGTTCAAAAACAGCATACATGGTTTAGGAGCATCTGATCGTCTTGTGCAGTTTCATTTTCAAGAGCAGCTTACAGTGTGTAAATCTCCATTCCTTTTATGTGCCTATATATCTGAGCTTCCAAGATTCTCATCTCCCTTTCTTATGGATACATTCTGTTCTCCAAGAAGAACCCTTTTGCCAAAGCAGATCCTTTACTCTTTCCAACTTAATAAATCTGCCTTTATTTTTCATTCTAATCATGTGATATAAGCATATATTTTAATTAATTTATACCCTCCTTGATTTGCTGAGAAAACTTAACTCCTGCAGGCAAAGGGTTCTAGATATAAGCTTCTTTTTGGTTTCTTAGTTTTTTTGCTAGCAATATATATATATATGTATATTTTTATACTTCAATGAAAGAAAAAAGGCCCTTAGTTCTTTTTGACTTTTGTGTTGATAAAAACCTATCACTGTCCTGTGGCTCAATGCTCTAACATTTCTTAAAGGTGATATTTTTCCTAAATCATCTTAACAGATTTTCTACTAAATGGGCTGCCTCATGATGATGAGACTCTCTGTCTAACAAGTATAAAGATACTGTTGTCTCTTTCCAGTGATGGTCTCTGCATAAAATACAATTTATAGCAGGCTCTACACCTCTAGGAGTCTCTTAATCTAGTGATATTTGAAGGATGTAAAATTAATGGGGAGGAGTAAATAAATTGAAGACAGATATATGTAGGTATTTTCTATAAATATTCAGAAAATTGTCAATTTCATTTAAACAATGCATTTAAAAGATTTTATGCTTAATTAGGTTTTTACTATAGATGTCAAATCTAGTGTTGTGTTTTCCAATCTAATATGTTTTCGTAGATGTTTATAGATATGAACACATTTTATAAGCCATATAGTTCACCACAAACATAATAAGCAGTTTTGTTCTCTGATGTCACAATAATGATTCTAATAATCAGATTCTAGAGAGATAATATTTTTGTGAATAATTTAGATTTTATAAAATTAAGCAGACACTACAGAAGACTAATAGTATGTTAGTATATTTTACATGTTATATATAACATATCCGATTACATATATAATATTCTGTTATATATACATAATAGAGCATGTATATATGCACATTAACATATAATATGTTAGTATTGTCTAATATGTTAGATTCAAGAACACTTCTTTTTTTTTGTCTTTTGTCTTTTTTGTTATTGTTGTTGTTGTTGTTGTTGCTATTTCTTGGGCCGCTCCCGCGGCATATGGAGGTTCCCAGGCTAGGGGTTGAATCGGAGCTGTAGCCACCGGCCTACGCCAGAGCCACAGCAACGTGGGATCCGAGCCGTGTCTGCAACCTACACCACAGCTCACGGCAACGCCGGATCGTTAACCCACTGAGCAAGGGCAGGGACCGAACCCGCAACCTCATGGTTCCTAGTCGGATTCGTTAACCACTGCGCCACGACGGGAACTCCCCAAGAACACGTTTTTAATGCATTTCTGTACTCTATTACTTTTCTATTAAATAGATGATATGAGTTTTACATTTGCATTCAAGTTATTCTAAAATTAAATCCTAGAAAATTAAGTAAATAACCAGAACACAATGATTCAGTTTTCAAAATCACTACTACTTATCTGTTAATGTATACCTTTAGAAATGTGAAAGCATGTTTTTCACCTGATTACCAGATGTGTAGGTTTCACTGACAAGAGCCATTGTCTGAAAACCTTGTGCACTTTAACCTTGGAAAACCTGCCCAAATATTCTAAATATGTATAAAAATCTTACAGTAGCCTAATGGAACTCCCAGTGATCTCAGCCCTGCCCAGCTCCCACATGCAAGGAAAACCAAGGCAGGGAGGATGGATTCTCAAATGTGGAGGAAAGGAAGGTTGAGTTAGAAGTTTCCAGTATATTTAAGACCGTCAATTTGCTGGATGGGGGAAGAATTGGCATTCCTGGGTGCTGATCTGTGAAGACTGGTCAGGGAATTTGAAGTAATCAGTGGCTTTAGTATCATCAGGATTGAGTAATGCCAATGTGGAATGGCAATGAGACCAGCAGTTCAGGTGGGTTCAGTTAAAACAGAGCTATTCTATTCTAACCTGAAGCATAGGTTAGGACATAGGCTCCACACCCAAGCTGCTCCTTTGAATGGTGCTACCTCTGGCAGAGGTGGGAAACCTCTCCTCATCTCTTCCTGTGCTTGTTTTTGGATATGTAAAATCTTACAGCCTTTGAAAATCAAGAACTTTTGCTAGATATTGCTAGAGGAATTTAGGGTTAAATATTTAGTTTGAATTTTTTCAAAAAAAGACAGTAGAAAGCAGAATTTACTTAACCAACTCACTAGATCCAAAAAAAAAAAAAGTGTTAGGCCAGCCAAGCTATCGTAGATATAATTGATTTTTAAAACCCTCTATTTAATGGTACCATACTATCCACCATACCATCCTGGTTCTGTTACTTGCCTCCTTTCCCTGGTTAAACAAGAGTTGAAAGTAGATGACAGACCTCAGAATAGGTATCCTGAGGTTTGAAACACAGGCGTTAGCTTAAAATGGCAGTAGAGAGAGACAGATGGCTGTTCCCTTCACATATTCTAATGACAACTAGAACTGTTAATTACAATAAGAGGTAACTCAGAATGTAACCAAACCTATGCCGAGAATGAAATTAATCTGGATGACTTAGACAAGATTGCAGCTCTCTTCATTTTAAAGCAAGGATTTAGATTGTGTCCGAATTAGTTGGTCATCGAACTCACATTCTGTGTCACTTTTCTAGTGTTGCCATCCTCTATAAATCGAAGTGTGTTATAAATGGAAATAGGTGAGGCTGGCAACTGACAGGAAGTTGCTCCTGTGCCTCAATTTTCTGTTTCCTAATTCCCATCGAAACCAAATTATTCTGAGTTTCTTTAATTGTGCTATTTAGGCTAATAAAGTTATTCAGCTTACAATAGACATAATTATTTGTCAGAGCTCTTAATAAAGTACATTTTCTTTGCCGATTTTGCTCTCATATTCCTGGAAAAGAAGGAGTGAGTTGTGGCTATAGTCCAACAGACTTCTGTTTATTATAGGAAAGTTAATGGCTTCAATCAAAACAATATTTTAATATCACCAAATCATTGTAAGATTATCAATACCTGTTTGCTCAGAAAGGAGCCTTGGAAAACAATTGCATTAAGATGCACATTGTGTATTTCAAACTCAATGCATCTAATCTGATTAGTTGGCTGAAACCCAGCAGGTGCTCTGTCAGCAGATCAGAAGTAAAACAAAGAAGCTATAATTAATGAAATTAATTCCAGATATAGAAACTTGAGTTTGAGGTGACATTTGGATCATAACATTTCCTTTGAACTTAGCAGAATGGAGCGACAGTTTAGTTGAAAGTAATTGTTCTTAGTTTAATGGCACTGAGGATGGTTATTTTTCTCACGTTACTGGCTACAAGGACTCTAAGTTGGCAGGCGTGACAGTACAAAACTGTCAGACAAATTTCATCAGAAAATTCAGAAAATAAAGGGACAATTTAGTTTACTATTTTTATCCTCCCTTTCTTATGAGAAGTACAAGTAAATTTTCATGGAACGTCTATCCGTCTTCATCATTCTAACAATATGAAATTTTTGGTCTCCAGTCTTTCTTACCTTCTAAATCCAGTCCATGTTCAAGTCTTTTTAAATTTGCCTCCTAAATATTTTTTCTATCTCACAGCCATTGTCGTTTTACCACAGCCTCCCAACTGGTCTACTTGCTTTAGTCTTGCCCCGATCAGATGTTTTCTCCTCGGAGCAGTCAAGGTGATTTCTACAAAATGCTATCAGACAGTGTCACAACCTTTGATAAAACACATCAGTTACCCCCCACTGAATGGAGCAACACATTTTTTCAGGTGATAAGTACAATTTCCCTTCAATATACAACACCACATAGCTCTTATCAGATAGAGGTTTTTCAGCATTCCAAGGAAATGAAAGACTTTAACCTTTCACTGTAGAAATAGTTTTGTATAATAAGATCTTGGGCCTTGAAAGTAAATACTAAATTATTGATAACAATGGGAGTACTAATAACAGACATCTATTGAATTCTCCATGAAGTCAAGGAATAAATATTGTGAAGAAGAGTCCTTAGGCTAATGGCCAGGTACTGTGGAAGGCTGTTTTCTGGATTAGCTTTGGGGTGGGGGAGCATGATATCAGATGGAGAACAGTGTTCAATGGGCAATTTGTATGGATAAGATATATATTTGAGGTAAAATAGGGAATGCCTCTAAAATGTATGTAGAATGTGTAATCTCCTTCCGAAGTTAATGAATATTAAGAACAGGTAAATTATAAACCAATAATAGCACCAAGGTAATGGCAGATTTTTAATTGTGCCTGCCAAGTCACCGAGCCTTGCTTGATCACATGTTACAGCACTTTGTTGTGTACAAATCTAGGTAGGGACAGATGCTTACATAATTTGGTGGGTCTATTTAAAAAGAATACCGATTATGAAATCAGTTATATGAAAATGAAAAGGACATGCGTTACTGCAAGTTCCTGATGTTTAAGCTTTATAGGTATTATGTTAAATCTACCTCTGGCAGATTGAGGTTTCCAATGTTTACTTTCTGTTTTTCTTGATAAATAGTCTGGGTACATTTCTCTTTCTCATATGGTGATAGAAATATTTCTCCATTAAGATCCTAGAATATTTTCATAAGAATCCTAGACTTTGATCTCATATGTAAATACTTTATAGTAAGCTCTACTTATCCCACTATTTATTAGATTTTACATGCAGTTAAAGAATTCTTGTCTGAAGAAAGATTAAGAAAACTGTTATGTATTGCTTAAGGGAAGAAGTAGATTAAAAAGAGCATAAGAACAGCCTATAAATATCAGTATCAGAGTAAATGGAGCTCTGTAGATGGAGTAAGCAATAATGATGGCTAAAACTTACGGATGGAAATTTTTCTTTACATTTTTAAAAAGTGATTACATGATTATGTCTTTGCGGAAACTTTGACATTAAACTTAGGTTATGGAGATTAGCTTAGACTACGTAGAAATTATACCTATTTCTTTTTTCTTTTTTTGTCTTTTTTTTGTCTTTGCAGTATACAGAGGTTCCCAGCCTAGGGGTCGAATCAGAGATACAGCTGCTGGCCTACACCACAGCCACAGCAACGTGGGATCCAAGCCACATCTGCAACCTACACCACAGCTCAAGGCGACACCAGGTCCTTAACCCACTGAGCAAGGCCAGGGATCGAACTGCATCTTCATGGATACTAGTTGGGTTCATTAACCACTGAGCCATGATGGTAACTCCAAAAAATAATACCTATTTCTTACTTCCATTCATTTTGTGGAGATAAAATATAGGCACAGTAAAAGAAATGTGCCAGTTTAGGCTGATGTGCCTAATGTGGTGAGCAGGTGTTTAGAACATACAAATTGAAGAACAACAAAATAGAGTGTTTATTTATGTGACTTCTCATTCCACCCTTAAAACTAATTTTTTTTTTGTCTTGTGTTGTTCTTCTAGGGCACACCTGTGGCGTATGGAAGTTCCCAGGCTAGAGGTCTAATAGGAGCTGCAGGTGCTGGCCTGTACTACAGCTCATGGCAATGCCAGATTCTTAACCCACTGAGCAAGGCCAGGGATCAAACCCAAAAACCTCATGGTTCCTAGTCGGATTCGTTTCCAACGCACCACAATGGGATCTCCCTTAAAAGTAATTTTTAAAAATTATTTTTTCTGAAAAATTTTAAGACCTCTTTATGGATTATCATAGTCAAAATTTATACATTATTGGAGAAGAAAACAGATTTGTTAGTACACCTCTGTCAATAGTTTTTTTTTTAATTTTATTTATTTATTTATTTATTTATTTATTTATTTATTACCATAGGCAGTTTACCTTTATGGCATACTGAAATGGTAGCATATTAGCATAAATAAGGGCTCATGGTGTGGAAAACAAGAACAGAAGTGATCTGGCTTAATCACTTACAAGGTGTGAGACCTTGAGCAATTTATTTAATCTCTCTTAGGTACCGGTGTTTTTGTTTTCTTTTAAATTTCATTCTTTTACATGTAGCTCTCCAGTTTTCCCAGCACCACTTATTGCAGGGACTGTCTTTTCTCCATTGTATATTCTTGTCTCCTTTGTCATAGATTAGTTGACCGTAGATGTGTGGGTTTAATTCTGGGCTTTCTATCCTGTTCCACCAATCTGTATTTCTGTTTTTGTGCTGGTACCATATGGTTTTGATGATTGTAGCTTTGCAGTATAATCTGAAATCAGTGAGCCTGACTCCAACTCCATTTTTATTTCTCAGATGGCTTTGGCTATTCTGGGTCTTTTGTGATTCCAAATAAATTTTAAAATATTTTATTCTAGTTCTGTGAAAAATGTCCTTGGTAATTTGATAGGGATTGCATTGACTATGTAGATTGCCTTGGGTAGTATAGTCATTTTGACAATATTGATTCTTCCAATCCAAGAGCATGGTCTATCTTTCTAACTATTTATGTCATCTTTGATTTCTTTCATCAATGTCCTCATAGTTTTCAGAGTATAGGTCTTCTGTCTCTTTAGGTGGGTTTATTTCTAGGTATTTTATTCTTTTTGAGGTGATGGTAGATGGGATTATTTCCCTAATTTCTCTTTCTGATATTTCGTTGTTAGTATATAGAAATGCAATAGATTTCTCTGTATTAATTTTGTATCCAACAACTTTACCAAATTCATTGGTGAGCTCTAACAGTTTCCTGGTAGTGTCTTTAGGTTTTTCTAATGAGAGTATCATGTCATCTGCAAAAAGTGATAGTTTTACTTCTTTATTTCCAATTTGGATTCCTCTTCTTTTTCTTCTCTGATTGTCATGGCTAGCACTTCCAAAACTATGTTGAATAGTAGTGGTGAGAGCAGACATCCTTGTCTTGTTCCTGATCTTAGCAGGAATTCTTTCGGCATTTCATCATAGAGAATGATGTTAGCTGTGGGCTTGTCATATATGGCCTTTATTATATCGAGGTATGTTCCCTCTATGCCCACTTTCTGGAGGGTTTTTCATCAGAAATGGGTGATGGATTTTGTCAACTTTTTCTGCATCTACTGAGAAGGCATATTGTTTTTATTCTCCAGTTTGTTAATGTGGTGTATCACACTGATTGATTTGCTGATATTGAAGAATCCTTGCACCCCATTTGATCGTGGTGATCAAATATTAAAAGGTATAAATATATTTTAATATTAAAATATATTAAAAGGTGACAATCCTTTTAATATATTGTTGGGTTCAGATTGCTAGTATTTTGTTGAGTATTTTTGCAACTGTGTTCATCAGTAACATTGCCCTGTAATTTTCTTTTTTTTGGTGGTATCTTTGTCTGGTTTTGGTATCAGGGTGATGTTGGCTTCATAGAATAAGTTTGGGAGTGTTCCTTCCTCTGCAAATTTTTGGAATAGTTTCATAAGGATAGTTGTTAGCTCTTCTCTAAATGTTTGATATAATTCACCTGTAAAGCCATCTTTTCTTTGTTGGAAGGTTTTAAATCACAGTTTCAATTTCAGTATTTGTGATTGGTGCATTCCAGATGCAGTCTTTCCCACTATTGACATGGATCCCTAGTGTGGTACATTTGTTACAATCAATGTAACAAATGTACACTGACGCAATTATTGTTGGCCTAAGTCCGTAGGTTACATTAAGGTTCACATTTTGTGTCGTACATTCTAAGTTTTGACAGATGTATAATGACCTCAAATAGAATAATTTTCCTGCCCTAAAAATCACTGGTGTGCCAGCTGTTCATCCCCAGATCCTAATATTGATTATCTTTTCACTCTCTCCACCATTGCTTTTTCCAGAATACCATATAGTTGGAATCATACAGTATGTAGACCTTTCAGATTTGCTTATTTTCACTTAGTAACATGCACTTAAGGTTACTCCATGTCTTTTCGTGGCTTGATAACTCATTTACATTTATTACTGAATAATATCTGTTTGTGAAGATACTTACCCATTTATCCATTTAGCTATTGAAGGACATTTTGGTGATTTCTAAGTTTTGGCACTTATGAATAAAGTTTCTTTAAACATTATGTGCAGATTTTTATTTGGACATAAATTTTCAACTCATTTGAGTAAATACTGAAGAGCCTGATCGCTGGATCATCTGGTATGAGTATGTGGAGTTTTGTAAGAAACTGCCAAACTGTCTTGCAAAGTGGCCAGAGCATTTTGCATTCTGACAACAGTGAATGAGAATTCTGGTTACTCCACATCCTCACCAGAATTTGATGTTTTCAGTGTTCCAGATTTTGGCCATTCTAATAGGAGTGTAGTTGCCTTTTTTCGTAATTTTAATTTTCAGTTACCTAGTCACATAAAACGTATAAAGCATCTTTTCATATGATTAATTGCCATCTGTATATCTTCTTTGATGAAGTGTTTATCAATCTTTTACCCATTTTTTTAGGCGTGGGTTTATTAGTTAAAAATGAGTTAGTAACTATTCCCCAGGTATTTTGAAAATAAAATAATTCACTTAAATATCTTAGCATAGACTCTAGAATACATGTACAATAAAATTTAGATGACATTCTTAAAGACTATCTATATTACCTCATAATAACATATCTAAAAAAAAAAAAAATCCCCACACCACATCCCACCAGTGAGCTTCCTTTCTCATTTTTTAAAATCAATACCTCTAATATTCTTCCTTTCGATTTGATTTAAAATATTTCTTTTTTTTTCTTTTTTTTTTTTTTTGTCTTTTTGCCATTTCTTGGGCCGCTCCTGTGGCATATGGAGGTTCCCAGGCGGGGGGTTTAATCGGAGCTGTAGCTGATGGCCTGTGCCAGAGCCACAGAAACGTGGGATCTGAGCCATATCTGCAACCTACACCACAGCTCATAGCAATGCCGGATCCCTAACCCACGGACCAAGGCCAGGGATCGAACCCTCAACCTCATGAATTCTGGACTCATTCTATAAATGTAGATAGATTTCTATCATTTTTCCTATGGAATTTTTCTTAAATAAAGACATGAATTAGAGAATGAACCAGTTTCAGAACAATTTTGCATTCTTTCGTGTCAATATGAGGGAATTTAATTATACACAGTTTATGTATTTTTCAGGCAGGTCAAATGAAATACAACCTTGTTTAACTTCAGGAATGTTTTACAGGCAGAGTAAAATATTACTTGAAATAAAATAACTACATGATGTTATTTTCTGATCCTCATTTTTTTTTAACAAAATAATTATAATTTTTTTTTTACAATTTTCTGCCAATTGTACAGCAAGGTGACCCAGTTATACATACATACATACATACATACATACATACATATATATATATATTGTTTTTTTCACATTATCCTCATCATATTCCATTACAAGTGACTAGATAATAGTTCCCTGTGCTATACAGCAGCGTCTCATTGCTTATCCATTCCAAATGCAATAGTTTGCATCTAGTAACTCCAAACTCCCAGTCATTCCACTCCCTCACTCTCCTCTTTGGCAACCACAAGTCTGTTTTCTAAATCCATGGGTTTGTTTCTGTTCTATAGATAGGTTCATATGGGCCATCGATTAGATTCCAGATATAAGTGATATATGGTATTTGTCTTTTTCTTTCTGACTCACTTCACTTAGTATGAGTGTCTCTAGTTCCATCCATGTTGCTGCAAATGGCATGATTTTGTTCTTTTTTATGACTGAGTAGTATTCCATTGTGTGTGTGTATACATCTTCTTAATCCAGTCATCTGCCAGTGGACATTTAGGTTGTTTCCATGTCTTGGTTATTTTGGATAGTGCTTCAGTGAACATGCCGGTGCATGCATCTTTTTCAAGGAAAGTTTTGTCTGGATATATCCCCAAGAGTGGGATTGCTGGGTCATATGGTAGTTCTATGTATAGTTTTCTAAGGTACCTCCATACTGTTTTCTATAGTGGTAATACCAGTTTACATTCCCACCAACAGCATAGGAGTTTTCCCTTTTCTCCATACCCTCTCCAGCACTTGTTATTTGTAGACTTACTAATGATGGTCATTCTGACTGGTGTAAGGTGGTACCTCCTAGTAGTTTTGATTTGCATTTCTCTAATAATTAGAGATGTTGAACATTTTTTCATGTGTCTTTTGGCTATCTGTATGTCTTCTTTGGAGAAATGTCTGTTTGGGTCTTCAGCCCATTTTTTCTTTTGGGTTTTTGGGGTTTTTTTTGCTATGAGTTGTATGAGTTGTTCATATATTTTAGAGATTAAGCCCTTGTTTGTTTCATCCTTTGAAACTATTTTCTCCCATTCTGTAAGTTGTCTTTTTTTTTTTTATGGTTTCCTTTGCTGTGCAAAAGCTTGTCAGTTTGATTAGGTCCCATTGGTTCATTTTTGCTTTTATATCTGTTGCCTTGGGCAACTGACCTGAGAAAACATTTGTAAGGTTGATGTCAGAGAACGTTTTGCCTATGTTCTCTTCTAGGAGTTTGATGGTGTCTTCTGTTATATTTAAGTATTTCAGCCATTTTGAGTTTATTTTTGTGCATGGTGTGAGGGTGTATTCCATTTTCACTGATTTACATGCAGCTGTATAGTTTTCCCAGCACCACTTGCTGAAAAGACTTTCTTTTCACATTTTATGTTCTTGCTTCCTTTGTTGAAGTTTAATTTACCATAGGTGTCTGGGTTTATTTCTGGGTTCTCTATTCTATTCCATTGATTGGTCTGTCTGTTTTGGTACCACTACCACACTGTCTTGATTTCTGTAGCTTGTAGTATTGTCTGAAGTCTTGGAGAGTTAAACCTCCTGCTTGGTTTTTGTTCCTTGGCATTGCCTTTGGCAATTCTGCATCTTTCGTGGTTCCATATAAATTTCTGGATTGTTTTTTGTAGTTCTGTGAAAAATGTCATAGCTAATTTGATAGGGATTGCATTGAATCTGTAGATTGCTTTGGGTAGTATGGCCATTTTAATGATATTAATTCTTTCAATCCAGGAGCATGGAGTATCTTCCCATTTCTTTGAATCATCTTTAATTTCCTTGATTAACATTTTATAGTTCTCAGAATATAAGTCTTTCACCTCCTTGGTCAGCTTTATTCCTATGTATTTAATTTTTTGGGCTACGATTTTAAGGGGTATGATATTTTTTGTATTCCTTTTCTAATATTTCATTGTTAGTATAAGAAGTATGACTGATTTCTGAATGTTAATCTTATATCCTGTTACTTTGCTGAATTCGTTGATCAGTTTGAGTAGTTTTTGTGTGGAGTCCTTAGGTTTTTCTATGTATAGTATCATGTCATCTGCATAGAGTGACAATTTTACCTCTTCTCTTCCAATATGGATAGCTTTTATTTTTTTGTTTTTCTTATTCCTGTGGCTAGGACTTCCAGTACTATGGCCATACCACCCAGAACGTGCCTGATCTTGTCTAATCCTCATTTTTGTCTTTTGTTCAAAAAGTGTTATATCTAAGAATAAACATCTGTAGTTCCAAGTCTATTAATATTGGTAGAATATATAAGAATGTATATTCTGATTATGACTGATAGCAAAATTTATACCTGTGGATATGTCATAAAATAAACTTCTGTACCAGTCATTACTTCTAATGATTCCAAAGTGGATATCTGGCCAGGGAGCTTGAGTCCTAGTATTCCAAGTGGATTAGTTCACTTATCATTTTTACCTTTCTCTTTCCATTTTTTATGTATAACTTGTTTATACTCTTTTGTAATGTTAACAAGCCATTGAATATTAGGCAGTTTTATATATTATATATCAGCATCACTTATATGATATAAATAATTCTGGTCACAAATGTCAAAATTTTCTGCAAAGATGTATATGATAAAATTTCCCCACAAGGTCACCAGGCTAGTTGAGAATTTTACCTTTAGATCTTGACTCCCTACATTAATAGAATGCTGTAGCTAGGTCATTTTTCAAACTTAAAACCTGGGGGCGGAAATCTAGGCTAACTTAATGTTGAGCTATATTTTAGCATAAACTGACAGAGTTTGGTTATCATTTTCTTTCTGAAAATGTCAATTTTAAGGAAGTTACTATTTGTATCTCATGTGCTATTTGCATCAGCATTTTTCTATCTTTGAGTTTTTACTTTAAGAGTTTCTTTTTTTTATTCAAATAAAGTACTCTCTGAGGAGATGAGAAACTTTGTTGTTTAGGAAAACTTTTAATAGCTTGACTTTTAAATACCTGTTTATATCATAGCAGAAAATAAATCTTTCAGAAGAGTTCTATATATATGTTCAAACCAATTATTCATTTTCCTTTAAAATACATGGGCTAAAATATCATATATTTGTGATTATTATTATGATGTGGCATTTTCACACCTAAAATAAAAGGCCCTCTGGAGTAGCACTCATACAATTACAGGGACTTTATTTTTTATTTAAACTCTGTAAATAACATAACAGCAAAATTAACAGCAAAATTCCCTGACCTTTTACTGCAAAGCATAGAACCAAAACAACTGCTAAACTGCAAATATTTATTTAGGCTCTATTCTAAGCCTGCAAACAAATAAAATATATTTGAATATATGCCAAAAAAGATGTTAAAAATGTCTATGGTTTGTGATTGAAAAAAAAGGTGGTAACCTATATAAAAACCAGCCTCATAAATTAAGGGGAAAATAGGTTTTAAATTATCAGGTAAAAATGGATTTCCATTTTATAAGATGATTGTTTATAATTACATAAAGAATAGTTTCCTCAAAACTTTAGATTTAACTATAGGTCAGATATTCAAGTATATAAAAATATTCAAGTAATTTAATTATCATGTAGTTTATTAGTAAATCCAAATAAATGCAGACAGATTCAACCTCTCTAGTAAATGTATCTAGATGTATGTCTGTTAGTGTTTAATTTCACAAAAGTGTAAGGAAAAAACTGACTAGGTATCATTGAATGTGATTTATTAGCAAATGTCTCTTGGTTCTTTGTGCAAGGATTATTCATATTCTGTACAGTGATTATATGTATTTAATATTCATATTCTATACAGTGATTATATGTATTTAATGTTTTTCCCTCCTTACTTTACTGGACAAAATAAAAAGCTCTCAGTATAATGTCTCAAAATAAATTTTTGAATTCATGAGTTCAATTAATTAATAGATCATCACCTTAAAAACAGAAAATAGTCAAGGTTGACATATTATAGATATCTATTTCATTTATAATTATATCCTTTCCTTTTATGTTGGTGACAGTCTCTACTGGTGATGAATAAATTACTAATGGGTATAGGAGCTCTGATTCATTCAAAAAGTTGATTTCTCCTCCACTGCTATTTTAACCTTCCCATTCATCCTCTTCCTCCATTCCTTATTCTGTCTCTCCTCAATACTGGTACAGTGTTTTACCTTGGATACCAGCAATGGCAAGGGAATAAGAGTTCTCTTAAGAATCTTATTCTAATATGATATTTGTATGTAACCATACTAAATGAACAAACAGGAACTGTATCCTAAATTTGGATTGTACCCTTACACAACAGAATGTGTGCACACACCTTTCCCCACCCTAGACTATGTTTTTCTTGCATGGGGTATATGGACTATATGGCAAACTACTACGCATTTTTCAAGGCGAGGTTTAAACATGGAAGTTGAGAGGATGGAAATTTCACTCCATTGCCATAGCATCTTGTAATTCAGCACCTAGAAGAGTGAGTGGCAGAAAGAAGATGTTTGATAAGTTAATAAATGTTAAGTGTTATTTCTGGTTAAAAGTCAATTAAATATGTCATTGAGATATTTAGAATACTGGGTGGCCAAGGAATGTGGGTATGTGTGCCCATGAATGTGGGTGTGACAATGACTCATTTAAAAGACAATAAATTAAAATAGAAAAACCAGGAAAGATTTCCTAGAATTGATGATATTCTGAGCTTTGAATATGAGGAATTATGTCACCAGTAGAGAAAAGGAAAAGGACATTTCAAGCAGTTGAAATAGCATGAACCAAGTAATATATATTGAAAGCAGTAGTCACTAAAGTAAAAAAAAGTCATCCATTTAAGCCAATTGGAGCAGAATAGCACAGAGGTTAAAAAAACTGACTCTGGATTTGGAGGGTTTGAGTTTATATCTTGACCACAGCCATCCTTTGTTATGTATCATTGGACAAACTACTTCTCATCCTGATACCTCAATATTATTATCTGTCATGTAAAAAAAGAATAGTACATACTTTATAGACTGGTGGGGAGAATTACATGATAATATATGTAGATAACACTTAGGATCTGGCATATATTTTTTTATTCTGTGTTGTTATTGTTGTTAAGGTTTTTAAAGAGTTAAAACTACAGTGGTAACTTATAGCTATATTTTTAAGGAACTAGAAAGATATGCTAGTGAGTATGGGGTTTATTTTTCATTTCTTGTTTAAGTTTTATTTATTTTGTTTTAATATCACATAATTCAGAAGTTACTAGGCCCTACCTCCTAATATTATCACATTAGGGGTTAGAATTTCAACCTGTGAATTTTAAGGGGACACAAACACTTCAGTCTGTATACCATACCAAGTGATTATTAATGACATTTTAAAGCAAAGTTTTAGGAATATCTTTTAAAACCAGGATTAGTATAAGCATTGAATTGTTGTAATTTGTATGTAACATTTTTTAAAAAGATGACATGTGTTATTGCTTCAGACAATATTTCAAAAGGAAAGGTTTTTCTTCCCCAAAACTAGGGATAATGTTTGCCAAAATAAATTCCAGCATTATCTGAAAGATGTTCTGTTTTCTTTTAAGCTAGAAATATATCACATGTTCCCTCTGAAAAATATCTTTTCTGATGTCAGTCTCATAACAGGTTATTTTCCAACAGTACTTAGGCTACATTATACCTATACCATTAAGACATTTTAGAAGCTAAAAATCATATATTAATAGGAGAAAACAATAGCATGAATGGATTTAGGAAGCTTTGTTTTGATTTGATAATTGTCAATGTAAGAAACCACATTTTAATAAGTACCATGATGTTTTCCTGGAAAAGATGTATTAAGAGTGGAACATTTCCAGGAGTTCTCGTCGTGGCTCAGCAGTTAAAGAAACCCGACTAGTAGCCATGAGGATGGCCTTGCTCAGTGGGTTAAATAAAGATCTGGCCTTGCCTGGATCTGGTATTGCTGTGGCTGTGGTGTAGGCCAGCAGCTACAGTTCTGATTAGACCCCTAGTCTGGGAACCTCCATATGCCGGGAGTGTGGCCCTAAAAAGACAAAAAAAAAAAAGGAATGGAACATTTCCACAGTTATCAGTTATGCTAAGGAAATGATAATCATTTGAGAGTGCATTGGACAAATTGTGCAGTGCCTGTATATGCAGTGAGAGTAGAAATCTGAAGATAGTGCCCTGTCAACAAAGTGGAGAATTTAATTGTATTTTGAGGGAAATAGTTGCTATTGTAAAGTTAGTCACATTTATGCAGGGCAGACCAAGTTGATAATGATAGTCTTGAATTAGTTCATAATGTGTGTAATTATAGACCTTTCTTTATACTCCAGATGAATATAGACAACATACTCTACATCAAATTAATAGAAACTAACAAGGTGATAATTATTTCATTTGCTTTGAGTTGATTCTAAGAAATGATGACTAAAGAATTGAAATATATCTAAAATGACCTTGTAACTAGTTGGAACCCCAATAATAATAATTGATAATAGGTACCAGTTAGTGAACCTTTATTTTTATCAGATAATATGCTAGACCCATTAAATATATTATATTGTTTATAATATCAATAACCTTATTAATTATATATCATTATCCCTTATTACTATCTATATTTTAGCACAATCAGGATTCAGATCATTGAAATGATATGCCCAAGGTTTTGCTACTAATGCATAGTTAAAACAGCAGCAATGTCATTTATATTCAAAGTCCATGTTCTTTTGCTTAATATTATCGCTCTGATTCTTATAAATATTTTTTCAGCAGTTTGATAATGAATTCTCTGTCATATTTACCATCTGCCATTGACCCTCAGCACCTGCACATATATTTTTTTCTTGGAATCTAATATTTTTTTTCTATTGGTCATAGTTAAAAGATCTATTTTCCTTTCTTCTGTTCTTCTGAGAACTTAGAAATCTAGAGTAATACATTTGAAATCTTCATTGCTAAATTTCTTATTGACATTTTATTTTCTAACAAATATAATTGGATTTTTCTTCTTGTTTTTATTTTAAATTTTTTTTAGACTTCTTTGACCTAGCTTAGGCAATAATAGCAAACTGATGTCTGAGAACACATTGTAAGACCAAGTGCTTGTAAATAACAGAGGATAATATTGAGTTGAATGTGTGCCAGAAACTTCTACTCCTCACTAAAAGTCTGTCTGAGCAAAATATATTGAGCTTTAAAGAGATTCCATTTATTTGAAAACTGGTTTCTAGAAGCCATTTCTGTATTCTTAGTAGCTTTGCAACCTATATCCCAGAAGAGCCTTATTCTGTGACCTTAGTATTATTGAACAGCAGTGTACACAGTGTCTTTATGTTTTATAAACAAGATAAAAAATATCTTATGTTTCCTCCAAAGTTTATCATTTAAATTTGGGTTCAGCTCAGTGCAAAACAATAGAAAGCGTGCAGAGAATGCCAAGTGAGCCTTATAGTTATTACATTTTGGAGGATGGGTAAAATTTTGGAGGCACTTTAGAGAAGACAGCTACAGACCTTATTCATTAATCCTTGAAGCAGTGCATAGGGCAGACTAGGAAATTACTTTGTGATATAGCACATGCTCTGCATGCTAATCTATTAGTCAATTCAGTTATAAAAGCCACTGCCAATTTAAATGAAAAAATAGATAAAGAGGGTGGATTTAATAAAGAAAAAAGTATATTACTTGACTACATATTGCAGTTGTGTGTGTGTGTGTGTGTGTGTGTGTGTAAATAAAAGTTGTAGAGTAGTTATATAGCCTCTATTTAGGACATTTGGATGAAAACGACCAATGTTTATAGTAAAAGCAACTATTTATATTTTAAAATAATTCCTTATGTACCATTAATTGTGTGTTTTACTTAATTACTTACATCTTTAAATCATTATATATGTTTAAATCATCAGTTACATATATTACTTAATTTTATTTTATTCTCAGAATATCCAAATAAAATCAGTAGGATGGGCCTTAATTTTACAGATGATAAAATTGATGATTAATGAGACTTGGAATTTTTTTTGAAGATCATATGTTCATTAGTAGTGGAGCTGGGGTTCACACAAGTTCTTCAAAGAGCTGTTGTGGAAATTCTAAAAAGTATGTAGAAAGTTATTTCACACATAGTAAGCCCTATAGCGATGTTACATATTATTATTACTATTATTATGATGGCTTATTTGAAGGAAATATGCTTTTATCTTTTTGTTTAATGCACACATGATAAAAACATACAGCTACAGCCATTATTATTGGAGAATTCTCCACCCACCCCGCCCCACCAGCAACTTCTATTTTGAAGCTTAGGTAAAGCCTCCACTGTGCAAAAGTTATTGTTTCACATTTTATGTGTCATAGCATCCAGACATTCCATTGCCTATAGTTACACTGTGTTTAACCATCTTGTACTCACCTCCTGTAGGTGGCATTTGAACCATCTTTGACCAGAAGAAATGGTAGAGAATATTCTTAGAGTTAGTTATTCTGAAAGTTTAATTAAGGACTTGTCCAATACCTCACTTCACCTTTTTCACTTAGAAAGCTTTCAGACTTACATAAATGAATGTTCAATTTAGTTAAGATGATGAACTCAAGGTGTAAAGGCAAAATCAGGAAAGAGAAAAAAAATAAAGAGATTAGACTACATTGCCTCTATCATTTTAAACTGAAACACTAACTCTGGAATAAATTAGATTAAACAACAATATATAGTCTGCTTGTCCACGAATCAGTGCACAGAATAAATCATTTTTTCACAAAATGTTTTTCATCTAAGGATAAAAGCCCCAGCTATTTTCAGTTAAAGCAGCATCTGTTGCTTTGCCAGTTTCCACAGAGATGAGCTCGTGTTGATTTTCATCGCATTTGTTCAAGTCTGGAATCTGGTTAAAACATGCAAACAGTCGCATTGCCAGTTAAGAGGTGCAGTCCTATGGTATCTTTTACCTGCATTTATGTTGATTCATATGGTATTTGCAATTATGAATCTAAGCATGGATTATTTTTAAATAATTTGCTTAGAGTCAGAAATATCATAAGATAAAGCATTTTAGAAGGACGAATACTATGATAGATGTTCTTAGAAAACAATTATATTTACTTTAAATCTTCTCAATTAAAATATACATTTTACTTTTTCAGCACCATTTTGGGATAACTTTTGTGAAACGAACTATTTTCTCAATTACATCTTAGCACATTATCTAAACCGCAGATTGACCATCGTAGACATTTTCCTGTTGTCCGGTTTATAATGTTTCCAGATCATTGTGCATATGTTGATTAAACATTAATATTTTGAGGTGAAACCTGATTTTGAAACAACGATGTTGTTAAATTGGAAATCTGATATCTTTGTACTTACTTTTAATTAAAGTGTAAAAGGAGAAGCAGCAGAACAAACCAAGGTTAAAGTGCTGGCAAATGTTCTTCACAACATTATCAAAGCAGTATAATGGACTATAGTCACTCACCTTGGAGGGGCCTTTTTAATATACCCCAAGTTTCCACCCTTAGTCTCCCCTGCTATTCTAATTACGTGAAAAATGTTGAGAAACCCTAAAACTTGGGAAGATGCATAATGTATTCTTTTCTATATTTTTAAATATTTTGAATTATTTTTTTTTGTCTTTTTAGGGCCATGCCTGTGTCATATCGAGGTTCCCAGGCTAGGGGTCAAATCAGAGCTGTAGCCACTAGCCCATACCACAGCCACAGCAACGGCGAATCTGAGCTGTGTCTGCGACCTATACCACAGCTCACAGAAAGGCCAGATCCCTAACCCACTGAGTTAGGCCAGGGATCAAACCTGCATCCTCATGGATACTAGTCAGATTCGTTTCCACTGAGCCACAATGGTAACTCCATATTTTGAATGTTTAATTGACAATTTCAAAAGAAATTGCTGCCTGATACCTAGCAATATAAGTTTTTCTTTGTTACTAATATGACAAATTACTAATATGCTAAAATTCTCCACTGATATTAATTCATTATCACTAATTTCCAGGAAAAACAGGAAATGCAAGTGATCACCCACAGAATGATTTTTTTAAAAAAGTAGTTATGGTTGAGCATTGCCTAATACTAAGCGCTGTTGTGTACACTTTACTTATCTCAATCTCTCAACAGCTTTGCCAGAGGATATCATTATCTCTACCACATAGAAGAGTAAACTAAGGCTCAGAGAGCTTTAAGTAATTTTGTTTTAGTAACCAAGCTGTTTAGTAATACGATTGGGAGCCAAAGTTATATATTTTTCAATTATATAAGGATGTTGGTTCACCAGTATTAATTTGCTATGGAAAGAAGTAAAGTCAATTTCATACAGTAGAATAAAATCCCCACCTTCCTTTTTGGTCAGAATCATCCACTGGCGTTTTAGTAAATTTTAGGTATTTTTACATGAACAAACATTTGAAATACCTGTTTCCATTGTAAATGTCATAACACTGTAAGTATTAATGTCCAGTTTCCTGAAAGTAAAAATTTTACAAGATTTTATGTCCCCCATTTTTTTTCTTCCATTTAAGTTTCTCTAGTTTTTCCTCCATGGCTTCTGATAACTATGTAGGAAACAACTCTGGTTAGGCATTAGGGATCACTGATAAATTATAATGACGTAAAACAAGGACAGAATTTTGACTTTTAATTTCATGGTCCTTTCCTAATGTAAAGAAAAAATTCACTAAATATGGGCTAAGATGATGATGGGTGTCGAATGTTGTTTCATTATGTACTCTATTATTATTAGAAATAATTGAACAAATTCATGATTTGAATTTACTTCAACACATAATATATACATGCATTTATAGGGATTAAAGGACAAACCCACAAGTCTAAGTTACCAAAGTAAATATGGAGTTATATTAACTATGTGCCCTTACATCAGACAATCTCGGCCATCATTCATTTTCAATGGTGTGAGTTTTTAAAATTAAAATAGGGTTTTAAGGGAAGTACTATCACTTAACAGTAAGTATCTGTTTCTAATCCTTTTTCTTAAATTTGAATTAATACCCTAGCCTGGAAAGATACATGAAGAATTCATGAAAGTGATTGTTCTTGGAGAGAAGTTAAAGGGTAATTTTTTATGAAACAAATAAAGGTTACTTATTATTTTATATACCCGTGAAGAAGAACATAACTATTTGTTCTTTATTCTAGGTAGCTTATACAATATTTAAACATCTCAAAATAAAACCAAGTAAATATATCAGAAAATACATTTTTATCTTTTCTGAATAAGTGATGATCTGTAATTTTTTTCTCATGAAATATTTAGTCAGAGGCTAGAAATCTATTTGAAAATATGAAATGCTGCTTACTGTATGCATGTCTATAAAATGTACAAATCAATTTTTAAACTACTTTTGTTACTTCGCATATAAATATTTCTGGGGGCTATTCCTGATATGATGATGATTATGAAGAATGATTATTGGATCATTGTCAGATTTCCACTATGACATTGCTAGGTTGTTTAGAATCAGGCTCGCTACTAAAATAATAGAGATATCATGGCAAAGTAACAACAACAACAAAAACAGAAGTTAGAATACTCCTAACATCTTATCTCTACAGCTTCCTAGATCTGTATGCAAGGAAGGGCAAGAGATTTAATCTTTCTGAGCATTATATTCCTTATCTTTAAAATAGACATAAGAATATGTTCTCATCAGGATGATACTGATAATTAGATATAACATGGAGGGAGAGAGCACCTGATGTAGTATCCAAGATGGGCATTTGTTTTCTACATAAGTTTCTTTAAAAACTGTCTGCAAAAAGGCAACATATGTGTCATAACAACTTATTCCATGGTCATATATAACTGGTAATAATTATAAAGTAAGGAAGGATTTGAAGGAGGATTTATCTTCAATATGGCTTTTGAATTATGCATTTTATCCTAATTCTATGTATATTGCATGTGTGCTTAATAGGAGGAAAAAAAGAGCAACTCCTAATCCACGCTATTCTAGATTTAAACACATAGAAATTATTTATAAAGTAGCAAAGGGTGAATAGACACGAAAAAAGAAACACTGTCATTACTTGTTTAAATTATAGTTAACTATTGAAGAGATACATTTTTAAAATTCATCTATTATTTTCCATTTTAATAACCTTTAGTAGAAAACTAAGAGTAAAGGAGTTCCTGTCGTGGCGCAGTGGTTAACGAATCCAAATAGGAACCATGAGGTTGTGGGTTCGATCCCTGGCCTTGCTCAGTAGATTAACGATCTGGTGTTGCTGTGAGCTTGGTGTAGGTCGCATACGCGGCTCGGATCCCGCGTAGCTGTGGCTCTAGTGTAGGCTGGTGGCTACAGCTCCAGTTCGACCCCTAGCCTGGGAACTTCATATGCCGAGGGAGCGGCCCTAGAAAAGACAAAAAAAAAAAAAAAAAGAAAGGAAGTGGTATTTCTTTGTCGTGACTTACTTAAAAGAATCCATGATGACTCCTGTTAACTGTAAAATTTCCCCGACACACTGTGTTCATTGATTTGTATTACAAAATTTCCAAAGTTTGACATCAAACTTAATGGTATGTATTTCTAAAAAAAAAAAAAAAAAAAAACTAAGGGTAAAGGTTGAGGGCAGTAATGAATTTTTAAACTTACAGAAAATTGTACCTTTTTACTATTACAAAACTGAAATTTAATACATGGTTTTCATTTATTCATTTATTCATATATTATCCAGTCTTCACACAATGAATACTCAGAGGTCGACTGGTTGAACAGTAACTCAGTCTTAATATATTATTTATGAGAATGCAATTGAATAATCAGAGTAGCATAAGGTAAATGATATCCAAGCAACATAATATGTAAATTGCAACATTTTACCTCTTCTACCCAGCATCCCATTTCAGAGATTTGCACAGAGGGAATAGAACTTGTGACATTAGAGTGGCCCTAGGTGACTGATTTATTATATCTGTTTCTAAAACTTAAGCAAAATTCATTCTGGCCTTAAAGGTCCAGAAGAAGGGAATCACTATAATTACTTTCTATAGAAAATATAGAAATATTTTCACCTTTTCTCATTTACATAGAAACATTTTCACCTTTTCATTCAGCAAATACTTGGGATGGTTGTCTTGGTTCTCATTTAGACAATATATGGAATGTTTTACATTTCTGAACAAGTAATTCCATTTCATGCTCACAGCAGTCCTGTGAGACAGATGTTGCTTTTTCTGCTTTATGCTACAGAAGAGAAAAGTGATACTTAGTTAAGTACCCATCTTAACTTTACAGAGAGGCAAAGTTTGGATTCAAAGTCAGATTTGTTTGTTTCATATATCACATTGCTTCTTGAATCATGAAAAATGACGGTGATTTTCCACTTACCTCCTTGTAAAAGAGACATAAGTTATGATGTTGTTCTATGCCATTTTTACTTCTAGTTTATGGATAATAGGCAATGAGTTATGCTTCGGTGTATTATCCTTCAAAGTGAGCAATAAAAGTATCCTTCATTTTCTGTTGGAAGAAAGTATAAGTATTAAAGCTATTAACATGTCACACATAGAATTTTAACATATTCTCTTAGCCTACTCAGATAAACAGTCCAAAGCTTAAATAAGAAAGCCAAATGAATTCTTTAGTTCAAACTGCCTTAACACGTGCTTCTACTATGCATAATTTATCACGGATTTTCTTTTTGCTTTTAGGGATGACTTGTCAAGCTCGAACATCATACACTGAGGATGAAGTTCTTTGGGGTCATCGTTTTTTTCCTGTGATTTCCTTAGAAGAAGGATTCTTTAAAGTTGATTACTCCCAGTTCCATGCAACCTTTGAAGTCCCCACCCCCCCTTACAGTGTGAAAGAACAGGAGGAAATGCTTCTTATGTCATCCCCATTAATAGCACCAGCCATAACTAACAGCAAAGAGAGACATAATTCTGTGGAGTGTTTAGATGGACTTGACGACATTAGTACCAAACTTCCATCTAAGCTGCAGAAAATTACTGGAAGAGAAGACTTTCCCAAAAAACTCTTAAGAATGAGTTCTACAACTTCTGAAAAAGCCTACAGCTTGGGAGATTTGCCCATGAAACTTCAGCGAATAAGTTCAGTACCTGGCAACTCAGAGGAAAAACTGGTATCTAAAACCACCAAAATGTTGTCTGATCCCATGAGCCAGTCAGTGGCTGATTTGCCACCAAAGCTTCAAAAAATGGCGGGAGGAGCAACCAGGATGGAAGGGAATCTTCCAGCAAAATTAAGAAAAATGAACTCTGATAGATTCACATAACGAAACACCCCTCCAGACATTATTTACTGTTTGATTTAGTAATAGTCCAATATTTGGCTGATGAGATAATCCCCTCTAAGAAATATGAAAGGTACATTTCCCCCTACCCCAGTCATATATGCATATTTGAGAACCTTCCTTTTCAAGTATTGCTCCTGTGAAGAAAGCAAAAGTTGTGAAGGGAGAACGTCATAAGGAAGTTCTTATTAACGGGCATGTATTATCACATCAAGCATGCAATAATGTGCAAATTTTGCATTTAGTTTTATGGCATGATTTATATATGGTATATTTATATTGTATATTCTAAAAAAATGTATATATATATATACATATATATATTTAAAGGGGTGGTACTCTCCACAACATTTCTAATATACGTATTAAGCCAAACATGAGTTGATAGCTTTCAGGGTGATAAACATATATATGTGTGTGTGTGTGTATACATAAAACCATGTACAAAATTATGTATACATACACACACATATATACATAATATATACACACACATACACGTACATACATATTTATCTGATAAAATTGTGATGTTTTGTTCAAAGTTGTAGTTTTTGTGCATGTTTGCTTTATTAGGCTAGGATGGCTTCTGGATTAATTATTAATACCAAATATTTTAGCCTTAACTTATTTGTCATTTTAAAATCTGATTTAATGTTTTCTGCTGTTTAAGGTCTTGAAAGGTTTTCAACTGTACTTTATATGAGGGAGTCACACAAGTCTGTGCTATTTCTGGCCCTGCAAAAATATAACAATTATATATACCTAACTTGTAAATTTTAAACATACCGATACACTGAAAATTTCTTATAATTTTTAAAAGTTGCTAGTACTGGGGAAAAATAAACACTTCTTATTTTGAAAGTTGGTCCTTTCCTGGACTAATTAAAGTCTGGGAATCTCTTTTGTATATGATCTACTACAAATATGAGCTCTGAACAAATGCTGAATCATTGTATTAGTCAGTAGCCAAGTTATATTGAATATATTGTAATCTGTGTGAAATTCATAATTAATGGTCCCTATTTCAACTGAGTTAATTGGTAACATTTTCACTCTTTTTCTTGAACTTTTGTTATTTTAAAAACCAGTCATTTATCCTTGAGGAGACAAAACAATACAATGAAAATGATGATAAATATTTATGAGTAAAATATGTATATCTAATTGAGTCTCTTTTTTATGCCATTCTCTTGTTTGTGGCATCTGTTATAGCAGAACCCTTTTTTTCCTTACCTGGGGAACCTGTCTCCTTCCATGCCTGTCACTCAATTCAGAAGGAATGTTTTGTATATACCCGAGAGAATTTTAAATCAGATAACTTGAAGACATTTTACCCATGTGAGTTTTTTTTTCTTTGTTTTGTTTTGGTAAATACTCTGTCGGTATCCTAGATCTCTGGCCTAACAAAATAATTTTAGCAGTTCTGTTTTTTGAACCCAAAGGTCTGATATTTATGACTCATTAGTCGGAATCAAAATTATTCCTCAGAAGAACACATGCAAAATAAAGATTTGGAATGCAGAGATTTTTATGAAAATTTACAAGTGTTCCTTATCAGAATATCATGGATTTTCCTATAAAACTTCTTTGGGCATTATAATCTAATTCTGTCCAAAATTAATCTATTTCTCCTCATAAATATGTAAATCCTTAATAGCTGGATTGGGCTCCCATCATTTCCCATCTTTCAGCAATCCTGTGATGATTTTCATATTGGAAAATTACTACATCAGCAGTTCTACAGTTCTATCATTGACTATAATAATACCTTCTGGCTACCTCTATCAAATTCTGCAGGTGCAAATATATACCAGGGAATTGTTACTGACAAAATGATCAACCTTGAGTATCCATCCACTGTGAACAGAGCTGGCTGCCCTACCCCTTACCCCCAAACTTGCTTATTTGCTAGATATAGGGGATGAAATAGTAGGAGAGGGAGAAGGGGGTCCAGGGCACACAGTATATTTATTATCAGTGGAAGAAACTGCATAGATCATTTAGTCCAACCACTTAAAACTAAACAGAGCCATAATTTAATTTGGAGAGTCATTTTCATTTGTTTTTGGCACCAAGGAGAATATGGGACCAAAAATAAGCTCTCCAAATACATTTACTCATTCACTCAACAAAATGTGTGCATGTCTTTTATGTTCTAGGCATTTTTAGCTCCTGTGGATTTGGATATGACCAAGTCGGCAGGGGTCGCTGCCCATTCAGATACCACCTATCAGTAGGAAAGTGGGGCAGGGGAGGCAAAAAACAAATGACACAATTTCAGAGAGTGAAAATAGCAGTTAAGGGAAGGAAAGCAAGGTAACATGATGGAAAAAGACTGGATAAAATAAGAATTGATCATTTTTGAAGTGACTGGGTTAGGGAAGGGGTGAAATTTGAACAGAGACCTGAATGATGAGAAAGAACCACTGTTGCCAAATTTATTTTTCTTAGTGAATGCTATTCCTTTATCTTTCCCGCATTTGTGTGGGAAAGGTATGATCTCTGCATGTAATTGCAGTTTAAGTCCTATCTGTCAGTTGAACATAGGTCCAGATTTACCCAGGAGATTTCCAGTTTATAGCTGTTGTACCTGTGTAATTATTAACAGTACTCCTTTGACTCTTATCATGTCCTGGTTTGGATGGTATATTATATGGTGACTCTACGTTTTTGTTGAAACCAACGAAGTTATGAAGTCTGATATATTTGGATAAAAATAAAGAATTGCTTTTTCTTCTCACTTTGCTGATTTTTTTGACACTGATCATTCCAAGAAAAGTAATTTCAGTTTCATTTATTTCAGCCTGAGAGACCTCATATCAAAGTGATTTCCTGTAACATTTGTTCAATCTGTTCATGGTATGTTTTCCCAATGGTGAAAAGTTATGCATTTTATTGACTGAATAAAAAATAAACCTCTGGCATTTCCACTTCAGGAATTTGTAAGAGCTCAAATCAAAGGAAGTAAAAGTTAACTTAAGCCAAGATAATTTTTAGCCCACCAATGTGGTGATTAAATGAAAGCAAAATATAGTGTGTTCATTGAACTGAATAATTCACCTTAACAACTGAAAACTAGTTCATTTTTATGGGATTTTCATGGTATAGTTCCTGTCATGGTAAACTATTTCATCCTATTTATAAAAATGATGTAAATAAAAAATATGATTATTTTGATAATGCTTATCTTCAATTTAAATATCCTCAGCAATATGTGAATACACTTTTGTAAATATACATGTTAAATTAAAAACAAGGATATTTTACTGTTAATTTCTGAAAAAATTCTTATGCTGTTTTAAATTCATCAATACATGGCATTAAATACACTGAAAAGTATTTAGTTGTCTCAGTACTCAAGAGCCACTTGTGGAAGCAGGATAGATCCATAATGGATTATTTCTTTTGGAGGAAAAGTGAGATTATGGGGAAGATGGCTTACATTCTATTTGTATGAAAGTTTCCACCATTTCATCCTAAGAAGAGAGTTCAGCTTGACTACAGAGCACATCTATGAGCTCTACTTCAGAATTTATGCTTGATTTATGTTGTACATATTCAAATTAGCATCAAAATAATTGCACTCTCTGGCATGCACTTTATTCTTATTTAAATGTACAAGGTTTTTTTTAGGTTACAACAATATAAACATATGTATTCAATACTACAAGTTCAGTTTTATAAAAACTGTATTAAACTTTCAAAATATGATTGGGTTAAATTTTTACAGTGTGCCCATCATTTTTCTACTTTCCAACAGTTAACTACTCATATACTTGATTTGGTTTATGATAAGATTCTTAACTCCTAAAAAACAATCCATGACAAATCCTTCTTTGAAGTTTACTTTTATTTTGGCTCGTTGTTGGTGAGATGCTTCAGCAATGTGGAACCTGCCGATATAATAATACAGATTATTTGAGACCTGCATTTCTTGGAGGAAGATTCATGACCATCTTACCCTTTGCTGAAACTGTCCTTCATAGCCACAGTAAGTAAAGCAGACAAATATACTTTTTCTAATTTTGATTAAATATCAAATCACCCTTTCAAAAATGTTCAGTTACATTTTCTGTCAATGTTTCAAAGGAAGAATATTTTCCAATTTTATTTCAAATGAGTTATATGATATGTCATATATCCAGCTCTCTGGCACCTCAGAGAATTAATCCCCAAAGCCAAGTTCCGCAGCATTGGACCCAGTTGAATTGTTTTCCAAATTATGAATTTTTTTGACCTGAAACTTTGGTAGTAATCACGGCTGTTTTTGAATATTTGGGTTGTGTATCGTCAGTGGCTCATGTGGACAAAAAATATGGTAGGGACCATTATCTCTTCTTGTTGCTTCCTAGGAACAGCATCCAATTTAACTCCTGACTATTCTTTCCCAGCTCTGAGAGTCAGTATGCATGCTGACTCACACAGCTCTACAAGGTAGAGATTATCCCTATTTTACGCTTGAAGAAACTGATTCTCAAAGAGGTTGCTTAGAGGGTTTTTAATTAAATCCACACACCACTTAAATTAAGTCCCTGCCCTCTGGATAGTTCTATTGATATGCAACTGCTTCTTACAGATTTTCCATTTGGGGGCATTGTCTATTTACAACTGTGGTAGTTGAAGAGCTAGGTCTGTTTCTACACTTGCTGCCCACCACACCTGTATCTAACACATACCCTACTCTAAATTTCCAATGTTATTATATTGTTTCCATATTTTTAATTAGGTTTGTTATCACTGTTTTAAGTTCCATTGCATTTGAGCTCATGTGCTTTGGTCTTTTTTTAATTTTATAATGACTTTTATTTTTTCCATTATACCTGGTTTACACTGTTCTGTCAATTTTCTACTGTACAGCAAGGTGACCTAGTTACACATACATGTATACATTCCTTTTTCTCACATTATCCATCATAAGTGCTCCATCATAAGTGACTAGATGTAGTTCCCAGTGCTATGCAACAGGATCGCATTGCTAATCCATTCCAAAGGCAATAGTTTGCATCTATTAACCCCAAACTCCCAAACCACCCCCCTCCCATTCCCTCCCCAGGGCAACCAGAAGTCTGTTCTACATGTCCATGATTTTCTTTTCTGTGGAAAGGTTCATTTGTGCCCTATATTAGATTCCAGATATAAGTGATATCATATGGTATTTGTCTTTCTCTTTCTGACTTACTTCACTTAGTATGAGTGTCTCTAGTTCCATCCATGTTGCTGCAAATGGCATGATTTTGTTCTTTTTTATGGCTGAGTAGTATTTTCACTGTGTTTCTGTACCACGTCTTCTTAATCTATTCATTTGCCAATGGGCATTTAGGTTGTTTCCATATCTTTGCTATCATGAATAGTGCTGCAATGAACATACCAGTGCATGTGTCTTTTTCAAGGAAAGTTTTGTCTGGATATATACCCATGAGTGGGATTGCTGGGTCATGTGGTAATTCTATGTATAGTTTTCTAAGGTACCTCCATACTGTTTTCATAGTGGTTGTACCAAGTTACATTCCCACCAACAGTGTAAGAGGGTTCCCTTTTCTCCACACCCCCTCCAGCATTTGTTATTTGTGGACTTATTAATGATGACCATTAGTTTTGATTTGCATTTCTCTAATAATCAGGGATGTTAAACATTTTTTCATGTGCTTGTTGGACATCTGTATATCTTCTTTGGAGAAATGTCTATTCAGGTCTTTTGCCCATTTTTCTATTGGGCTGTTGGCTTTTTTGCTGTTGAGTTGTATAAGTTGTTTATATATTTTAGAGATTAAGCCCTTGTTTGTTTCATCCTTTGAAACTATTTTCTCCCATTCTGTAAGTTGTCTTTTTTTTTTTTTTATGGTTTCCTTTGCTGTGCAAAAGCTTGTCAGTTTGATTAGGTCCCATTGGTTTATTTTTGCTTTTGTATCTATTGACTTGGGAAACTGACCTGAGAAAACATTTGTAAGTTTGATGTCAGAAAATGTTTTGCCTATATTCTCTTCCAGGAGTTTGATGGTGTCTTGTCTTACATTTAAGTCTTTAAGCCATTTTGAGTTTATTTTTGTGCATGGTGTAAGGGTGTATTCCACTTTCACTGATTTACATGCAGCTGTCCATGTTTCCCAGCATCCCTTGCTGAGGAGACTGTCTTTTTCCCATTTTATATTCTTGCCTCCTTTGTCAAAGATTAATTTACCGTAGGTGTCTGGGTTTATTTCTGGGTTATCTATTCTCTTCCATTGGTCTCTCTGTTTTGGTACCAGTACCATGCTGTCTTGATTTCTGTAGCTTTGTGATATTGCCTGAAGTCCGAGAGAGTTAAGCCTCCTGCTTGGTTTTTGTCCCTCAGGATTGCTTTGTCAATTCTGGGTCTTTCATGGTTCCATATAAATTTCTGGATTGTTTTTTGTAGTTCTGTGAAAAATGTCATGGCTAATTTGATAGGGATTGCATTGAATCTGTAGATTGCTTTGGGTAGTATGGCTATTTTAATGTTACTATTTTTTTCCAATCTGAGAGCACGGGATATCTTTCCATTTCTTTACATCTTCTTAAATTTTCTCGATTAATGTTTATAGTTCTCAGCATGTAAGTCTTTCACCTCCTTAGCCAAGTGTATTCCCAGGTATTTACTATTTTGAGGTGCAATTTTAAAAGCCATTGTATTTCTGTATTCCTTTTCTAATATTTCATTGTTACTATACAGAAATGCGACTGATTTCTGAATGTTAATCTTATATCCTGCTACTTTGCTGAATTTGTTGATCAGTTCAAGTAGTTTTTGGGTTGAGTCCTTAGGGCTTTCTATATATAGTATCATGTCATCTGCATACGGTGACAATTTTACCTCTTTTCCAATTTGGATGCCTTTTATTTCTTTTGTTTGTCTGATTGCTGTGGCTAGGACTTCCAGTACTATGTTGAATAACAGTGGTGAGAGTGGGCATCCTTGTCTTGTTTCAGATTTTAGTGGGTAGGCTTTCAGCTTTTCTCCATTGAGCATTATATTTGCTTTGCTTTTTATATGTAAAATTATCACCAATTTAGCCACAGTGTCTTTCCCATTTATAAATGCTTTCCTGTTAATTCCTCAAACACATAATATATTGGAACAGTTCTATCTTCTTGAAGAAATCTCTGCCAAAGCATTCTTATTTTAATTATGTAAATTTCATTCAATCTACTGTATAGCTATTGTCTTGGGATCTTCCTTTATCATTGTCACTGGGATTCCACCCACTGTTTTTTTGATATAGAAACCTCGTTTCATGGAACATTGTTTTCTTCTTTCTTGGTTTTCTCCTTGGTTTTGATGAAGCATATTTTCTGGAAGTTTCTCAGGTAAAAAAAAAAAAGTAGTAAGCTTTTTGAAACTTTGATATCTTTAAATAAATTAATTTGTCCCTAATAATTAATATTAAGAGGTTGAATTAGCATGGGAATTATTTTCCTTCTGAATTTTAGAGACATTATTCCTTTCTTGCCTAGTTTCCAATGTTGTTATCGAGATGTCTGATGTCATTAAGTTTTAATTCCTTGTATAAAACTGATTTCTCCTCTAAAAGTTTACAGGACCTTCTAATCTTCTCTGGTGTTCTAATATTTCAAAATTTATGCCTAAAAGTACATCCAGTTTATTTTGCTATGCACTTTCAATTTGGAAATTTGTGTCCATCAGGAAAATTTTCTTCTTCTTTTATTCTCTTCTCTATTTACTTCTTCTTCCTTTGTCATTCTTTCTGGAATTTTCATTATTTGGATGTCAGAGCTTTTGGAATGATTTTCTAATATTCTTTTATTTATCTCTTTGTATCTTTTCTCTAACATCCTGGAGATGTTCTTAATTTTGTCTTCTATCTATCTATCATCTATCGAATCTATTTTCTAATGAGGCAATTAACCAGGCTATTGAGGCTTTGTGCATTTGTATGAGGTGAGCCCAACTGTAGTCTTCACTGTTCAATGACATGCTTGGACTATTTGCTGGAAGTTAGCATCTTTAGGCTTCTTTTTTAAGGTCAATGACATTACACATTTAAGACTTATTTAATCATCTTCCTTCAGAGGTGGTACCTGGCTGCCATTGTTCTGAGAACCAGTTGAGTTGATTTTAACAAAGGAAATTCTGCTTTTTAAACAGAGTTGCAAAGAGTTCTTTTGGTTACTGTCTCCCTGACCATTTTGTTCTGCTCTGTCTTTAAAACCCCTTTACTCTTGTTTCAATAGTTTCAGGAAGCAGCTGAGATAAATGCTTATATTTAATCTGCCATTTTGAGAAGAAAGACTTGCTTAACTGTATTAGTTTTCTACCACTTGTTGTAATAAATTACCACAAATTTGCAGGATAAATAACACAAATTTATTATCCTACAGTCTATAGATAGAAGCTGGACATGGGTCTCACTGAGTTAAATCAAATGTTACCAGGGCTGTGGTTCTATCTGGAGGCTCTAGAAGATAATTTGTTTCATTGACATTTTCAGTTTCTAAAGGCCATCCATATTCTCTGACTCATTTCCCTCTCCTTCCATCATCAAAGCCAACAAAATTGCATCTGTTTATGGCTTTCTTTTATAGTCACATCTACTTTTGACTCTTCTACGTTCCTCCTCTTCTTTTAAGGACCATTGTGACTGCAGTAGTTCATCTAGATAATCTAATATAATCTCACCATCTCAAGGTCTTTAATTTAATAACATATGCCAGTCCCTTTTGCCAAGGTAACATTAACAGGTTCCAGGGATTATAATATAGGTTTCTCTGGGGACTGTACTATCTCACTAACATTTCTTATCCCCTTTTATGTAAACAGAATATAGTTTCAACAAAATGTTTTCTTCCCCAAATATAAGTATACTTAAAAATAGGGGCAGGCATTTATTTTCATTAATCACATACTTCCTTTTGAAGATACACATTTTAAAAATATTGTTTAATTATTCTCTTAGGAATCTATTTTTGTTATAGTCTGTGAGCAAATGTCTGACCAGGTTTTATTTTCCAATTCTTCACAGGAGAAAAAAACAAACAAAACAAAACAAAACAGTATTTCATTAAATAGATTGAAAATAACATCCATAGCTTCGGCATCTTGAATCCAAGCTTGTATATCAAGTACACTTGTCTTGGTTAGCATTCCACCCTTTGGTCTTAAAACAATGTCAAGGGTGGATTTAAATTTTGGTAAATAACCTAAAATCTGGTGTCAGTATTTGTTGATAGAAAAATATGTGCCACATAAACTCTTAAAATATATGAAAGCTTGTGACCTAGAAATTAATTTTAGAAATAAATTCCATTGTCTTTTAACCAAAAGGTCAATGAATTGCATGCAGAGACTTTAGATGGGCTCATGGAAGTTTGTATTTTGATCAAGTTTTATGTTTCAGGGGCTGACTGAGAAGGGAAAATCAGAAAATGTCATTTGATGCAGGCTTACTTTTGTAAATGAAAGCTGATAGTATGCCTTCTATGCAGTATCCCATTATTATAATGATTTGGATTTGCAATGATACATACAGACTTATAAAGTCTATAAATATATAACATTTTTTTTAATTAAAGCTTGCTAACCAAATGATTTGTTTTTATTATCAACTTTTATCTCCTCCCTCTCTACACTGATGAAGCGACTTCTTAGTTTTATAAGATATTTGTATTAAAAGGAAAATTGTGCACATAATAAGACAATTAAATTATAGACCTGTATTTTTGTAATGCTGTATAGATTTGGCTTCACTGGCTCTCTCTTTCCCTGTATATAAATTTTTTTGTGTGAAAGTATTACATTTCTGAGATTCATATTTCACCTTATCCATAACTTTACTTAAAATATCTAGATTTGGATCTATGAAGGAACTTGCTCCTCCAGCTGTGGGTTTTTGACTAAGATGAGACCCATTTTTAATGCCAGATATTTTTCATTATGGTTGACTATTTAACAGTAAAGGAAACATCAAGTGGCAAATATTTGGTAAACTGAGATCTATACCATGATGAGAATATATGGTTTCTTAAAGAAAGTAAAGATTAATCATAAACCTTAAGCTCATAAGAAGATAAAATAATTATTGATGAGCAAGTTGGAGGACAAAAATTTTGCTTGAGGAAGTATGCAGTACAGTTAGTCTTGAAGAGGGTAGTTTCCTTCTTAGATGAGAATCAAATTTTGGTTACAGTTGGATTGGAGCACTAAACTGTGGATAACCAGTTCCCCTACCAATAATCTATTCTGAACCTGCAAATTATTTTTTAGTCATTGGTTATATAATTTGTTTTTTTTTTCCTCAATAACCTATTAGTACTTTACAAATGGTCAAACAGGCTTTTTCTATAGGGGAGCTCTTATTGAGAATGATGGAATCAATTTGTACCATGTGTAGAATCTGTATCACCTGTTGTCCATTGATGTGAACTTTCTGGGTACTATTATAGTTTGAAATTAACTGCAGGATTCAAATGTGCACAGAGACCCATCGCCTAAAAAAACTTCAAATCAATAAACACTTGTTTGGTCAATTTTGTGTGCCTACTATGTTGTAGGTGTTATGATACACACTAGAGCTATAGAAGGTAATGAGCTCCATACTATTAGAGATGGTGTTTGGAATATTTTGAAGCTAACCACATAGGATACTATGGTCACACTGAGGAAGAAGGTGACCCAATTCATATCAGATATGGGATTGGGGTGGAGTTAGAGAAGATGGGAGGATCTTGGAAAGTATTTTGCAGTAAAGGATCCTGGGGTTGTATTTTCAGACATTTGGAGAAATTACATAGATAAGAAAAAGGAAGAAAAGTAAAGGAAGCATTATCATTATTGAGTCAGAGAGTTTGAAAAACATACTGTGTGCTGAAAATATAAGTAGACTTCAGAAAGAGTAGGTCATGGGGTATGGGAAGTACATTAATATAGGAGGTAATTAGAAAGGTAAATAGAAACTCATTTGTAAAGGATATTATAACACTCAGGAAAAAGTTGGGTTTTTATGTTGATGACAAATTTAAAAATTTTAAATGGATAGTGGAATCAGATAGGTTTTTTAGAAAGTTCACTCTTCCAACATCCATAAGGGATAAATGAACTTCACAATTTTTATTTCATTGGAATCCATATATTTTTCATTAAACTTTACATTCCTAAACTGTTTACATCCCTCAGAATTTATGAAGCTTGCCAAGTTTTATAGGAGAATATGAATAAGATTGAATATACAAGATAGATGAGAAAAAAAATTTTAAATATTCTAACTGCAAATGTTAATATGGATACTGTACCTGAGTATATTTCACTCCTAACGGGGGGGGGGGGGAGAAATTATTTTATGTAGTTGCTCTTATCTGAAAAGGAAAAAGCTAATGATTCCCCAAAGAACAACCAACAAGTTCAGATTTTTTTAGCTGTCATTATACTTTGTCAATATTGTCTTTTCCTCTACCATTACAATCAAGAACTTCAAATTACCTTAACCATTTTTCCCCAAAGGACTGTGTTATTTTAAAGTTTATTTCCTTTCCTTCTTTTGCCACATTTAAGAGCATTAACTTGATTTAAAGAAAGACGGTAAAATACCAACTATGAAGTAGCAAATATTTAAAAATTTAACAATTTTTAGGTGATTTCTGTATCAGGTGTGTGCTTCAGAGGAATAAACCCTGTTCATCTCTAATCCTAGACGGAATTTCAAAAAAAGAAATGCCCAGTGTTGGCAAAGAAGTTAGAGTCATGTGGAATAATATTACAGACTTTCCATTATTCAAAGTTTAATAAATAAAGATTCTCTAGTTAAATCATTAGAATTTAAAATTTATGTAACAAATCTCTTTTCTCAATAATTATTTGCAGAGCAATAAAAACTTTATTGTTATTAGATGTTGCTCAAAGAAAGAAATGTTCATATATTGACCCTTTGATTCAACCTTGGAATTCAGCATAGTGACACACGTGTAGACCACATGTAGACAGATATTCATACCTAAGCCACATGCATTTACACAATTACATCCCCAGAACTGTGTGAGCTTTGATGAGATACAAATAAGTTGCTGCTTTACAATTTAAATTTATACCAAATTTACCACATCTAGAGAAGAGAAACAAAAGCAAAGCCAGTCAGTGGTATATATCTTGGTGTCCCCAAAATCATATAGAACATTCAAAATTTCAGTAGAAATTGAATTGACCATTCTAATCAATATCTGGATGATGGGCACAGATATATAGTGGGTTCTCTGGTTATCTTGGTTGAGTTAGAAAAATGTTGACCTCCATTCAGCTTCACCATATAACTCTGGTTGAATTTATAGCTAGTAAAAAACTAAACACAGTATAAATTTTTTGCCCTCTGAGACAGCTTTAATTTTAATTTTCTTTCAGATATTTCCTCAATTTACTGTGCTCTCTTGGAAGAAATTCATTCCTGAACTATCTGAGTATTCAGTATGGTTATTGGCAGCTGACTTGGCAAAAACCAAAAGGGGAAACAATGCTCAATAGCTCGAAGATAAGAAAGCAAGTCAGCCAAGCTCCATCTCAAAGTAATTAAAAAAAAAAAAATCTGAATTGCCAGATCACTAGTCCAAGTATTTGCTCTAATTTGTGTTAGAATTCGTGCCTATTCAGTGCATTAAAGATAACTAGATCGTAGTTTGAAAATAATAAATGACCTGATATATTTTGGTGTACATACATTTATAAATAAATTTATAAATATAAATATAATATAATACAAATTTATAAATACATGAATAAATTTATAAATATCACAAGTTTGAACTGTGAAAATTATGCTCTATGAGAGGAAAGAGACTACAATAATTATTTTAGATGTTTGCATTTACATACGTAAATGATTTCAAAATAAATATGCAAGTTGTAAAAGGATGTGGAAAAACAGATAAAATACTCAGATAATTTTTTAACCCATTAGGAGAACTACTTTTTTATTTATCTGTAAATGAGACACTCAGATCATGCAATAATTTCATTTGAGTCTAGAAGAGAAAACTACAATGGAGAAAATTCAGTGACTCTATTCTGCATCAGCCCTCCATCAAAAAAATCTGGGTGTTTTGAACAGTTTGCTTCATGCTGTGGCTTGATTGCTCATCGTTAATTCTTTTCAGGAAATACATGACCCCTTATTTTACCAAACTGTAGAACCATTTATTTTCCCGTATTCATCCTCCAAATAGAAGTTTCTCTTATGCCATAAGGACATATTTGGTATTGAAATACAACAGATTCTCTTCCAGAACTATGGTACAAGGGAATACTTTCCTCAGGTAATAATGAGTGTGTAATTTCTGTTCCAATGGTTCTACAGAAATTTTAGATACATGCCTACTGAACTCTTACTTAATCTGCATTCTGTACATATCCAGCGCAATGGTAGCTTCTAACATAAAATATGCAACATATTTTATTGCTGTTTTCCAGATAAAGTCTAATTAAACTGACTCTTTTGATCTCCTGCACTTTAGTGAGGGTATATGGGCTTGCTTATTTTGAATAATAATTAATTAGGCATTGGAATAACCCTACTACTCAGAAGTAATATGAGCAAGATAAGGAAGATATATTTCTTTTCTTGCAGCTATAGGATTCATGGAAGCTTGCTGCTTCAAAACCAGCAATGGAGTAGAGACAGGTGCTACATTTTTATGTATCACATATATGTAACTATATAATTCCATCCTCTTTCCCACATTCTTTCTATATAAGCAAGCCACATATAGGGACTACATAAAGGCATTAATACTAGGAGATGGGGTTCACATAAAGGATTTTTTTTTTTCTGTCTGCCTTGAAGACTGACAATTTTGAATAGACTTTATCAAGCTAAACAGATAGATAAATTTCCAAAATTTTAGATCAGTAGAATATTGCCAGAATAAGTTCTCAACTGTTTTTTCCATCTTAAAAAAAATTATCAAATGTGTAGGACTCCACCCAAACCTCTAAGTAGCTCATCAGTTACACTCCTATTTAGTCTTACAAAAGTTTCAAGATTTCTGAAATGACTTGATAAAAAGATATGTACGTCTGTGTCAGGTCTTACCCATGATGTTAAGTGACACTTTAATGGGAAAAAAATATCTATGTAGCAGTAATCAGAAGAGTTAATTTTCTATTTATACTTAATATTTTCCTTTCCTAATATTAATTATATATATATATATATATGTACCTCTTATGTTTACTTTCTTATTTACTCATTTTTATTTTTATTTATTTACTTTTTTTTAGCCTTTTAGGGCCACACCTGAGGCATATGGAGGTTCCCAGGCTAGGGGTTGAATTGGAGCTACAGCTGCCAGCCTACACCACGGACACAGCAACGCCAGATCCAAGCCGCGTCTGCGACCTGCACCACAGCTCACGACCATGCTGGATCCTTAATCCACTGAGCAAGGCGCAGGACTGAACCCGCAACTACATGATTCCTAGTCGGATTCGTTTCCGCTGCACCATGATGGAAACTCCTATTTGCTCATTTTAAAAATTTTACTCTTTTTTCCATTTTTAGAATCCTTATTCATATACACAAAACATCTAAGGTAAATACAGTAAAATACAGTAAACTGTAAAATTTAAGTAAAATTATTTTTTAGAAATTCAAACATAAAAGCATGCCCAAACTGACAAGGACAAAAAAAAATTAAATAGAAACATGTGACTTAGAAGGTCATATATTGCATTTTATTAAGGCTGAGTATGCAGGCAAATTAACACCAAGAACATTTATTAAGGGTTGAGTGTTCAGGCAAATTAATATGAAGAACATTTATTTCATTTTTATACAGAAAAACTCATTGGAAAATATGTCTTTATGTATATAGTTGAAGCCCTTTCTATATATGGTCAGTTATTTCCACTCCTCTGCATATATACTAGACAAATTCAGGCACATTTACACCAAGATGCATGTAAAAGAATATTCACAATAACATTGTCCATAAAGTTGAAAAATAGTATGATGCAAATGTCCTTCCACTATAGAAAGGAACAATAAATTGTTCTAAACCTATAAATCAAAACCTATAAAGCAATGAATATAAAGCAACTAGACTACAGATAACAAAATGGATTAATCTTACCAGTGTAATATATTTTAAAAAATTAAAAAAATAACTTCTCACATGCAGTTTTACAAAGAAAAACTTAACAGATACTTTAAATGATAACATCAATCAGATTGTATCTGCCACCAGGTACTATAAGGACCAGGCTTTATCCTGTAGCCTTCCTCTGTAAGTGATAAAAACATAACCATCACAACTGTTACAACAAAACCTCATCTTTAAAATTTGAAAATTTCAACACTCATTTGGGAAACCACTTGTAAAACTCATCAAAAAATGTGGTATTGCCTTTCCTACGAAAATTATCAATAAGAAGATGGCAATTTTTATACACATTCACAGACTAACTATTATCCTGTTTCCAAAAACACAAAATATCACTAATTTCCTGTTCTGAATTTTTTTGGTACATTCAGCTGAAATGGAAAACACATAAAAATAATTCATATTAAGGAATGTGTTAACAGGGGCCAGAGGCTGCAATTGCCTCTGAGAATTAAAGCCCCAGGAAGATCAACTGTTTGCCTATGTGTTTTGGATTGCATAGCTTGAATGAAAAAACAGGTGAAAGGAGAGTCCTTTGTTTCAAAAGATTTGATTTGACAGTATTATATAGGGAGAAGATTTATAATAAAGTAAAGAAGCAAGATAGAGAAGGAGACAAATTGTATATTTGAAATGGACAGTGCTGGTGAATGTAAGATGGCAGGCAAGTACTAATATACTCCTAAGATCATGAGTCTGCTCTGGCTCATCATCTCCTAGCTGTTTCAGCTCTTTAAGGATTAGGCAGTAAATTTTGGTTTTGGTTTCTGTGTTTCAAGCAGCCAAATGCAACCAAGTATTCTCTGAATCGTGTAGCAAGTTTTCATCATCATCATCGTACTTTCTATTTATGTGCCTGGCAAAGTGACAGTTCTTTTAAGTGCATCCTATTCCTTTTTAACCTTCACAAGCATTCAAAAGGATAAATGTAAATTATTACCCTCATATTAAAAATGATAATGTTAACACAGAGAAGCATTAGGTAGCTTGACCAATGCTCTTTTTTTTTTTTAAGTTTGATTTTTTTTTTAGGGCCACACCCACGGCACATGGAAGTTCTCAGGCTAGGGGCCCAATCAGAGCAGCAGCAGCTGGCCTACACCACAGCCACAGCAATGCCAGATCCTTAACCCACTGATCAAGGCCAGGGATCAAACCTACGTCCTCATGGATACTAGTCGTATTTGCTACCTCTGAGCCATGACAGGAACTCCTGACCGATGTTCTTCTAATGCATAAAAAGTATATGCTCAATGAATAAAATAAATGTATTTCCTAAACAAATATATATTTCAGAGGACAAAATACCCCCAAAAAACAAAAAATATTTTTCATGGATCCTATTTTGTATTGTTGTGCGTATAAGCAATATATAAAACAAATAGATAACATATAGAATATAGAGACAGTGATAACTGCTACACAGAAAAATGTAGAAAGGATGATAGAAAGTATTGGGGGGGGGACACAGGAGTAAATTATTAAGACAGTAAAGTTTGAATAGATGCTTGAACAAGATCACTGAAACTCTGTGAGAAGAAAACATCCAGAAGGTGGGCATAGTCTCAAGGCATGAACATGGTTAGGTATTTGATTTTAAGAAATAATAAGGGCAATTTTGCTGGGAAACATAAGCAAAAATTAACAAATGGGATCTAATTAAACTTGAAGGCTTTTGCACAGCAACGGAAACCACTGACAAAATGAAAAAACCACTAAATGGGAGAAAATACTTGCAAATGATATGACTGATAAGGGGTTAATATACAAAATGTATAAATAATTCATACAAATAAATAGAAAAAGACTTGATTAAAAAAATGTGTAGGAAACCTGAATAGATATTTTTCTAAAGACATACAAGTAGTAAAAAGACACATGAAAAGATGCTCAACATTACTAATCATCAGAGAAATGCAAATTAAAACCACAATGAGATATCACCTCACACTTGTCAGAATGGCTAGCGTCAAGAAGAGCACAAATAACAAATGTCCGTGAGGATATTGAGAAAAGAGAACCCTCATACACTGTTGGCCAGAATGTAAATTGGTTAAGCCACTGTGGAAAATTGTATGAAGATTTCTCAGAAAACTAAAAAGAGACCTGTCATATGATCCAGCAATTTCACTTCTCGCTATCAAAAAACCCTCAAAAACACTGATTAAAATAATACTCCCCAAACGATACTGCCCAACGTTTATAGCAGCATAAATTTACACTTGGCAATATATGGAAGCAGCCTAAGTGTCCATCAACAGATCAATAGTTAAAGAATACACACACACACACATACATACACATTGGAACACTATTCAGCAATAAAAAATGGAATTTGTCATTTGCAACAACATGGATGGACTTGAATGGTATTATGCTAAGTGAAAGAAGTCAGGCAGAGAAAGATTAATACTGTATGATATCACTTATATGAGTATTTCAAAAATTAAAAAACTAGTGTATATCACAAAAAGGAAACAGACTCACAGCTATAGAGAATAAACTAGTGGTTACTAGTGGGAAGAGGGAAAAAAGGAGGGGCAAGACAGAAGTGTTGGGGTACAGCACAGGGAATGTAGCCAATATTTTATACATAATATATATAACTATAAATGGAGTATAACATTTAAAAATTGTAACTTAAAAAAAATTTTTTTTTTGTCTTTTTAGGGCTGCACCTATGGCATATGGAGGTTCGCAGGCTAGGGGTCAAATAGCAGCTGTTGCCGCTGGCCTATGCCACAGCAATGCCAGATCCAAGCCCCACATTTCAGGGCAACAACGGATCCTTAACCCACAACATCATGGTTCCTAGTTGGATTCGTTTCTGCTGTGCCACGCCAGGAACTCCTGAATCACTATTTTATACACCCAAAAGATATAATATTGTGTGTGAACTATGCCTTGATTAAACATTAAAAAAAAAAAATAAATAGCAAGGACGATTTAGCTAGGGATATCTGTGAAGGGTGAGGTAAATACATGGAGGTAATGGGAGCTGGTGATAGGTGGAAGATGTATAAATATGTGTGGAATATTTTAATGAATTTGGATTTTATTGACATGATGTGAGAATTAATACAGAATTTTGAACAAAGGCGAGGCATTGATGTCATTTTCATTTTAATATGATCACACTGGGGTTCCCGTTATGGCTCAGTGGTTAACAAATCTGACTAGGAACCACGAGGCTGCAGGTTCGATACCTGGCCTTGCTTAGTGGGTTAAGGATCCGACGTTGCCTTGAGCTGTGGTGTAGGTTGCAGCTGTGACTTGGATCCCGTCTTGCTGCGACTCTGGCGTAGGCTGGTGGCTGCAGCTCCGATTGGACCCCTAGCCTGGGAACCTCCATATGCCGCGGGGGCTGCCCTAGAAAAAGATAATCGCACTGGCTGCTGCATTAAAAATAGGGGCAGGAAAACTCAGGACGACCATTTAGGAGGTGTCTGCAATAATCCAGACAGGAGATGGTGGCAAAACAAACAGGGAGGCAGTTGTGGATTTTGTGAGAAGTGGTTGTATTCTGCATTTTGAAGATAGCTGACACAGGATTTGCTGGGTGGTAGAATGCAATTGCCCTTGTAATTGTAACATAGCACATGACAAATCAAAGTCTCTACAGTTATTTTGTAACTCTTGCTCTCCTTCCAAATCATGGTCTATATAGCAACTGTCAAATAATACTCAGATATAAAAGAAAATCTTTACTTGCGAAGAAATCTATAAGGTAAGTTCTGGTTCACCAATAAAAATATCTCAGGTGGTTAAAGGAAAAAAAAATACCAAGCATACCAAAGTTATTGATGGAAACCAGCTTTTAATGGAAAGCTGTTGTTTCTTCGCAGGCTTAATCCTATTTGCAAGGCCTGTCAGAGATTTTCAGATATCAGCCCTACAAAATTGGGAAAAAAAGGTTTTCTTGGGGAAAGGTTCAGGAAAAGCAGACAGGAACTAAATAGAGATGGGGTGACTCTTTTGGGGGGAAAAGTTTGTTTGTTTACATTTATTTATCTTAGAGACCAAAGTTCTTTCTTTCTGATGTCAGTTCTGATGCATTGCCTAACATAAGAGAAGGCAGGGCTTCAGTTTTCTTTGACATAATTTATGTCAACTGATGGTAAGTGGACTAATAGACCTGAAATTTGTCTCCAGGTCTGCTGCACCATGTTGCTTGGCTTGCACTTTAGCTGTGGGGCTGACATCCAGCCTCTGAACACTCTCCAAGCTGTACCCTGTGTTCCTCACCAGATGGGGCCCTTTCTACCTAATTGCTCAGTCCAGAGAGGAAATTTTTCTCTAATGTGTTTTTATAGAGCGTTTCTTTTTCTAATTTTCACAAAAATGCTGTATTGCTGAGCTTTTTAATAGTATCTCATACTCCAGTATGACTAATCCTAGGTAGGAGAATAGTATTCTTGTCAGGTTCATGTCAACATTTGATGAAAGAAGAGAAGTGCTATGCTTTTAATACTCTTAAAAACTAAGAGAAGCAGAAATATTAGCTTCCCTAATACATAGTGGTGCATATTAACAGAGTTATAAGGTAATGAATTTAGCCAAAATCAGGTAAGTAATGGATAACCAGAGGACTCCCAGATGGCAAACTCAGACATTAATGTTGATAAATATCTCATATCCCTTCCTTACAAAAATTCCTATTCATTAGTCACAGGTAGATAGAGAATTGTGGTTGGAGAAGAATTTTAGGAAATAATGGCTAATGTTTTCTCCTAAAGTAGATAAAAATGTGATTTTTTTCCAGTGAAATAAATGTCCATTTTTATTACTGAGCTGCTGTTTGGAAGAAAGTGATAAATGGAATAAAGAAAAGAAAAAATAATGTCAGGTGTTAGCAGGGACTATTGTTAATAGCTTATTCAGGAAACCTTGAACTGTTCAAAGGAACCCTGGAAAATCTGAACACTCAAAAATTTCATGTTGGATTTAGGAGTTCCTATTGTGGCTCGTGAGTTAAGAAGCCGAATATAGTTTCCATGAGGATGTGAGTTCAATCCCCAGCTTGTGCCCAGTGGGTTAAGGATTCTGCATTGCCGTGACCTGTGGTGTAGGTCGCAGACATGGCTCGGATCCTGACTTGCTTGCTGTAGCTTCGATTAGGCCCCTAGCCTGGGAACTTCCATATGCTGCAGGTGTGGCCCTTAAAAAAAAAATTCATATTGGATTTAAAGGGAAATCAAATGTCCATCTCCAGTGATGATCTAAAGGTAATTACTGTGATATATTAGATAAGACTTTGAGTCTCAGTATTTTTGGCTCTTAATGTTATATTTCAAGTAGTTAATATAGTTTCACAGTATACAATTCAGAATTCAGAATTTTCACTACACAGAAATAGGCTGTGTAGTAAAAGTGTGTCTTATACTTTTCTCACTAAACTGCTTTGTTCCCATCCACAGAGGCAAAGATTATTGCCAGTTCATTTAGTATGTATTCAGAAATATTCTATGCAAGTATACATATAATAACCACAGAATATTCCAGACATTTTATGCAGTTCTAAACACAGAAATAATAGAAAATGATATGCACACATATTTGTGTTTACATAATTGTTTATAATAAATATATGTATGTAATTGTAAAAATTTGTTTCCTCCTACACATGGTAACATATTGTTAGTATATTTAGAAAGAGAATGTATAATCCACTTTTGCATAGAATGATTAAATACATGACTATATTTTAGGTACATTTATTTGTATATGTATTACAATAAAATATATTTGAAATGGAGCATAGCAGTTTCCATGACAGTTCTGCTGACTGTATAGGGAGCTCTGAGGCTAAAAGGGCCCCAAGATGCCAGGCCTGTACATATCTTAATTGATCAAAATGCTGGATATAGTCACCTGTAAAAGAAAATTACCTTGATACTTGGGAATTGAGGCAACACTAGTATAGGCTGAGAACTAAAGAGTGCTGCCCACAGCAAGGGTCACAAGTGCTTCAATGAAGGGGGATTGGATGGGAGCACATCAGAGCATTCATAACCGATGGGAACAGAGCCTTGATGAAAACCTGAAAATGGGGTTGTCTCTGTAACTAATTCTCTTTTGAAGTGCATACTTTTGGTATTTGGCATTGAATAACTTTTGAATCATACCTATACATTATTTTTAGGCATTTCATGGGGATTAATATGGTTCCTTAAGGGAGTTCTTAATTCTTTTTTTCTAAACATATTAGCAGTATTGTTATGATGCTGGAAGTCTTCATAATTATCATAAGATTAAACAATTGTTCAGTTTAATTTGGACATTTGCATTGAAGGTAGGCTAATTTAGCAGATATTTATCAGCATTTGCCAGTTATCTCAGATCAGTGGGGAGATTTTGTTCTTTTTTCCCCACTGAATAATATGTGATTGTGCCAAAATATTAAGCCTCTTCCACAACTTTGAATGAATGCATACTTTTTTTTAATTTAAAAATTCTAAGGACTTGAGAAGAAAATTAATGACACAGTATTAGAAACAGAAATGACTAGGAAACTGATTAAAATATGTGACTGTAGGGTAGTTCTTGTTGTGGCTCCGTAGAAACAAATATGACTAATATCCATGAGGATGCAGGTTCCATCCCTGGCCTGGCTCATTGGGTTAAGGATCTGGTGTTGCCATGGTGTAAGTCACAGATGGGGCTTGGATCTGGTTTTGCTATGGCTGTGGGATAGGCCAGCAGCATAGCTCTGGTTTGCCCCCTAGCCTGGGAACCACCATAGGCCGTGAGTGGGGCCCTAAAAAGACAGAAAAAAAATGTTGACTATATACCAAGAATTCTACTTACATTTTTTGAAATTATGAGCAAATCAAAATGGAACCATCTTTATTTTACTTTAATGATTCAGGAATATGTAATTTTGTTTTTAAAGTATTTTGGTTTTAAGTAGTTCATTGTTTTTAAAGTTTACTAAAATAGTATGTCATATTGACTGTATAATAGATAATTGTTTAATACAGTTTAAATTATTTAAATGACAGTTTTTACTAGCAAAATGTTCTGGACTTGCTAATGATATTAGAGGCCATAAAGATTTGAATTCAGAAGCCACATATACCTGTATTATATCTGAACTAAACATAACAACATCCTAACCTTGTATGAACTATGTAGGCTTCCATTTTTTAAATAATATTATAATAGATTTGTAAAGAGAATATACAATTCACTTGTGCACAGAATGATTAGACACGACTATACTTTAGATATGGTTGCTTGCATATGTATCACAATAAAATATATTTGAATGGTGAGTTCCTATTGTGGCTTAGCGGGTCAAGAATCTGAATAGTATCCATGATGAAGTGGGTTTGATCTGTTGCTCAGTGGGTTGAGGATCCAGTGTTGCTGTGTCTGTGGCAAGGCCGGCAATTGCAACTCTGATTCGACCCCTAGCCTGGGAATATCCATGTGCCATGGGTGTGGCCACAAAAGTTAAAAAAAAAAGAGAAAAAGAAAAGAAATTTGAATGGATTTTAGCAAAAAAGTGCTTTGAAATTGGATGGGAGTATAAATCAACTAAATAAAAGCAGACCTAGCAATTTCTAGAATGAGCACAATATGTAGTTAGCGGATGGGATTAGAGGTTAGGATACAGAATTGGAACAGGAATAATTTTCAAAAAGATATATGATTGGTCATATAGCAAAAAAAAAAATAAAATTGAAACGGTTTCAAGAGCTAGTATTTCTATATACACCATTTTAGACTGTCATTTTTTCCCCTTCAATTAATTAAGTCAAAAATGGTTGTTTTCACCCATCAATACTTCATACAGTACAAATAAAATGCAATGGAATGTCACTGCTAAGAGGGAGCAAGACTATAAAATTGATTAAATTCTGAGATTAGACCCTAAAATATCTTTGGTGAATAATTTATTACACTTTATTACAAAGGACAATTTAAACACATTTTGGGATAATTAATACCTCCATAGCTTAGGAATTGCTTGTCAGGTCTCCTAACTTCATTGTAGTTAAAACTACAAACTCTAAAATAATGGAATTTGTCAACTAACTCTATTGCGTGATTAGAAAACAAACAAAATTTAACGCTGTGCTTTTTCTAAGAGATGTTGAGTCTAGGTTGCAAGCAGACATATAATGGAAATGCTGTCCCAGATAAACCTGGTGTAGATGTATCAACTATAGGCAAAAAAACCTTTAAGGAGTATCACTTTTCTGAAGATGATGAAAGGCATTAATCATGAGAAGATATAATACTTTTCATTCATAGTGACCTAAAAATACAAACATAATTTTAAATAAAGACAAATTAATAAACTTGACAATACCAACAAATTCATAATTATAATGGGATAGTTCGATATACCTCTTTCAGTAATCAATTGAAAAATTAGGCAGAAATTATTAAAGATATTGGAAAAGTAAGATGTGTAACAAATGTAATGACTTTATATAGGACATTGCACTGCAGAAAAAAAAAGAGCAAGAAAAGAAAGCATGATATTCATGTTGTACACTTAGACCGTTCACAAAAAACTGATCATATCCTGAGTCATGAAACAGGTCGAAATTTTTTTTTTTTTGTCTTTTGTCTTTTTTGTTGTTGTTGTTGTTGTTGCTATTTCTTGGGCCGCTCCCGCGGCATATGGAGGTTCCCAGGCTAGGGGTTGAATCAGAGCTGTAGCCACCGGCCCACACCAGAGCCACAGCAACGCGGGATCCGAGCCGTGTCTGCAACCTACACCACAGCTCACGGCAACGCCGGATGGTTAACCCACTGAGCAAGGGCAGGGACCGAACTCGCAACCTCATGGTTCCTAGTCGGATTCGTTAACCACTGCGCCACGACGGGAACTCCTCGAAAATTTTTAATTGCTAAAATCTAAAAAATTTTCTCTCTGATCATAGCAGAATTTAACTGTTAATAAACAAGACAAAAAACCTAGAGATTTTTATATATTTAAAAATTAAGAAATCACTTTAAATTGTCTATTGTTCAAAGAAGAAATTTTAATGGGCACTAGTTACTATTTGAATGAAATGGCATGGCAATATTACTTATCAAAAATTATAGAATGCCATTAAAGAAAAGAGAATTTAGTACCATAAAATGCATGTAAATATTAGAAAGGAAAAGTAATTAAGATTAATGAGCTAAGAATATCTTTCAAGAAGTTAGCTATTAAAGAAGAGCAAAATAAACCCCCCAAATAAAATAATAGAGATTATACCAAGGATTAATGAATCATAAAGTAAATAATGATAGTGGTGATCAGCAGATTTTAAAAGTTTAACAAACTTCTGGCAAAACTGATCAAGAAGAACAAGAAGGCACCAAAACAACATCAGGAATAAAGAAATGGGTATCACTACAGATGCTGCCATTAACAAAGGGATAAGAAAAGAGACAAAAAAAAACCCAAAAAAACAAAAAAAAACCCCTGCTGTGCCGTATGCCATAGATGTGGCCCTAAAAAGACAAAAAAAGAAAAAAAAGAAAAGGATACTTTTAGACATTATGTTGATGCTTTGAAGATTTCAATGAAATGGAAATTTTTCCTGGAGAGTTATTTCAGTTACCAAAACTGACATAGGAGGGTACAGAAGTCAATTCTTCTTTAAACTTACAATTATTATGGAAAGAATCAGTCAATAAAACTCTTATAACAAAGAACACTTCATGGATGGATGGTTTTTCTAGTAAACACTATCAAACAGTTCATAAGTGAATTATTTAAATGTCAAATGATATCAGAGAATAGAAAATGAGACACTCCAAGTTATTTTATGTGATCAGCATTATATTAAAATCACTGTCACAACTTTTTCCCAATCCCAGCTGCAGGTGATCATTAATCTCCCTTCTCTCTATAGATCTGACTTTTTTCTGGACATTTCATATATGTGTGATCTTTAAAAGTATGGTCATTCGTGTCCGAGTTCATTCACTTAACATAATATTTTTGAGAGTCATAGATGTTGTAGCATGGTACATCAGTGGTTTTCTCCTTTCTAGTGCTGAGTAACATCCATTCTACAGATATATCCCCTTGTGTTTATCCATTGCTCTGTTGATAAACGTTTGAGCTATTTCTAGCTTTTGACTATTACAAATAATACTGTAATAAACATTCTTGTATAAATATTTTTGTGGTCCTGTGTTTTCATTTCTTTGGGGGAAGAATCCCAGAAGTGAATTTGCTGGTTTGTATGTAAATTTATGCTCAATATTTTGAGAATTACCAATTTTTCAAACTGGGTTCACCAGCAAGGTATGGGAGTTTCCATTTCTCCATAGTCTTATCATACTTACTATTGTCTATTTGATTATTGTTGTCCTTGAGGACGTGAAGTGCTATCTTATTGTGATTTAATTTACATTTCCCTAATAACTAATGACATTGAGCATATTCTCATAGTGGCTAAGCATAAATTTTCTTTGATGAAATATCAATTCCAAGATTTTATTAATTTTATTGGGCCACAGTTATTATTATACATTTAAGATACAAATAGTTTTATCATATCTGAATTATAAATTTTTCCCTCTTGTTTTTCATTTTCTTAATGGTATTCTTATAAACTAAATTTTTAATTTTTATGAAGTCCAATTTATCATTTTCATTTATGGATCATGCTTTTAGCAACACGTCTTATAAAACTTTGACTAATTCAAAGTCGTAAAATTCTTCTCCAACATTTTTCATAACATATTTATAGTTTGGAGTTCCCATCTTGGTGCAGTGGAAACAAATCTGACTAGGAACCATGAGTTTGCAGATTTGACCCCTGGCCTTTCTCAGTGGGTTAAGGATCCAGTGTTGCTGTGAGCTGTGGCGTAGGTTGCAAATGTGGCTCGGATCTGGCATTGCTGTGGCATAGGCCAGCAGCAGCTGCAGCTCTGATTCAACCCTTAGCCTGGGAACCTCCAATATGCTGCGGGTACAGCCCTAAAAAACAAACAGAAATAATAATAAAATAAAATAAAATAAAATAAAATAAAATAAAATAAAATAAAATAAAATAAAATAAAATATTTTAGTTTTAGCTCTTGCATTTACGGCTGTCATTCATTTTAAACTAATAGTTTGTGTGATATGAGATAAGGATAAATATCGGTATGTGTATATCTTGTAGCCCCAGAATGTTTTGTTGAAAAGTCCATCTTTCTTTCCCCTATCAAACTGCCTTGTGAAAAATCAATGTACCATAAATGTAAGGGTTTATTTTTGGATTATCAAACATGTTCTATTGATCTACTTGACTATTCTTAGTATATGAACTGAATGCCTAGATGATTGAAGCTTTTTTTTTTTTTTGATTTTTTTGTCTTTTTGGGGCTGCACCCGGGGCATAAGGAGGTTCCCAGGCTAGGGATCCAGTTGGAGCTACAGCTGCCAGCCTACACCACAGCCACAGCAAAGCAGGATCTGAGCTGTGTCTGCAAATTACACCACAGTTCACAGCAATGCTGGATCCTTAACCCACTGAGTGAAGCCAGGGATTGAATCTCCAGCCTCATGGTTACTAGTCGGGTTCATTAACCACTGAGCCACGACAGGAACTCTGATGATTGCAACATTAAACTTAGCAAGTTTTCAAAGTGGATGAATAATTTAACACAGGCATACAGTTAGTAAATCATCACACGAACTAGATAACCTTCCTACTATTGGAAGAAATGCAAAGTAAAATAATATTAAGATTCAAATAAATTCTCCTTAAAGTAGAACAATGAATTAATGGGTTATAAAAGTTTATAAAAAAAAAGTTTATAAAAGCAATTATAAAATTGACTTTACAATTTCTTGTTTGAGTCTATGCCTACCTAAAAAAAAAGTATGTGAAAAACAGCATTTTAAAAAATTTTAGCAAGGAACACAATCAATGCAGTATACTGCATAAAAGTGAAAAAGAAAAAAACGGGCTCTCTCAAGCAAACAAGAAAATGAGGAATAACACAATGTCAATAAATTAAGAAGAATGTGTACTAGGTCGGATATGGAAAACAGTATAAGGAATATATTAAGCTGCATAAACAGGACTGAAAGTAAAACAGAAATAATGATTAGAGCATTTTACTATATTACTTTGGATAAATGACAAGGGTCAGATGTAAATTTGGTATGATTAAATGGCTTTATTAACCTCATGTTTGAGTTGTAAATTTATCTAAATTTGATTGAATGTATTTCTTCTGTATAATTGTCTAGGATCGTAATTGTTACACACAAATACAAATTATAAAATAGTAACATAACTTTGTAAAAAATTTTCCTCCTTTTCTGTGTATGTGTGTGGCAACTAACAGTAATGTGTGAGCAATGGAAACAGCAAAGAGAATACTTCCTAATCTTATTGGAAACAGACTTAATATACTTCAGCACTTGTGGATCAAGAGTTTTCAGGTGACAGGCCATATTTGTTGAGTTTAGAAGACAATTCAACAGCCACATAGGCCTGGAGAATCTTTTCTCAACAGTAGCCCCTAAATTTTTAATGGTTTTCTTATTTTTCAATCTCCCCATTTTTACACTTTGTATCCCTTCATTTCTTAACTTTCAATGTACTCTCACTTTTGTCTCACTTTCATTACACCTATTCTCCTATATTTCTCCTGTCCTCAGCTCTCTTCTTAAGAGAGGCTATTACTGTTGGAGTCTTTGACTCCATTTTTAGAATGAAAGATGTTACTATAGATTAGGGTCTCAGCACTGCAAAGCATCTATTGGTAAGAAACCCAAGGAATAAATAAAAATGAATGATGTGTACTATCTGTCCTCTGAGGCTAAAAGAGCATTATTAGTGGTTTTTCCTACTATGAAAAGAAAGAATGAGGGCCAAGCCGAAACATGGAATAAGAGATACTGATAAAGACCCCTCCTGCAGCAGTGTGGTTTCCTCTCCAGCATCCCAACACAAAGAACACTCTGACGTGCTCTGTGCAAAAATTTCATATCAGGTGTTTTCAAAAATAGACATTGAAGTATAAAATCAGACAGTCTTTTACTAACCAAGGTGAATTTCTTTATTACTCTTCTAATAATTAATACTGTTGTGAAAGAGGCAACAAAAACATTCATTTACTGCTCATGTGATGGTCCTTATATAAATGGTTTTGTACAAACATGTGATGTACTGTTATTTGATTCTGGTAATTATAACGCATTTTTTAGAAAAATTCTTTTTTCTCTAGCCTGTAATCAGCCTATGGCCTGGTCATCCTTTTCCATTTAGGTAATGAAGGTTAATTGGCACTGTGCCTACTTGAGTTTTAGTAATAGCTAGCATGCCGAGGATTCATGCAGTTGATATACTGCATTCAACTCATGTTGCCCATGGCTCATTATGACTATGTAATTATGTTATAACTGTAAGAAGAATATTTATGCTCTTTGCTTAGTAAAAGAAAAAAAAATCATTGTATCACCTTATTATGTCAATAAAAAAAGAAAATCCTAATGAGTCTTCCAAATGCAGATTCTCAACATAGTTCTAAACAATTTGATCTCCAAATCAATGCATCTGTCCAAGAGAAAACAAGATTACTTTCTACTAGTACATTTAACAATAACCAACAGGTTTCATTTTTGGTCGTTAGACCACAAAGTATGGTGAGATCCTTTAAGACGCAATTCTTAAAGGATCTCACCATACTGGATGTTTGCTTCTATGAAATAGATTTAAGTTTTTAAAACGGAGAGTTTTATTGATTGTTCTTGATGATTACTTGGAGATGAATTCACTAATTTTGTCATTTGATAGATTTTTACTTTTCACTCATTTATGAATTTTAATAAGTCGAACATAGAAGTCACTAAAGTGATTTAATTATAGGCATATGCGTTTATACGGGTGTATTTAAATGAGAAGGTGACTTCCTTCTCCTGCATGTGTATATGTGCTCATGGCTCTTTTATGTTTCCACTCCATTTCATGCCATTCCAACAAATAATACAAGAAGATATTCACTTGTTTTTAGCAAGTAGAGTAGAAATTAAGACTTAAATAGTGAGTGACCAAGAAAAGGAATAAAGAGGAACAAAGTAAAAGAGGAAAAAAAAAAAGAAAAATACTATCCTAAAATAAAAACCATTTAGTATGGGGTTATAATTTTTATTCAAGTTAATTTACATATATACTATAACATATGCAAAAAATAATAATTATATGGTTGTTTAAAATACTAATATCAATTAAAAAACAAATTAATCAAACTCACTTTAAAACCTTCATTAAAGATAACTTCTATGTAAATAATGATTGAGTGCTAGTGGAGTTCTTTGCAAACTTTAGTGACACACATGGAATTGTACTATGCATATATCTGACAATTAATAAAGAAATAACTATTAATGGATTGTTGGGTAAAAAAAAAACAAAACTCATTTTAACCATTGCCACCAGAGAATTGATGAAGAAGGGATTTTTGAAAATTCACTTATTGTTCCTAATTTGGGAAAGGTGCTTTGATAGGCTGCCCTAAAAGGGGAAGTCTGGGCCTTTGATGTCTTGGTCTATACAAAACAAAGTAATAGTCATATTCTTATTCATAAAAAACTAATAAGGAATTTTGAATTTGCTGTAAGCAGGGAAAAAAGGAAGTATGGGAAGGGAAGCAGTCATGCAACCAAATACATAAGGCTGGGTTCTCTGGGGAAAAGGAGGCAGAGGAAAATGTGATCCTATGAGGAGGCCAGGGAGCTTTTAAGAATAATGGGACAAGTAAACATTTCTGATGTTATAAAAGTTTTTCACCACTCAAAAAATTTCACTAAAATTTTCCATGCATTTAAAACTTTGGATGCAATAGTTGGGGAAAGCAAAAGTGATTCAGTTGCTTGTCTAGGTCAGAGCTTTAGAGCAGAAAGCAAGTGCTCATGGAAAGAGGGATTCAAGTCAGAATTAGTTTATCAGAAACCAGAGTAGTAGTTCAAAACTGCCATGAAAATAAAAACGTCAGAATTTTGCTTACGTTTTAAGGAAAACTTCTCATTGCTTTTGAATAACACAGGAAATTGAAATCAACTCAAAGACTCAAGCAGATAACTTGGGGTTTGTGTGTTGTTTTGCAGGTTCCTTTTGCCAATAACCTTCCCTTTATGTTAACAATGCCGCAGGTGTGTTTTACACACATTAAATTTTAGAAGCCCAGCCCTGCAGTACTGACAGGCCAAACTCATGCTGTGCTCAATACAAAAGTGAGATAAATACTAATGCTCGCACAATTTCTCATCTGGAGCTCTGAGAGCTGTTTATGCCTTGTGCCTAGTGTAAAATCAGCTTTTTAATTTTCAGCCTAGTTTCTCTCTCCTTAAGCCCTCAGGCACAAGTTCATTGCCCCTGCTGGGGGAATTATTACCCAACACAGGCACCATGCTATCTTCAGCACAGAAATCTTCTTCCTCATTTTTTTTTATGATGAAAAGAAAAATCCCTCTTGCAAATAACTCCTGGTGAACTCACCAAATGTTCATCAGACAAGACTAGAAACAAGCTGAGTCAAAATCTTGTGACACTACATTCAATTACAAAGTGATAGAGTGGTGTGGTTGGGATAGATCCCTAAAGCTGCATTCCCTGGATTTGAATGCTTGCTTCCTCATTTAATTTCTGTAAGATCTTGGGCATGTTACAAAACATCCTCTCAATTCCCTCATCTATAAAATGGAACTAATTACAGCACCTTTAGATGAATTGAGTTAACCTATGTAAATGCAATTTTTAACAATTTTCTAAGAATACAAAGCATTAGATAATTTGAGTGTTAGAAGCATTATATATTAAAGTTAAATGATAAATATTGGAAAATACCCTTTCTCTAGCACAGTAATATGCTTTAGTCACTAACAGTGACCATGTTTCTCTTTTTCTGCTTTAATTCTCTCTTCACACTAATGGAGTAGAAGCGCGTGTGATATGCTTATGGAAATCCCCAGGCATTAGGTGTTGAGATTCCTCCCTCCCCCGATCCCTTAATATTGAAAAAAATCACATGAGTTGATTAAGCCATAAGCTAATCATTAGTATATGCAATTAGGATGTGAATGGTAACCCAGGGATTTCATGCACGTGTGTACTCAACAAATATTTATTGAGGTCTTAATATGTACTATAACTATGCTGTGTCTAGGAATACAGTGATGATAGCAATTATTCTCTATTCTCAAAGATTATATAGTTTATTAGGCATAAAGTTAATATTTATAAAGACATGAAAATAATTAGCATATTGTATGAGAAGAGGTGGGAAAATAATTGAAGGAGATATTAGGCTGATTTTTAAGAGCAACATAGAGTGTCACAGAATAGGCAACATTAATCTAAGACTTGAAAGAACAGTAAGATTTTTCTGGCAATTAAGTCAGGTTGAGTATTACTGAAAAAAACCCCCAGCGAATTCTAAGATGGTGCTGCGAATGTGAATTGTGCTTTGGAAACTGCAAAAAATAACAAATTCCAGTAGCATAAAGCTTGGGGATGGTGGTGGTGGGCAAGGGGGCCAAATGATAAAGATCCTGCATGCCATGTAGTATGAACACAAAATTTCTCTTTTAAGTGGTGAGAACCACTGAAGAATTTTAAACAAGGACATAACAATGATGTGATTTACATGATTAATCTCCCTGGCAGAAGTGATGACAGAAGGACTCAGCCACCAGGATCCAGTGCAGCAGCTGTTAGGTGTTGAGGCAAAGCATGATGATGCATTCCTTGGTTAGAGGGAAGCTAGTGGGATAGAAGAAAAGGGATTTGAGAAATATGTAAGGGGAGAATGGTCTCAACCTCATGATTTTCCTGTATGCTGTGAATGTAGAAACATGAGGAAAGAACCACTTCTGTGTTTCCAGCCAGAAGGTGTTGAATTGATGGTGAAACTGACTTAAGCTCTAACTTCTCTTCCCTTCTGGCCTGAAACACTCAACAATATGGATGACCTTTACTATACAAGGTCACCTCAAAAATACATGGAAAATAGCTACACAAGGAAGACTGTTACCTGCTACACAGGAAGACTGTATTCCATGTAAGAAAACATTAATACAGTTTATCACATTAATCATCACATCATCATCTTAATAGCAGAACCTTGGAAGTATGAACAGTACGGGCACATTTGGGATTTAAGATTTAGGTCTGGAAGAGCCCTGCTTCATGAGGAGCAGCAGACTTTACTGGGAGCCAGGTTTTGGGGGAGGGGTTGGATAAGCTAAAGAGTATACAAATAGAAACATATACACTGTGAAAAGTTAGGAATGAAGTGATAGAAAAAGTGATAAGCAAATGAAAACTCTTTAAAAAGCAAAATGAGGGTCAAAAAGATCTCAAAACTTTCATATGTTGTGGGTCTGTGCTGATTATTTGGCAAGTGAATAGTAGAAAATATACAAGAGTAATAAGAAAAATGTATGTTGAATAAGCATTTATAAAGCTTATTTATAAATAAGCTTATTTATATTAATATAACAAATAATTCATTGTTACACCATATACCATAATAAATATGTGATAAATGATATTAAACAAAGAAACATAGCAAGGAAACTCATTTAATCATGTTCATATGAACTAACTACAACTGGCATCAATTTGTTAACCAGCAGTATTGCATTTACACTATGTCCTCATCAAAGAGAAATACAAGGGGGTCAAGGTTGGTTTCTTGCCTGTGAATTTCAATACTCAATCCTTTTCTCCATTCTCCTGTAATAGAGTTTAAATATTTCCCTCTAATGATGTTTAATATACAGTTTAGCTTTCTTTTGATATACTAAAATTGTTTAAGAAATATTAAAATATTGGGGTAAATTTGGCTACACATATACAATTAAATTCAGAAACATTTGCCAGACCCTGGTTGGTAAGGCTCTAGGATATTAGTAATTACATATAAGTAAGAGTGGGTGATAAAAATTTTTACTGTGGATTTTTTTTTTGTCTTTTTAGGGCCACACCTGAGGCACAGGATAGGGGTTGAATTGGAGCTGTAGCCGCTGCCCTTCACTACAGACACAGCAATGAGGGATCCAAGCTGCATCAGCGACCTACATCACAGCTCACAGTAACACCAGATCCTTAATCGACTGAGAGAGGCCAGGGATGGAAATTGCATCCTCATGGATGCTAGTCAGATTTGTTTCCATTGAGCCACAACGGGAACTCCTTTACTGTGGATTTTTCAAGGCATTGATTGGCTTTATAAAAATATTATACCAGTATTAAATTGAATTACACAAAATCTATATAGGCTACCTTACTTATATAGATATTTTATTCATATTCTTATATTGATTATGGTAATCGCTACACCTGACATAAGGTGGTTTTAGGACCTTGGGTAATAGGGCACTGTGATCAGACGTAGTTTCTGCACTCAGGGAACTCACAGGTTTGCAGAACATAATTATAATTCAACTTGCTAGGTGAAATCACTTGTTAAGGACCAACTTTATGATAGACGCTGTAAATAACAGTTATTGATCAACTCTTGTGTCAGGCACTGTATATAATATTATCTCTAATTATCACAAAAGCCCTGTAAGGCAGGTTATCTTTTGACTCTTATAAGCAAGAAAAAGGAAGATTAAATAGGTAATAGCTTGGATTGTATTCCAAGGCTAGATAACTGTGTTTACAACTTCATGAGCTACACTCTCTCTTCCATGAAAGCATTTTTCAAAGCATCATGATATAAAGGAAATTTGTACATTTCAAATATATTTTCTAGGATTATCTAAATAATTTGTATGTTATTGATCCAATAAAACAGCTATATCCATTCAAAATAAAGAATAATAAACTCTAGGTTGTTTATCAATAAATTTTCTACTACATTGAGGAATTAAAGTCTTTGTCTTGATATTTTTTGAGGCTAGTGAGCTTCTCTTGGTGTCTTTCTGTCCTCACTGGGATTTGCTGAGCTACAAATAAGTCTGTCCCTTTCAAAAATTTCTTGGCTTTCAGAAACTACCTCCTGCCTAATGTGGAGCAAAGCAGGACATAAGCCCTACAACTACATGTAGACAGCTCTAGGAAGAATGACTTGGGACATGGCCAATGTGAACTGGCGGCTGAATCATTTGGCACTAAAATTAAATTCAGCAGAATTATGTTCCCAAAACTATAGGCTTAAAATATGTAACACATTGCTAATTTGAGATAATAACCCACAAATGATTTTTTGTTATATTAATTTATCTGAAGCAATGTAATCATTTGTTGTTTGCAGAAAGCAACCCTGCCATATACTACACAGACTTTACCCCATTTTGTTAACTACTAATCTGTTTTCCATTTCTGTAATTTTGTCATTACAAAAACGTTATATAAAAAGAAACATAGAGTATGTAACCTTTTAGCATTGGCTTTTCTCATCCAGAATTCTCTGGAAATTTATTCAAATAATTGCATTTATCAAAAGTTTGCTCTTTGTACTGTTAAAAGTTACCCCATGTGTGAATTTAACAGTTACAGTAGTTGGATGTTTAGTTTTTTAAGAAACTGCTAAACTATGTTACAGAGTGTTTATCTTTCTAAGAGTAGTGTAAGAGTTATCTAGAAGTTCTCACTAGCATTTGTTTTTGTCATTTTTTTTCTTTTTTAATTTTGGTCATCCAGACAGTTGTGTAGTGATCTCATTGAGGGTTTCATTTCCTAATGGCTAATGATGTCAAACTTTTTTCATGTTCTTGTTGACATCTTATGTTTTCTTCAGCGAAAATTCTGTTCATGTTTCTTTTATAATTTTTGTCCTATATTCTTCATGACACTTAGATTTACAACTCTAGCATCCTCAATCAAAACAAGCTCATATCTTAGTTTTAAGAACAGTTTAGGTCATTTTCCCATTTAGTTGAAAACAGCATGGAATCATAAAGATAGCAGAGGGAAAATATGGGCTAGAATGTAAAATGTATAATAGCTCCAGACCTAAGAAATCCAGATTAGCCAAATAGTTATACTTAGACAGACAAAAATTTACATAGTAAAAGATCAAATAGGTAATTATTGAAACCTATTTATACAGCAGGATGTTTCCACTGAACTCAATCTTTATTTTATGATGTATTATTTTCATAACTGTTATAATGTTTATCCAACTTAGCTTTATTTCACACCTCTATTGATGAGAATTTTTATATGGAAGTACTGGTAAATTACTGCATAATTTTACATTAATTTTATTTTTAGAGTGTTTCATTATCAATTTCTAAATATGAAAGCTGACTCTTCAAAAACAAGACGCCAGAATACGAATATGATATTATTCACATGTAAATCCTGATATTTGAATGAAGGCTATTACAGACTTTTGAGATTTGTTTGTTTGTTTGTTTGTTTTGTGTTTCTTTTGGTATAATAACCTATCACTGCTGATCATTTTTGACCCTTTGTGGCAGAAGTATACCTAAGAACAGTATGTGAACTGTTAAAAATTTCCATACGGAGTTCATTGTTAAAGTAGATTTATACAAGATCATAGACAATAATAAGAGGGCTCATAAACTATTATTTTTCAATTTTGAATTTATAACTAAATTTTCAATGAGCTTAGCTACAATCCCTCCTGTTGTGCAGTAATCTCCATGTCATACCTACTTAAGGACATCAAACTTGGACAAGCAGGTATAAAGTTTGTTATTTAAAGACTACAATGAGACATGTGGAACTGAAATTAAGCAATACTTCTTAAAATAATGTAAAATAATATTTCTTACATAATGTAATAAAATAATTTTTTGAAGATGTAAGACTTAGAGATTTCCACACTGAAATATATAAAACATTGTGGAGATAAATTAAAGAAGGCCTAAGTAAATGTAGTTATGTATTATGTTTGGAGATTGGAAGAAAAAAAAAGTTTAGATTTAAAATTATTTCCAAAATGATGTGTAGAATCAATGCACTCTCAACCAGCTTCCTGAATTTTTTTTGTAGGAACTGACAAATTATAAAATTTATATGGGGTTGTAGAAATTGATCACTCAATTATAAAATTTACATGGGAAAGCACCAGAACAGCCAGAGCAAAATTAAAAACTAGCAAATAAATTGGAGAACACAGACTCAGATTTCAAGATTTGCTGTGAATAAAGACATTTCAGAAAAACAAAAGCTGAGAGGACTCAAGAAGGGTTGACTTAGAAAAGGAAAGACATATATCACTGAAACATAACAGAGTCCAGAAATAGACTCACATATATACATTTATTGATTTTTGAAAATGGGGTCAAATTAATTCAAAGGGAAAAGAATAGTCTTTTGAACAAAGGATACTATAATAAATGGATTTCCATATGCAAAAATAAATACATTTTTAAGCCTTACTTCACATTATATACAAATAAATATATCATTGAAAAAATATGTCTAAAGGTAAAATGAAGAAATATATTGAAAGAAATAGATCTAAAGGGAAAATGTAAAACTGTAATTATTTTAATTAAAACATCGGAAAATTTTTGTACTGTTGAGTTAGGTAAAATTTTTAGAACAAAAAGAACATGAACCATAAAGAAAAAATTAATATATTAAACTGTGTAAACATTTTGAATGTCTGCTCTTCAGAAAACACTATAAAAATTAAAATATAATCAGTGGTTTGGCAGAAAATATTTGCAAAACACAAATCTGATGAAGGCTTGTATCCAAACTATATGAAGTGTTCTTACAACTCAGTAATAAAAATGAAAACACACTAGCAAATTATAAGGCTAAAGATATGAAAAAAAGAACATATATGAATAGCAAAGACCTCATGAAAAAATGCTCAGCATCATTAGTCATGAAGGAAATGCAAATTAAGATCATAATGAGATACCACTACACATCCACTATAAAGTTTAAACTTAGAAAAGCAGATAAATTCCACATCCCAGTGAGGATGCAGAGCAACTGGAACTCTCCTACTTTGTTTTGGAAATGCAGTTGGTATGGCACTTTGGAAAACAGGCAGTTTCTTATAAACTATACACTGGACATACAAACCAACTATTCCACTTCTAGGTATTTACCCAAGAGAAGTGAAAACGCATATCTACGAAAATACCTGTACACAAATAGTTATAGCAATTTTATTTGTAATTTCCCACCTGACAACAATCCAAATGACTATCAACATGCAAATGGATAAATAATTGTGGTTTTTTTTAAGCAATGGAAGACTTCTCAGTAATCAAAAGTAAAGAACTACTAACATATGCAACAATATGGATGAATTTTTAAAGCATTATGCAAAGTGAAAAAATCATTTGTAAGTCTACTTATTTTATGATGGCATTTATATGGAATTATTGAAAAAAATAGAACTATAAAGACAGAAATTTAACCAGTGATTTCCAAGGGGTTTGGGATGGGTGGATGGGGTTGAGTACTAAGTACATTATGGAAATTTTTAGGTGATAAAAATGTATCCTGACTAAAATGTAGTTTGCACCACGTGCTTAAAAATGGTGATATTTACCTTATGCCACAAGAAAAAAATGGCTTAAAATACATTGAATTAAAACAGCCATACTTTGGAGTCCCTGCTGCGGCACAGCGGGGTAAGAATCAAACTGCAGTGGCTTAGGTCACCACAGAAGTGAGGGTTTGATTCCCAGACCAGTGCAGTGGGTTAAAGGATTGGGAATTGTCACAGCTGCAGCATAGGCTGCAGTTATCGCTCAGATTCAATCCCTGGCCCAAGAACTTCCATATGGCGCGGGTGTGGCCATAAAAAAAATTGCTGTACTTATAAAATATGGAAAGCTATTTCTGATTACTAGGTTTGATAGAGCCTTCCTTGTAGTTCATCACTATGGCCAATCACCAATGGTATTTCTGAGGACAGAGAATTCTAAAGTTAGATAATATATTTTCTATCCTTTGGGAACTCACAACATAAGAAATGTCATTGTAACTAAAGACATGATTATTGCCAAGGCTTAAAATGATACCATGAACAATATGATCCATGGTGTAATAAGTACTTTGAGGGTGGTAATGCTGTACATGTTTTTGTTATTTAAATTTTAAGTTGGTATTTGCATTTCATTATTAGAATTCTTAAAGTTAATTGTGCAAAGTTTTCTAATTTTAGAATCCCTCTTTCAATTTGTGCAACACAGAGGCAGAGGCAGCGGGCTTTCAAATATTCTTACTCTAAAAATTAAAGAACAAAATGCTTATTTAAGAAATATTTAAATTTTAATTTAAAATTTCTTTATAATATGTTAACATATAGGTATACTCTACATTAATATTCAGATCAGATTGAGCAAATAAATGAGTAAATTGGTATTATTATAAGGGGAAGGTGAAATGTGCCTCTTCTTTGAACTCTCAATATTAACTCCACTATAAATACAAAAATTTAAAACAAGGTCAAAATATTTCTTTCTGCAAGCTCATTAGAAAAGTGATGAGGTGATACTAAAGCCAAGAAATGTTACATTGTGTAATTGCAGGACTTTTCGATTTTTTTTGAAAATCTGAAATATATTTTATCAAAATTAAACAGTTAAGGGATATTATGAGCTAAAAATGTTTCTAAACTTAAGCACTAAGAAAGACAGTCTATTTACTGAAGAGTAGCCAGATACATATTTAAAATCAACTTTTTATTGAATCTCTTTAATGCATGTATCAATTTGCTGAATCAGACTTTGCAATCTATTGATTCTCTGTAATTTAGATTTACTATAAGCTTGCCTCCTTCTGGTTTTGTCTGATTTTCTAACATAAAATTTAACAATTAAGTAGTCTCAGTGCTTTGTTATTTTGAGTGTGGTAACAGAACACCTCATGAAATTACTTCTTTTGTCTCATTAGCTGCAATGAGCTATAAAATCTTATAGTTTTTTAAAAAATAATACCTAATATATCAAATGAATAGTGAGAAGATAGCTCACTTCTTGTTCAGGATTAGATTTATTCTTTGAGGTAAGTATTTTGCTCTTTAGTAAGAAGCCTTACCTGATGTTATCATGAGCAAGGATTGGGAGAGAACATGTATATTTCTAAGGACATTTATTTTCACTAGATGAATAAGATATATGAAAGCTTAAGAATGAGATATCTACCTAGTTTCTTCATCACACTTCCTCCAAATGTTAAGGGGAAGGGATTTTGTGATTTAAATAAACTGAAGAAGATCTTTTTTTAGCCTTTTAGGCCTAGCATATAATTTAGAATATTTGTATTTGATACAAGTTACAAGAAACACAATTCAAACTATAAAATGCATGTAACATTTAATCAGATATGGTCTTAGTTTTACTCATATTATAAGAAGACAACTACCAGCAACTTTCATTTTACATTTTATATTTTCATAACTTCATGTAATTAGGAAAAAAAGAGCACCAGTCTCATTTCCAGGACTTCACCCTACCTCTCCCTCAAAAAATTCCCCTTCCTTCTCATTGCATCTTATGGGAACATATTCCCATCCTCAAACTGATCATACAGCTGGAAGAATGAGTTAGGCTAATTGGTCAGGCCTCAGATCAATGTCTACTTCCACAGAAAGAAGTGAAGTCCACCACTCTAGAAGCATATAGACTAATTGCTCTCCCTAGAGAATCAGTAGGAGGTTACCAGAAGAGATGTAAAATAAATACCAGATAGAAAAATAGCAAGTGGTTAATTATTCTGAGCACTTACTGTGTGCCAAGCTTTATTATAAGTGCTTAACAGGTATTAATTTACTTAATGTTCACAAAACCCCTATGAGATACATCTTTTATTATAATGAGGAAACTGAGACTTTAAGAATGTAATAACTTGCAAGAGCTTATATGGTTACTAACAGAACTCATATTCCAATTCAGGCAGTCTGGTTGCAGAGTAAAAGGGTATATAACTTTTTAAATTATTTTTTTAATTTTTATTTTTTTAAATTATTTTTTTAATTTTTATTTTTAAGGTTACACCGTGGCATATGGAAGTTCCCAGGCTAGGGGATTAATCGGAGCTACAGCTGCTGGCCTACACCACAGCCACAGCAACATGGGATCCAAGCTGCGTCTGTGACCTACACGACAGCTCACAGCAATGCTGGATCCCCAATCCACCCATTGAGTTCAGGGATCGAACCCGTACCCTCAATGGATACTAGTAGGATACTAGTGCCACAACAGGAACTCTGTAAGCATCTATAACTTTTTTTTGGAAGATATGTCATCAAAGTTATATGAAATGAAAATAAATTTTCATTCTACTATAAACCAGAAAGATGGTGGGGAGTGAGGGAATTAAAGAACTCTATATGGGGAATGCCCAAATCAGATATGAACTCATTAAACTCCAAGAAAAAAGGAAGGATCAGCAGATAAAATACACTCTTAAAAGACCACACTATCAAATCAACCTCATTCTACTGTTTTAGGATAATCAGCAGCACCTTTAATCAGAAAATTATTAAACTTCCATTGAGGGATAAACTTTTTAATGGGAAAAAGATTTGGAGAGAAGTAAGTTAGACAGGATTTATATCATTAAAGTGTAGAAGCATTATTCTCATCTTCATTCTGGACTAGCCTTTTATGAAATTTCTGTGATGAAGCTTCTGAACAATAGTAAGTTGATATCAGGTTTCACCTTCTCTGGGAGATAACTAGACTTACCAGTTGTGAGACCAACAAGTAAAGTCTAGTTACCAAAAACTGTTAAATTTGTTCAAACTAGGATACATACACATCAACTACAAAGTCTTTGATAAGTTCCAAGGCCCATGATAATCTAATACCATCTTCTAAATCTCTGGATATCTCTCACTTTGCCCTGGAATACAAAATCTTCTCCATTTAAATCAAGCTGCTCATTAAACAGAACCTGGTAATGTTCACTTTGCTGACTTATTGTGTTTCCTTTTCTTGTACCGCACTTGCTTGTTCTTTCTAAATTCTTTGATTTGAGGCTTATTTGAGATTACAAATTCTCTCACATTCTACATTGTCTTCACTTGTGTTAGTTCCTTCTGTCCTATTACATTTCCATTTCCTTTCCTTTCCTTTCCTTCCCTTACTTTTTTTTTTTTGCTTTTTTTGGTCGCACAAATGGCATATGGAATTTCCCAGGCTAGGGGTCAAACGAGGACTACAGCTGCTGGCCTACACCACAGCCACAGCAACATGGGATCCAAGCCATGTCTGTGACTTACACTGTAGCTCGTGGCAATGATGGATCCTTAACCGACTGAGTGAGGCCAGGGATTGAACCTGCATCCTCATGGATACTAGTTGGATTCATTTCCTCTGTTCCACAAAGAGAACTTCCTCATTTATATTTCATATTCATATTTAATTGCTTTTCATTTTAGGACATTTATCACTTATGATGATGTGGTAATGGTTGAGAATGTATATAATATTTTATATGTAATGTTTATTCCTCGCAAATAAAGTTGCACAGAATATACCATTTATGTGTAGTTGTAGATTAACATAGAAACTATCAAATTTAATAGGTAAATGAACATTAATTATAGGATACAGGATGACATTCAAAGTATTTTTATCTTGATAGTTTGAAAATTAATAATAACTATAACAAAATAAAATATAATTGATTTCATGTGTGCCACACTAATATTTGTCAAATGTTAATCATAACTTTGTTTTAATTTTTCATGAAAGTGGAACATTATGCATAAATTTGAAAACTATTTCCTTCCACAATTCTGTTACCCTTTTGCTATGTATTTAGTAAGTATCCTTTTAGGTCAAGAGTATTATAAAAATCAGATTAGTTAATTCATATAGTATTAGTTTATGGCTTTATCATAAATATACATAAATGAATACATATGTGTATTTATCCCATATGTACTCCAATATGTAGAATACATACACACACATACATATATGTATACATATAAGAGCAAGAAAGACATCAAGGGTATGGTCCAGGAAGGTACAAAGCTGAAGACCAGAAGCTGTGGAAAAAATTATTTTCCAAGAATTTGGTTGAATCCTATGCATGAAACCAGCTGTTGAACATGCAGAACTTCAAGACCAGATCAACAATGAGGATAAACAAAAGTTCTTGATAAGTGCAATAAAATCATCAACAGCCTTGAAAAGAGTCAGACTCCAGAAAAGGAAGAATATGAACATTTCCAGAAAGAACTGGAAAGTCTGGCAATTCCATTGTTACCAGACTCCAGAGTACAAGGAAGCATACCAGGGGACTTCCCTGGTGGTGGAGCTCTTCTAGCTTCTGGGGCCTTCTCTGGGCCCACCTTGAAGAAGTCAATAGTAGCATAGATTTAACGTTGTTCCACACAATAATACATTGAAGGACCCCAATTTGTAGAAAATTTGTAGCAAATAAGATTGCATTTGTAAGTACTCTATTCTAAGTGGAAAATACAATGTCTTACATAAAACTTCATTTAAATATGGCATCATAAAAATGTATATGCGTGTATGTACAGTATTTCCAATTTTTACCTCTATTCACTACTTCAAACAATATGCACCTAACACCCTTTACAGTCCTCCTTGTGTACATGTTGTATTTCCAAAAGGAGAAGGACTACCAAAATTGCATTAGTTATATGCATTGCAAATATTTTTCTCAGACTGTAGCTTTCTTTTAACTTTATAGTTATAATTTTGTCCTGTGTTAAACAATTTTTTTTCTGCATTGATGTCACAAAGATGCTTTCACATATTTTCTTATAAATGTTGCAATGTTTTGCTTTTTATGTATAGGTATTTAACCCATCTGGAACTTATTTTTGAGTATGGTGTGAGGTAGGTATCTAATTTATCATTCTCCATATGGAGAACCAGTTGTCCTAGCATCATTTATAGGAAGAGTGTGTCCTTTCCGTGCTGATGCATAGCACTTCTTCTGCCAAAACCACCTTCCAAAATATTCAGAGGTGTGTTTATGCCACATTGCCATGAATTTTTGTCTGTGTGTCTTTTACTAGTCTCTTTTTTGTAGCATAGATGTATGTTTAGCTAATGCTACTCTGAAGCCACATTGTTTAATTAGTCAATAAATTTTGAAATCTGATGGACAAGTTCCTATTACTTACTACTTTTCAAAATTTTCTTGGCTACCTTTGTATTTCTTTCTATGCCTTTTAGATTGCTTCGTAAGTTTTATGAAAAACTCTACTGGTATTTTTTTGGAACTATGTTAAATTTATGAGTTAATTTGGGGAGAATTTTAATCTCCAAATGTTGGATTTTTTTTCGGAAAATGTATTTCTCATTCTTTACTTTTATGTCCTTTAATAATGCTTTATAAATTTATACTTTTAGATGCTGGACAACATTTGATTTCCTTATTTATAGATATGATAGTAATTTAAATATTTAGAGGAGGATTTAAAAAATTATGTTAACTTGTTCCTGGTATATGAAATATATCATTTTATATAAATTTTGTAGCTGATGATAATGCTCAATTTTTTCATGAATTTTCATGATTTATTTTGTTTCTGGATTTTCTGTGTTTAAAAGCTATTATCTATGAATAATTAGTTTTTTCAGTCCTAACATGTCATTTCTTTCACTAGTTAACCACATTGACAAAAAATATCCTCTTGATTCAGCTTTTAAAATTCAGAATTCTTTGAATTAATTAAGGAAATAATTCTTTATTTTTCAAATTAATTTTTATAATGCAGTTTAATAGTACTTTCCTAACACTATTGTTGTTAGTTATATCTTTTTTATCTCTAGCATTAATTTTTAAATTTTTATTGAAGAATGACATATACACTAGTCATAATTGTATGACTTGATAAATTTTTACATGTAGATGCACCAAGTTTTCTAAGAGGTTAAATCATTAAAACTTCTGCCAGAAATATATGAGAGTTCTAGACAGTCTTCCTTGCAATACCATTAGCCCTTTTAGTTATAGCTTTTGTGATGGGGTATAATTATCACCTGGTTTTACTTTGCATTTCCTTGATGACTAATGATATTGCACATATTTTCCCATGCATGTTGGATAATTTTATGGATATATTTGATTCAAGTATATTTATTGCAAGTCTGTGATTTTCCTTCTTATTCTCTTATAATTATCATTGGAGGAACAGAGGTTATTTAATTTTTTTTTCTTTTATGATTAAAACTTCCTATTTCTTGTTTAAAAAAATCTTTCCTACCCCAAGGTCATCAATTTATTAGGTTTTGCTAGGTTTTCTTTTAGCAGCTACTCATTTTGTCTTTAACATTTAGGCCTAAGATCTATCGCTAATTAACTTTTATGCACGGTTTTAGATAACTCAAAATTTTGCTCTATTTTCTTTTTTTAAAAATAGATGTTTAATTGACTGAGTACCAATTTTTCATAAAGACTTTTGTTTCTCCACTAAATTGTGGTACTTTTTTTTTGGTCATAAAACAAGTCACTGCATGTGTTTGTGTCTACTTACAGACTCTATTATATTCCAACGATTTTTCTTCTAAACTTATGCTAAAATCACCCCATCTTAAATATAATAATATTGAAGAGATCTAGATATTTATAAGTCTGATTTTAGCATTATTATTATATTTCTAAAATCATGTCTATTTCTTGTTTAATTTTCTTTTTTTTCTTTTTTCTTTTTACAGCTGCACTGTGGCATATGGAAGTTCCCAGGCCAAGGGTCAAATCAGAGCTGCAGCTTCTAGACTATACCACAGCCACAGCAACACCAGCTCAGAGCCACATCTGTGACCTACAACACAGCTTGAGGCAACACTGGAACCTTCGCCCATAGAGCAAGGTCAGGGATTGAACCCCCATCCTCATGGACATTATGTCAGCTTCTCAACCTGCTGGGCCACAATAGGAACTCCGATTTCTTATTTTCTTAATCAGTCTAACTGTAAGTATTTCTCTTTCGTGAGTGTTTCAAAGATTATTTTCCCATTTTTTGCTATTTCTTTCTTTAATCCCTTTCTATTTTAACTGCTCATACAATTATCATTATTTCTCTTCTTTTTGGTTTACATATTTCATTTGTTTACTACTTCTGCTGTAACAAATTACCACAAATTTAGTGGCTTAAACACTCACATTCTCCTAGAGGTGTGTAGACAGGAGGCCTGGGTGAGCTTTACTGATTCCCCTGCCCATGTTTACACAAGGTGAGAATCAAGGTGTTGGATCCCTGGGCTCTTGTCTAAAGGAGAATCTGCTTCTATGTTCATCTGTGTTATTAGCACAGTTCAGTTTCTTGTTGCTATAGGGCTGACATCCTCGTTTCCTTGCCCTCTGAGAACTAGCGACCTCTTAGCTCTTTAAAGCCATCTTCATTGACGTCATATTGAACCCCTCCATCCTCAAACCAGTAAGTCAAGTTCTTCTGGTGCTTAAAATACCCCAACTTCCTCTTCTGCTACATCCCTTTTTCTTCGAGAAAGTTCTCTGCTTTTAGGAGCTCAGACACTGAACAGTACATGTTGTACATTTTTATACATGAAACATTTGAAAACCAAAATCTATGGCTATAAAAAGGAGACCAGTGGTTGCCAGGCCACAGAAGGAGATTAGAATTAATAGGGTGACAGAAATCTCCTATATCTTGTTTACATTAGTGGTTAAAATGTGTATACATTTGACAAAACTCTTTAACTATCCACTAAAAATGGGTTCAATTTGTATAATGCAATTTATACCTCAGTAACATTGATTTCACAAAAATATGGTTCACCATTGTTTAGATGAGCAAAGTTGAGTTTGATCATTTGCTTTGGGAGATATTACATTGTACTAGAAAAGAAAGGTAGCAGATTTTTATGTTATGACTGTTTTATCCAGCTGTGTCAGAAAAGTTTTAAAATAAATGCTGTGTAGCAGAATACATATATTTTTTTAATTATAAATCAGAGGAGTGCTCAGAAAAGAAAAAAGATTTAATGTCATTTGGGGCCTTAGGCTGAGTCCCAGAAAAGAGAAAATATCCAAATATTCATCCCAGAAATTTAGAGTTCTGAGAGTTATAAATGTCTATAATAGATTATACATTTGCTATGCCTTTCTATCTAAAATTTCTTTTTTGGACTGTGCATTGGGAATATCTCTTCCTCAGGTTTTTTAAAAAATTTTTTTGCTTAATTTTTGAAATTAAAATATAATTGATTTACAATGTTCTGCCAATTTCTGCTATACAGCAAGTTGACCCATTCATATGTATATCATATGAAAGATAATATGAAAATTCTTTTTCTCATATTACCTTCCATCATGTTCTATCCCAAAAGATTGGATCTAGTTCCCTGTGCTATGCAGTAGGATCTCATTGCTTATCCATCCTAAATGTAATACTTTGTGTCTTCTAACCCCAAACTCCCAGTCCACCCCACTCCTTCCTTCCTACCCCCCACTACGGAAAACAGTATGGAGTTGCCTCAGAAAACTAGAAATAGAACTACCATATGATCCAGCAATCCCCTCATGGGCATGTGTCCAGTTTTCTTTTTGAAAACTATAATTCAAAAAGATATACGCACACCTATGTTCATTGTAACACTAGTTAGAATAGCCAAGACATGGAAACAATCTAAATATCCATCAACAGATGAATGGATTAAGATTTGGCCTTATGCCACTCAGCCATAAAAACGAAAAAATGCCATTTGCAGCAACATGGATGCAACTAGAGATTCTCATACTAAATGAAGAGAGTCAGAAAGAGAAAGATGAATACATATGATATCACATATATGTAGAATCTAGAATAAGGCACAACTGAACCTTTCTACAGAAAAGAAACAGATTCACAGACATAGAGAACAGACTTGCGGTGTCAGTTTTGATTTCTTATACAGCGATAAATGAAAAACAGTTAAAAATAAGAGTAGTTTCTGCTAAAGTCAATTTGAACTCCTTTTTGTATGTTCTTCAATGTATTTCCCATTTTGTGCTATCTACAGAACTAAGGATTGTTGTGACCAATAGCAAATCCTCCCTGTCTCCAACAATTAAAATGTAATGTTTACAGAAATAATCCTCTTAGAAAAGTTCCTTTGATTTGGTGCTTATAGTGGTTAGATAACCTCTATACAGTTTTTTTCAATTTTTAATTTTTAAAATTATGGTAAATTAATTTATATAACTATACATTACATACAATATACTATTTTAAAATTTTAAGTGTATAATTCATTAACATTAAGTACATTCACATTGTTGTGGAACCATCACCACTATCCATTTCCAGAACTTTTCATCTTTCCAAACTGAAAATTCATATCCATTAAACAATAAACCATCATTCTCCCTTCCCCTAGCCCCTGGGTACCACTGTTCTAACTTATGCCATGCCAATGAATTTTGCTATTATATTAAGTGGAATCATAATATATTTGTCCTTTTGTGACCGACATATCATTTTGTATAATGTCTTAGTATTTAATATCAACAGGGTTCATTCATGTTGTAGATGTATCAGAATTTACTTCCTTTTTCAGGAGGAAAATTTTCCGTCATATGGATTCACCTTTACGTAAGACCCAAGCACTTTGCTAACTGCTGCTTCAGTACTGGGTCTTAGAGCGTGTGAGTTTTTGCAGGTGAACTTTAAGAGCAAATGCTTCATTTCCAAAAGCCTTCCAGCTCTCTCAGATGTAAGCACCACTGGTTTTCAAAGCCAGACATATCTTCATTATCTTCCCAGGCTGGTTCCTCAGCCTGATGTGGGGTTTGGAGTCCTCACTCTTCAGGGAGGTGCCCTGAGGCTGTGCTTTTCCTCTTGACTGAGGTTCTCAGAGCCAGGGCTCTATGTCCCCATCAGACCATGTTTTCGTTGCTCCTAAAATCTCAATGTGGCTTTTTCTTTTTTATCCTTACTTTCAAAAAATCTTTTCTGCTGGTCTTCAGGTTATTTTCAGAGAAAGTTGCTCTACAGGTGGTTGTAATTTTAGTGTATCTGTGAGGGGAGGCAAGCCTAGGTTTTCCTACTCCACTGTCTTCTAGCATGAACTTCTTTTTTCTTCTTCACAATTTCATAGATGGAAAATTTGTTCTTACTGTAGACCTGAGCAACCTCAACATGTGATTATTTTTCTTTCCTTTTAAAGTAGAGAATGTTTTTACATTTTCATTTAAAGGAAGGACTTTACTCTGTCTTTGGCATATCTGATTGCCAATATCACTACTCTTGTGGTTTGGGGCCATTATTGAGTAAAATAAGGATTACTTAAATCCAAGCACTGAGATATCAGAATAGTTGATTTGATAACTAAGATGACTACCAAGTGACTAACAGACAGCATGTGCTGGACAAAGGGATGATTCAGGTCCTGGGCAGGAGGAGCAGAGCAGCATGAGATTTTTACCATGCTACTCAGAACGTCCTGCAATTTAAAACTAATGAGTTGTTTATTTCTGGGATTTTCCAATTAATACTTTCAGACTCTCATTGACCAAAGGTAACTGAAACCACAAAAGCAAAACAGCAGATAAGGGAAGGGACTACTATATAAATATAACTCACATTTATGAGTACCTAATAAACATAATAATATGCTAAATATGATTACTTAAAATATTGCATACATAGCCTACAAATGACCAGTGACTAGTCATTATCATCTTCCCCTAAGTATATATTTTTCTCTCAATTGGTGAGTCAATGTATCTCATTATCATCCATCTGTTAAATTAGCCTTACTTATAATTAATGTCATCTCCAATCAAAACCTCCTACACTTAAGTAGAACAATGTATTTAAAAAACAGAAGTTCTTTTTTTTAATAAGTGGAAAACACTTCAAGTTAAATTTGAAACAGTATTTCCTGTTAGTAGGTTGCATAAAAATGATTTGATATGAGTCAGAATGGCTTGAATTCTCCCCATGCTTCACCGGTTAGGCAGTAGTGGAGGTACAATAACCCTTTACAACCACTGTGTTAATGTTTGCTTCTGGCACTTCTCTCTGCCTGGGGTGACTCAAAACAGATGGTGTTAACTGTAGGGAGAGAAGTCCGAGAATAGGCTACTTAGATTCTTACACATGTCTTACACAAGATAGCTGGAAGAGGACTTTGCCGCTCTTACATTTCTAATATCTGGAATATCCAATATCTTAGGTTTATTATTTTTCTAATAGTGAGTTCCAGTATACTATTTATGACAATACGAATAGATGACCATTTATTATTTATTTTCTTTCTTTCTACCAACCACTCTGCCCCCCAAGAAAATGAAAATGATGTTAACAAAGGGAAGAATCATATTAATAACAAACGTTTTATGGAACTCTTCTTTGGTAAGAGGCATAACACTGAGCAGTTTACCTTCATGATCTCCTTTTAATGTGAGAAAACTGTGGCTTAGGAAGAATAAATGCCAGGGTCATATAAAAATTATGAGTTCAATAAACCTGATTTTGTTAGTTTGTCATAGAAAATGTAATAAATATCTACCAAATATTCCAGAAGGGTTTGTGGTTAAAATAATGTCTTTAAGATCCCCTTTTCCAACTCTAAGGTTCTTATCCTGAGGCAACATTCTAACAGTCTGTGCTTTAGTTTCTTCTAGTGATTTCTTCTGTAATTGTAGATAACATTGCTTTATGTCAATTTTTTATTTCACCAACTTCTGGCAATACTTCTTGACTGCATCTTATAAAGCTAAAAATTTATCTTGTTTTACTTCCTCCCTTGTTGCCCTCTCATCTTCTCAGTGTTTGATGGTTATCATTATTCACTTGGTACTTATTGCTTTTATAACTTTAAACATTATATTGCATTTTACATATTGTTTTATTTATTGGCACCCTTGTTGTCAACACAATAGGAATATTGTCTCTAAAATTCTTTCTCTTTTCTTCCCCCTTTTCATATACTATCTTTATTCTTTTTAAGTTAACATTGTGAAGGTAATTAGCATATTATATCCTTAATCAGAGTTAAATCTGTGTCTATACCTTGGCTCTGAAATTTGAGGATAACTTTAATATTTTGATTAAGCAAATACTGTGCATCACTAGCATGCTTGCACTCAATTTCATTTTAATGTCACTGTTCCTGAGTAGTGCAATTAATCCACAGAGAGACCTTCACTTTTTACCTCCTAATTCCAGAACCTCAGTCCTCTCCTGGATTCCTACAATTAGTTACATGCCCTCACCACCCTAGCACCCATGTAGCAGCCTCCTGTTTATATGTTCTAGCAGTTAAAAAAAAATCTTATCCTATAGTAACTACTCCTTTCCGTTCTCTTTGCTTTTATTAATTTGTTCCTTTTGTGTAATTATACTTTTAGGAAGGTTTTGTGGCTCAAAGGATTTCATGAAAATTGTAACTGCTCAGCTCTCTCTGTAGTTTCATCTTCTTCTCTCTAAATGAATATGGTGGTGCTGTATTCAACATCTCAAACTCTTTTTCAAATATGGCTGGATGGAACTGGATAGTTTCCAATACCACTCTTGTAGGAACAGTCAAATAGGTTGAGTCAGGCCTCAAAGTATCATGTAAACAGGTGAGATATGTAGTATGTATGGTAAAGTTGCCTGGACTGGGAATCAATAATCATAGAGTATTCTTTCCCCCTATTCCTTCTTACCTGCTCGCCCTAGGGAGAGGGCTTAATTCTCATTTTACACCTAAGAGTAGTGTTGGATATTATGAGTTTACTACTTTACCTTGCTTAGGGAGACTAAGAATAAAAGATACATACTATTTTATTCCTTAGATAGAACTAATCAATAGAGGCTTGTTACTTTTGTATTTATAACAAGACACAAACCTAAGATCACTATCCTTTAAAAACCTCCTGGGAAAAGAAAATAATCACAATCATATTCCATAATTAATATTTCTCACTATAGATAGGCATGTGTCAGACATATAGGGCACTGAAATCCACTGGGGCATGGTTGCTTGAGGGCAAAGTAAACAAAAGGAAGAGGAGAGACACCAGAGCAGGACAGGTGACCTTCTGTTCTGGAAAGAAACTAAGATCCAAAATAATAAGAGAAACTAAAAACCAAATAAAACAAAAATTCCAAACAGACTGGCTTCATGCATTTAGAGGAATCACTTTGACAGGTAAGAGATTAGGGTTGGGCAAAGGAGAAATGATATGTCTTTCAGCAGTTGGGCAGCATTGCTTAGAACCAAGTTTAAGTTTGTATTGATTACAGGGATGTCCTAATAAAGACAAAAAAATAAAATCAGAATATTGTAAGATAAATGACAAAAGAAAAAAAAATGTGGAAGAGGTTTCTTGCTCTTTGACCAGCATAAAAATTAAGATATTTGAACCAAGAGAGTGAGGAAACTTTGGGAAGAATCTAGTAACCTGAGGCCAGTGTTTCCCATCATATCTCAGTTTTGTTAAACTTTGTTCCAGTACCTAGGATGACAGACCACTTCCAAAGCCCACTTGTTCATGGCAATAGATTTTCTAATACTCTGCAGTCAGTTGTATTTTCTTTTGGTAAGGCTGGAAAAGTTGTGGATTGGTAATTTGTTTTTCAGCTTTACAAAGTTAAAAACTTACTTAGATGTAATTATAAAATTCTTCATTAAACTTTATCTGAGTTCACCATTTTACTCTGATTCTTCCTTTTTAACATCTCTACTGCAAATTCAAATGTCAATCCTTGACTACACAATGCTTTCCAGTGGGTGTCCACAAGGACAAATCAGAGACCTCCTCCCCTCATACTTCATGACCACTATATAAATGTATATATAAATATTATTTTATTGTTCCATTCCATTTAAGTGCAGCAACCTATGTTTATGAAAAAAATGGAAAATATAGACAAATGAATATTAGAAGGTTTAGTGCCAATAAGAGGGGTTTTAGGGGGTTGTCTTTCCTTTTTCTCTTTGTTTTAAATCCATTGACATGCCCAGGGCAAGAACTTGAGTTGTGAAATTTTGAAAAGAAATCTATTTCTAGAAAGCAACCTACGTTAGGACTAATGTTTAAGAACAGCTTGAGTTTTACAGGCATAGGGTGGCAAAACTAATAAAGCTCACCCCTGCTGTACTTGCTGATGGTACCTCCTGTAATGGCATTAAACCTTCTCTGTGGGTCAAATAGCTGTGGTTTTAATCCACAATCATTAAAATACTGAGTTCTAAAAATCCTGGAGGCACAGAGCTTATAACTAAGGAGTACAATAAAAGAATAATGGTGTTCCACGGAGGAATCTAGTTATCTCTAAAATCATTATATAATTATATCTAATTGATTGGTTTGTGGATAAGAACAAAGCCCTGGATTCTGTCAGAGAATCTAAAAACCAGATTTTTCTGAACTTAGTTTATTTTTTTTTGATTTTATAAACATTCATGTTATGGCCTTAAATTAGCATAATATTCTCATATTTGTCCTATAGAAAACTACCAGAGATTTTCTTTCTTTCTTTCTTTCTTTCCTTCTTTCTTTCTTTCTTTCTTTCTTTCTTTCTTTCTTTCTTTCTTTCTTTCTTTCTTTCTTTCTTTCTTTCTTTCTTTCTTTCTTTTCTTTCTTGGAGATGGACAATATTCCTTTAGCTGGTTATTTTATGAAAACCCAAATCATGGAGGTTATCTAGGGACTACATGATCAATCAAAAAATCATGTCACAGGGGAAAAAAATTGCAATTCATGAATTAGAAGCTCAGCAAGTGGAATCTACATCAGAGTAAGTGAGTTTGAATTCTTGACCTACTAGATGGATATCTCTGGGAAAATCATTTCACACCTCTGTGCTTCATTTTTTTTTAATCTATGCAATGACAATGATAATAATAGCAGTGTATTCTTTATAGAACCATTTGAAGATCAAATGAAGATCTGTAGTATTAGAATATCTGATCCTTATAGGCATTCAATTTTTTTTGTTATTAATGGGTGAAGAAAAAATGAAGAACTAGCTAATGAGAAGAGGAATGAATATGCAAAGTGTTGACACATTTTAAATGACAACATGATGAAAGAATATCTACTGCTTTGCTTATTTAATAATCACCTTTAAAAAATATATTTAGAACCATTTAGAAATGTATGTAAGATAGATTAAAGGTGATATTTTTGTCAGTCAAGAAGATTTATTTAGTTCAGTTCTTATAGTATGTGCTGATTAGAGTTACAGTAAAATTTGTTATAAATATAGTTCAACGTTTCTCAAGTTGTGGAAAGTTTATGAATATACCTTTCCTTTCCTGTATACATTAACCTTCTTACTTATTTTGTCTTTGTTTCTCAGTTTATTTTTTGATTTTGAACACATTTAATCTCCAAATTATTTCAACATCTGTCTCTAAAGTGTTATTTTTTTTTCCTACAGATTCCCCCCAAGATTATTTTATATTATTTAATTATTGCCTAGACACTTGATTTTATTTTGGTCAATTGTAGGTGATACCAAAAGTTCACTTTAGTTTATTATTTGGCCTGTTGCAAAAGCATCAGGTGGATAGAACCTACTGGATTATAGCACTTTGGGGTTTTTTTGGTGGGAGCTCTATTTGCATCAACACTCATTAGTTTTCATACTGAATTATAAACTCCCTGGAACAATTTTAATATAAAATTTTCCCTATTTTATTTTATGATTTCACATTATGATCTGCATCATTTAAACCAAGTATAAATAAAGCAACTGTTCTGAACAAAGCAGACAAAGGAAGCAGTTGCCTAGCAACAGAAATCACAGAACAGATCCTGAACTCCTACTCAGATGGAAGCTTCCTACCCCAGCTCAGTGGTGAAAGCATTTCTTAGTATCCATTCTGTCACCAGGCATGACCCTCACACTGGGGAAGAGGCACCTTTTGATCCTGCTATTAGATGGAATTGGAAATTAATAGGCTTCACTAGAACTTATACCATTTTCTTTGAGATCCAAGAATTACGATATTGAAGATGATGAAAAAGTTACATGCCTGACATGCTCTTACTTTTATTTTAGAGCTGAGTGACTATGTACCTGGGAATTATTCTGAATGCTCATGGGATTACCATATGGGTTGAGATAGAGATTAAAATGCATCTGAATCTGTGTGTGAACAAATCCAAAACAAGCACAGGGACAGCCTAGAAACCCAATCAGCTTGATGCACCCTTATTGGAAATGCTGTTGTATACAGCTCTGGGAATTGCATATGGGGATTTATGAACCCATGCAAATTACAGCTAATTTAGATCTTTATTCATGTCATAATTCCCTGTGTTTGGGCATAAGAATCTTCAAAAATGATGATGAATTTTATTGTCTTGCCTTGTGTGTTTTAAATTTCTCTCTGGAATTAGTATATTAAGGAAAACTAGTATATTTTTAAACTATTTTAAAATTATTTTGAGACTAAGCTAAGCTTTTTTTTTTCTTTATAGATATCAGGTGCATAGAACTGGATCAATCTTAATTTCTGTTTCTTTGTATGATATACTTACATATTATTGGCCCTTGCAAGATGTCTTACATTTAAAATATTTACTTAGCTAGCAATGTTTTTTTGAGTGCCAACTCTAGATCTGGCTATTTCTCATGAATAAGTCAAGCCTGGTCAATAAGGCTAAATTAAATCTGTAGACTGATTCATGTATAATTTCAAGGTGGATGAGGTTAGAACTAATTCAAGCCATAAGTACCAACTGAAACTAATTCAAGTACCAACTGAAACTAATTCAAGCCATAAGTACCAACTTGAGTGAAATATGATTGGAAAATTTCACTATAGATGTAGCATGTAGTGTCATGTGTAAGGAGAAAGCATGTGAGACCACAGACAAAAGAGAAAGACAATAGAATGGGAGCCAAGGTGTTCATAGAAACATAAAGAGAGTATACAGTGGAATGAGGGATGTGTTTGAGGAGCCAGACCATGGGCCAAGTAGCTGATAGTAGTGGGAACAGTCTATGTGGGTATGTGGGGCAAGTTGGTGGCTGAAAGTATTATGCTCCAGTTGTGCCAGGCATTGAACTCTAGGCTTTGAAGGTTGAGTGAATCAATAAATAAATTATGGTCACTGCTATCCAGAGTTCATAATTAAATAAAAGAAGATGAGAATATAAATGAATGATTCTTATAAAGCATGATAAGCTAAAGAAGAGATATTCCCAAGGTATACTGCAGAATAAAAGGAATAAGGGGGATTTACACTGTAGAGGGGAGGGAATGTAGTCCGAGTGTGATTTACTTAAATAGACAGCACATTCTATCAGTTCTGGAATAGTTCACGTCAGCATGCAGGTAAGAGATTTCCGCATATGTCTCCAGAGAGATTCAATATCCACTGCACATCGATGTCTACTTTCCAAAGACATGGCTTCCCACAGTTCCTAGAGTCCTATCAGTTTCTATCAATGATGTACCTTTTCTCACCTGTTCAAATAAGGACTCCTCTAAGGCTTGCCTTCTCAGAACCACTGCCTTTCTCCCTCTTTAACATAAATGCCTGTATTCTTTTCCAAAGTTCTCTTTCATTTCAACAAAGTAGATTCTGTCTTTAAAGACCTACAGCAACTGCACGAAAGTAGCACAATGTGAATTGTTTAAGGGCACACAACTAAATGTTCTTTTTCATTCTATGATTGTTTTCACAGTTTCAAGTTTTCTGTGAAATGAAAACATGCATAAAGCTAGAGAGATAAAACTATGGGAACTGGCCAATGTGCTAATTATTTATTTCCCTCTCACCTCTCTAATTTGTTGTGAAATGCATGTGATAACCTTGGGGATTCATGGCAGGCAGGTGGCTCCTCTGATAGATTGTTCCAAACTCTGCCAACATAAGTAAAATCTCTACTTATTTTATAGACTCATTCTGCTTTGCCCTCCACCTTCTACATTCTTAGGAACACAGAGTTCATTTATATTGAATTTTAGGGCATTTTCCTATTCCTAATTGTTTCTTCTTTCTGTATGGCATATATCATTAGAAGGCACCTGAGGCTCCTTGAGTTGGATATAAGTAAAACTGCAATCAATGACATCAGGAATTATTCATTTAGTCCTGAAGCAATACTCTTCCTTGAGAAATGGCAGGGTGAGTAGAAAAAGCACAGGAAACTGAGGAATTAAAATGGATTTTTTGACTCCATTGTTTACTTATCATATGGCTTTTTTGGGTAGTTGAGGATGTTGGAGCTCAGTTTCTTCAGCTGAAAAATTAGAGCAATTCCTCTCAGGGTTGGTATCAGGATTAAATAAGATAAGTGGAGTGAAAGGGTCCAGCACACAAATTCAACAAATGCTGGACACCCTTCCTTTAGTTGCTTTATCCTGATGCTATCAGTCTTATTTCTTGCTTTATCCTGATGCTATTTACTTTATCCTGATGCTGTCAGTCTTATTTCTTGTCTAGACTTTGGGGGCATATCTATTAATTAATGTTAACTTGTCAATTTAAGCACTAAATATTGTCACACCTCTGCTCTAGTGAAAAACTATCTGCTGAGAGATTTGCATCCACCTTTTTAAATTTTGTGTTGTATAGTGGTGTTTTGTTTCATTTTGTTTTGTTTAATCTTGAACCTGACATTCTGAGTGCATTCTCCTTATATCTCAGGGCCTCTCTGGCAAGTAGAGCTTTTTATGGACTTTACAAAAATCTTCAGCCTTTGCTATCATATATGCATAGTGGTATCTATGACAATTAAACATGGTCTTCAGAATTCTTCCTCCTGCTACACGGGGAGAGGCTCTTGACACCTGGGAAGAAATGTTTCATATGCATTGATAAGAAAGCATTAGTAGTTAGGGATCTGTCCTCTCCAAAATTTTGGCAGAGTTATTTTGCTATGTTTATATTTGTTCACTTGTTTATTCATTGATGCATTTATTATTTATTCATCAATTGTTTAATGAATGTTGATTATATTCCAAATGCCTTATATTTGCCAGGCTTTATGTTGCAAGGCATAGACTGTGACTTTTGCTTTCCCTTTGTAATGAACTTAGCAAAATATCTTATAGCTTATGATCACTCAATTCTCCTGAAAATGATTCTTGGGAGAGATTTATTGTAATATGTTTACTTTAGCATTTTCTGACTCCCTGTGATTTGATGGATAAAATATAAAAGGAGATGGATTAGTGGATTTTATTAATATAAAGGCAATAACTTTTACATTTTTATATATTATATGTACTGATATTTTATTATTAAAAATTGGTCAAGTATATTGCATTTTACTCATGTCACATCTTGGGCAATTCAGTATTCCACTGAGATTGTTTAATAAATAGCAAAGTTCAATAGTTGACTATAGAAGGAAAAAGTCAGATTGCTTTAGGGTCTAGAAATATCTTCATATGAATTTTGCATATAGTATCAGTGAATGCCAAAGGACAAAAAGATCAATAATTGACCATCTTAGAGCCTATATAATGTAATATAACATAATCACTCTCTCTATTGAAAAAGAATGGACGATTTTAACTAAGTGGTATATTTCCAAAATATAAATTCCATTTAATTTTTGAAAGGTGTATAGTCAAATATAGTCAGGGAATACTTATAGGAATGCTAATATATTTTTAACCTAGGTTGCATTTTTTTTCAAGTGACAGTGAGATTTATATAGTGGATCTTACCAGATACTCATCTAATTAAAATATCATTGATGTATAAAGTTTAAATAATTAATAATATATTCATCTTATAGTGATGCAAGTAATTTGATTCCATTTTATAGATAAATTAGGATTTAAGGAGTTATAAAAGACTTGTCCTTTACAAATCCAAGGCTTCAAAACTTACATATCCACGGTTACTCCATCTATGATTAGTTTCTATTTCCTAATGTGACTCTGATTTTTGTTGAGTTTTGTTGCTAAAAAAGATTAGGTAGTCTTACAAACAATACTTAAAAATAAGACCTGGATTTTGCTGACCAGTTGTGACACTATTTGTTGAGACATTTTTATTCTTGCTTTCAAAGGCACATACAACCTCTTTGTCTACAGAAGTGCTTCCCAAAGGATAGTCATGTGGGAAGTCATGAAAAGAACACTCACCTACCACCCAAATTATCTGGATCAAACTCAGTGGGATTAGAAACCTGGGAATTTATCATTTTAAGAGGTTCCTTCAGCATTGTGAGAGAACAGCGCTAAAAGACAGTGCCATTCCCCCAAGATGAGAATGTGATTCCAGACACTTTGGATTATCTGGAGAAGTTGTCCAGGCATGCCGAGCATCAGCTGCGGAGAGTTTTATAGCACAAATAATCCTCACAAGAGCAGATAAGGTTTGATAGTATAGCATAATACAGTCCTTTTGGAGAAAAAATAAATCTGCACAGAGCACAGAATGTGACTCTCCGCAGCTTGAAACTGGGAAGCACGTTCTTGGTAAAAGTGAATTTCTTTCAAGTGTGATCACCCTTATTGTATGTAAAAAGGAGTATATGTGAAAGGTGAACCTGAAATCACAATCTGCTTTTTTTAAATGTGCTTTGATTCTCTAAAGGCAGTAATCAACTGAGAAATTGTTTAGATGGTCTATCTAATACATTGCTGTGCAATACAAATATAACATGAGCCAAAATGTGAGGCACATACGGAATTTCAAATTTTTCTAGTAGCCATGTTATCAAAAAAAGAAAAACAGATGATATAAATTTATTTATTTATTTATTTATTTATTTATTTATTTATTTATTTATTTTTCCGCTGTACAGCATGGGGGCCGAGATATACTTACATGTATACATTTTTTTCCACCCTTTGTTCTGTTACAATATAAGTATCTAGACATAGTTCTCAGTGCTACTCAGCAGGATCTCATTGTAAATCCATTCCAAGTTGTATCCAGTAATCCCATTCCAAGTTGTACCCAGTAATCCCAAGCTTCCCATCCCTCCCACTCCCTCCCTCTCCCCCCTGGCGGCCACAAGTCTATTCTCCAGGTCCATGGTTTTCTTTTCTGTGGAAATGTTCAGATGATATAAATTTTAACACTATATTAAATGTTCAGGTGATATAAATTTTAACACTATATTTTATTTAACCAGTATGTAAAAATATAATTTCAACATATAGTCAATATACAAACTATTAAGATATTTTACATCTTCTATTTCATCTCCAGTTTTCAAAACCTGATATGTATTTTTCCATTTATAACACATCTCAGTGAGAACTAGCAGTATATCAGGTGTTGTGTTGTCACTTATGGCTGGTGACTCTATTAGACTCTGCATGTCTCATAGAAAGAGAAGAGTTTCGTTCAAATCTTGTGATGATTGATGACCACTTCTATGCCTGGTGATGTCCGTCTGTCAAGTTACATAAATTTTTAGAGCAGTAGTTTTCTAATTTGAACAAATGTAAATTGGGAATAATATATATTATATACCTTACAAGGCCAACGTGTCAGTTTACTTTATAAATACCAGGTACCAGTTATCTGTCTGTAAACATGTATATACTGCCATGCCAGTATTAGGGATGAGTAAAAAAGCAAATTTCCATAATCTTCAAGTTTAATAAAAGAATGAGGTTATATTAAGATTGTCAGGGTAGTTAAGGGCACAGAAATATTCTTTGCAGGGCACAGAGATAAAAGTTATAACCCAAATAACAGAATAGCAATTTTGATTTTTTTCTTCATGAAGCTCCTTTATTCTCACAGACATGGGTATAAATAACAAAACCACAGTATCTACTGCACATCAATGTATCATCAATCTGTGCTTTGTTCATGAAGAAAGATAGGGACAGCTAAGAACAATCTGATTTTAGTGATTTATTGGACAGCTTAGTTATCCATCACCATCCCAGATCTATAAATTGAAATAATTATATCTTGGCAGATCACCTTACCTGGAAAAAGATTACCTAAAATGTCTTTTGTTTTAGCTACATAAGGTTAAATAAGTTCACCAAATTACTTTGTGGTTCTGTAACAAGTATGGAAAAGTGCTGGCACTCTAGACAATGTATCTGAGAAGATTCCATTTCTTTATTGTTAAAAATGAGATTGTTTCTGAATACAAAGGTATTAGCTATGCTTCAATGTATTCTGGGATTGTATGATTATAGCACAGTTTGTGTCACAAAATGAAATGACAAAGTGATGAAAAAGGATACTTATCTTTTATCCATAGATATTTCATGTAAGGAGAGAAGAATGGGTTCTAATGTGCTATATTTATTTATTTATAGGAATTATGTACAGTGAAGCAAAAATTGTACAAAATGGAGTATTAAACCACATTTAATAACTACTAATTTATTTAATTTGCAAACTGTAATGGGATAGATGAGTGAGGAGATTCTGGAAGGCTTGGGTTTTCTTACTTTGAGGAGGGGGAAAATTTTTCAAGCTAAAGCTATACATGACAAGTTTTCTTACGATCTACTAAAATTCATGTATTTTGGCTATAAAATTACCTATTATTTTATTAATCAGTACAGGCTAGTGTTCCTGATTTTTTTTTGAGGAGTTTGCATTTTCTAGCCCTTTCTTTCTAGGGTCTGAACACATAAATGCCTAATAACTGAAATTATGTGTTCATGGCTTACCTTATTTCTGCTTGTTTCTTCAGTCTGCTATATTCCTTTTGGAGCTTTGCATGTCCCAAATAGTAAAACAAATTAATATGTCTTTTGTTTTCAGCAGAACTATCTCCAGAGGTAATTGCCTATAAGTTAATGATTTAGGTTATTCTTCCCACACATGTCATATGCCATTGCTTGGCAGTATTTTGCTTACACTTCTTAGAGTATGAGACCTAGAAAGTACCTACAATATTCACAGCAAGGATTAGAGACACCTTGTTGAAAGCAAAACAGAAAGCTGAAAATAGCAAAGCCCACATTCCACTTTTTCTTCACTTCTTTTTCTCATTAGCACAGATTATTTTCCAGAAATGGCTTCTTACCAGATGATTCTCTGGCAAACATCTTTTTAACATTCACTTTCTCTTTTGAGCTAGTTCTAATTTAGCTGGTTAGAAGCATTGATTATTTTTTTAAAATTATTGAAATATAGTTGATTTACAATGTTGATTTAATTTCAGGTGTATAGCAAAGTGATTCATGTATATAATACATTCTCTTTCATTATAGTTTATTGCAAGATATTGAGTTTAGTTCCCTGTGCTGTACAGTGGGTCCTTTTTTGTCATCTGTTTTGTATATAGCAGTATATATATTTTAATCCCAGACTACTAATTTATCCCTCTCCCCCCCTTTTGATAACCATAAATTGTTTTCTATATCTGTGAGTCTATTTCTGTTTTGTAAATTAGTTCATTTGTATCATTTTTTAAAGATTCCACATATAATCAAAGTGCTGATTATTAATACTGCCCCATTCAGATACCTCAGCAAGAATCTTTTGAGAGTCAGCAAAAATCTGATGCCATGTTGAGCTTTGTGCAAAATAAACAAACAAACCAACAAAAACCAGTTCACCTTAAGGGACCATCACCTAAGAAACTTATAAAAATAATAAATTAAAATGTAGTGATTCATAAAAAATATTCAAAAAGTATGTGAAACGACATGCATGATTAAGAGAAACAAGTTTTAAAAGTCATAGTACAATTGTTGTTTGTTCCAGGACTGCTGCAGATACCAAAATCTACAGATGCTTAAATCCTTTTTATAAAATAGTCTAATAATTGCACATAAACTTTGAACATCCTTCCATTACTTTATCTTTAGATTATCTGGAATACCAAATACAGTATAAATGTAAATAGTTATAAATACAATATAAATGCCATGTAAATTGTTGCCACTGTGTGACAAATTCAAGTTGTATATTTGGACTTCCTGGAATTTTATTTTTCAAATATTTTTGGTCATCAGTTTTTGAATCTGGCAATGTGGAACCCAGGGATAAGAAGGCTGATTGTATCCACAAAAATACCTTAAGTTTGTGCAGAGTTAAGATATTACTCTTAACAAATAGTTATGCATTCTTACCACCCATGAAGCACTGTGTTAAAAAGAAGAGTAAGACTCAGTCTTTAAATTCATACAGCTCGAGTCTGGTGGAGAGAAATTCACATACGAATAATTTTAGTACCGGTCCCCCATGATCCACAGGGGATATTTTCCAAGACCCACAGTAGATGCCCGAAACCATGGTTAGTAACAAATCCTATATATACTGTTTTTTTATATACATGTGTACTTATGATAACCTTTATAAATTAAGCATAATTAGAGATTATAACAATAACTAATAATAAAATAGAACAATAACAATATACTGTAATAGAGGTTTTGTGAATTTGACCTCTCTCTTTCAAAATATTGTAATGTACTCATACTTTTTCTTGTGTTAATGCAAGATCATAAAATGCTTATGAGATGAGATGAAGTGACATGAATTACATAGGCATCGTGACATAGTGTTAGGCTGTTTTAATTTTCTGACGATACATCATAAAATGGATCATCTACTTCAGGGGATCTTGGATCATTGAGCTCTGATGACGTCAAAGGTTGGATGTCAGGAGGAGATGATGTTGATGGGTGGGGATCCGAGGTGGGATAGAGTAGAATGATGCAAGATTTCATCATACTACTCAGAACAGCAAGCAATTTAAAATGTATGAATTGTTTATTGTTAAAATTTTTCATTTGCTATTTTCAGAGTTAGGTTGATCGTGGATAACTGAAACAGAGAAAATTAAAACCATGGATGGGGAGGGGCTACTGTAATACATAAGAACTATTTCATAGAATCCTGTCTCTGATTCTTGGAAAGACAAAAAGTGGGGTGATTTTTCCCAGACTGAGGAAAAGTGTTCAAGAGTAGGCTTGACTAAAGAAGTGATACCTGGATGAATCTGGAAGGATGAGTAAATGTTTGCTAAGTTGACAAGAGGAAGAAAAATATTCCAGGCAGAGGAGCCAGCAAAAGAGAACCTGACTCACTCAGTGAAACGTGGGATGGGAATATGTAAGAATGTTTATAGGAAATAGGTACAAGCCAGATCCTGAAAAGACTAGGTTTACTTGCTATATTTAAAATTGTTTTTTTGTGGCTCATTTAAAATAGGAGATTATTACAGTTAACTTCTTTCTTTGAAAGAACACTCTGCCTAAAGGTTCTATAGGCGTAGAATGAGACTTGGAGGAAGGGTCCAGCTAGAAAGCTATTACACTTTATCTAAGTATAGTGGGGGCAAACTAAAGATGCGGAAGTGAAAATAGAAAAGAGACGGGTTACAGAGATATGTAGGAGCCAGAATTGGCAAAACGATGTCTGAATGGATATGGAATTGAAAAAAACAATAAATAAAAGATAATTCCTATGTTTGAAGATTGGATAACCAGGTGGATGTTCATTCCTCAAACCAAAAACCTAGTATATAAGAAGAGACGCAAGTTCAAGATGTGTATCGGGGGTGAGGGGTGCTGTACTTTATATTCTACTTGATGTCTAAGTCTTATTTCATGAGGAAACTGAGGCAGGCACTCATGAGAATTCATGAAGAATCCTAGAAGTAAATTCTTCTTAGTTCTAGGAACAACTGTTACTTTTATTCTCCTGTATTACTCTGTGGTATTGCTGAGCATACTTTTAAAGGAGTTCAAGGCTTTAGGTCCTTTCTTTCCCCGCTATCCAGGGGAATTTGATACCTCCCAGCAATTTATTTCAGATTCAAGCTTTTTTTGTTGGAATTGCAGAATAGTTAGACTGAGGTCAGATATCTCACTGAAGAAGCAGTGAGAAAAAAATTGAATAATAGAAAATTGGAATCCAGCAGGTGATCTGATAGAATTATAGAAGGTTTGTGGGACAAATAACATGGAAGCATTTCGTTCTAGAGACCCCTTACAGGCTGCCAGAATCTATTGCATTGTAGGGGACAAAGTATTAACTAGATTTTAAACTGCAAAACTCAAAGACTCAATCAGAGATTGATAAAACCACTGAAATTGTAGATAGCATAGTCATTGGGTCCAGATGATTTGGATGATGTATTCCAAAGCTCTTCCTTCCTTCTTAGATAGGAATGAATTAATGCCAGTGAAGTATGTCTCTCTGAGTAGATGAGCAAATTTTATGAATTTATGATACCATTGTAATCTTCATAACTCTGCAGATAGTCAAGGTCATATAATTTTTGTAATCAAACTGTGATCCTGGAAGCATGCCATGTAATATGCATTTTTAAAAAAATGGAACCTAGAGATTGTTGAATTAAGGATCCTCTAGTTTTCTAAGATAAAGAGAAATTAGCAAATGTATAATGATGGAAATGTTTTTCTAACACTCTGTTTAGGGCTTGAATCCGTATGCCTTTTTTAGGCACTTTCTCATCTCAAGGTGATCACATGTTGTATGTGTTCAGGACAAGGTTTTTTATGTCACTTTAGGCAAAATTAGATGTGAGGCACGTTTATCTTTAGCATCCAAATTTGCATTTTCCTTGCCTTTCTCCCCAGTCACACTGGCTGCTTTCCCATTCCAACCCCTCCAAACACACTCTATTATACTCTTTTCTTATTTTCTCTATCCTCGGTCTGACAAAAATTTCTTTCAAGAAGGCACTGCATAAACTCCTTCACTCTAGGATTTATATTTTTGATGAAGTTTAGAAAGTTAATAATTTTGGGGGGAGGGGAATTAGCTTTTCCTTTAGTCATAGGAAGGAAATGCTCATAAGAATGGAACTGAAAAGTGGTGGCAAACAAAGTGGGTGATGGAGAGAGACCCATCATTTCTCTTGTTCCTGCTTATCATTTCTGTGCAATGCACCAAATAGCCACCTACAAAACCACAGAATTGTCTTTTTCCCTGGTTCAGTAAAAAAATCTCAGATATGCTAAAAACTCTATGTAGAAAATGCAAAATTATTATTATCATATTTTTAAACAACAAATAAGAAAACTGAAGAAAGTGAAATAGAAACATTCTAATTGATAAGCTTTTTGAGGAAGTAATTAAAACCTCCATAAATAAACAAAATTAATACATATATATAATTTTATACCTACATTTTAGAAATATATGAATCTAGCTTTACTGATTGACTGAGTTAGTATCTAGATACAGAAAATCTGAAATTTTTCTGAAGACAGTATCAGAAGACCATGAATATGGATAAATATATAAATATGTATACATACATTAATTAACCAAAAATAATACAAGTAATCATTAAACAGATGGATACTTTTATTCATTCACTTTTAGTTCCTAGAGTAAAAATTTTCATTACAAACTCTTGTAATGTGATGTTTTAAAAATACAGAAATAGCTATTTATTCAGAGTACATTAAATACCTGTGACAAAGTTTTTATTCTTCTTTAGCTATTCTCCCTAGAGCCAATTTTCTTTCCTAAAAAAATCAGGTATGCATGGAAGACAATGCACATGGTGAGTAGGAGGCACAGGACCAGTTCAGTAAAACTGTCCTCATTTGGCCCTTTTTGAAGTTGAAGTTAGGATAATTTGAATGGTTATTTTCATCTTTAAAATGCATGCAAAGGACACCTAACATAATTTGCCTAAATAGAAGAATTTTAGAACATTTCTATGCCAAGTTATTTTCCCCCTATTATTGTCAATCCCAAATTCTCATCATTCAAAATTCCAGAGAAATGACTCCTGGGAATTTAACAAAACCTAATTTCTTTCCAGGGATCATTAACAGAACATTTTGTAGACTTAATCAAGGAGATACCTCATTTGTAAAATGGCTTAGTGGGAATGGCCATCTTCTACCCACCCTCACTTTCCTTATAATAACTGATTATGAGAAACCTCAGAAAATGGAGAGGGATAAACCCTAACAAATATAAGTGGCTATGGATTAAATAGCAGAAACTGAATAGACTACTCTATGAGAGGGATCACTAGCTTTGTGCAGTAAGGATTTTTAGAGAACACAACTTAACTTTTGGATTTGGATTTTGGATGTGTCAGACATTTCATAAAACAGAATCTCATGCAGCATAATCATAAACAAACAAAAACCTTTCTAACTGCAAGTTCTCTATTGCTTATATAGTTTACTTTAAAAAAGGATTTACATTCTATCTGTTGTGGTGGTTGTTATATAAGATATGAGATGGGACTCTAACATCTTAAAACAGCCACAATAATTAATGGTTCAGTTGTATGTGCTAAAGATTGTTTTGTTTTGCTCTACTGGCATTTTGGATCTGGCTTTAATTTCAGAATGTGATTTTTTTTTCTTGAACCACTCCAGAAATATCCATTTTACTAATTTTAGCATAGTCATCTCTTTCCTATATTAATTCTGTTCCTGTGGATTTAGTTTTTCAATTTGTTGATGTCAATTAGCCTCTTCGATTCAGTTTCAGTGTCTCCAAAAGACAAGTGATTGCCTTTGTACATGTCTAGAAGGAAGTAAATTACAGACTTGGAAAAATGGAGTCTATTTCTGAAGGTCTAAGGAGTCATGCTCTTTATCTGACATTGCTTTTGACTATAGTGAAGTATCAGGTGATTATTTGAGAGATGGTCTGGATCTGAGATAGGGGGTATTGAATGACTTCTCAGGGGCACTGCTCTGATTCTCAGGCTCTAGCTCCCGATCTCAGTCTGAGGGCATCCTGTCAGGGTGCCCACCTCAGAGCGCAGGGCTGACTCCTGCAGCTGAGTACCGGTACTCCAGCCTACTGCTCTGAGAGGAGGGAGGGTTACATTCGAGTAATTTTATTTTGACCATATCTCATGCTTTCCAGACTTCATTTCCTCTGTTTCTGGTTCTCTTGAGGATTCTGGAAGAAGAGAAATGTGTTTTATTACCGTTCATGTTTTCTTTCTTTCATTTTCTTTCTTCTTCCTTTATTTAAATGCTTCTCATTTCTGTTTTGTTCACTTGAGTACACTTTGCTTTCAGTCTACAGTCATCTGCTGTACAGCATCTAGAATACTCTCAACTCTCTTACTTTGATAGTGGTACTATGGACTTCTGATTTTGCTTGAAAAGCATTTTTATTGTGTAGTTTCCCATGAACTTGAGAAGGGAGGCTAGGTTTTTGGAACTAGTCTGTTTCTCACTTTCTGATATATTTTTCTCCCTCCAACTTTAGCATCACTTATTCTATCTGCCATTTATCTTCACCTATGATTTTGAAGGTGCATAAGATATATTAGTTTGGTATTGCTTATCTTTCTACCTGGTATTTATTTATATACTTTGGAAATTGATTTCTAAATTGTGTGAACAAATAATAAATTTTTCTATTATATGACTTCCCTTCAAATATAATTGTTTACTTTTGTTATCCATTTTTAGCCATATTTGCAAATTTGGTGAAAAATAAATATTTAACAGCTTTTTAAAAATTTTTTTCTTATATTGAGTTTATTTTGTTTGATTTTTGGCTGCTCCTGTGGTATACAGAAATTCTTGACACTGGGATTGGAACTGTGCTACAGCTGCTACATGAACCCTTGCAGTGACAACACTGGATTCTTAACTCACCGAGCCACACAAGAATTCCCTCAATAACTTTAATAACCACTATTTGCATTTTTAACTTAAGTTTGAGAGTTTTGTTTTGTTTTGTTTTGAGGGGTGGGTTTGGCACACCTGTGACATGTGCCTGTTCCCAGGCCAGGGATAGACCACAGCAGTAACTGGCGCCACAGCAGTGACAATGCCAAGTCCTTAACTGCTAGGCCACAAGGGAACTCATGAGAATTCTTTTGCTTTGATGAATGAAAACCTGAATTTCCTCTTCCCCTACCCTGAGGTATATGTTATTCTCTTAGAGAATATATATTCTCTAAGTCCTTGAATTTCTGGGAATGTCCATGCATTTCTTTCACACAAGAAAAACCACTTGATGTTTTTCCAATGTGGACTCTTAAAGGGTGAGCATTCTGTTGATATTTTCTTCATCCTACACTCTTGAATCTATATACTGTTATGTCTCCTCAATGTCCAGCCCACAAGGGAAAGCTAAAAGCTTGTATCCATCCTTGTATTATTTCTTAAATTCTCTTAATATCATCTGTTATTTTAGAAATGTGTTTAAAGGAAAAAAAATGCTGCTCTGGACATCCAGAGGAGCTTTCACAGTGGAATGAGGTAATCTTCAATGCCTCAAAAAACATAGCGGTTGGTTCCTATCAGAAGCACAATTTTTAAAAAATGATCTACTCTAACTTTATTGATAACAAATCATCTAATTCTAGCCAAACCATTTCAGCTTGGTATAAAGAACACAGTCTCTAAGAACTACTTTGTTTACCCATTGTAAAGAACATTATGGCTTCTGTTATGTTACCTTAAGTAAGGGATTAAAATTATGCAAATTGTAGAATGTCTTTAAAATAACCATGTAATAAGTTATATAAAAATATGATTGAATCAAACACCATATGTATATTTTATATGGGCTTCTAATTTTATCAGAGATCCTTATAAGAATTTCATTTTAAGGAGAACAAATGTTAATATAAATTACTGTGTTATTATTGCTTATATAAGTATGAAAAACTAATTTCCTTGAAAGTATGTATGTAAATAATTTAGAAAGAAATAATATGTAATAACAGACATCTAATATCACACAAAAACATTACAAACAACATGGACAACTAATTATTTATAAAAATTACAACACTCAGCCAACTATCTGTCAGGAACTAAGTTTTCCCAAGCATTATGTGTATTCTGTTATTCCCTTTCACCAAATAGATATTTAGACTTTTAAAAACCAGTTTCAAAATACACAGGTAACCTTTTTATAGTCTGACAATTTGAATGGACATTAATTTAAAAAAATAGAGAAAAGCAACTTTTTCCAAGAAACAGAGGCAGATACCCCAAGCAAAACAACCTACTTAATTATAGTTGCATTATTATGACAGAAACACTAGAGAGTTCTGAGTTGTATAAAGAGAACTTTTGGACACAAAATTCTTTGAGGCCTCATTAATCTCTGGTAACATCTCTAAACACAAGAAAGACAATCTAGTATTGTGAAAAGACTGTGGAATGAAGATGTCTGCAACAACTCTAAGAAATTTGTGGAGTTTCCTAATGTAGGTTCAAATACAGAGAAGTACGAGTGGGCTTAACAAATTATAACACTGAACTAAAATTTGATAATAATATCTATCACGCAAATTCATACTTTTCTTTGTATCACAAAAATTGTAAATGCACAGTAAAGTCTCAATCAAAGAAAAATGAGAATGTTGAAGAAGTCAGTTTGGTATCTGGAATGTAATATTATTTTATTTCATTTTATTTATTTATTTTTTTGTCTTTTTTTTTTTCGGGGGGCCACACCCACGGCACATGGAGATTCCCAGGCTAGGGGGTCAAATCGGAGCCACAGCCACTGGCCCACCCACAGCCTCAGCAACGCAGGATCTGAGCCACATCTGCAACCTACACCACAGCTCATGGCAATGCCAGATCCTTAACCCACTGAATGAGGCCAGGATCAAATCCATGTCCTCATGGATGCTAGTCTGGCTCGTTAACCACTGAACCATGATGGAACTCCCTGGAATATAATATTATTTTAAAACCCGCAGTATATGCAAAGATCTTCATCTTACAAAAGCAAATTTGACTCTATCTAATATAAAAAGAAGTAGATTTCAAATTGATTCATGTTTAAGACATAGCACAAAGTTTAACAATCAAGGCAGCATTTGAATCTATCTTTATAAATTCAAATTCACATTCTGCACTAATTGTATTTGGAAATATGTTGTTCACAATGGACATTACCATGGTAAATGCATGTCCAATGAACTGATTTTATGATTTTTTAACTAATTTATATGTACTCACTGGGCATACTAACTTTTCATATCACTTATATATGGAAAAAAAAACCAACATGTCAGAACAAAATGACTGTTTGGTCAATGCAATAATTATGTTACTCACTGTAAAGTTATAAATGGGAATTTTGTTTTTGTATGTCAGTATCAATCTCTAGAGTGCCTGATATATAGTAAGTGTTCTCTCTATATATATGTGTGTGTGTGTATTTTTCACTCTAAATTCTCTTATTTTTATTTCATTTGTTGATTTCTTTTTGTATAATACACTATGGTTCTTTAGTTTAAGCTAAGTATCTCAAGTATACTATGTTCAGGTCTTTGAAATGATTCATTTTCTGAGTTGCCGAAGTAAAGGGACTGACCTTAGGTAGTATTGAGTTCAAGTTAAATGCCATCTCAGGGAGATATATCTTGGTTGTTAGTGATCTTTTACTAAGTGATACACCCCATTTTTTCATGGTGACAAGGACATTTGGACCCAGTAAGTAGAGGGAGCATAGTTTAAAGGTTTTATATGAATATTTCCCTACAAGAAGTTTGCAGCTCTTGCACAAATGGAACTTTTCTGTCAATATATTTAATAACATACACAAACATTTTAAAAAAGATCTAATATCCTCGTGACTTCTTAAGTATCTTGAGATATAGAAACTCCCTAAACCAAAAAAACTGAATTGAGCTTTTGATCAAAATACAATAAAACACATAATTTATCTCTGCCCATGGCATTCTGAAAGAACATAGAAATGGAAAAACTAAACTATAAAACAGTTTCCAGTGACTGAGCATCAGACAGTGAAGGATGGTGATCTCTAAGCGATGGAAATAAATGATTTGAGCCCCATGATTGTGCCGGTTTACTCCCTTGAGTTCCCAGGCTGGGACACAGGGAGAGGACTCAGGCAAAACCCACAGGACACCTTGAGTTGAGCAAAGAGAAAGTTCCCAAGAGGAGGTACAGCAGGTAGAGAGCTTCCCTTCAAGAGAATTTCAGAGAACTTTAGAAAGCTTCCTCCAGTATTCAGACAAACACTTGTAAGTGAGTGCATATGAGAAAGTGCCCAAGGCTGTGGACTTTCCCAAAAGGATTAGAGCAAACAATCTAGAACATCACACAGAGAGTAAAAGAGTGCCTGTTCCCACCAGTCAGCTCAGAAAACTTCATAATTCACAGTAGAGAGGGCAAAGTACTCACACAGGTTTTTATCTCAATAGTCGTGAATAATTATCTTTAGATAGCACTGCTCTGTTTCTGACTAATAAGCCTCAAAAGCAAGCTACTAAATGCTTAAACTTTTTAAAACAAACCTAATTTTGTCTTAAAATCAAGGGTATTTATAGAAATATAAAAATATTCAAAACCCAACAAAGTAAGATGAACAGTATCTGACATCAACTGAAAAGTTACCAAAAATGAAAAAAAAACAGGAAGCTACAAACCATAATGTGGATAAAAACTGACCCATAACTAACAGAGATGTTAGAATTAGTAAACAGTGGCATTAAAACAATGTTATACTGCATTCCATTTCTCCAAAATTTAAAGATCTATAGAAAAAAATATTTTAAAAACTCAAATTAGACTTATAGAATTGAAAACTATATAGTGTGAGGTAGAAAATAGACTGTGCATTAATACTAGATTACATATCATAGAAAAGGTTAGTGGAATTGATGATATAACAATATAAATTATCCTAACTGGGAGAGAATAAGAGACAGAATAAAAACAAATGAACAAAATGAACAATGCCAATGAGCTATGGGACAATTTCATGCTTCTTAACATATGTGTATCTGGAATCCTCAAAGGAATGGAAAGGAGAAACAGAGAGAGGAGGGTCAGGAAACAAAATATTTGAAAAAGTAATGACCAAAATTTTCCTAAATCTGATGGCAACTATGAACGCATAGAGCCAAAATTCTCAATGAATGCCAAAGACAAGGAATGTGATGGAAACTAAACAGATGTACATCATATTAAAGTTGTACATACTCAGTAATAGAGAGGATTTTAAAGGCAGTTATATGTAAATATGTTACATACAGAGGAAACTTAAAGATAAGGCTGACATATTACTTGTTGAGAACAATGCAACTACAAATATATGTCACTACTTGTACACATATATTCATGAAAGTTTATAATATCCCCAAAACCCAGAACACAAATGTCCACAAAAAGGTGAATATATACTAAGTTGTGTTATATCCATGCATACTACTTAGCAATGAAAAGGTACATGCTCTTGATAATGCTACAACACAGACAAATCTTAAAATAGTTATCCTGAGTTAAGAAGCCAGGCCAAAATTATGTTCTTTATATTTTCATTTATATAATTTCTAGAAAGTAGAAACACATCCATAGCGACAGAAAGGCATTTAGTGGTTGCCTAGAGATAAAGTAGAGGGTAGACAGGAAGAAGACACTGAAAGGAACCAAAGGAAATTTTTTAAGGTAATGGATATTTCATTATCTTGATTGGGGTAATTGATTCACAGATGTATAGGTTTATAAATATGTATAAAATTGTATAGTTTAAATATGGGTAGTTCATTGCATATCAACTGTAATGCAATAAAGTTGTTAAAATTAATCCAACTATCAGTAAATTTAATTATAGTTAGGGAAAACTGGAGATTTAAAAAATTTCAAAACATGTTAAAAAATGGATATATAGAAAGATAGAATTCCATAGTTGGTAAAAATCTTATAGAGTACCTAGTTTGAAATCCACAATGCCTGAGTCATGATTACAGAATTTAAGAAAGTTGGAAGAGCTATGTGGGATAGCATATCCATACTTATTATGATATAGATAAGGAATTGAAGTCCATGAAAGTTTATTGATTTGTGAGAAAATATCTCCTGATTCTCAGTTGACAGCTGTTTCAATTTCTACCATCTTGTCTCAATTAATTTGTATATCATTCTTTTGTACATTCAATTATGTTTTTCTCAGAACATAATAGTGTACATTAGCATTGATTGTATCTCAATTAATAAAAATTGATGAATTACTGTCATTTGTCAACTGGTGGAAAATTAAATGCTTCATTTCTTGGGAATATAAACATTTCAACAGATTTACAAGATTTGATCTTTACTTTTACTTAGCCTTGAGCTTCACATTCTTCCTGAATTTTTTTTTTTTTGGAGTCCTTTTGTTTTAGACTATTTGGACAACTATATTCTTGGTTTAGCCATTCTTATCTGGTCCTCTTACTTGATTTTTGAAAAATTTCAATTCTCTGTTTCTGGGTGCTTCTCAATTTAATTCATAGCTGTGGGGTGAACTTTGCTAAAGTTTTGTTTCAATATATTGCTCAAAATTTGGTGGGATTCATTGTTTTTTATTTTAAATGTCACGTTTTTATTAGTATTGAATGATCTTGATATTTAGACACAAATTACCCTTATGTTCTTTATTCCTGCTCTTCTTTATACTTTGAATTAGATGCTGATATTTCCCCAAAGAAAAGCCCTAGACATTTATACGATGCTGTTTAGAACATTCCTGATCTTGATAATACACTTATTGTGATCTCATGAGTGTTCACATTCCAGATTAAATATCACTGTCCACAACTTCTAACAAGAACTGCCTACTCATACACACCACAAGTGATACCTCCTTTTCTTGGATTTAATTTTGTTTCCTTGTGTTAAATTATGCATTTATTTTTTTTTCCTTTTTAGGGCCACATATGCAGCATATGAAAGTTCCCAGGTTAGGGGTTGAATTGGAGCTGCAGCTTCAGCCTATGCGACAGCCATAGCAATGCAGTATCTGAGCTGAGTCTGTGACCTACACCACAGCTCAAGGCAATGCTGGATCCTTAACCCACTGAGTGAGGCCAGGTACAGAACCCATAACGTCATGGATTCTAGATGTGTTTGTTATTGCTGAGCCACAATGGGAACTCCAGTGCATTTAATTTTGACTAAAATATCTACATCAGTGAACATAGATGTAGGAATATATAGGAATAAAATTTTATTTTATTATTATTATTATTATTACTATTTTTTGGTCTTTTTGCCATTTCTTGGGCCGCTCCCACTGCATATGGAGGTTCCCAGTCTAGGGGTTGAATCAGAGCTGTAGCCACCGGCCTATGCCACAGCCACAGCAATGCGGGATCTGAGCCGCATCTGCAACTTACACCACAGCTCACAGCAATGCCAGATCCTTAACCCACTGAGCAAGGCCGGGGATCGAACCTGCAACCTCATCATTCCTAGTCGGATTTGTTAACCACTGAGCCATGACGGGAACTCCAAGGAATAAAATTTTAAACACAACTTCCTGTATGTTCAGCTAGGGATAGTCAATGGTACATGTGATTACACCAGAGGAGGTTGCACTAAAAGGGTGTAGCCTTTATTAATGTTGTAGTCCTGATCCCATAAATTGTACCCTGACCTCCAAAAACCAGAGTACTTTATGTAATTTCTATCATTTCCCATCTTTCTGTTACATAATGTAAAACAGAAAAAAAAAAAATATCCATTTCTGGTGCTAGCGGATAACAGCCATTAACTTGCAGAATTAAAGGCAAGTTGAGGTCTCTGAACTTCCAGCACTGGCATAAAACTGTAGGATAGTTCACAGGAAAATAACAGTATGTATATAAAACTTTGATGGAAACTCAGCAGTAAAGCCAAGGACTTGAGCAATTATAGAAAATATTTAAAATGTTCCATTTTTATACTTTTGTATAAATATACACAAAAGCATCTGAAGCAATCCACCAAAGAGGATGATCCAGACGGGACTGGAATGGAAATGTGTTACTTATATCTGAATAAGATTGTAATAAGCCATTTCCAAACTAAAAAAGATGATAAGAAATCAGAATGAATTTCATTTGTGCATGAAATAGCTCAGGTAAACTGGTATTTGTACTCTGGGCATTTTTTTTTTCCCTCTATGAGGAATGAGGGATCAAGAGGGGTAAGCATGGTGGCCTGTGGTCTTGCGTTGAATCCAGGCCTCATTTCTCCTTTATCTCCCTACCTCTCATCTAAGGAAAGGTATTCTGTACATGATCTTGGTATTATCCCATGATTGCACACTGGAATTTTAAGCCAAAAAAGCAGAATGATGAAACACATTCATTTATTGGTCTGTGTCTTAGGTGCACTTTGTACTTCACAATGAGGGTGGTTTGTGGAGAACATGGTGGAGATAACTAAGTATTAAACTTAATTCCTCAAAATAATCATCACACATTCAATTTGTCTATTTTTAAAAGTTTGCAAGTCATTTTAACATAAATAATCTCATTTGGGAATCATTGCAGTGTTTAAGAACAAATGTTCTGAACCAGTCCTAGTGATTAGCGTTTGGGATAAATGGTGAAAAAAATAACATCGTCCCCAGACTCATGGTCATTTTAGTCCCATAAGAAAACTAAAAAAGTATATACTTTCAAAGTGTGTTAAGGCATGTAAAGAAAAGAAAAAGGTTCTAGGAGAGAGAATAGTAAAATGGAAATTGTTTTGGAGAGTCATGGTGATCACTTTAGAGATATGTCGGAGTCTTCACATCTAGTTAGGCAGCAGAACTGAAATTTAGCAGAAATTTCTGAAAATGATAATTAACATTTGCTTAGTTCTTTTCAAAGTGCTTTCATGTATATAATCTCATTTAATAAGCACACTATGAGGTGGGAAACTTGGGAAATGATTGATGAGTAGGAAATTTGCCATCCTCCTTTTGAATAAAAGTCTACTATTAATTGCAAGAGAAAAAAATCTGAGATTAGGTTAAAGACATTCTGAGTGGCATGTGAATTGTTTGTAGATAAAATATTCAATAAGATATTTCCCATTTGAACAATGCTGAGAATGAATGTGTCATCCAAATATTCAGAAGCATGTGATTAGATGCTAATAATTTACCTTAATTGAGCCTACTCTGTGTCTAGAGCTTTGTGTGAGGTATTTTAAGAAGAAAAATGACAGCATAGAGAAATAGCGAAGTTCTAAAACATTCAAAAAATCTTTCAGTAGGGACTTGGTGTACATACAGCATATTTAAATGTTTCTAAGCAATGTATTTGTATGTGTATAGCAGTGTGCATATATCAGTATATAAATAGATAAAATATATACTTATGTATGCATATATATAGGCCATAATACATTTTAATTCATGCAGCCTGCATTGAATTATTTTCCTTCCATTAAAAATGGCAATATATATTAGCTTACCTAAAATACTGCTAATTCAGTTACTAGATCTTAGTTGAAACTGTGTCAAAAAAAACCCCATTAAAAATAATACATTAATATTAGAACAATTAGATGTTCACCTATAAAATAGATCATAGGTTTAAATGCAAAATTCAAAACTGTAAAACTTAGAACATAGGAGAAGCCCTAGATAATCTTGGGTGTGATGATGCATTTTTAGGTACAACATCAAAGGCAAGATCCATGAAAAAATAATCAATAAACTGGATTTTATTAAAATTAAAAACTCCTCTGCAAAGTACAGTGTCAAGAAAATGAGAAGACAAGCCATAGACTGGGAGAAAATATTTACAAAAAATATATGACGACAGATGGTTATCCAAAATGTGCAAAGAACTCAACATTCAGTAAAAAGAAAACAAATAGGAGTTCCCGTCATGGCTCAGCTATAACGAACCCAACTAGTATCAGTGAGGATGAGGATTCGATCCCTGGCCTCTCTCAGTGGCTTGAGGATTGGATCTGGCATTGCTGTGGCTGGGGTGTAGGCCAGTGGCTACAGCTCCGATTTGACCCCTAACCTGGGAACTTCCACATGCCGCAGATGTGGCCTTAGAAAAAAATTAGAACACTCTCTAATACCACACACACACACACACACACACACACACACTCAAAATGGATTAAAGACCTAACTGTAAGACTGGATACTACAAAACACTTAGAGGAAAACAGGGCAAACACTCTCTGACATAAACCATAGTGATATCTTCTCAGATCCACCTCCTAATGAATAATTTCTTTATTAGTACTTTAATTCTTTCTATTATAATATAAACCCATAAAGTCACTGTCTTTGTATATTTTGTTTTATGCTATAGTCTTAGCCTAGGGGAAAGTTGGTGCTCAATAAATATTTGTTGAGTGGTTTAAAGAAAATATTCAGACAATATGTTGTAAAGAGAAATGTTGATAGGTTTTTACTATCACAAGTGTATACCTCTTTATATATATAGATTTTCTATGCAGGGGTAAAAATACGCTAGCTGTTATTCCAGTACTTTCCCCCAAGGAACAGTGATATAATCAGCACTTACAGTGCAGAAGCAAACAAATAAAGAGGATTTTATGCAAGTTTTTTTCTTTTGGTAATTTGAACTAATAGTGTTGAGTCTTGGATGTTTACTCAGTGTTTCTAGAGATGGGAATGAGTCAGCTTCTCTAATACATGAAAATAAAATATTAGTTTATTCAAGTTATATAGAAGAAAAGGTGGACACGATGGGTAATATTTCAAATGTTATAGAATAAACATAAGATAGCAGCCTAGAGCAAGAATGAAACCCTCATTTGACAAGATGGTGATCTTTATTTAAACGTTATTCATCTCTTGTGACAAGGAGAGGCAAACACTGATGAATGCAATAGGAAAAGCAGCCTAGGTTTAGAGATACATAAGTTCATTTATTTTTAACTCTCTGAGAGGATAAAAAAGTTCATAGACTCAGATCAGTAAAAAATCTGAGATGCCACCTGCAACTCCCTCATTAGCAGAAGAGGAAGCTGACACACAGAGAAAGAAGAGAGGCAGATAAATGAAGAAGCCAAAGCTGACTCTCTGCTGCTGATCATCAATTCCAGCTTCACCACTGTGCCTTCTTCATCACAATGCAGAATAAAATTAAAAATCAATCAAAATATGCTTTACAAATGATAGATAAGTAAGAACAAGAACAAAACAGTTTATATCTAGCAATAAACAGATAAACACAATCAATCACAATAAACAGAGTAATAAGAGCTGCTAGAAGGAATGGTGATAAATTCATGTATTTAGAAGTGCCAACAATGTTCTTGTTAGGGCAAGTATTTGTTGATCTTAATAATTTGATATCAAGAGGTGCTAATTTTTAAGGTTTCAGATGGCCCAAAACCTTACTTCATAGTTGGATAGGGCTGTTTGTGAAAAAAAGCTTTGGCTTTTGTTTTGTTTTAATTTGTTCTGTTGTTTGTTTGTTTCTTTTTTATATTTCACAGGTTTCTCAAAGACATCCTGTACCTCACACTCCTGTTTTTATATTACATGTAAAATTTGTCCATAATAATTGATGTAAATATATCTGCTAGAATTTTACATTTATGTAAATATGTTCATTTACTTGGAGACAAAAATAAGAATTATAAGAATGTGAAGTCTACTTTTCAAAAGATCTTTGGACAGTGGGGCAGAAAATTGTTTTCTCGAGTGATTTACATTGAATATTTACATTGATTCTAGCAGAAAATTGTGGCTAGATGATCCTTTCAGGCTAATCATCTCTTATTTGAGAAATTGGACTAGAAAGCCAAATCCCTCTTTCTTCATGTGGCAGCTATTTGACCTCAGAGAAGTTATTTAACCTCTCTGTAAATCAGTTTTCTCATTGGTAAATGGGGATAATGACAACATCTACCTCAGAGGGTTGCTGTGAGGATTAACTGATTTAATATTTGCACAGTGCTTAGAATATGTCTGGTACATGGCAAGTACAAAAACAAAGGGCAAATGCTTTTATTGAGAACCCACCCCAGCTCAGCTTGATCCTCTGCTGGTCCTTTTCCCTTCCCTTGCCCTCCCTCAGTTAGGTGATAATCCCCAGAATGCCATTCATGAAGTTCCTGCCTGCTAATCTTTGACTCAGGATCTGCTTCTCGGGGAAGCCAATCTGTGTCATCCTCTCTCAATGGTCTCTCTCTGGAGCCAAGAAGGATCATAACTCTTCAATTTTGTGACTATTAAACAAGACTCTAATTTCTAACATTAAAAATGTATAACCTCTCTCTCCTGTTTCTTGATCCTCTTACATGGCATGGGGAACAGACACAGAGACTAAGAGAATGGGAACAGAAAAAACACAGGCAGAAGCCAGAGTCTGTCTTAGGAAGGCAAGACTGAGATGCAGTTCAAGTTTGCCTTTGCCTTCACGCCCCCTTTCCTTGGCTATTTTCTCTGTTTTTGAACCCCTGCCTCCTAGTATAAAAAACAAACAAAAAAGTAAAAAGAAAAAACCCTGCTAAAACTGCTTGATTTTTCTTATCATGTTAGAGTTTTTGTTTCGGAGAGTCACAGAACTAGGAAGATGAGATTTTTATTTAGAAGTTTTGTCACCCCACTTTAGCTTACTTCTAAACCTAGATTCACGTGTATGACAAAGAAAGGAAACTAGAAAAGAAGGTGAAGAAAATTGTAAAGTTATAAAGAGAAGGAAGAGGAGAGGACAGAGAGAGAAGGTATAATAACTAGAAGAAGAAGAATCTAGACAAGAATTTGAAAAAAGGAGATGCAGATATGGTGTGAAAAAGGTAGGATGATGAAAAACACAGGAAAAGTGTTGGGTGAAATTGTATGTTTGTGTGAGAAGGATTTGAGTCTTTGGAGTTCCAGTCGATGGAAATTCAAAACAGGCTCTCTGTTTTGTCATCCATGTCAGGTTACAACTTTATCTTTAAACAATGGGTTGCTACGTCCTCCAATTTTTCATCCTTAGAGGATGAAAATCTCTAGGAATACCAGATTGTCACTTCCTAGGAGTGCAAATGAGCCTACAAGTATTTCCCTTCTGATATCTTATATGAATGTCAGCCTGGACCCATGGATCAAACCGCATGGTTAAACACTTTCCAAATTGCCATGCTAAATGAGTATTGCTTACTGGAAGTGTATCAAAATTTGTAAAATTATTCAGTATGTGGGAAATAAGTACAGCATAGGTTATGTTATAGTTTAATAACTGGAGCCATAGTTCTAGGAGCTACTTGCAAAATAAATCAAGATATTAGTGGGAAAATGTCTGAAGAATCATAGAATAAAAAATTGCATTTAATCTGAATTATAAATAAATAACTGTAAAATAGAGGAACAGTCACACACCTTTGAAAAAGTAAATGAAAACAGAAAATCAAGTAGTTTATTTGTAGGCACATTGATTCATGCAGATAAACACTAAAATTAATTACATAGAAATCTAGAAAAATCATAGGCATCACCAGAGACTGACATTTTGAGATAGGTATATGTTTTTAAAGACTGACATTTACTATTAATTAGAACTACATAAGAATAATTTAAATTTGATTTCAATAAAATTTTGGTGGCAAACATGCTAAAAACTGAAGAAATTAATACACTGTTAAACTCAGAATGTTTTTAAAAAATCTTTTTAATTTTTATTTTATTTTATTTTTTACAGCTGAGAGTAGGAAGCAAAATTGTAGTTCACTCTTAATTATAGAGTTGCAAAAGGAACACTGTAATTAGAGCTGTGAAAATTGTCTGGTGACAAATTTTCTTTGTAGTTTGAAGGAGTGAAAAATCCTATTGATAGTTTTGATATGCATTTCATCAAAGTGCACCAAAGGGACACACTAACTTCTTAATATTTCTCTGACACTTTGAATGTGACAACTGCTAATTGTTATCGTTTTAGCACGTGCTAGTTGTTTTAAAGTGTTCAGGTTTTCATTTATATAAGGTCTACTCTTTTATATCTAGAATTTTACATCTAGAAGATGAGAGAAGTGGCCAGGATATGAATACAAACTGAATGCTAGAGTCCAAGCTCTTACCTCTTAATTTTTATATCACAGAAAAATACTCCCTGCTTGTAGTAGACAGTAAATGATTTGTAACTAGTTATCTGATCTAATTCCCTGATTTCAGCAGAGTTTTACCTAAACTATGAAAGATAGATGACTACTTTGTAGTCTAAAACCTATTAAGATCTTGCATGTTAGCCTGTTCCAATGTTAATCACTTTTATTAAGAAGATGGTTGAGGAGTTCCCATTGTGGCGCAGCAGAAACGAATCCTACTAGTACATATGAGGATGTGGGTTTGATCCCTGGCCTCATCTAGCAGGTCTAGGATCTGGTATTGGCGTGAGCTGTGGTGTAGGTAACAGATACATCGTGGATCCCACAGTGGCTATGGCATAGGCTGGCAGCTAGAACTCCGATTCATCCTCTAGCCTGGGAAATTCCATATGCCACGGTGCAGCCCTAAAAAGCAAAAAAAAAATAAAAATAAAAAGAAGATGTTGATTCTCTAATCTATTATAATATTCACTGAATCAGCTAAGGAAAACTCTAGAAATAAGATGTATTTAATTTTAATTTTAAATTTTTTATTTTAAAATTTATTGATTTGGTCTTTCTGGTTTTATTAACTTATGCTTATAGGAGACTTTTTTCACTATTTTTTCATAAAAACTAACACAACTCATGGGTGAAAGATTTGAGAAAATAGGGAATTGACTAAATAAATTGGTAGGATGATAGTAAAATGAATTTCTTCTTTGATTTTTGTTGTTATTTTGCAATATAGTACAGATCAATACAAAACTTTAAAGCAAAATTTAGAAAAAAAATAAACATACAGATATGGAATTTAAGTGTGTTTATGGGATCTTAAAGGATGTTTTATCCATTTCTTACTTCAAGTTCAGAACATACTCCAGGCGCAATTTATGGCAGTCTTTGGGAGTAACTTTCTTCTACTAAGGAGGGATATGGGGAACTATACCCAAATCTCATTATGTGATCAGGAGGGTGTAAATCCTCCTCTGGTCATTCATTACAATTCCTGAAAATGAACAGGCTTGTTTTCTTATTTTTTATATTGTGTTTAATCAGGAAGAATCAAGACATATTGCTTCATATTAAATAAAATTAACTCATACTCAACTGGAAATGATACATACCTACAAATTCTGTCTCACTGATCTTCTCCTAGTTAAATAAACATATATTTTAAACAAAATGTCACTTTTTATTACAAAAAAGACAAACCTGAGAAGATCTTAGCATACCTACTAGAGGGAGGTGGCCAAGAGAGCGGAGGAGAAAGACCCTGAATCCAAAAAGACAAGTAGCAAGTGTTGGTGTGGATGTGCAGAAAAGGGAACCCTTGTGCATGTAAACTGGTACATCCACTATGTAAAAGAGTATGGAGATTCCTTAAAAATTAAAAATAGAACTACCAGGAGTTCCCTCCTGGCTCAGCAGGTTAAGGATCTGGTTACTATAACACGGATTAGATTCCTGGCCTGAGAATTTCAGCATGCTGCAGAAAAAAACAGAAGAGCCAAAAAAAAAAAAAAAACCCAAAAAACCACCATGATCCAGCAATCCCACTTCTTAATATTTACCCAAAGAAAACAAAAATACTAATTCAAATGTACTAATGTATCTCTATATTCATTGCAGGATTATTTACTATATCCAAGATATAAAAAAAGTAAGAGCTCATCAATAGGTGAATGTGTATATATATATATATACATTAGAATATTACTTAGCCATAAAAAATGAAATCTGGCCAATTGCTACACAATAGATATATCTAGAGGTTGTTACACTAAGTGAAATAAACCAGACAGAAAGACAAATACCATATGATTTCACTTATATGTGGGATCTAAAAAAAAGAAACAACAAAGAATATAAGAGGAAAATTGGCTTGTAGATACAGACAATAAAATGGGTGGTTGTCAGAGGGTAAGAGAGTGGGGGATGAGAAATAGGAAGGGGATTAAGAGGTACAAATCTCCAGATATAAAGTAAATAAATCATGGGATTGTAATATATGTATAAGGAATATGATTGATGATACTGTAACAACCTGCATGATGACAGATGTTTACTAATCATATTGTGATGATCATTTCATAATGTATGCAAATTTCAAATCCCTATGTAGTACACCTGAAACTAACATAATATTATTAAGGCAATTACATTTCAATTAAAAAAAAAAAGGGAGTTTCCATTGTGGCTCAGTGGGTTACAAACCCGACTAACTAATCCATGATGATGCACGTTCAATTTCTGGACTTGCTCAGTAGGTTAAGGATTAAGCATTGCCTTGAGCTGTGGTGTAGTTTGCAGATGCAGCTCAGATCCTGTGTTGCTGTGACTGTGCCACTGGCTGGCAGTTGCAGCTCTGATTGGACCTCTTGGCTGTTAATTTCCATATGCTGCAAGTGTAGCCCTTAAAAAAAAAAGGAAAAAGAAAAAAGAGATACTTATTAGAAAATAAACATTAAAAGACATACATAAGTAATTACATATTAAAATATTCTATTAAGAATACATCCTAAGAGAAGTTCTTTCTGTGGCACAGTGGGTTAAGTATCTGTCATTGCCACAGCTGTGGAGTAGGTTACAACAGCAGCTCAGATTAGACCCCTAGCCTGAAACTTCCATATGCTGCAGGTGCGGCCATCAAAACAAACAAACAAAAATCTTAACAGTGTTCTACTTTTCTGCTTCTTCATATTTCCATGTGATTTTAACCCAACCTTAGGTTACTTTCAGGAAATCGTTCTTAGGCCTGCTTTATTCCTTTGCTTATTCTCTGCCATGGCCTTTCTCTGTCTGCTTAATGACAGCCACCCTTAAAGCCATCTGAAGCCAAAGGACTGACTGGAAAAGACATGTTTGATTTTTTTTTTTTTTTGCAACAAACAGCAAAGCCAAGGGCCTTTTCTTTTACCATCTTTTTGGGGCTTTTGTTGCTCAAAGCTCCTTTTTTTTTTTTCCTCTTCTAAATTTCATCTGACTGTCTCATAAGACCCTTTGCTATTCAAAGTCTTTTTCATTCTCATTTTCTGCTGTTTGGGCTGCAGGTATCACTGGCTTTTCCACCCCTGGGAAGAGCTTAAGGTCTGGATCCTCTATGCTGTCCTCAAATTTGTTCCCAAGCCAGCTAGTTTATTCCCTTACCTCATTGTTTTCTGAAATTACCTTGTTAAAAGCAGAAAGGAGAAGCCAATGTTCTCTAACAGACTGACTCTTTTTCCCACCACTTCTCCTAGTACTTTCCACTCAGTAGGAATTTTGTAAGCCTTTGATTTATCTAAGATGCTGTTTTTCCAAATCCTTTGCTGTGGTGTGAAAAGGATTTTCAGCTTTCCCGTTTGCTAAATCTGTTTCCTTGTTGCCCAGTAAATGACAGCTGAGTCAAAGTCATGACTTTTATTTATTCATTATCCCTAGAACTTTAGCATGGCTTTTAGACTAAAATTTCTTATGTAAAAGAGCAAATATTTTTTCTTTTATATTTTCTTAGTGCTTACCATTGAAAGTTAAATAGAGCATTTATTATAGTATTTTACATAATTGTTTGAAGGATGACATACAGCACCTTTTCAAAGATTTTTTTTTTTTTTTCCCCTGGCTCAAGTCTTAATGATAAACATCCTACCATTCATAGTTTAGGAATGTACAAGATGTTTAAAGAGAATTTAATCTATTTTTAAATAGTGGTGATTAAGAGTTTTTTGACATTTATTCTTAAAAATTTTAATTGTAAAAATGCTTTTTACTTTCATCTTATGTGTTTAACAAAATTAAATTACTCACACACATTAAGTTATGTAAAATGAGTTCAGAATTTTTTTTAGATTTATCCACTTAGGAGACAATGCATATTTAGGCTGCGTTAGAAGAAAATCTATGTGACATTTTAAGAGAAAATACAATTAAATCGAAGAAGAAGATGATTTTGCAAAACTTATTCCACAAAGAAGCATATCAAGTCTTTTCAAGTAAATGTCAGGATTAGTTGACAGAGCAAAAGATGTCACAAAGGTGATTTATTTTAAAATAATCCACCTACAAGTACTGGGTAAAGTAAGCATGTATGTAGCATTAAGTTCATTTTATAATTAAGAAACCAAGATGGTAACTCTGTAAAACTACTTCAGAAATATTTAAAATCTACTTCAAGTGCTCTTTTTTCATGAAAAAAAAAAGAAATTAAGACTTGTAGGGCAGTTTTAGCATGTGTTTAATGCAGAATTACTGAAATTCAGTGACTGGGGGGGCTACTTAATATTAATGACAGTACAAAGGCAAGGATAAGAAACAGAAATAATACTAAGAAAAGGGAAAACATAGGAGAAATAGAGCTTTAAAAAAGGAGGAAAAGTAAGGGGAGAAGTTTTTTAAAATAAATTTAATTTTAGCCACCATTGAAAGTTTCAAAAATTTCAGGAATATTTTGGATCAGAGATAATTTTTCAAGACCTAGCTTCTCCTCTCTGAGTTGGTCCCTAAGAAGCACTCTACTTCTCAGTACCTAGAACTTTGCCTTTCACCTATGTGTCCATTTCCAAACATCTCCTCTCAAGAAAGCACTTCATAGAAGTTAAGTGTACCTGTGTGAATAAGGGCAAATGGGAACACTCTAGGAATATCTGCAATTTGTCTTTTGTCACTCACTTTGAATGAAAGTCTTCTACCAAAATAACTTTTTCGATTTGGAAAGGAGAATAAGAAAGGCTGAGGGCTTTGCCTGGTGACAAGAAACTCCACCATTAATGCCCCTCTAACTACAAAGTATGTAAGATTTTAAGGCTAAATAGCCTATGGGAATCACCTATCTCTTAGACATTCATGACCGTCAGTAAAAAGTATTTCATGGAAACTTATACATGAGAAGATGCTTGTTTAGAATATAAAGTTATTATATATACTAAACAAGAGGGAAACTCTTTCTAAAACTATAACAAACATTGTTCAAAGAGGTAACATTTTTTTCATTTAAATGAATTGAATTTTTTAAAAAGGCCACATTGACTCAGTCTATCTCCACATAAAGTATAATATCCCAAAACTAATAACCCTGGTTAAGGAGAGAAATACACAAGTAAAATTTTAAAACGTTTTATTTATTTTTACTTTTAATGTTTATTATTCTTAAAAAATTTCAAGGACTAGATTTCAAAAAAGTCATCATTCTTTTACATCCAAGTCTGAAAGAAAAGGATTCAGTTGAGAGTAGTAGTTTTTATGTTACTAAGGGTCTTAAATCTGAATAGACTTAATTTAAATAAGAAGCTGTTCCTTGCATCTGCCCTCTCCCCCTGTTAATGCTCAGAGAGAATGTGCCAGGAACCACAGCAACGAGCAGTACTACCCCATGATTTAGATGGGTGCTCTTGGACTGCACCTTTGCTATCTTCTAACTAGAACACTTTGGTCATTAAATTCCCCAATCTGCAGTTATTCTCATGATGATTTTAATGACTACATCACTGCATGTTTCTGAGAACCAAATAAATGACTTCTACTTAGAACATACTAGTTGTAACTAAGCTCATAAAGAAGTGAGATTCATAAGACAAACAGAAACAATTTTATTCTTTGTCCATACTGATATAACATACCCTGATCCTTGGGTGAAATCTAGAAAAAGCCCCTGTCTTTTCAGGTCATTCTTTGAAAATGGAAAACCAAAACAGAACAACACAGAATTCCCTTCAGAATTTCAAGATGAAAAGCTACTCTCATTTCCATAATTAAAATGTATGTTGCACATAATAGTCAAATTTTCAAAGTTTATTTTATGTTAGAATCTTCTTTCTCTTCTAGTTTAGGCTTACCTAAGGCAAGAATTTGAAATGGAACCAAGGAAATAGGGGTGAGGTTGGAGAAGGGGCACAGTAGTTATACTTTCTCTTTAATCAGACACTCCTCTCTCACCTTCCATTAAATATTCTTCTTCTCTCCTCCATGGCCACAGTGAAGGGAAGGGCTAGGATGAGAAACTTCAAAGGTCTCAAAATGTCTTATTTGCTTTGGTTAGCTGAGACTCACTCTGGTCATGGCAGGCATTTATGGGACACGGTTCATCCTTTGAAAATGTCCCTCATTTTCTCCATGTCTCCTTTCCTCCAGACATTCCAACACCATTCCACATGAGAAACAAAAATTTCACTTTCTTTGGTGAGAGAGCAGTTTCTTCTTGTCTACAGTCCTTCATTCTTCTTCTACCCTTTAGAATTTTTTTGCCCTTTAGAATTTTTGCTCAAGATTAAGGTAGACACACACCTATTGTCACCTCCTTCTTACTGCTCCCAGCAAATTCCCGAGAAAATTTATATAAACTCCTCTTCAAGGCTTCTTTGGAGCCCCTCGAATCAGCCTGGATTTAGGAAGAATCCCACTGTCAACACTCTCTGTTGAAATTCCCTTACTTGTCTTCTACTTGATCTTTCCAAGTTGTTTTATAGGCTGGAGCTGGGTAGTTAGCTGCAGGTTGCACAATTAGTTGTATATATTTGAAGAGATAACCTAGTCTTTCTTTGAGGGAAGGGAATATATGTTCTAGGTCCCTAATACAGTTTAACGAAATTTAGTGGCAGCGACAATTTGTTATTATCTCTTAGAGATCTGTGGTTTACTTGAATTACCTAGAGGATTCTTGTTTACAGTCTCTCATGCATTTCTGACAAGTAAGAGCTCAGGCCAGACTTATCTGAAAGCTGGACAGAAAGCCGAAGCTGCCAGGGCTGTTAAGAAGCTGCATATCTGGAACTGGCACAGAATCTTGGGTGGTATCTTACTAGTTACAGCAATAACAGGGCCTGTTCAGACTTGATTAAGGTGGTGGAGAGATGAATAGCATCTTTTGATGTGGGAGTGGCGAGATGACCTTGATAAGGATCAAATGACAGGGGAAATATAACAGCTATTTTTTTGAAAGCACAATCTTCCACAGAGTACTTGCTACCTGTATTCATGGAGCATTAGCTGAAATTGAGAAACGTTTTCAATTTTAAGTTTCTGATATGAGGGACTCAGAGGATGTTATTCTTCCCCACCATCCACACTTCCCTTGATTCTTTTCACAGTGCTAAAATGATTTGATTATTCCATTAGAACCAACCTTATGAGCTTATCAAAGGATGGAAGTCAAACTGTTCACAATATTTGAAATAAGTATCCCACGAGAACTTGTACAAGAGGAAATCCTTTGGAATGAAAGAGAAGAGAATTTCATTTTCTTATCCCCTTAGTGTTTATTATAATTTACTTTAATTACAAAATTAACTTTTTTTTTGGTATAGAGTTTTATGGATTCTAACAAACGCCTAGGTCCGTTTGGCCAACTACCCCAACTAGAATTCATAACAATTATGCAGCCTTCCCAAAAAACTCTCTCAACGCTACCCTTTGCAATCCGATCTTCCCTCTACCCCTCAATGTTTGCAACCCTAATTTCTTTTCTATCACTATAGATTTCTCTTTTTAGGACGTAAAATAAATGGAAGCATATGGTATACAACCTTTGAGATAGACATTTTCCTACTCAGCATAATTCCCTTCAGATCTAAGTCATTGCTCTATCCATGTTTGTTACTTTTTATTACAGAATCATAGTATATCCTATGTACCACACTTTATCTATTTGCTTGTAAAAGACATTTGTACTGTTTCAGTTTTTGACAACTGTGAAAAGAGCTGTCATGAACATGAATACACAGGGTTTTGGTAAGAATATAATTTTTCATTCCTTTTGATTAAATGATTAACAATGAGATCACTGGGTCATGGGGTAAATATATCTTTAAATTCCTAAGACACTGCCAATCTCCTTTCCATTCTCAAAGGCAAATATATGAGAGTTCTTACTGCTCTGAATCTTCACTAGCATTTCTTACGGTCAGGAATATGCACTTTTAATCATTCTATTAAGTAAATACTAGTATCTCATCATGGTTTGAATTTATATTTCTTGAATATCTAATGATGATGAATATAATTTTAAGTGCATTTTACATTCATTATGCTCTTTGGTCAAGAGTATGTTCAAGAATTTTGTCCATTTTTTAATTGGATTGTTTATTTTCTTCCTGTGGTGTTTTGAGTCCTTTTTATATATACTATATAAAATTCTTTGTCAGATATGTGATTTGCAAACATTTTCTCCCAGTAGGTGACTTTGTCTTTTTATTCTATTTACAGCATATTTAATAGAGAATTTTTTTTTTTAACTTTGTCTTGTCTAAGAAATCCTTGATTAATTCCAGGGCATAAAGATTTTTCTTCAATATATCTTTCTTTAATTTTACATTGCAATTTATGATTTATCTTGAGTTAATTTTTCTGCAAGATATGAGGTTGAGGTTCTTTTTTTGACATTTATCCAACTATTCAGCTGTTCCAACATTATTTATTGAAAAGGCTATCTTTTTTTCTATTTATTTGCCTTTGTACTTAAAAAATACTGGCCACATTTGTTTAGATCTGTTTCTAGACTCTATTCCGCTCTATTCATCTATATGTCTATCCCCTTAACAATCTCATACTTTCTTATTTACTGCAGCCTTACAGTAAGTCCTGAATTTAGGTAGCATGATGCCTCCAATTTAATCTTAATTTGTTAAAATTGTTTTGGCCAGTGGACCTCTTATTCCAGTTTATTTGTCTTTACATATAAATTTTCAAGTAGGCCTATATACATTTACCAAAATTCTATTAGGAAAGAATTGATCATAATTGTGATTATCAGTTTAGAGCAAATTGACAGCTTTAATGTTCTGAGTCATTTGACCCATCTCCAATTTTTCCCTGTCAACAAAAGGAATTAAAATTTATGTGTGTTAACCTTGTATCCTGCAATCTTGATTAGCTTCTTATTAGTTCTAGTCACTTGCTCTTTTTTAAAGCTATCTTTAAAGCAAAAAAGAGAATTTGGGAAATTTCATAGTTTCAAGATCAATGAAAATAAAAATCCAAAAACCCAGCAAAACTCAAATAAAATTTTATATTAGGAAAATAATTACTTTCATGAACTTATAAAAATCTATACATATATAAGAATAAATGAAGAAATATATGCAAAAATTTTGTGAAAAAAATTAAAATACTATTAAAAACATATCTGGATGTGAAACATCAATATAGAACACTCACATTTTAAATGTAACTTAAAGATGTAATCCCAAGCAAAACTCCAAAATTTATCCTGAGGAATAAAAATGAGATAATTACTACTGCAATTTTGAAAAAAAAAAATAGAAGATTTTCTCATCTCCATGTAAAAACAGTTAAAATATGATAAATTTAAGGTGTGTACTATTGGTACATCTATATTCATATAGAGCATCTGAATAAAAGAGAAAATGAGAAAGTAAAAGGTTTATTATCATTGGGAATATTCTGTGTTATTCAAGTAAGTGAGGAAACATATCTTTGGAATATGTGTGTGTGTTTTGTGTACGCACACTCGTGTGTTTATTCACCATGAATCTCTGTCTTTATCTGTGTACTGTGTCTATATGTATATATAATTTTCTTTTCAGATTTGTTTATGATAGTGAATAATTAAAATAAAAATAAAGTTATTCAGTAAACAATAGTTAAATTAATGCTTTTATCTCTTTCATAAAAAATACTATAAACAAATTTAAAAAATCATAAATTTTTATGTGTTTATATTGTTGAGTAAAAAGAGCAAGTCAAAGACAAGCATATATAATACATTATTTATATAAATACAAAATATATTTGTGTCTATTAATCACACATAAAATGGAATTCCATTTATGTGGGGAAAATAACACATGTGTACTTAAGCAAGCTATACATATATAGTATCTTTCTATTCATGTATAGCTTACTTAGTAGAGGGGTGAGACTTGGATTGATGTCATGTGAAAGGGAAATAAGATAGACATTTGCTTTTTATCTCTGCAAATTTTTACATTATTGGAGTATTTTATAATAAGCATGGACTCATAGTATAAAAGTTTAGGAAAAATGAAAAAGAATATCCTAAATTATGCATTAGCAAGAAGTTATATGTCCTTTCATCCAGTGGTTTTACTGTTAAATATAGATAGATACAGAGGTAGGTAGAAATGCGATAACCTGACATTCTTTCTTCTTTTTAGAATCTTCCTTTCTAAGACGATTTCAAAGAGCACTGAGTTTATTCATGGAAATTATGAAAGTAGATTCCCATGAAATTTTTGTTAAAATTAATGCACTGTCATCTTGTCACAGCTTGATGATCAATATGAACCTCTGGCCTCTGTAACCACCATATCACTGATAATTACATCTGGTAGAGTAGAGGCAGGCTTAGCTGTCTTCATTTTAATTTTACTTCTGAAATTTTATCATTATCTCTCATCATGTCAAGCAGGTGGAATGAATAACAGTTTCCATCTGTGACATTCAGTGGCTTATGAAATTCTAGGACTGATTTAGAGTGATGTTATTGGCCTACATCCCATATGTTATTGTGTGGTTCATAATAATAACACTGGCTTATCATTTTTCATCCCCATACAAGATTTAATCTTATAAAATCATACTGCAGCTGTGCCATATGGACAATGTAATTATGCACATTTCCATTTTTAATTCCAATGTGCAACTGTGAATATTTTAAATTAAGTATCTTATGAATCTGCATGTATATCCCCAATATTAGTAAAGTTATGTTTACTTTAATAATAACAAACTCCTCTTTAGTGATGTTTCACATGGGACTATTTGAATAAAGCTGGCATAATATTGCTTTAGAGAAACTAACAAGGCTTTGTACATTGATAGATCAATTTCTGGTTCCTGACGTTTTGATCCATGATGTGAGCACAAGATGCTTATCATGTGAATCTCCTGAGGACTAAGAACAGTCCTCTTCAATGCATCATTCTTGTAGGAAGAGAAAATGAAGCATCAGAGGAATAGAAAAAGTCAGTTAATTGCAGATCTATGGAGAGGATTAAACTCTGAATTCCTGGCAGGGAATTAATAAAGAGGAAAACAACCACATATCTGTGTCCCTGAATAACCATGTTCTCTTTATCTTGATTTAAATGTCACATAATTGTGGATTTCTTACTTTCCCCTATTTCCCCACTAAAATGTTGTTCATACACATGTAAATGGATGCATCTGGAAATTTAATGCATATAGACTATTGGTGTACTTGGTTATGTCTACCAACATCTTGATTTAAGTAGGTCATGATAGGGTGGAGATCACAAGACCCAAGGTCTCTTCTTTTAGAATTTTAAAATTAGTTTTGTCTTTGATCCTTACAGGTCACAAAACCTACAAAAATTCCTTGGTTCTCACAGAGCTTGAGAAACTGATATCTTGTGCTTTTCCACCAAAGTTTTCTTTGATGGCTTTCATATCTGGGCTCACAAAATATTCCCGTACAATTTCTTGCTTTAAACAAGAATTTTTCAGATTTATCATGAAGCTGCATTGGTATATCTTTTAGAGAGAAAAAAAAGAGAGAATAAAAAGTTATAGGGAAAAAATTGTGGTTTAAGAAGTCTTTAAAAATTCATGGATTAGCTCAGCAGTAACAAACCCGACTTGGATCCATGAGGATGTGGGTTCGTTCTCTGACTTTGTTCAGTGGGTTAAGGATCTGGCATTGCCATGAGCTGTGGTGTAGGTCACAGACATAGCTCAGAGCCTGTGTTCCTGTGGCTGTGGCATAGGCTGGCAGCTGTAGCTCTGATTTGACCCCTACCCTGGGAACTTCCATATACCGTGGGTGTGGTCCTAAAAAGGCAAAAAAAAAAAGAGGTCTTTAAAATTATTTTTCTGTAACAAAGTGTGTATAGGTTAAAGCTTCCTAATCACTTTCTCTTGATTATTAATCTGAAATTTAATTTTTAGATAATGATACTCTTTTACATATAAAAGGGATATGACTTCCCTTTTTCTAATTCAAAAAGCTATACTAATTCCAATTAATATCACTATTATCTATAGCCAGTGCTTTAATTTATTAGTATTTGTGTGTGTATGGTTTATAATTGATTCCTTTCTAAGGAAACTTTGAGTGACCCATATATTAAAATACATTTTGAGGAAAAAAAACAAATTAGGAGTTTAATCAAAATGGAATACATTATAGAAAACAGGAGTAAATGTTTCTAAACACTTGCAATAAATTGATAGCTACACATGGCAGTGAAATTTATTCTTACTTTTTTTTTGAAACAAAGAAAAAGAGAGAACATATTGGATTGTAACCTTTCATATGAAATCACATGACTATCCACAAAGACAGAATATTTCTGGCTCAAAATCCCTTAAAGGCCCCGACAAGCATGTGATGAGACCCTGTTTTAAAGAGTTACAGGTAACCAAAGTACAGCTCTTCCCCTCAAAAATGAGAAGCATAAGGAGAATCCAACATGAATGATAAAAATATAGACATTCAAAGATCCTACATTCCTATGGGATATATTAAAAAATATAGGTAAAAGCTACTCCAAATCTTAGAATTTATACCAGGATAGTAGAAAAATTACCCAACTCTGGTAGTCAGAGCACAAGTTTTAAGGACTTTGAAGATAACTAAAGGAACAAAACACAATAATACCATTTAAAGACTTTTTGGACAAGCCCAGTAACATTCTTTAAATTCTCCAAACAAGAAAAACATAGTATTTAATAAGCTTAGTTGAAAAAGAGAGTACAGTTAGGAAGAGTATACCAGTAAATCTTCTGAAATTGCATGAGTTGAGTAAGGGCAGAAACAGTGGCTGAAGTTGTGGGTAAGGTCATAAATAAGAGTCCAGTATCACTCCAGAGCAGAGCCTGCTGTTTTGTCAGCATTGCCTGCCATACAGGCGATGTTTTCAGAAGCTCCAGTATAGAGAGAAATGGTAGCATATGCTAGAAAGCTTATCTTTCCTGACCAAATTATATAAAGCAAAGTATGCTTCTGGTACACATGTATGTGATGAGAGTTCTAGGAATAAAATTCAAGGTCCCTATGACTATGGAGTGTGGGAATAGGGAGATAATTTGAGAGGGAAATTTGAACCATAGATCACTATGATATTGTAGCAAATTTTGATTGCTCTCAGTGAACCTGTAGCTGGTAGGAAAACAGTTAAACCAGCTGTGTAGAAGGAATTACATTGTTAAACACTGTGTTGTCTTACCAGGGCTGCGTGTGTCACATGCACAAATTTAGGACAGCCTGTCTCCTGATGCCTATAACACTTTTCTCCCTAGATTGACTCCCATCTTCATTTATTCTCTTCTGCTACTTTGGTTTTCTGTGGCCTAGAATATAACTAGATTCTTGCTGCCCTCTCCTTACTCCAGTTAGTTTGCCAAGTTTTCCCAACACCTTCTTTCATTTCTCAAAACCACTTCACTAACCATTTTTCTGTCTCCACTATTATTGAAAACTCAAGTCTTTAGGACAAATGTTATTTAAAAATTTTTCCTATATTGAATTGCAGTTAATGATAAAAACGAATATTAGATTCTCATTAGCCTCTTTTCTTTAAGACAATGCCAAAGGAACAAGATCCATGTCTTTCATATATTAGTTGGTCAAGGAACTATGGCAAAGGAAACTAACTGCTAGTGTCAGTGAATTGTTCTGCCACTTGAAATCCTTATCAGATGCTGGGACTCCTAGTTTTTATGTAAAATATAATTGTAAGACTGATTGAAGATAATGAGGTAAAAAAATTTATGTCTGAAATATCTCCTCTAGATCAATTAGATGAAAGTAATTCACTGAAAAGTTTTTTGCTGGGCAGGTAGCTGTCATGTAGTTCCTACTTCTTGTGTAGCTTAGGAAAATATTATAAATTTTAAAATAGAAAGGTACAAAGTAATTAATATTGATAGAGTTACACTTCTTAGTGTATGCACATGGGCTTGTGTATGTGTTTCAAATGCAATGTTTGACATGTGTGCCTCTTATTGTACAACTTTGCAAATATCAAGATGTATCTTAGGGTAAAATTCCTCTTGTATGTATGGCAGTTCCAGACACGCCCAGAAATTATGCAGTTAGACTGCAGTCTGACTCTTTTTGGAAAGGATCAAAAATCCTTTTGCATTAAAAAAAAAATGTATCCACCACATTGCAGTGGTCCTTTTAAGACCTCCCACTTGGCTACTCCAACTGACAAGTCTGACATCCTTCAGTATTCCCACAGCATTCCAGCTAATTCCTTAGAAATAGGTAAACCCACCAAAGCCAGCCAGAAAGTAGGAACAGATTTGAGGAATGATGTCATCCTGGGTTTCTTATGGAGACAATACAGACATAGAAAAAAAAAAAGAATGGCAAAAATACTAGTTGATGATTTTGATTCTGGGCATCTTCTTCTCTTCCTGCCCCTGTTTTGACCTTTGGCATTTCATAATGAATGCACACTCTGTTGAAAGATATTATTACATGCTCATTCTTGCAGGTATTTGGTTTCATTAAATGAAGTTTATCAGAAACTAAAGCAACAACTTGGTATTATAAATCATTCAATTTATTTCAACCAAAAAACAAACAAAAAAACAATTCACTCATTTCTCCCAGCCCTTGTCTTTGGCAGCTATTAATCTGTTCTCTATATTTATGAAGGTTTTTTTTTTTTAATTTTTACATTCCACATCTAAGAGAGATTGTTTGGTATTTGTCTTTATAAGAGAGATCATATGGTATTTGTTTTTGATTTATTTCACCTAATATAATGCCGTCAAGGTTTATCCATGCTGTGGCATATGGCAAGACTTCATTCTTCTTCTTCTTTTTTTTTTTTTTTTTGGTCTTATGCCTTTTTTTAATGGCTGCATCTGCGGCATTAGGAGGTTCCCAGGCTAGGAGTTGAGTCGGAACTACAGCTGCCAACCTATACCACAGCCACAGCAACACAGGATCTGAGCCATGTCTGCGAACTACACCACAGCTCACGGCAATGCTGGATCCTTAACCCACTGAGTGAGCTGGGTTTGTTAACTAGTTGGGTTTGTTAACCACTGAGCCATGACAGGAACTCCAAGACTTCATCCTTTTTATGGGTGAATAGTATTCCGTTGTGTACAAATGCAATTTCTTTATCCATTTATCCACTGATCGACAGATTTGCATATCTTTGTTATTGTATAATAATTGTATATAATGCTATAATGAACATGGACATTCATATATCTTTTTGAGCTAGTGTTTCCATTTTCTTCAGATAATACTCAGAAGTGGAAATGCTGGATCATATAGAAGTTCTATATTTAATTTGTTGAGGAACATCCATACTATTTTCTATAGTGACTGTGGCTGTACCAGTTTACATTCCCATCAAGTGCACAAGGGTTCTCTTTTCTCCATATCCTTGCCAACATTTGTTATTTACATATGTTAAAAATTACAGAAAGTATCTCCACCCAGAATTCTATACCCAACAAGATTTGGCTGCCTTATTATCTGATATCTGAGCTGGAGTATTTTTCCTAGATTCAAAATTATCTGGTTATTCTCCTTTCTCCAGTTTTTAATCCCTGAAGTAAATGGCCATATTTCTATTGGGGAAGGAAAACAGAAATCATTGTGAGAAATAATTACCATAGTGTTAGAGTGTCCTGCCTCTGAGCGCTCTGGCCACCTCTTCGAACAATTTGTTCTGGTTCTGAAGATTGATTCATACTCTGAAATTGAGCGAAGAATCGTGTCTTTTATTAAAGTGGCCACACTCAGTCTCCAGGTTCTCCATTCTATCTTCCATATGATTTTGTATATTAAACTTTCCATCTTATTAATTTAGCTTCCCATTGATTTTTCTCCTAAGGACACCATGTTCTGCTCACCCTCTCTCATAACTATCTGCAGATCAAATGCCCTTTGCTACTTCTCTCAATTTTCTGTTCATGAAGGTAAATGCAGTTTGTGGCTCTGGTTAAGTGGTGCCACTAGCTCTCTATAACTTTGGGGCTCCATCCCCCCTGTGTGTATACATAAGCACAGATATGCGATTGCCTTTCAATCATTCACCCTTCCTGATAAAAGAGAGCAAGTTCTAAATTTTTAGTGGCGCTGGTGCTTCATACATCATCACATCTTGGTAATGGAGTGTCACTTGGGCCCTCCCATGGAACAGAATCTTCTAGTGGTTCTGGTGAATTTACCTAGCAGAGCCACATCAGCATGTGCACATTCCTTAGCCTTTATTTCTTCCTCTGCTGCCTGCCAAGGCAGTTCAGACATTTCCATTTTGCTGAGTATTAGCCATCACACTTTCCAAGCTTCTAAGTGCCTTTCAACAGCCAAGTTTGCCCCATCCTCCAGGGCCCTTGCTAGGATAGTAAAATTTGCATCCCAATAAAACACTCCTAGTCAATGAATTCTGTTTATTCAGCAATACATCCAACCTCCTAATGATGTAACCTTCAAAATCAAACCCCAGGAGTATTCCTCTGAGTCTTGATGGGACATGCTGCCTATTTCTTACAACACATTTGGTGTCTTTCCTCCTTTATCAGGCTTAGCACATAACTAGAGATCAATGCCAGATACTGCTGATAAATCACTTAATAAGTTCCTACACTGGGATCAAATAGTATTCCCGGTATATCCAGTAAATCTCTGCCTCCAAAAGAAAACCCTCATTTCCTACTACTTCTAAATGTTTGAATAAAGGACTATATATGAAATATCTAGTTCCTTTGACAGTCTTGAATTTAATTCCCAAATACTTTACTTGTGGTAGTTGAAATACAAGATACAATAGGAACACATTTCCATTCAATCTGATTTTGATTTCCATGTCTGACTTACAGCCTTGTGATCTTTGACAAATTATTTAAACACTATGTGTTTTTTACTTTATATAATAGGGCAATTCCTACCATGAGAATGTTATGCCGTAATTTGGATTTGAAAACAAAATAACTTATAAACTTTTAAACAACATAGTCTATCATACAAAGTATCATGTTGGATGTCATGAAGTGTCATTATATTTAACATGAAGAAATCTCATACAGAATGTTTCTATACCTGTACTTTACAAATTAGTTAAAAGCAAGTCTTGTTAAGATTTGAACATTTGGGAGTTCCCATCATGGCTCAGTGATTAACAAACTAGACTAGTACCGATGAGGATTCGTGTTCGATCCCTGGCTTTGCTCAGTGGGTTAAGGATCTGGCCGAGAGCTGTGGAATACAGCAGACTCGGCTTGGATCCCATGTTGCTGTGGCTGTGGCATGGGGTGGCAGCTACAGCTCTGATTCAACTCCTATCCTGGGAACCTCTACATGCCATGTGTGTGGCCCTAAAAAGACAAAAGACAAAAAAAAAGAGATTTAAACATTTAGGAATAAAAGCAAAATTTTAGAAAGCATATATTATAATCATTCCTAAGAATATGAGATTTTTCTCATCAAAAAAATGTCCTTGGCCTTCTAATTTCCTTCTTCAGCTAAAGGATCATTTTGTTAGCTCCTCCTCAAACTAAACTAATGACCTTAAGCTGTTCTCATCAGACCCTATGTATTATTTCTCTGGTAATATTTTGTTTATTTGTGCAATTTTATGCTTTGAGACTGTGTTCCCTATATTTTTTAGCTCCAAGACTAGATCTGTCATGTGGACTTCTCTATACGCAACATCAAAGATAGGCACTGAATGATTGAATGAATGAATGAAAAAAATGAATAGATAAAAAAGAAAACTCCACTAAACCCAGGTGTTTAGAATAATTATAAAGAAACTAAAAATTAACTATCTAAATTCCTTATGTGAAAGGTTATGTGCAATAATCCAATGGTTAAATAATTTTTATTAAAAGCATTTTGGCAATATTAAGAAGATGTTTTATAAATTTTGCTATGGACCTTGGAATACTTTTACATCAAAAATTGCTAGATCTTTGGATTTCTTTTTCTAAATTTGTTTTTTAGAGGTAATTTAACTACATCATCTAAAAATATTTTAAATAGACTTTCAGAGACTAATGTGGACAGATTGGTAGACATCATAGAAGGAAAATCTTAATCAGAAGTTTGTATATTAATCATTAGCTTTGTAACATGTTCACTTTTTACTTTGTACATAAAACTTTTATGCCTTGTACATTTCTTATCAGGCAATCTTTTTCTCATGATTGCAAAAAGAGAGCTGTTAAAATAATTTAGTTATTTGAATGTTGAGAGATAGATTAAGAATCTCCTATTTTAATGAGATTATAATCATGTACCTCATGCTGAAATGTCTATTTTTCATATTTAATGAATATTGAAAAGTTTCCAACATGCACAATTCCGGATTCTGTTTTGGATTAAAAGTTTTTAAATGAAGTGAGATAAAATTTTAGATGTATTTGGTGAGCAGGGTCTTACATTTTTTGGTATTTAGTTTACCTAATAATTAGTGAGGATTGATTTACATTTAATGGATAAGACTAGTCAATTTGCTGAATGAAATTGATATCCCTTAAAGTCTGTGTTGATAGACAAAATATAGAATATTTTCTCAAATATCCAATTCCATTCATCATGCCCACTTATTCAGATCATTGTCTAAAAATACAAACATATGATGGATCTGCTAGCACTTGTTAACAAATCTTATTAATCATATTAATTAGCAACAAAAATGAAGTTCCTTTGGAAATAAAATCATCAAGACTTTAAATTTTGCTTCACATAATACTAATTGATTAAGGATTCAGAAGAATCTTTTACTTTTTGTCCTATGCTTAATGTAACAAGTCTCCATTATTGCTGTTGGCTCTTTGATGCCCACTCCCTCCTTTAGTTCACATCCTGTTTTTTTAAATTATGCTTCCTAATTATCTTTTTCTTCACTCAGATAAACAATATCTTAATTCTCCTGTTTGTTACTATGGTTTTACTGATTCCTTCCTTGAATAACCATGTTTTCCAAGTTACATTGTGAGTTCTCAGGAAATGCTGATCAAACATTATGTAATTTTCATGTACACCTGAGCTTAGCCTGGTTATATATCCATATATATTTGAATGGAAAAGTCGAAGGAGTATAGCCATGTTGGGAAATATCTGCCAAAAAGAGGGAGTGTTCTTGGCCAGACATGAGGTACTTTGAAAGACAGATTGAATGAGAGTTAAAAGCATCAGAGAAGGAGTTCCCATTGTGACTCAGCAGGTTAAGAGCCTGTCTAGTATCCATGAGGCTTCAGGTTCAAACCCTGGTCTTGCTCAGCGGGTTAAGCATCCAACATTCCTGCAAGCTGTGGCTAGGTCACAGATGCAGCTTGGATCCAGCGTTGCTGCACCTATGATGTAGGGGAGCAGCTGCAGCTCTGATTCGACCCCAGCACCAGAACTTTCATGTGCCTCAGGTGCAGTCTTTAAAAAAAAAAAAAGTATCAAAGAAAACATTTTCTTGGTTCAATTTTTTTCTTAACACAAAGGAGACAAAATACACTAATGTTAATAGTATTGATTAAACATGCTAAAATTGCTCTAATGGTTTTATTGGCTTTTAATTTCTCAAAAATAGAAAACAGGTGCTCTCTTCCTCTCTTTTCATCAATCTTGACACTGAAATGATAAAATATGAACGGTAGGACCTTAAGAGTTTCTCTAATTAATTTTCTTCATTTATAGGATCAGCCCATAAAATTACTCAGGAGAGGTGTAGGAGGAATTACAATGAAATTAATAAATGACACATGGTTATACTAAAAAATAAAACTACCAACATTATTGGCCTAAGAATGAATATTCATTTTATTTATTACATACTTCATGGTGCCCATCAAAAAGTAAGTGTCCATTATGATTAAAAGTTTATTTATTCTAACCATAATTGAGAAATTTGGCAGATAGCACCTTAGCAAAATAAAGTTAAAATCACCAATAATAATTCAGGTTGAAAGCATTCATTCCCTGATAAAATGGTATGAAAGTGGTTCCTCATCTCTATTATATTATCCCCAATTGAATTAGACAAACTAAAACTGAGGAACATTCTATGAAATATCTGACCATATTTAAAATTCAAAAATAACAGGAAACAACTCAGAAAATGTCACAAAGAGACATGAAGACAAAAAGAAATGCCCTTTCTGGCACTGGATCTTGAAATAGAAGAAAAGGTACTCTAAAAAATGGTGATATCTCTAGCATTCATTTGTGGGAATGCACTTTGAAGACAGTTTGGCAAGTACCTTACAATCTAGCAGTCATGTTCCTTGTAATTTACCCAAAGGAGGAAAGCAGCTAACGTCCACATAAAAACTTTCACATGGATGTTTATAAGAACTTTATTAATAATTAATAAAACTTGGAAGCAACAAAGATGTCATGCAGGTGAATGGATAAACTATGGTATATCCAAACAATGGAATATTATTCAGTACTAAAAAGAAATAAGCTATCAAGACTCGAAAAGACAAGGAGGAAACTTAAATGCATATTACTAAGTGAAAGAAGCCAATCTGAAATGCATATACATATACAGACTATATCATTCCAGTTACAGGACATTCTGGAAAAGGCAAAACTACTGAGATAGTACAAATCTCAGTGGTTGCCATGGGTTATCATGGAGGGAAAAATGAACAGACAGGAGTAAAACCTAATATATACTATGGACACAAGAGTAAATCCTAATATATACTATGGACTTTGTGTGATTATGATGTGTCAAGGTAGGTTCATCAATTGTAAAAAAAAATGTATCACTCTGGTGGGAGAGGTTAATAATTGGGGAAACTCTGCATGTGGGGGGCAGGTGGTACATGGGAAGCCTCTGAATCTTCTTCTCAATTTTCTATGAACCTAAAATTGCTCTGAGAAAATAAAGACTTTAAACAAAACTGATGATATCTACATCAAGTCAAATTATTTAAATAGTTGTAGTATACCAGTGTTATAATTTTTGTTTTAATAAATGTACCATGGTTATATAAGATGCCAACATTAAAAGGCACTCATGAAAAAGGTTTACAGGAAGTTTCTTCACTGTTTGTTAACTCTTCCATAAGTTTAAAATTATTTAAATATAAAAACTTTAAAAATAAATAAAGCTTTAACTAGGCTAGAAAAAAAATTGTATTAATAACCTTGGTTTAGCCAACAAAAAAGATCCCACAGTTTATAATAAATGTCTCTTGTACTGAACCAGGGAATATACTGAACCAAGAATAGGATGAGAACTATTGAAATCCCAAGAACTCTCTTGTTAAAGAAAATTCATAAAACCCCATAAAGAGATCTATGTTACCTCAGATATCTTCAAACATCTGACTTGCTTAATTTTCTTTCATACCTGATATGTATTGACTTTGACGGAAAGTTTTTAAACCTTTAAATACTCACAGATATAATCCATTAAAGAGTTGCCCTAATTAATAATTGTCAAAGAAATTTAAACAAAATAAATGTAATTTAAAAAATCAGATGCTGAAGCTTATCACCATAAAGAACACATTTAGCAAAGTATTTATTTATCATCATTCATTCACTAAATATTACTGAGAATCTACTTTGTGTCAGTGTTTTTAAATTCTGGAAATCCAGGGCCAGAAATAAATATCAGAGACAAGACTCCTGTTTTAAGAAAATGTGCATACTTTAAAGAGTAAGGGAAGAGATGACATAACAAACAATCAAGAAAATAATAAGGTAGGAATTCTCTGGTGGCTCAGTGTGTTAAGGATCTGGTGGTGTCAATGCTGTGGCTCAGGTCACAGCTGGGGTATGGGTTTGATCTCTGGCCTGGGAATATCCACATGCCATGGGTATGGCCAAAAAAGCATAATAAGGTAATTTCTTTTAAAAATAAGAGTCGTGTAGAAGTCACAAGTATGTTTCTATAGAAAATATTAATGATGTGTTATTTTCTATAGAAAATGGGTATTTTGTAATAGTTTCTTTAACAAAAGTTTATAAGAAGTTGATTTTGGCATGTGACTTAAAGAAAAAGATTCAGTCAACTGAATATCTGGGGATAAATATATCAGGCAGAGGGAACAACAAGCAGATTTCTTTTTTTTTTTGGCCTTTTTTTTTTTTTGGTTTTTGCATATGGAAGTTCCCAGGCTAGGGGTGGAATCAGAGCCACAGCACAGCAACGCTGGATCCCCAACACACTGAGTGAGGCCAGGGACTGAACCTGCATCCTCATGTATACTAGTCAGATTCATTTCCACTGCACCACAGTGGGAACTCCCAACAGGCAGATTTCTTGAGGCATAGAACTTAGCAGTTATACCAGACAGGATCCTGGCAAGAAAGAAAAGTTCATTAAATAAATAAATGTTAATGAAAAGACTATTTACAGAAAGGTGGGATGTTGTCATACATAGAGGCAAGCAAAAGTGGGAATAATAAGGATAAGTAAGGAAAGGTAGTATAGTTATTAGTTCCCAATGAGACCTGGAGTCTTCAATCTTAAAATAAGACAGTTACAGGATCAGATGGTTTTTCCCTGGTGAATTCTATAGAACATCAAAAGAAGAATTAATGCCAATACTTCTCAAACTCTTCCAAAAATATTGAAGAGGGGGAGCACTCCCAAAGTCATTTTATAAAGCCAACAATACCCTAGTACCAAATCCAGATAAGGACACCACAAGAAAAGAAAAGCACAGACCAATATATTTAATAAATAACAGACAATAATTCTAAACAAAATATTAGAAAACCAAATTCAATAGCACATTTGAAAGGATTATAAACTGTAATCTAGTGAGATTTATCTCTAGAATGCAATGATGGCTCACCATACTCAAATCATTAAATGTGATACACCACAATAAAAGACGTGCATTTTCTGTTATGCATTTTTTATTTCTGATTTTATTCCATTATGAAAAAATATTTTCTTTTAGATGTATTAAGATTTGGAGTTCCCGTCATGGCATAGTGGTTAACGTATCCGACTAGGAACCATGAGGTTGAGGGTTTGATCCCTGCTCTTGCTCAGTGGGTTGATGATCCGGCGTTGCCGTGAGCTGTGGTGTAGGTTGCAGACATGGCTCAGATCCTGCGTTGCTGTGGCTCTGGCGTAGGCTGGCAGCTATAGCTCTGATTAGACCCCTAGCCTGGGAACCTCCATATGTCATGGGAGCCGCCCAAGAAATGGCAAAAAGACAAAAAAAAAAGATTTATTTTATGGCCAATAATATGTTTTTACTTGGTGAATATTCAACATTAGCACTTGAAAAGAATATGAATAGGAGTTCCTGTCGTGGCTCAGGGATTAACTAACCTGACAGTACTCATGAAGACACAGGTTCCATCCCTGGCCTTGCTCAGTGGGTTAAGGATTCAGCATTGCCATGAGCTGTGGTGTAGGTCACAGACCTGGCTCAGTTCCCACATTGTCATGGCTTCATATAGGCTGGTGGCTATAGCTCCTATTCAGCCCTAACCTGGGAGCCTCCATATGCCATGATGTGGCCCTGAAAAGACAAAAGACAAAAAAAAAAAGAATATGAATATGATGTTTTGGAATGCAGTGTTCTATAAATATATAAATCTACAAATTTAATTTAGTTTACATTAGTTGAAAGTGTTGCTAAAGTATAATATAAACTCACTGATTTTGTCTACCCACTCTATCCTCTACAGAAAGTGGAATGTTATAATTTGTTTATTTTTATGAATCTCCTATTGGTTCTATCAGTTTTTATTTTATATATAGGTATGCTCTTTTGTAAGATTTAGGTACATTCAAGATTGTTTTATCTTCTTAGAGAACTGATCTCTTTATCACTACATGAGTCTAGAAATCATGGGTGAGTGCTCTGTTCATTGCTCTATTTTTTTCTTTGTATTTCAGTTTGGGAAATGTATATTTCTTGTTTTCAAGCTCACTGGTTTTCTCTTGGTTGTGTTGGTCTACTGATAAATACATTGAATGCATTTTACATCTCTTTCTATGTGTTTTATTGATAGCATTTTCTTTTGTTTCTTTCTTATATTTTCCATTTTTATGCTAAAATAATACATCTGTCTTTTCATGTTATTCACTTTAAACTTTAGAATCTTTAACATAATGTTATAGATATTTCAGGATTTGCTCTCTTGATAGTTCCAACATTTATGTTATATCTGAGTTTAGTTATATTGGTTGTTGTGTTTCTTGGTATGGTGGTTCCTTTATTATTGTTTTTTTTCTATTATTCAGAATTTTTAAAGTATTGGATACCTTATGTAAAACATCCATTGCAGGACAGCAAAAAAGATTTAGGACATCGATTGTAGTATTTTATTTTATGTCATGAATTGGGTAAACTTTTCCTTCTACTAGACATTTGGTGTTAAATTTGACTCAAGTCTAGACAGTGGTTGGGCTGTGTTTAGAGTTTGTTGATAGTACTTCAGCAAACTCAAATTATTCAAGCCTCAAATTATTTTCATGATATATTGTGTTTGTAGTGCATATTAGTTTGACATTTTTTATCAATGTCATCTTTGTACTGTTTTATATTCTTTTTTTAATTTTATTTTTTAATAGTTATTTCCCCAATACAATTTTTTTTTCTACTGTCAGCATGGTGACCCATTTAAACATACATGTACACATTCTATTTTTGCACATCATCATGCTCCATCATAAGTGACTAGACATAGTTTCCAGGGCTACACAGCAGGATCTCATTGCTAATCCATTCCAAAGACAATAGGCTGAATCTATTAACCCCAAGCTCCCAATCCATTGCACTCCCTCCCACTCCTCCTTGGCAACCACAAGTCTATTCTGAAAGTCCATGATTTTCTCTTCTGTGGAAAGATTCATTGTTCCTTATATTAGATTCCAGATATAAGTGATATCATATGGTATTTGTCTTTCTCTTTCTGACTTAATTCACAGTATGAGAATCTCTAGTTCCATCCATGTTGCTGCAAATGGCATGATTTCATGCTTTTTATGGCTGAGTAATATTCCATTGTGTATATATACCACATCTTCCTAATCCAATCATCTGTCAATAGACACATTTATTGGCTATTGTGAATAGAGCTGCAATGAACTAATCCAATCATCTGTCAATGGACACATGTCTTGGCTATTGTGAATAGAGGTGCCGTGAACATGCAGGTGGATGTGTCTTTTTTAGGGAAAGTTTTGTCTGGATATATGCCCAAGAATGGGATTGCTGGGTCATATGGTAGTTCTATGTATAGTTTTCTAAGATATTTCCATACTGATTTCCATAGTGGTTGTACCAGCTTACATTCCCACCAAAAGTGCAGGAGGGTTCTCTTTTCTCCACACCCCCCCCAGCATTTGTTATTTGTGGACTTATTAATGATGGCCATTCTGACTGGTGTGAGGTGGATTTCTCTAATAATCAGGGATGTTGAGCATTTTTTCCTGTGCTTGTAGGCCATCTGTATATCTTCCTTGGAAAAAATGTCTATTCAGGTCTTTTGCCCATTTTTCCATTGGGTTGTTGGCTTTTTTGCTGTTGAGTTGTATAAGTTGCTTATATATCCTAGAGATTAAGCCCTTGTCAGTTGCATCATTTGAAACTATTTTCTCCCATTCTGTAAGTTGTCTTTTTGGTTTCCTTTGCTGTGCAAAAGCTTGTTAGGTTCCACTGGTTCATTTTTGCTTTGATTTCTGTTGCTTTGGGAGAATGACCTGAGAAAATATCCATAAGGATGATGTCAGAGAATGTTTTGCCAATGCTCTCTTCCAGGAGTTTGATGGTGTCTTGTCTTACATTTAAGCCTTTCAGCCATTTTGAGTTTATTTTGGTGCATGGTGTGTGGGTGTGTTCTAGTTTCATCGATTTGCATGCAACTGTCCAGGTTTCCCAGCAATACTTGCTGAAGAGACTGTCTTTTTCCCATTTGATGTTCTTGCATCCTTTGTCAAAGATTAGTTGACCATAGGTGTCTGGGTTTATTTCTGGGTTCTCTATTCCATTCCATTGGTCTGTATGTCTGTTTTCATAACAGTGCCACACTGTCTTGATGACTAGTGGCTTTTTAATATTGCCTGAAGTCTGGGAGAGTTACACCTCCTGCTTGGTTTTTGTTCCTCAGGATTGCTTTGGCAATTCTGGGTCTTTGGTGGTAGCATTTTTGGATTATTTGTTCTAGTTCTGTGAAAAATGTCATGGGTCACTTCATAGGGATTGCATTCAATCTGTAGATTGCTTTGGGTAGTATGGCCATTTTTATAATATTAATTTTTCCAACCCAGGAGCATGGACTATCTTTCCATTTCTTTCCATTTCCTTGATTAATGTTTTATAGTTTTCAGCATATAAGTCCTTTACCTCCTTGGTCAGGTGTATTTCCCAGGTATTTGGTTTTGGGGGTGCAATTTAAAAAGGTATTGTAATTTTCTATTCCTTTTCTACTATTTCATTGTTAGTATACAGAAATGCAACTGATTTCTGAATGTTGATTTTATATCCTGTTACTTTGCTGAATTTGTTGATCAGTTCAAGGAGTTTTTGGGTTGAGTCCTTAGGGTTTTCTATATATATGGTATCATGTCATCTGAATACTGTGACAGTTTTACCTCTTCTCTTCCTATTTGGATGCCTTTTATTTCTTTTGTTTGTATGGTTGCCATGGCTATGATTTCCAGTGCTATGTTGAATAACAGTGGTGAGAGTGGGCATCCTTGTCTCGTTTCAGATTTTGGTGGGTAGGCTTTCAGCTTTTCTCCATTGAGTATTATATTTGCTGTGGGTTTGTCATAAATGGCTTTGATTATGTTAAGGTATGTCCCCTCTATACATGCTTAGGTAAGAGTTTTTATCCTGAATGGATGTTGGACTTTGTCAAATGCTTTCTCTGCATCTATTGAGATGATTATGTGGTTTTCGACTTTTGTTAATGTGGTGTGTGACTTTGATTGATTTGCATATGTTGAACCATCCTTGTGCAGCTGGGATGAATCCCAACTGGTTGTGGTGTATGATCTTTTTTATATGTTGTTGGATTCGGATGGCTAAAATTTTGTTGAGAGTTTTTGTGTCTATAGTCATCAAAGATATTGGCTTATAGTTTTCTTTTTTGGTGGTATATTTGTCTGATTTTGGAATTAGGGTGATGGCATCATAGAATGTCTGAGTGTTCCTTCTTCTTCAACCTTTTGAAAAAGTTCAAGGAGGTTGGGTATAAGTTGCTCTTTGTATGTTTGGTAGAATTCACCTGTGAAGCTATCTGGTCCTGGACTTTTATTTGTAGGGAGTGTTTTTATGACATTCAATTTCATTTCTAGTGATCGGTCTGTTCAGTTGATCTGTTTCTTCTTGATTCAGTTTCAGCAGGCTGTAAGTCTCTAGAAAGTTGTCCATTTCTTCCAGGTTGTCAAATTTGTTGGCATACAGATTCTTTTTTTTTTTTTTTTTTTTTAGTGCAATTTAGAGGAATCAGTGTGCTCTAGTAAATATCCCTGCAATATTCCATTGTTGCTTGTTACTCAGTGTTTTACCCTAGTGGTAAGGATAGGGCCTATTCTCTATTGTTGTGACTAAGTTTCAGTCTCAGGCAAGTACTGTGTTTCTGGACCTCACAAGTGTGGTCAGTTCAGTAGTTTTGCTCATGGCACAGCTGTAATTTGGGGGTTACATATATTTCTTTCTTTTTTTTTTTTTGTCTTTTTGCTATTTCTTTGGGCCGCTCCCACGGCATATGGAGGTTCCCAGGCTAGGGGTCGAACTGGAGCTGTAGCCACCGGCCTACACCAGAGCCACAGCAAGGCGGGATCCGAGCTGCGTCTGCAACCTACATCACAGCCCACAGCAATGCCGGATCGTTAACCCACTGAGCAAAGGCAGGGACAGAACTCGCAACCTCATGGTTCCTAGTCGGATTCGTTAACCACTGCACCATGATGGGAACTCCTACATATGTTTCTTCACATTTCCCAGATACACAGAATTATTTTTCTGTTCCACAGATGCAGAGGTTTTTACCAGTACCAGTAGGAAAAAAGGGTTTGTTTCCCTTCCCCTTTCCTCACGGAAGAGATTTCTTTCTAGGGAAGAAAAGGGAGAAAGAATGTGGGGAGTTGTATTGTTTTTCCATAGCTGAAGCTATTCCTCTCCCAAGGCATGAAACTCAAACTGTTCTACATCACTCCTGTCCCTAGTGTTCTTATGTGAGGCTCCTGTGAGGTTTATGGAGTAGAACTTATGAATGGATATGTATTTTCCCTTATATCTGTGGTTGCTGTGGTTTGCTGGCTGACACATTACATTTACCAACTCATCAACATTTTTACCTGAATCCTTTTTACTACCATACAGCTATTTCTGCCCCATGTATGTAAATGCTCATCTCTTGTCTTTCATTGCAGACATTCCTTAGATTTCAGGTGAGTTGTTTTCCCTGTGACCTCCAACTTATAATCAGTTATAGAAAACTTGTAATAGGGCAGATTGTCACAGCTTATTGGTTGGTTTGAGTAAGAATGCAAGCAATGCTTTTACACGCCTCCTGCATTCTAAGAAGAAACCAGAAATAACAACATTCTTTAAATGAAGAGAATAGATATAAATTTATTAATTAACAACATAATATCCATAATATTTACTAATATTTCAAGAAGCATAATGATATAACCCGTAACTTGTATATTAATCAGTAAAAATAGATTCAGAAATGACACAGTAAAAATATTAGTATAAAAGAATATTGAAATAGCTATTATTAACATTATTAAAGGAAACTATGTGCATGAGTGAACTCAGAAAATACAAGCCCAGAAATATAAATGTTGAAAAATGGAATTATTTAATTCAAAATAGAGTGTTTACAATAAAAGTTCCAATGGGCTTAACAGCACATTGGGCATCAAAAGGAAACAAAATAAGTGAACTTGAAATTTTCTGCTCATTAGCTATTAAATATAGTATTCAGTCTTATAAACTGAGTTTTATAAATCAGTCAACTAATAAAAAATAATTTAGGTCTATTATTTTTCTAGCATTGGGCTAATTTTGGTATACATAGAAATAAAAGAAAAATGTATCTATTTAAAACACATTTTTTTGCATAAGTAGTGATAAAATATATGAAACAAATTAGCAAATTGCTAAGTCTAAGCATATGATATTGTCAAAGTGCTTTAGAAATTTAGAAGATATTAAAGCCTGAATGGACTACAGTAGTTAGACAAAAGTACTTAGTAATTGGTACTCGGAAGATGGAAAATTTAAACTAATAATAGAATAAACCCTCACATAGCACTGAGTTTGACAGGTCTTACTTTAAAATTTTCTCATATATTGTGTGATTTAATTTTCACACCAAACTTATTAGAAGATAATATTATTACTTCTACTTTGCAGAGGTGGAAAAACTCTTAAAATGATTGACAGCCAAAGTGTAGTAAGTGGCAGACTTAGGGTTCAAATACAGACTGTCTGTATTAGGGGTGAATGCTCTTAAGTACTTCATTACATTGCCTCATTGGACTGAACGTAGGACAAAAGTAATGGGACATCTGGAGCAAAAGTAGAGAAATGGGAATGTATCTGCCTCGTTTGGCGGACAGCAAAGAAATCACTCTGATTGTAATAAATGATTGAAGTGTGGGCTTGTTGGGAAATATTGCCTAGATAGGATAAGATCTGACTATTGAAGGCTTTCTCTATTGTTGAGAAAAAGTGCTGAGAGGGTTCTATGGGCACAAATAGAATTTCCAGTTCCTTCAATCACTTTCAATTGATTTCTAGGCTGACAGAAAATGGAAACTGCATTGGTTTAAGAGATGAATGATCCTCCTTCAGTTATGGACTCAGAGCTAAAAATATCAGCAGGGAAATTCAATTCACAAAGCACTACTTCACATGACACAGAGCAGGCTATTAGCCCAATTGGTATTTTTAATAGAGTTGCCTTCTGTGACTCCAGTATTGCCTTTCAGGTCATTGCCTGAAGAATCAAAACTATTTGTTTTAAGGCTAAACCAAAAAAAGCCTACCTTTGAGAAACTAAATTTTTGATAGGGAAGGGAGGCTTTTATTATTATTGCTGCTCTCCAGCTGCAATAATTTAAGAGCTTTAATATTGCCTTATCTCCCAGCATGGGGAAAGCACTCCTAATACACACACATGACATTGATTTATTTCTAATAGGTATCCACCCTGCTATAGCCTAGCTTTTTGTCTGCTACTGATTACCTTTGATACACTGAAAACTTCAACTTCTATGTAAGTATTATGTTTTTTTTGTATATATGTGTATAGCCATTAGAGTATAACTGGCATTACTGCTAAAAAATTATAATCATCATAAATGCTATTGATTTCTCAAGGAAATAAATATCTGATTTCATTTTTGAGAAGTTGTAATATGTAGCTGGCTCACTAACTTGCCCAGTAATACACTGTACTCAGCAGTAAACATTTGTATTAATGCCAATTATTTGAAATGGTGTGAGGAAAAATGAAAAACCATCCAAGATTCTGGGGTTTTCCAACTGTTTCTGAGTGCTATTTTGGATAAATGAGAAGGTAAATATTTGTTCAATAGATTGAGCTTAAAAACTGATGAAAATAGTTAAAAACAATATCAGATAAAAATCTTAGGTAAGAGCTCACCTCTCCTTGCCAAGATCAGAAATACTTCTTACTCTGCATATAAAAATAAGGTGATTTTAAATTCTTAGCATAATGCTAGTCTTAGTATCGGAACACAACATGTAATTATTGAATAAGTCTTGATGGAAAAAGAATCTATGAAAAAATAGATGGATATTCAGTTATACACACCCACACTGCTAATATGAATTCTTAGACTTCAGAATCAGTGATGCTGAGGCACATTTGATTTAGCAGCATCCAGTTATTACTTATAGCAATATTCATGCTTTTACTCAAGGCCTTTGTGTAAATATTGCACAACCACATTTCTTAAACATTTGATTTCAGGAAAATGTCTTTTAATAAAACTGAGATGCTTGTTGTTATTATAGCATAGGAGTTGTATACTCTGTTGTTTCCTTTTTTGCTTTGACTCATAGCAATCATCTTAACTTGAATGCTTATAATTTAAGCATTTAATTAATTTATAATGCTTATAACTTAAATGCTTAAATAGTTGATATATTTGTTTCCCCTGTCTATATTTATTTCTATCTTTGCCTTATAGTTTAACTATTGTTTATATGTGTTTCTTTTATTATAAGCTGATTTAATAATTTTGCTCTGCTACATTATTAGGGGTCTAATTTACTCAATGTTTCATTCAAAATCTCCTTGGGGCTATAGAAGGAAACCTGATTTATAAGAGAAGACATATAAGCAATTAATTTCAGTCAGTTTGTGATTGATTTTTCCTACCTTATTCTAATTTTACTTAAAATTATAAAACTTGCAGGAAATATTATGGTCATATTTATAAGTCCCATTTTATTTTAGTCTTAAAAATGTTTGTATGATGACAATTAAATTCAGTAGTTAGTAGTAGTTAGTTGCTTCTTGGAAAACTGAACTGTGGTAGGTACTATGAGAGAGCCCTTCTGATTCAAATATAATTATTATATGGTTTTAATGGTAATAAATAAGCAAATGCATCCAATTCAACCCTGTGGAATTAGATATCTTGGTTTAGTCTTTTTGGGTTATTTGCAGTTATACGATGGCTATCTTTGGTATGCATGCTGGTGATAGTGCCCGGTCTGTTAGAAATATACCTTTGCTTACTTTTCTCACTCTTTCCAAGTTCCATATGAAAGACTCTATGTCTTTGCCTTCAAACTCTTAGGAATTTCATTTATACATGTGAAAGGAATAGTGGGTTTCCACAACTCAAAGAATTTTCCTAATATTTAACTAGACTTTTTTGAAGGACCTAAAATTTTACAATTCATAATACATAATGATATAATAGGAGAATGACCCAGATTAAACAAAGATATGTATGACTTTACCTCTCCTAATTCATTTTGCATTTAGTAAAAGGGAATGACATACCACACAAATCATTGGACTAGATAATTCCTCATTTCCCTTCTAGAATAGTGCTGCATTATGTGGTTATAATTTAAGGGGAATTTGAAAAGAACAATGAAAAGGGAACCAGCCTTTGTATGCTAGCTTCCTGCCTAGTCTTGTTAATTCTGCATGTAGGCACATTAATTATAAAAGTATTGTGGCCTACAGCTTGAAGTGTACATAATACCTGTACAAAAGTGGTTCTTTTTTTGATATGCGGGAATTAGATTTATTAAGATAGGTGTATGTATACCTATATAAAAGTGGTTCTTTTTTTTTAATAGGCAAGAAATAGATTTATTAAGATAGGACGCTTGGGAGAGGTACAGGCAGGAAGGTACAGAAGCTCTGCCAAAAGTGGTTCTTTAGGGCATTAGTTTGCCCTCTTCTTGGTTTGCTGGCTTTCTGAATAAAGTCACTGTTCCTTGTCCGAAAACCTTGTCTTTCAACTTATTGGCCTGTTACACAGGGAGCAGTATGGGCTTGGGATCAGTAACACTAGTAAGACACAACTAAGCTAAGAACTCAAATATGACCCTAGGAAATGCATTGATATGAGGAAAAAAAAAACCATTGGCCAAGCATTATCAATAGGACCTTGTTTCATAAAGTGCATACTTAAAATTCTATTACTTTTATGGTACTTTTCATAACACTTGATAGCATTTTATCTCTCTCCACATGGTGAAAGTGAAATGCATTTCACATTATTAGCACTCAGACTGAACTACTATTTTTTCCATTATTTTCTATTACTCTTTGAGTTTGCTTTTTATTGTCAAGCTTTCCATAAAAAAAGTAGAATTGCATAAGGTGCACTGATATTCTTTGAGTGAACGTAGCAATCATAGGCTTCCTAAAATAAAAATGGCTCAACATTACTGTAGGATCTCAGTGCAGGATTGCCTCAGAAACTAAATGAATAGTTCCCAAAATTAAAATTGTTTTCTTCTGATTCCATTACATGAAGTTGATATATATTCTTTAATGGGCTTACACAAATATTTTCATTTCCCATAAAATCATTTTACCCCATGCCCCTTGATAATATTATACACATGAACACACAAACATACAGTGTTGTTTGGTATTTGGGAGAAAATTGATTCAGGGAGCCTGAAGAACCTGCTATTGCTATTCTGGGTGTTTCCTTCTGTCCCAGTATTAGTGCCAACTCAAGTCAACTAGCAAATAATGCAGTCTTTTGAGGCAGAAACTATTTTTGTTTTGATTTTTCTCAGTACACCTTACACTAGAAACTATGAAATATTTATAGTAGAACTTTTTTTTGCCACGCCCACAGCATGTGGAAATTCCTGGGCCAGGGATCCAACCTGTACCACAGCAGCAACCCAAGCTTATGCAGTGGCAATGCTGGATCCTTAACCTGCTGCACCCCAAGACAACTCCTTACAGCAGTAATATGATTCAAATTAGCTGAGAGGGAAATATTTCTGCTAGGAACATTTCTGTATAGGTAACATCACTTCACCAAGAACTTTCCTGGAAACTATTATTTGTTTCCTTTTATTTTTGTTCTTCTTTTTTCCCTCTTCTCTTTATCCTTTTCAGTATTTGAACAATTTTGAGAATTCCATTTTAATTGAACTATTTTGCTTTTGGTTACATATCTTTGTACTGTTTAATATGTATCTCTATGGATTAAATTGTATACGTAATTTTTCACACTTCAATGTGTCAATATTTACCTCTTCAAGGTTGATGTAGAAACCTGAACCACCACACATGTCCTTTTACCCTCTCCTGAGTTTCTAACATATTATATCTATAAACTTTAAAATCCTATTAGACAAGTTATCCATTTTTGCTTTTACACTCAAACATATTTTACACACACACACACACACACACACACACACAGTCTTTTTAAGGGCCACACCCACAGTATATGGAAGTTCCCAGGCTAGGGTTTGAGTGGGAGCTGTAGCCACTGACCTACACCACAGCCACAACAATGCCAGATCCGAGCTGCATCTGCAACCTACACAACTCACGGCAACATCAGATCCCTAACCTACTGAGTGAGGCCAGGGATCTAACCTGTGTCCTCATGGATGCTTTTCAGATTCGTTTCCTCTGAGCCATGACGGGAACTCCTCAAACATATTTTAAAGTTCTCAAGAGATGAATAATCCATTATATTTACACATATATATAAACACACACTCACACATATATATATATAATTTGAGTTCTTTTTCCTTTGTTCTTAATTTCCAAGTTGCCTCTGGAGCCATTTCCATTTTGTATGCAAAACTTTATCAACTTAGAGCAGATTTGCCTGCAGAAAAGTTCCTTTAGTTTTCCTTTTTTTAAGAGCATGTCGTTGTCTTATTTCATCTATGAAATGTAATTTCGCTGGATATATGAGTTTACAATGAAACTCCTTTTTTTTCCCCAGTAGTTTGCAAAATATTGTATACCACTTCTTTATGGCCTCCATAGTTTTGGGTAGGAAATCCAGTCACTCAAATTACTATTCCTGTGTAGTAGGTTTCTTAGTTTTGCACATTTGACATTTTGGACCAGATAATTCTCTGTTATGTATGTATGTGTTTATGTGTGTGTGTGTATGGAGGGGGACGGGGGCCTGTGCATTGTAGGATATTAAATTACATTCCTGCCCTCTACCAAATAGGTTATTTTGAATTGTGGGTGATAAATGATATCCATCTTGCTTTACTTTGAAGAGGTTGGATTGTGTTTAAAATTGGAATCTAAAGAATCCCAGTTAAATACATATCCCATTTCCTCTCTTGGAACAAGTTGAGTTTACAAAAGACTCTAGAAAACCATCCTGTCATCAGTGATATTCCTTTAATCTGTCATAAGGTGCCTCAAAATAATTCACAGCTTTTTTTTTGAGAGATGATAAATTGATAAAACTTTCCAAATGCTTTATTTGAGCCATAAAATACTCACAGGAAGGTACCAGACTCTCTAAATTTTAGGTGTGTGGTTGCCTTCTTCTTAAAACAAGTCCACAGGAGTTTTCCTGTAGTTGTCTCTGTCTCTACCCTGGTGACTTCTTTGGGTCTGAGGGTCACATGAACCCTTCGGGGTCTCAGTCTACAAAGTCAAATCCAAGGTGAAATAATAAAAGCATTGGGAAAATCATCCATTCTAAAATATATTTGCCGAAATAGCATCTGTTAAATTCTCTATGTTCATTCAGTTAACTTCCTTTAGGGCAACACACCTATGTCATTAGATTGCAATTTATTCAAACAAATAACTAACTTTAAACATGCCTGATGTTTTCCTAATATAGACAATATATGAGAAGGACTTTCCGTCACATTTACTTTTTACATTTTTCTCATTATTAAATCCTCGATTCTAATTAGATCGTGTTTAAGAGCAAAGAGAGGTTTTCTCAAAGATAATTAACTCCTTTTCTGTACTTTTTTCCTGTTTATCTTACTGTAAATGGAAAAAAAAAACCCAGAAGCCCAATGTAAATATGAGCATATTTTACAATATGGATAAAAATTTCAAAATCAATAATACTACATTAAGGCTAAATATAATCCATAAATTATACTAGTTTATTCTAGAAGTTTTTCAATGTCTACTATTGATAATACATAGTAAGATTTTAATTTCTTAACATGTCCCCTAGGAATCACCAGGTAGGGATCAGGGGCAAGTAGCACAGTGCCTGGTGTATAGTTGGCACTAAGTAAATATCAAATATATATAAATCTGTATTAATTAAATGGGGGATCATATTGACATCAGCAAAAATCAGTTTAGAAATAATAGCTCATATATCTACATGAAAGCATCCTTTCCTGCCTATTGTTGTGTCACATTGGTCTTGATGGATACTGAGAGGAAAATGTGACGTTATATGTGCTACTGCTGTGTTGTTATAAGAATACTCTTCAATTTTTCTACCACTGATTTAAAAATTGACTTTGATGAAACCAAATTTATTTCCAGATAAGGACAGTTAGAATTACATGTACCCAGCTCAAGTGGAGAATTCTTGCAAAAATGGATATGCTATAGTGACTTATCAGGAAGTCCTCTTAAAGTTTTAATAATTAATGAATCCATTTATTTAACAAATGTGTTGAAAATTTGCTTATGTTCTGGACAAATAAAAATATAACCTTCCCTAAATGAGCCTAACAGCATAGAGATAATTAAACACATAACAGCCATTAGTGTGATAAATACTACAGTAGAGAAACAATGACTAGAGTGAGTCATTTTCATTTCAGAGGTCATGAAAAAAATCTTACAAATATAAACTTTCCAACAGGGTCTAGGGTGTAGACGTTGTCTAGGAATTATGATAAGGGAAGAAAAGATGGAGGACATTCTAAGTAATATCTTGAAGCAACATGACATATTTGGGGTATCACAAGTTGTTCGATGTGTTTGAAGGGTGAGTTGAAGGAGAAGAGCAGAGAGAAAAACAAGTGTGGGCCAAATCAAGAAAAGCCTTCAAAAAAAAATTACTCTCAAAGCTTTCTAAAGGTAACTCTCAAATATTTATCTCTAGGTTTGGATTCTATCTTGATTTTCAGATATATATTTCCAACTGCTTTCTGAGAATTTCTTTTCTGCATATTTTATAAATAATATGTTTCAAAAAGAATACATCCCTCCACCCCAACCCCTCTCTCTGTGTATCTTCCTATTCCAGACTTCCAAAGCAGAAAGCATCCAGCCTGACTGCAAAGGCAGATTTTGACAGATAAAACTCTTGTCCTAAACATTCATGTGAATGTTTGTGTATTTACTAGAAGCATATTCTGTTGTTGTTTTCAAGTGTTCAAACTTCAAAAAAAAAAAAGAAAAAGAAATACTTAGCATCGTTTTCACACAATGCTGGGCTGGAAAATTTGTGAGGGTGAAATACCAGGGAGTCTGTGGTGATAACATATTGGATGAAGGAATCGTTTTTCCCTGAGAAATGAGAAAATTTATTTTAGACAATGAGTTTTAACTTCAGAAAAGGGAAACTGCTCATTGCCTTGCAAAGAAGCATTAGTAGACTATCCCAAGTCTGTAAGTTTTCAAATACTGGAATATTTCTCCTTCCTTGACACATGAGCAAGCTTCTCCAAAAAAAAAGCAAACAGGCTAAAATGAACAAGAGACAGAGGGCACAGAGGAAATCAGGAACACTTGGTAAAGAAGAGTAAAATTAGTTTTGAGTTACAATGGATTTAGGGCAATTTCAGGTATGTTCAGGAACATAAATTTTAGACTGGAAGAGTGCTGGATTTCTATTTGTATTGGATGTTGACACTATAATGCTCACATACTTTCCAACATAAAGAAGCTGGATAACTTTTATCATTAGGTAGATGAGAGAGAAGAGAATCTGCCATGGTTTAGTAATCCATGATGAGAATAAAATAGAAAAATTCCTCATGTCTTGCATGATAGAATAAAGAATTTTCATCTTTATACTTTAAGGGTATAGTACAGGAAATGTTTGTTAGAAATAATAACTTTATAAGAAAAATTTGACTTTTCTGAATATATTTTGAAGAAAAGACCAAATTACATCCAAAAAGTTTAAAATGTTAAATACAAAACATACATCTCAAGAAGTTTTTAGTTGCATATGTTGCATTTTCTTACTGTTCAATACATCTTTAAAATGATAAAAAAGATAACCAAATGGTTTTCAAATTTTTGAATGTTTGTCTCATTCCATAAAATGTTTAAAATTAATTGTTATACTCTTTTATAAACTAATATTACATTCTTAATATTAGATATTAAGTATGTAGCAGGTACTTTATGTCACAGAATGATGATTTTATAAAGTGAGCAAGAGATTTTTCAATATTAAAGTTTTTTGTAGGTTTGGTTATTTCTTTTAAAGAAAAGTTATTTCTTTTTTTTAAATTTTATTTTATTTTTACTTTTTTTACTACTCAAATGAATTTATCACATCTGTAGTTGTATAATGATCATAACAATCTGATTTCACAGGATTTTCATCCCACAGCCCAAGCACATCCTCCCACCCCCCCAAACTGTATCCTCCAGAAACCATAAGTTTTTCAATGTCTGTGAGTCAGCATCTGTTCTGCAAAGAAGTTCAGTCTGTCCTTTTTTCAGATTCCACATGTCAGCGAAAGCATTTGATGTTGGTGTTTCCTTGTATGGCTGACTTCACTTAGCATGAAAATTTCTAGGTCCATCCATGTTGCTGCAAATGCTGGTATTTCGTTCCTTTTAATGGTCGAGTAGTATTCCATTGTGTGTATGTACCACATCTTCTGGATCCACTCCTCTGTCGATGGACATTTAGGTTGTTTCCGTGTCTTGGCAATTGTAAATAGTGCTGCAGTGAACATCGGAGTACATGTGTCTTTGTGAGTCGTGGTTTTCTCTGGATAGATGCCCAGGAGTAGGATTGCTGGATCAAATGGGAGTTCTATTTTTAGCTTTCTGAGGAATCTCCATACTGTTTTCCACAGTGGTTGCACCAGTTTACAATCCCACCAACAGTGTACTATGGTTCCTTTTTCACCACACCCTCTCCAGCACTTATTGTTTGTAGACTTTTGGATGATGGCCATTCTGGCTGGTGTAAGGTGGTACCTCAGGGTGGTTTTGATTTGCATTTATCTAATGATGAGTGATGTTGAACATCTTTTCATGTGTTTCTTGGCCATCTGTATGTCTTTGGAGAATTGTATGTTTAGATATTCTGCCCATTTTTTGATGGGGTTGTTTGTTTTCTTTTGTATGGAGCTTTAGAAGGTATTTATAAATTTTGGAGATTAATCCCTTGTCAGTCAATTCACTTGTAAAGACCCTTTCCAATTCTCTGGGTTGATTAGGGTTTCCTTTGCCATGCAGGAACTTTTAAGTTTGATTAGGTCCCATTTGTTTATTTTTGTTTTTACTGTCATTACTCTATTACTTCTCATTACTCTGAGAAGATGTTGGTGTCGTTTATGTCAGAGAGTGTTTGGCCGATGTTTTCCTCTAAGAGTTTTATAGTATCTGGTCTTATATCTAGGTCTTTAATCCATTTGGAGTTTCTTTTTGTGTATGGTGTTAGGGAGTGTTCTAATTTCCTTCTTTTCCCTGTGGCTGTCCAGTTTTCCCAGGACCACTTATTGAACAAGCTGTCCTTTCTCCATTGTATATTCTTGCTTCCTTTGTCATAGATTAGTTGGCTGTAGGTGTGTGGGCTTAATTCTGGACTTTCTATCCTGTTCCACTGATCTCTGTTTCGGTCTTTGTGCCAGTACCGTATGGTTTTTGATGATTGTTGCTTTGTAGTATAGTCTGAAGTCTGGGAGCCTGATTCCTCCAGCTCCATTTTTCTTTTTCAGGGTGTCTTTGGCTATTCTGGGTCTGTTATGCTTCCAAACAAACTTTAGAATTTTTTTTTCAAGTTCTGTGAAAAATGTCCTTGGTAATTTGATAGGGATTGCATTGAATCTGTAGATTGCCTCAGGTAGTATAGTCATTTTGATAATATTGACTCTTCCAATCCAAGAGCATAGTGTGTCTTTCCATCTATTTGTGTCATCTTTGATTTCTTTCATCAGTGTCTTATAGTTTTCAGAGTACAAGTCTTTTGTCTCTTTAGGTAGGTTTACTCCTAGGTATTTTATTCTTTTGGATGTGGTGGTAAATGGGATTGCTTCCCTAATTTTTTTTCTGCTCTTTCATTGGTCGTGTATAGAAATGCCATCAATTTCTGTGTATCGATTTTATATCCTGCGACTTTGCCAAATTTGTGGATGAGCTCTAACAGTTTTCTGGTAGAGTCTTTAGGGTTCTCTAGGTATAGTACCATCTCATCTGCAAATAGTGATAGTTTTACTTCTTCCTTTCCAATTTGGATTCCTTTTATTTCTTTTACTTCTCTGATTGCTATGGCTAGGACTTCCAGAACTATGTTGAAGAGTAGTGGTGAGAGCAACATCCTTGTCTTGTTCCTCATCTCAGTGGGAATTCTTTCAGCTTTTCACCATTGAGGATGATGTTTGCTGTGGGTTTGTCATATATGTCCTTTATCATGTTGAGGTAGGTTCCTGTTATGCCCACTTTCTGAAGGGTTTTTATCAGAAATGAGTATTGGATTTTGTCAAAGGCTTTTTCAGCATCTATTGAGAGGATCATATTGTTTTTATTCTTCAGTTTGTTAATGTGGTGTATCACACTGATGGATTTGTAGATATCGAAGAACCCTTGCATCCCTGGGATAAATCCCACTTGATCATGATGTACAATTCTTTTAATGTATTGTTGGATGCGGTTTGCTAGTATTTTTTTGAGGATTTTTGCATCGATGTTCATCAGTGAAATTGGCCTGTAGTTTTCCTTTTTTTGTGGTATTTTTGTCTGGTTTTGGTATCAGGGTGATGGTGGCCTCATAGAATGAGTTTGGAATTCCTCTGCAATTTTTGAAATAGTTTCAGAAGGAGAGGTGTTAGCTCTTCTCTAAATGTTTGATAGAATTTGCCTGTGAAGCCATCTGGTCCTGGACTTTTGTTTGTTGGAAGTTTTTTAATCCCAGTTTCAATTTCAGTTTTTGTGATTGGTCCATTCATCTTTTCTATTTCATCTTGGTTTAATCTTGGAAGATTGTACTTTTCTATGAATTTGTCCACTTCTTCTAGGTTTTCTGTTTTATTGGCATATAGTTGCATATGACCCTTTGTATTTCTGTGATGTCTGTTGTTACTTCTCCTTTTTCATTTCTAATTTTATTGATTTGAGTCCTCTCTCTTTTTTGCTTGATAAGTCTGGCTAAGGGTTTATCAATTTTGTTGATCTTTTCAAAGAATTAACTATTTGTTTCATTGATCTTTTGTATATTTTTTTTGGTTTCTATTTCATTGATTTCTGCTCGGATCTTTATGATTTCTTTCCTTCTACTAACTTTAGGTCTCGTCTGTTCTCTCTCAAGCTGAGATGTAAAGTTAGCTTGTTTATTTGGGCTTTTTCTTGTTTCCTTAGGTGGGCTTGTATTGCTATAACTTTCCTCTTAGAACAGCTTTTGCTGCATCCCATAGGTTTTGGAGTGTCGTATCTTTGTTGTCATTTGCTGCTAGGTATTTTTTAATTTCCACTTTGATTTCTTCAGTGATCCATTGGTTGTTTAGTACCATGTTGTTTAGTCTCCACGTGTTTGCGTTTTTTGCAGTTTTTTTCTTGTTGATTTCCAGTCATATAGCATTGTGGTCAGAAAAGATGCTTGATATGATTTCAATTTTCTTAAAGTTACCGAGGTTGGATTTGTAGCTCAGGATATGATCAATCTTAGAGAATGTTCCATGTGCACTTGAGAAGAATGTGTATTCTGTTGCTTTTGGATGGAATGTCCTATAAATATCTATTAAGTCCATCTGGTTTAATGCATTATTCAGGGCCTGTATTTCCTTATTGATTTTATGTCTGGATGATCTGTCCATTGCTGTAAGTTGGGTGTTAAAGTCCCCCACTATGATTGTGTTATTGTCAATTTGTCCTTTTAAGGTTGTTAGCAGTTGCCTTATATATTGTGGTAAACCTATGCTGGGTGCATAGATATTTAAAATTGTTATATCTTCTTCTTGGATTGACCTTTGATCATTATGTAATGTTCTTCCTTGTCTCTTAAAATATTCTTCATGTTAAACACTATTTTGTCTGATATGAGTATTGCTACTCCAGCGTTCTTTTGATCCCCGTTTGTGTGAAATATTTTCTTCCATCCTCTCACTTTCAGTTTTAATGTGTCCCTAGAAGTGAAGTGGGTCTCTTGAAGACAGCATATATGGGTCTTGTTTTTGTTCGATTCAGCCAGTCTATGTCTTTTGGTTGGGGTGTTTAGTCCATTCACATTTAAGGTAATTATTGATATGTATGTTCTTATTGCCATTTTATTAATTGCTTTGGATTTATTTTTGCTGCTCTTTTTTCTTTCCTTCTTCTCTTGTTCTTTTCTGCCTGGAGAAGTTCCTTTAGTATTTGTTGTAAGGCTGGTTTAGTGTTGCTGAATTCTCTCAGCTTTTGCTTATCTGTGAAGGTTTTGATTTCTCCTTCAAATCTGAACAAGAGCCTTGCTGGGTAGAGTAATCTTGGTTGGAGGATTTTTCCTTTCATCATGTTAAGTATATCATGCCCCTCCCTTCTGGCCTGCAGAGTTTCTGCTGAAAAATCTGCCAATAACCTTATCAGGGTTCCCTTGTATGTTATTTGTTTCTTTTCCCTAGCTGCTTTCAAGATTTTCTCTTTGTCTTTAATTTTGGTCACTTTGATTATTATGTGTCTCTGGGTGTTCCTCCTTGGGTTTATTTTATATGGTACTCATTGTGCTTCCTTGATTTGAGTGAGTGGTTCCTTCCCCATGTTAGGGACGTTTTCGGGTATTATCTCTTGGAATATTTTTTCTGTCCCCTTCTCTCTCTCTTCTCCTTCTGGCACCCCTATGGATGTTGGTGCGTTTAACATTGTCCCAGAGTTCTCTGAGACTCTCTTCATTTGTTTTCAATCTTTTTTCTCTTTTCTGTTCTGCATCCGTAATTTCCACTCATCTGTCCCCCACCCTGCTTATTCATTCTTCTGCCTCCTGTATTCTGCTGTTAGCTGCTTCTAGTGAATTTTTTATTTCAGTTATTGTATTTTGCATCTCTTCTTGTTTGTTTTATATCTTGTATCTCTTTGCTCAATGTTTACTGTAAGTTATCCATCTTTGCCTCCAGTTTATTTCCAATGTCTTGCATCATCTTCAGCATCAACAGCCTAAAGTCTTTTTCCTGGAAGCTGAGAATCTCCTCATCACTTAGCTGATTTTCTGGGATTTTTCCTTTCTCCCTCATCTGAGTTATAGTTCTCTGTCTTTTCATTTTTATAGGTTTTTGGTGTGGTGATCTTTTTACAGAGAGTAGAATTGTAGCCTCTCTTACTTCTGATGTCTGCCCCCCTGTGGCTGAAGTCGGTATAGGGGGCTTGCTGTAGGCTTCCTAATGGGAGGGGCTGATGCCTGCCCCCTGGTAGGAGGAGCCGATTCTAATCCCTCTGGTGGGTGGGGCTTAGTCTCTGGATGGGATTAGAGGCAGCTGTGTGACTCGGGGGGTCTTTAGGTAGCCTGTTTACTGAGGGGTGGGGCTGTATCCCACCTGGATTGTTGTTTGCCCTGGGGCTTCTCAGCAGCTGACTGACAGGTGGGTCCAAAATGGCCACCTCCAGAGAAAGGCAGCTGCTGAATATTCCTGAGAGCTTTGCTTTCAATGTCCTTCCCTCACAACAAGCCACGTTCACCCCTGTTTTTCCAGGATGTCCTCCAGGTACTGCAGTCAGGTTTGACTCAGATTCCCATGGAGACTTTGTTTTGCCCTGGAACCCAGTGCATGTGAAAGTCTGTGTGCGCCTTTTAAGGATGGGGTCTCCATTTCCCCAGTCCCATGGAGCTCCTGCCCACAAGCCCCACTGGCCTTTAATGCCAGATGCTCCGGGGCTTTTTCTCCCCGTGCCAGATCCCCACACGTGAGTTTGTTGTGGGGCTCAGAACTCTAACTCCTGTAGGTGAGTCTCTGTGAACCAGTTAGTTTCCAGTCCATGGAGCTTCCCACCCAGGAGGTATGGGGTTGTTTATATCGTGAAACAATCTCCTACCACTTGATGTGTCCTCCTCTTTTTCTTTTGGAGTAGGATATCTTTTTTAAGGTTTCCAGTCCATTTGTGTGAAGAGTGCTCAGTCTTTAGTTGTGAATTTTGTTGTTTTTAGGAGAGAAGTTGAGCTCCAGTCCTTCTATTCCACCATCTTAATCCCGTCTCCCACAATGTTATTTCTTTTGTATAAATTATAAGTATAGATTTTCCTTATGGTTATTGTATTATTTCTAATGGTTTTAAGTTAGCATAAATATTGCCTTTGGAGGAATTTTTCTCCTTCACATTAAATTTAATTTGACCGGAGTAATACATCTTTATTTTGATGTTCTTAGTTGTGATTCTCAGTCTTTATTAAATAAAGGATGGAGATAATTTACTTTTCTTTCCATTAAATTATTACTTTCTAGGTCATGAAGGTTATGGTTATCAAAGCCATAACAATTTTATCTTTACAAGGTTTTTCATCATTTCACATAAATGATATCCACTTAGACTATTACTAGGTGAAGAATTCCTTTTATTCAATCTTCTCACCAATACTCCTTGTGTATAATGTTGATATATCTTAAATGTGATGTATTTATTGCTTTTATTATTATTGATTTATCATTTTATTATTTTTGTAGTTATTCTATCTTTTCAGTAAAACTAGATTATCAAATGTATTGTTAGTATGGAGCTTGAATTGTTATCTTTATAATCATATTTTTACTCACCTTAACATGTTTGATATTCAAAAATAATCTTATGATAAATTATAAAATAACAATGTTTTTATTCCTGTTTTGATAATAAGCAAAATAAATAACAAGAAGATTGAGTGACTTGCTTAAGACTACCTAATACTGATCAAGTCAGAGAGTCAAAGTTTTAACACAGCTAAGATAGGAATGCATAGTGCTACATCTGTAAGGAAAAAAATAAATTTACAGATTGGAAGAAAATTAGGCAGTGGAGGACTTTTGAAAACTAGAGGGCACCTAGTCACTCCCCCTCTAAGAGATAGCACCTACTCAGCCCTGAAAATGATTGTCATGTCACTCCAGCTTTCCTGGAGTTATCTGTTTTTCTTGAGAAGGTAGATATTTGGACTTTTGTATGAAATGTCCTGTTTGTTAATTATTGGTTCCAATACTATTAAGATCTAGACAAGATAAGTGAACCTGTCCAAGGTGCAGATCTCTACCAAGAATAAGCAATATCTATAGTCCCTGAGAAGTACTTCACATGGAATAAGGATGCTCTGCTCTCAGAAGCACAGGTCAGGCTTTACCGCAGACAGACTATAGGTGAGGCTTCCAAGGAGAGGCAACATTGAATGGCATTTAAAGAATGAAGAGTAGTTAACCAGGGAAAAAGAAAATGAAAGACCATTCCTGATAAGAGAGAATTGCAGTAGTAAAACCACAGAAGTAAGAAAGATTATGATAGTCAAAAACTGCTAGAACTTATAGACTTAAAGTATAGAGTTCAGTTAGTAACAGCAAGGGATTAGAAGGAACAAAAACATCCATTGCTTATGTTGCAGAAGGTGGGCCTTGCACAGCCTACTGTCAAAGGAGTTGCCCAAGTGTTCTCTGTCTCATAGGAGGCTGTGTTCCATTCCCCACAGCCCTGACTCTGAGCCTGTCAAGATGGGCATCTGAACAAAGAGAGTTAATTTAAAGAATTGATGTCCTTTTTGGATTTTTGAGTATAGCTTTTCTAGACCTCTATGAAACTAATATATCCTTTCTCTTTTATTAAAATATTTAGTTAGAAATTATGATCATATAGATATGCTAGAAAATTCTGAATATACTAGCCATAGATAGAAACTCTGAGACTAAAAGTAAATAGCACAGCAAGAAGAATATAAATGTGCATATAATGGAGAAGGTAATTTGTGATCATGGTTTAAAAAAAATATTGGAAGTAATAGGTCAAAATAATATTTTCTACTGTGTAATAGTGCTGAAAAACTAGAGATGTAATCTACTTTATATAACTGCTATATAAATGAAATCTTGACAGCTAATTAAAATTTGATTAAATCATATTATGAATAGACTTGGGTTGGTACTACTTATGAGTGTGTCTACTTTTAAAACAACTCCATTGGAAATTTCAATAGTCAGTCTTTATAGATTTAATTAGTTTGAATTAACTACTTAATTAGTGTATAATTACTACATGGAACTTCAAAAAATATTCTTTTTAGAAGATCTATACATATTTTATTTAAGAATTAAGCTATTTGACTTTTAGTAGTGTAATTAATTTTCTAATGCACAAAAATTAATAACACTCCAGGAGAAAGTTGGTATTCATACTGTACCTACTGAATTATTTCAGTTACCTTAAGTTCATCTTCAAAATGATTACAGGTGATTTTACTAATTTAAAAAGGAAGAAATCAAGACATGGAGAAAGCAAGTAGTTGCCCCAATAATAAACAACAGAGCTTGTGCTTCCATATTGGTTGGACTTAAAGATAGTGCTTTTCAGATATCATTCTGTTGAATATTTCACTGATAGTAATAGGCATTCGTGCTCTTATAAAGAAACACACCTTTAAAATTTTTATGATTTTTTCAACTTTTTTTTGAAAGTATTTATCTTCACTATGACTTATTTATGACAGAGTTGAACTCTTTCTTTCTACTAAATCTGAAATCCTGAATTGATACCATAGTTAGCCATAGTTGGGTATATTCCGTGGAGTCAAAGAACAGTAGGAAGAATAACTTCTAAAATTACTAAAAATATGTTAAAAGAAACACATATCTGATTTTTAGGCAATGTTGCTCAACTCTGGCTATGTTTATACTTAACGGTGGTAACTTTGTAAAAATATACCTTGCTTAGGTCTCACTCCAAAAAATTTACATTTGAATCACTGAAAATGAATTCAGGCATCAGAATTTTTAAAGTAGTCTGGATGATTCAATATATTAGTCAAAGGCGAGAACCACTGCTTTTAAATTTGAGCCTGAGTAATGTTGTCCAAAATCTTACATGAGATTATAAGGTAGACAACTGGTAATTTCTTTTTTTTTATTTTTTGGAAGCTTATTGTGCTGTGTAACAGTAAATTGCAGCTTGATGCAGTTGTCATTTGTTATAATCTATTGGGTTAATAGAGTCCCCTGAAGGGGAAAATGTTTCAAACTGTGTTACTAATCCATCTTGTCTATTACTTTCCAAAAGACATATGGAATATTGTCATTTTTAAGCTATTTAAGTAACAGAAAATTCGTTTCATTTATGATGTAAAGACTGATTTTTCCATTGTTTAAATTACAATTGTACATAGTTAAATTCCTTCTGGCTTTTGTTTTAATACTTTTATAATATGAATTTATATAATACAAACATATTTTAGTACATAATTTGTTATTTCAAAAATATTAATTTTAATGAGTAAATGAGTGATCTATTTTAAAAATGCATATGTACTTACAAACAGATTTTTAAAAAAATGATGTTTGAGGAGCAGTCTCATTTCCTCCCTGCAGGGAAAATAGCATCTTTATGTGAAATTATATAAATGAATTAGGAAAAACAAACATACTTGAAATAGAAAAAAAATGACCAGATCATATCTGTAAAAAATGGAACTATATGCAGAATGTGAGTGAAAAAAATTTAAAAAGCCAGAAATTTTGGAATCTTATTAGCCTGTATACACAATTACCACAAATGTAGATAAAGTACATTTAGAATTCATATAATAAACCATTTTCATTCTTGTTTTTGCATTTAAAAAATTCCTAAATAGGATGTTCCCATTGAGGCTCAGTAGAAACGAATCTGACTAGTATCCGTGAGGATATAGGTTTGATCCCTCGCATTGCCATGGCTGTGGTGTAGGTGACAGACACAGCTCAGATTCCTCATTGCTGTGGCTGTGGTGTAGGCCAGTGGCTACAGCTCTGATTCAATCCCTAGCTTGGGAACTTCCATGAACTGTAGGTGCAGCACTAGAAACAAAAAAAGAAATAAAATTCCTAAATAGAGTTCAACTACAACTTTATGATATATGATATCTACATAGTTTACAATTAATAATATCTAAATATATAATGAGTAAGAAATGGAATTTAAAACTTCATGATTTATAATCTCTGGTCTTCTAGTAATAGAACAGCTTCCACACTAACAATATTTTTGATTTTTCCAATGTATAAAATTCAATGTCAAACTTAGAACTTCTGATAAACTGGATACATTTCATAAAAATAATATAATTATTAAGTGGCTTATCTTACCCAAATATTACACATTATTAACACATTATTCCTGAGTTATTTCCTATATATTAATTGCTATTTACTATAATTGTTTTATATATTTTTAAATTTCATGAATCTTAGAAATTATCAAAATAGGAAAAAGGCATTTTTTCTTTTGAAAAAAGCAAGCCCACTCTTGGGCATATATCCAGACAAAACTTTCCTTAAAAAAGACACATGCACCTGCATGTTCATTGCAGCACTATTCACAATAGCCAAGACATGGAAACAACCCAAATGTCCATCAACAGATGATTGGATTAGGAAGATGGGATGTATATACACAATGGAATACTACTCAGCCATAAAAAAGGACAAAATCATGCCATTTGCAGCAACATGAATGGAACTAGACCCTCTCATACTGAATGAAGTAAGTCAGAAAGAGAAAGACAAATACCATATGATATCACTTATATCTAGAGTATAATATATGGCACAAATGAACCTTTCCACAGAAAAGAAAATCATGGACTTGGAGAATAGACTTGTGGTTGCCAAGGGGGTGGGAGAGGGAGTGGGGTGGATTAGGAGCTTGCAGTTAATAGATGCAGAGTATTGCCTTTGGAATGGATTAGCAATGAGATCCTGCTGTGTAGCTCTAGGAACTATGTCTAGTCACTTATGATGGAGCATGATAATGTGAGGAAAAAAGAATATATGCATGTATGTGCCACTGGGTCACCATTCTGTACTGTATTAAAAAAATAATGTATTGCGGAAATTAAAAGAAAAAAAAGAATTGAAGCCCCCCCAAAGAAAAAAAGTTGAATTAACTTTTATATTTATTAAAATTGTGACACTTTAGAGACACAAACTAAATAGTCTATAAGAAAATTGATTTAAAGAATTGACTGTTAATGGGAGATTGACATAATCATGGCAGAATATGAGTTTTCTATCATCTTCACCCAAAAGACATGCATTTAGACAATTCCCCATGGATAAGAGGGCATCTGTGGAAGTCCAAGATCTAGTAGAGAAGTTCTAGCACATCACTGGGTTAAAAAAAATAAAAAGTCCTATATTGGATTCTAATTGATGGGAGTAAGAGAAACTATTCACTTTACTCATGTCACCCCTCAAACATAGCAGCACAGCTTAGTGACAAGTGAGACCTCTTTGGCCTGTGGTTTTACTCTCAGGGGAAGATAAGAGACTGTGAGTGACTGTTTGGCCTCCCCAGCTGTGTGGGACACTGCCAAAAAGACTCATTTTTTTTTCTCACGCTATTGAGAAACACCCAGATGTGCTTGAGAAATTGGGGGTGTGGGTAGGGGCAGGGCACACCTAGGGGAAGAGTAGACCAAACACTTAAAGAGCATCAAAGGAATACTAATACTACTAACTGCATAAAGGACTTCACCAGGAAGGCTACTCATGAGCTACAAGGAATCTCTTGCCTACAGGCCCCCCTCCAAGTGACCCATGGGCAACCCCAGTACACCAGGTGCCTCACTCACACACTCTACCTCTCCCTCCATGTGTCCTCCCAACAGCAATGAGAGAGAGACTTTACAGATGACTACTGAGCATATGCAGAAATCTGGCCTGACTCTACAGCTTTAGAAGAAACAACACAACTTGTGCATTCATCTCCACCTTAGGGAAAGCAAAAGAGAGAACATAAGCCCCCAGAATAGCTTTGCAGAATTGAGAGAAGGTGGACAATCTTAAGAATTGTCCCTAAGAAGGTACAAGAAACATAGAGCAGGAGTATCCATAAAAAAAGATTTGAGAAAGGCTCAGTATTCCTAAGAGGGCCAGTGAAGGTATTTCTTTCACAAAGCTAGGCAGTCAAGACTGAAGATGGTGACAGTTTCATCACAAGTGAAAACAGCAGTGAAGAATTCAAGAAGCATCAAGGACGTTCCCTTGTGGCACAGTGGGTTAAGGATCTGATTTGTTGCAGCTGTGGCACAGTTTCAATCCTTAGCCCATGAACTTCCACATGCTGTGGATGTGGTCAAAAAAAAATAGAAGTAGCATGAAAAATAAAGAAACATGACATTTTCAAAAGGTCACAATAAATTCCTATTAATTGAATCCAAAGAAATGGAGATATGTAATTTTTGCCCAAAATAATTCAAAACAGTTGTTTTAAGGAAACTCAGTGAGCTACAAAACACCACAGAAAACTATTCAATGAAATCAACAAAACAATACATTCACAAATTGAGAAGTTGAACAGAGAGATAGAAATCATGAATAACAACCAAACAAAAATTCTGGCATTGAAGAACATAATTAATGAATTTAAAACATAAAGTAGAAGGCACAAAAACAGATGCAATCAAGTAGTAGAAAGAATCTGTGAAGTAGAAGACAGGTCTTTTGAAATTATTCAGTCACAGGAGAGCAAACAATAAAGAATGAAAACCAGCAAAAAAATGCATGTGAAATATAGGATAACTTTAAGAGAAAAAGCCTATGAATTAAGGGAGACCCAGAAAGAGAGGAGAAAAGGACAGAAAACTTATTTAAAGAAATGATGGCTGAAAACTTCCCAAATCTAATAGAAAGACTTAGACATCTAAGATTATGAAATTTATAGGTCCTCTAACAGCTTCAACTTAAAGAGGTCTCCTTGAAAGCACGTTATTATAAAACTGTCTGAAATCAAAACAAAAAGAGAATTTTAAAAGTAACAAGAGACAGTGGGTTAAGGATCTGGTGTTGCCATGAGCTGTGATCCCATGTTGCTATGGCTGTGGCATAGGCCTGCATCTGCAGCTCCAATTCGACCCCTAGCCTATAAACTTCCATATGCCACAGGTGAGGATGTAAAAAGAAAAAAAAAAGTGTCGAGAGGGAAAAAAATTAAAAAGAGCCTCCATAAGTTTATTAATGGATTTCTCAACAGAAATCTGCAGGCCAATAGAAAGTAGGATGATATATTTAAAGTGCTGAAAAACAACAACGACAATAACAAAACTGCCAACAAAGAGTAATTCATGTGGCAAATTTTTCCTTTAGAAATGAAAGATAAAGACTTCATCAAGCCAAAATACTGAGAAGAAATGCTATAAGCAGTTTTTTGAGCTGAAATGAAAGCATGCAGCTTAGTAATAGGAAAACTTTCAGAAATATGAAACACACCAATAAATTTAAATAATAATCAAATTCATAATACTCTAATACTGTAAAATGGTAGTGTTGATAGCTTAACTATATTATAAAAGTTGCAGGATTAAACGTAACTATAGTTACTATAACTTGTTAATGAATGCACAGTATTAAAAGATGCAAATATAAAATGTTGGAGGGGAGAGTGAAAGGGTAAATTTTCTGAATATAATCTTGTCAGTGTAAAACAGACTATTATATCTATAAGATGTTTTATGTAAACCATAAAGCAAAAAAAAATCTGCAGTAGATAAGCAAAAGATTATCAAAGCATATCACTATAGAAAAACATTATTTCACAAAAGAAGGTAGCAAGAGAGGAAGAAAAGAACAAGAAAACTACAAAACAGCCAGGAATCAGTAATAAGATGGCATTAATAAGTCCTTACCCATCAATAATTGTTTTGAATCTAAATGGGTTAAAATGTCTAATCAAAGACAAACAGAGTGACTGGATGGATAATAAATAAGACCTATCTGATGTTATTTAGGGAGATGAAGATGATTTTTTTAACCACTAGAAAAAAAACTTGAGAACCACTGAAATTTTGAATCAGGACTACAAGTGAATTTTATAACATTGTTAAGTTTAAATATTAAACTTAAATATTAAGTTTAAATATTAAAGATTAAAATATTAATCTTCTATACATGTCAGTGCCCTTCAGCAAAATTTCACATGAACACTCTTGATTTAAGCAAATTAAGCTTATTAGTTATTTCAGTGAGGGGCAATACAACCATGAAAAAAGTGAGCATATCAGTTAAAGGCATTAGGCAAAAACTTACATAGGCTATAGAAATTGTTAGGTGATTTGGGGCATTTGTCTCAGGAGACAGGGCTTTGATCTACATTAAATACTGTTATGTAACAGGGCTAATTATATGACTCGGCATCTCAACAAACTGTACACCTGTAAGGAAGGGAGGCCAGAATACAGGTAAAGTTGTAATGGGTACAGAAGTAGCAATCACTCCTTTCAGTCAAGAAATGGAATCGTTCAGCATTTTGGAGTGAGTACAGTGACCCTGATTTTGTCTGTGCTTAGACAAAATTGTGTAATGACCTTGTTTTGTCTCATTAGATTATAATTTTAGAGTACCCTTGTCTAAGTCTGGTATACTGCAAGATTGTTTTATGTATAAATAGAGAAGAAAATGGACAACTTGTAATGATATTGTCATTTAGTTGTAAACATCTGATCAGTTCCAGATACCAGATATTAATTTTATCTTTCTCATTAAGAACAAATCTTCATTTTCTTAACACTATGTTGTCAGAACAAGAAAGGTCATGTAACCTGCTGTCACAAGTTACCATTGTAGTTGCTGACTACTGGATACAAGTTACCTACAGTGGTATTTCATTGGTTTCTATCATATATACTGCAGTTGGTTGTTATTTCCTTTTGTTTATTGGTAATTATTTTTTCTTTAAAAAAAGTAATTTTCATCTTTCCACTTTATAAGCAATTCATTTTGATTGTTAAACATCTGGATAATATAAACAATGAATAATAAAAACCATCTATTAATTCCCACCAGGCAGAGAATTGTTGTTTTCATGTACATAGTGACTCAAAAATTAGTGGTGGCCCAACTATGGAGTTTTTAACTTTGTTTTAAAGGGGATCCTCTAGAAAAAACTTCTGCTCATGATGAAATGGTAGACCAGTTGCTGTCTTCCGTGTATATACATATGTATGCATATGCATGTTCAGAAGTTTTCATCAAAGTATAATCTGTAGAATTAAATAAATTTTTGCCAAGTGAACATACCTATGTAATCAGCATTCACATCAAGATATAATATAGTATGCCCCCAGGTGTATTCTCTATGCCTCTTCCTAATCCCTCCATCACAACCTTCCAGCTTTTTAACAAATATAACCCTAATGTAACCGAATGCTATAGAATTGTCTTTCTTGGTTTTATTTTCATATAGGTATTGTCTGTGAATAATGACTATTTTATTTCTCATAGGCCTAATCATTAAGCTTTAATTTTTTTTTCTTTTTCCTTTGGCAATGAATAGGACCTCTGTTACAATGCAAAATAGAATTGATAAATAATGGCAGGCAGCCTAGTCTTGTTATTAAGTTCAAAGAAGGAAAGGATGTTTTTTATTGTTCACCATTAATTAAAATGTTAATTGTTTTTCCATCTGCGGTCGTTTCCTTTCCAACTTAATAACTTCCTTCAATATTTACATTCATGTCAGTCTTCTGGTGATAATTTCTCTCAGTCTTTATTTGCCTGTATTTTGCCTTTGGTTTTGAAAGATATTTTTCATGAATGTAGAACTCTAGTTTGTCAGTTATTTTAGTCATTGCTTTGAAGATGTCATTCCTCTGTCTTCTTTTTATCTGGAATTTTAACTTTTTTCTTTTCTTTTCCTTATTTCTTTTCCCTTTTTTTCTCTTCTTTTGGCTGCAGGCTTGATTTTCTTTGTGCTTACTCAGCTTAAAGTTCATAGCAAGTCTTGAAACTATGGCTTAATATGTTTTATTAGTTTTTAAAAATACTCAACTATTATTTCTTAATATATTTTTGTGCTTTATTTGTTCTCAGCTCCCCTCCTTGGAGTCTAAATTTATATTTTAGATATTTATACCTAGCTCTATATACACTTTATATTTTTTCATATTTTGTTTCATTTTTATTATTTTATTCTTCAGTGTGTATAGTTTTCCATGACCTATTTTTTTGTTGTTGTAATGTAATCTTAGTACTGTAGAATTTTCAGTTAAATCTATTGTGTTCTTAATTTTAACTTCTGTATTGTGAAGTTCTAGAGTTTCCATTTGATTGTATGTTGATTTACATATTTCTGCTGACAGTCTTAATCTTCATATTTAATTTTTTGGAATATTAACCATAATTATTTTAATGCTCATTTCCATTAACTCCAACTACTGAGTCTTCATTCAATCTTTATTGTTGGGTTATTCTCCAAGATATTGACCCATTCTTGTGTTTGTAAATGCTTAGTTATTTTAAACCCAATGTATGGATTTTGTGTATTTAAAAGCATTGAGACAATTTCAAGCTTTGCTGATATTTATCTCCCTGCAGAGACTACTCATCTTTATTATGTCAGACTTTAGGTTAGGGGCTGATTACTCCAATTCACTCTGAAATCAGAAGTCTGGTAAACCCATGACACAAGGAAAGGTTCCTCTTTCTTTGAGGATTTTGAGTCCCAGTTTTGCTCCTCAGCCCCATCGACTGCCAGTTCAGCTTCTCAGCTATTGTTTTTAACTTTGGCTTCCCGGCCTCTTAGTCACATTTCGAATCAGCATATGTCTCAAAGAGACAGCGGTACCAGTGTAGGGCTCACCTCTGTGGAATATCTTTGTCCTTTGGAAGTAAGGCTTCTTAGATATTTCCTTCATGATTTTGTAACTCTCCAGAGCCTTGATTTTTTTTTTTTAATTTACCACCTTTTGCAGTCATTTTCAATGAGAAGGTGGACTGAAGCTCAAGGAATAATCTTCTGGGTTCATACTTATTTCTTCCTCCAGGACCTTCAGTTTTAATAGATTCCATATTTAGTAAAATTTGATATGTTAAGTACATTAAAATAACAATAGCAGAAACCAGTCCCTACAAAGAAATTTCACACAAAAGTCCACACCTAAAATTAATGATTTAATACAGGGTTCTAAATGGGTCCAGAGCTGTAGAAATGGTGAGATAAAGAAGAAAATCATCAAGTGCTTATATGAGAGCTCTTTCTGAACATCTAAGTGTCTCTGCCATAAACTCAAAGATCTCTATAAACACAATGATATCAAGGACACTTCTTTCCTGGAATGGGGAAGATATATGAAGCACTTTAAAAAATACAGCTGGCATTTATAAGCTAGTGAAGTCAAAGCTAATTACAAATATACAACAATAAAAGAGAAAATAATTTGTGAAATGAAAGTGCAAGAATGATTACTTAGAGATGGATTCATAAGAGAAGGATTTAAGGATTTTGTAGGATTTAAGTTCAAATTTAAAAATTGATAGGATTTTGTTTGAAATGATCGAAAGTTTCATTTAGCCATTGCCTGCACTTTAATACCAGAGTCTAGGAGACAATGTCTGTAAGGTAAAACACAGTATTTTTTACTGTTATTCAATCAATAACAGTAACTTCTTCTGAAGCTCTGATGTCCAGTTACTCCTTAATAACATTACTAGCTGTGCTACATATGTATGTGCTTATTATTATCAAAGCTAAAAAGTGAATTTGGGAATTGACACTGTCATGATGACATCAATAATAGAAGAAGAGATGCTGAAAATTAGTTTCAACTACTTCAAGCTTTGAAAGGATGATGACTCTTTCAACCATTTGACAACCCTTAGCTTAATAGCATATTAGTGTTTTTAAACCCAAGTTGAAAGATAAGAGTAAAACATTTGGGTAAAATTTTAGGAGAAAAAATTGCAAGCACATTGAGTAATGTGTGTGACAGTATTCTATAAAGTATAAATGTTGCAAAAATAGAAGGTATCATTTGAATCCAAATACAAATCTTCAGCCAAAAAAACATACTTTCTTGATGAAAGAGATGAAGAGAATGAAGTATCATTTGGATTTGTTGAATGGTCTTCATTACAATGAATTCAGTTTCACAACTTGAGCTTTGTAATCCTTCCCTTATGATTCTCCTGCTCTGAAATCCCATTGCAGTAGTCAACCAGAATTACCCACTTTTTTCCCCCAAGATCTCCTCATCAGTGCATACTCATCCTTAAGATACAGAATAATAAAAAGTTCTGAGACCTTAGAAATAGACTGAATGTGTTGGATTGTAAATAACAGAAAAAATACTTATACTCTGGCTTGACCCATGGAAGATAGATTCAGTGAAAGCATATTTTCTTTTCAATGCATTGACTTTTCAACTAGACACACTGCTTTGTTTTGTCTCCTTTTTTCCCCCTCTCTCTCTCTCTACCCATTTCCAAGGAAATCTTTTCTACTTTTTTTTCAATTTTTAAATTTCTCTTTTAAGAAAATATCATATCATTATTACAACTATAATCAGCATGTTGTGATACGGGAGCCCAAAGGTACATTTTTCCAAAGCAGGGATAATATAATATGACTTGATTTCTCTTTAATTGTGGATTATACTGCTCAGTTCCTCTTCTCTACTTTTACTAGCTCTACTTGGAATTAGAAATGAACATTCTTTGCCTCTAGGTTCATGATCATCAGAGACCTGACCTTTTAAAACTATTATATTAAAGCAATTACTTTAGTGAAAAGAGGATTAAAAAAATAGCCTACCATGATGAGATTATGAAAACGTTAATGCTTGGGTAAACATGTTTCTTTGTAGCGTAATTTTCCCAGGTAACAAAAATTGCTACCTAAGCATAGCCTAAAAGCTTTATTAGTGTTTTGGATATTTCAAAACATAAGAAATAGGAGTTCCTATCATGGCTCAGTGGTTAATGAACCCGACTAGTAACCATGAGATTGTGAGTTCAATCCCTGCCCTCACTCAATGGGTTAAGGATCTGGCATTGCCCTGAGTTGTGGTGAAGGTCACAGTTGCAGCTTGGATCCCACGTTGCTGTGGCTGTGGCATAGGCCAGCAGCTACAACTCCAATTCAACCCCTAGCCTGGGAACCTCCATATGCCATGGTTGCAGCCCTAAAAAAAGACAAAAGACGTCAAAATATATATAAGAAATATAGATAGAAACCATGAGTTCACATTAAGCACTACACAGAGCTAGAAAAAGATATAAAAGATATAACTCACTGTCTTGAGCAAAATTGCAAATTCCTTATCCAAACTAATGAAAATAATGGAAAATAATGAAAAAAAATCCTGACAAAACCAGCTCAGTCATGTTGATAGTTTATTACAAAAGGAGGATTTTGATTCTACTTTTATATATTTCACAGATCACCAAACAAGTAATGAAAGGCAGTACATGAAAATCAGTTTAAACCAACTAGACAGTACATTGAGTGTATATGTGTCGTGTCTGTGTTCAGGTCCATGTCTCTTGTATGTGTACAGAGCCTGGATGAAGAGAATTGGACCAGCCTAATACTGAGCAATAAGACTAAACATAGCAGTATTACATTTCACTGACATGGCAGTTTTCTCTTTTTTAATATATGCTCTTTTATGTATCTATCTTTTAAGTCCCATTTGAAAAAATTTATGAGATTATGATGATTAATTCATTTTTAATTTTCTGATATACCTTTTAAAAAAGAAAATCAAGGTACTGATTAATTGACAATAAGGTTTATGTGAATATTTCATTTTATCTGCATGTTTCACAATATTCTTTTTTTATATCATTTATAATAATCTTATTTTATTTCATTGATGTAAACATCAAAATAATATATAGAATAACTAGGGGGATATAGAACCATTTTTTCTATTTTATTTCGCTCATATGTACTATCAATACCTTTTAAGGAAAAATTTTAAGGGCAAATACACTAGGCAATTTCTATGTAGTTCCCAGAGAAGCACAAAAGCATACTTCTCATTATATTATATATCCCTTGCATAATGATTCATTATAACTTAACTGAAGCAATATTCTTTTTCAGAATTCTCCATGAAAGTGTAATATATTGATTCTCAAAAAAATCCATAGAAACATTCAAATATTTTCTCAAATTTTGACTTTTAAACTGATAACAGAAGCTCCATTGTGCCTCAGTGGTTAAGAAACTGACATAATATTCTTGAGGATGTGGGTTCTATCCTTGGCACTGCTCAGTGTATCAAGGAGCCGGCACTGCCACTCCTTGTGATGGAGGCCAGCAGCTGTTGCTCTGATTCAATCCCTAGTTAGGAAACGTCCACAAGCAGCAGGTACAGCTTTAAAAAAATTAAGTACAAACATAAATAAGGAGTTCCCATCGTGGCTCAGTTGAAACAAATCTGATTAGCATCCATGAGGATGCAGGTTTGATCTCTGGCCATGCTCAGTGGGTTAATGATCCAATGTTGGCATGAGCTGTGGTGTAGGTCGCAGATATGGCTTGGATCCCGAGTTGCTGTGGCTACAGCTTTGATTCAACACCTAGCCTGGGAATCTCCATATACCACAGGTACAGCCCTAAAAAATGTCCCCCCCCAAAAAAAATAATAAGTAAACTGATAACAATGCATGTGTCTAGGGAGGGAAACTGAATGTTCCAGAGATAGGAAAACTTTATTTTCATTGTGTATCCTCTGGTGCCTTTTTATTTTTGTACCAGGTACACGTACTGCCTTTAAAAAATTTTAAAACAGTAATTAGGCTGATCAGTCCTGCAAAAATTCCATTTTAACTGCATAGTAATCTAAATAAAATGTTTAGTTTTTCTAATGAGTAAGAGAAGAGGAGGAGAAGGGATACTGGAGAGAAAGTAGCATGTGATGAATTGTGATAGAAGAACAAGGAACAAGCAAGATGGTAAGAAGCTGGAATGGAGGGTAAATGGTGATCTGTGAGACAGTCATAGCAGTGGGGAGATGATAGTTTATAAATACAGCTATTTTACTCTGTGCTAATTTATTCCCAATATTCCCCTCCCCCTTTGCCAACATTGCATCAGAGAGTCTTTTTCTAATGGCAAACTTTCTCTACTAAGATGCATTGTCCCCTTTAGACGTAGTCTAGGTCAGAACTCAAGCAGTGCATCCAGAGTCTACACTTCCACTCTGTTATCTTTGACTTGATTGATCTAACTTGTGTCAGGCACTCAGAAATGGAATGTTAAGCTTGGTTAGCTGAGGCCATGTCTTGATTTTCCTTTGAATGTGGGCTGGAGTGAGCTTTAGTGATGTATATTTCTTGAATATTGAAGATACTATTTCTAAACACTATTCTCCCAAAGTGGGACGTGAAATGCTGGGCAAACAAAAATAGTGAAAATCTACTTTAATACATCTATTTACAGATAGCTGACTTGTATAAAATGTATTTGGGGAAACTACTGGGAATATGTGTTTGTTCCACTTGATCTAATAGGCAGAGAAGAGATACTTATACATAAAATGATAGAGGCTATCAATTCAGCAACAGTTAGAAATCAGGACGATAACAACAAAAATCCAGAGGAAATCTAACCCCATACAAAGAACCCTGAAGACTTGGACAACAACTTTGTCCCCCGTACATAATTTTTCTGTAGTACAGTATGTAATATCACAGGCCGCATATCTTCAGCAATCCAGGAGATATGATCAAAAGATTCATGAAGCCCACAAATATAATAAAATTAATCTTAGAGATTCTACATTAGGTTTAAGATTGGGGGGAAGGATATTTGATATTTGCATTTAACTCAGACTTTTTTTTTTTTTGAAAATCTGTGGATATTTGTAGTCTCATAAAACACACTGCAAACCTGGAGAGAGAGAGAGAGAAAAAAAAAACAAGACACCAGCAGCAACAACAACAAAAACAGATCGAAGTGTGTGCAATCTTTCCCAAAACTCAGTCTACCTAGGTGAACATCTTGATTAATAACTTTCTTTTCTTGTAAGGATATCAAATATCTTGGGTCTGAAAAGCCTAAGAAATGGGCTTTAAATTTAGGATGACTTTCACCTCTTTAACTCTTCTCAAAATATTCTTAAATAGCCTTTATTGCCCTTTTTAAAAATAAAATGAATTAACTGTACCAGAAGTACTTCACATAGGAAAAAATAATCTTCTGATCAAGAAAGCAAGAGTGGTGAAGAAAGTTACAGAATTTTTAATTAACCCTGAAACTGGTATTGAGGAAGGATGATTAAAGCATGTCCATAATTGATATCAGAGCATTTGTATTTGCTGTCTACAATGGGTGGTCAGATTGCCATTGCCTGGATTGTCTTCATGTGCTGGCAAAGCCAGGATGCACAATGGGAAGTGATGAATCCTCAGAGTGATATCTGGGTTTAAGATCACCAGCATATACTAGCTCTGCAAACTGTGGCAAATCCTTCCAATGAAGTTGGAGTCTCTCTCTTCCTATCAATGGATGATTGCCCTAATTTTAACCTTATGTATGTTGTGTGGTGGTGTTATGCAGTCTCTTAATTTTTTTTTCTTTTAGAGCTATTTTAGATTTACAAAAGAACTATGAGGGTATTACAAAGTTCCCATATGTAACACAGAGGGTGAATTTTCCTTTCCTATTGGATCCTCTGGGCCAGATAGAGTTTAAAAACCATCTTTGGCTGAGCCTACATTTCGATGGTAGCTCACCCTGTACTGAATGGTTTTGTTTACCCAGTTTGCAGTGATTAATGCACATTTCATCTTCAACTGTTACTTCAGCTTCTCTGTCACTAGGTGAATCAATCAGTGAAGACTCTTTGTAGCAATTTGGCTTCATTTAAACCTATGGATCGTTTTGTTTCAACTGTATAATATAGGCTCAGCCTTAATCTGAAAGTTTTACTTTTTCCCATTGGGTCTAAATTCCTTTCTTGTCACCACCAGGAGATATGCAGAGGAAATTCTACTGAGAGTCCAGAGAGAATGAGATGCTAATTCAAAATGATGAGAGAACCAAGCAAATATATTAATTAAGTTGACAGAGACTACATGCAATTGAATATCTGAAAAAAGAGTTTTATATTTGCATCTTGATTTTGAGCTTTGGGGAAAACTGTATCCCTGAAAACTTTAATACAAAAACGTTTTCTTAACACCTTAATATTATTCTATTTGTGAATTTAGTTTTGTGGATAATATTTGTGGCCTAGAATTATAATTTTGTGTATGTTAGAAATTTATTTCTAGTGAATACAAATTCTGGACAAACCTAATTTGTGTGAATAATTCATATATACCAAGTCCACCTAATGTGTAAGTCAAAGTAAAGATTTAGATAACCAGAAGTAGAGTGTAGAATAGTACAAATTCTATGCAGAGAAAAAAAGAAAAACAGCGCAAAATGGGTAAAAGTGTTTCACTAACTGGAACATTAAAATAAAGTATCATGGCAAAAGAAAACTGACCTGGGTTTTGGGCCAGATGATGGGTGCCCAGTGAAGGAATCTGGAGGAGAAATTTTGTAAATTTTAAGTGGAGTGGTGATATGATTAATATAATGCTTTAGGAAGTACACAGTATATCTTAAGAGGCCAAGTGTCTACAGTGGTAAAATCTCACCTAGGCAGCTTATTAACTACAAATGCTATATGTCAACATTACTTAGCTGTATATTTCAGATTGGCTTTTAAATGTATGCCACAAATAACAATTATAAGCATACTTAATCTGCCAATACTGTTTTTATTTTAATGAAACAATGAAATGTTAAATTTAATAGAATATTTTACAATGAGATATGCTGATAAATTTGTTAAATTATAACATATTTCTAAGATTTACAGAAAACTTTTGAAAACTCTGTAATATTATTTTAATGTTAAAAGAAAAATAACCTTAAAATTAAAGAAAAAAGAAACTATTGTTTCTTTAAGTATAGCACAAGTGACCAAAGAAATATGCTAAGCTACATACTATTAAAAAATATTAGGAGTTCCCGTCGTGGCGCAGTGGTTAACGAATCCGACTAGGAACCATGAGGTTGCGGGTTCGGTCCTTGCCCTTGCTCAGTGGGTTAACCATCCGGCGTTGCCGTGAGCTGTGGTGTAGGTCTCAGACGCGGCTCGGATCCCGCGTTGCTGTGGCTCTGGCGTAGGCCGGTGGCTACAGCTCCGATTGGACCCCTAGCCTGGGAACCTCCATATGCCGCGGGAGCGGCCCAAGAAATAGCAAAAAGACCAAAAAAAAAAAATTAAATTTGTCACTCCGAGAGGTTATGAGAATGAAATAAATCCAAATAATACATTTTCTTTTACTGCATTAAGAAATAATTATTTCACGAAAGATTGATCAATGGCAAAAGATGTGAAAAATCATTTATATGATGAACCACAAATAAGTACATTTTCTTCACAATTGCATGAGAATATCATGTGTCAATATGATGCTTTACTACTCACATGTGTCCTCTCCACAGAATGAAAAGTATTAACATGTTATGTTTAAAAATATTGAGAATGGTCACCAAATGTCTGCCAATATTTATGACTTATTTTATGGACAACATATTTGACTTCCCAAATGTCACTGCTTATACAAACTGGTGGAACACCAGCTGTGGCTGGTAAGCAGAGAGTTGGAAGTCATAAAAAAGTCACAACTGTTATTTTAACCATTTTTTCTTACATCAAGACCACAAATCACAACCTTTGTTATTGTCGTTATTAATAAAATTGACAGTAATATACTAAGAGTAGATTAATTCATAAATGGTAAAATGGCATGAGGAGAAAGTACGAACATCTTTCTTACACAAAAGGTAGATGGCTATCCAAGGGAATTATTTTTAAAAAATCATTTTTCTATTTGAGATGATTGCATATATTCAGATATCATTAATGCAAAATTAAAGACCAAAATTAGTATATTTTGATCGGATGTGACATGTCTTTCAGATATGTTTTAAAATACAATTATAAAACTGAAAAATAATGAAATCAATATTAGAGAAGGGAATTATTATAGAATTAACATCATAACATTTAAAATTAGCCTTTGCTTGCTTAGAATTTCCATAATTTATTATTTTTATAGCAATTAAATAAGGATAGGATTAAAAATACTGTTTTTCCTTATACACCATTAAAATATATGACTGATTTTTAAAATGTGTATGAAATTTCATTAACTGATTATATGATTAATACATTTGAAATATTGTGTAACATACTAATGAACATTTTTAGGAAGTTATAGTTAAGTTATTAAAGACATATAAAGATTTTATGTACAAACCCAATTGTATTCATCAAACTCAAAATGTTTAGGACCAATTAAGACAAAAACACATTTCTTTAGAAATAAGGTAAATTACTTAATTCGAACAAAAGTAACAAAATTCTTTGCAAACATAAGACTACCTTTCAGTTTAATAAATTTTTATTCTAAGTTTGTGAAAAAGGGGATTCAGCATGTTGTTGTTTATATCACATTACTTTTTATTGTAAAGTAGTATTTCACAGTATGGTTATATCACAACTTTTTTTAAAATTATTTTTATTTTTTTCCATTATAGCTTGTTTATAGCATTCTTTCAATTTTCTACTGTACAGCAAAGTGACCCAGTCATACATACATACACACACTCCTTTCTCTCACATTAACATGCTCCATCATCAGTAACTAGATATACTTCCCAGCACTATACGTAGGATCTCATTGCTTATCCATTCCAAAGGCAATAGTTTGCATCTATTAACACCAAATTCCCAGTCCATCCCATTTCCTCCTCCTTGGCAACCACAAGATTGCTCTCCATGTCCATGATTTTATTTTCAATGGAAAGGTTCATTTGTGCTGTATATTAAATTTTTTTACTGTGAAAATGCTGATATATTACTGCCAAGTCATTTACATACTTATGAGACAGGAGACCACCCTTTTTCTTTTAGTGCTGTGAATGGAATGGGTCCTCCTTTTAAACAATTAGCCCTACATTAAGAATATTGAGTGCTTATAATATCATATTTATAATTTTAGGTTATTGATTCTTTAGAAGAGTTCAAGCTTCATTTGAATCTCTGAAAACCAATGACATCAAATGTCTTTTTAAATATTGAGAAGTGCAAGTTTTCACTATCTGATTTTTGAATTTTCAAACAGGAATGTTTTACCCTAAATATAAGATTCAACTTCTGCACAAGCAGTTATGAATATTTCTGTGTACGTTAATAGCTATCTGCTAATACTAATTCTAAAACCATATAAAGGAAACAATTATCAAAATAAAAAGAGGATGGCAGTTCCCATCATAGTACAGTGGAAACAAATCCGACTAGGGACCATGAGGTTGCAGGTTCCATCCTTGGCCTCACTTAGTGGCTTAAAGATACAGTGTTGCCCTGAGCTGTGGTGTAGATCACAGATGAGGCTCATATCCCACGTTGCTGTGGCTCTGGCGTAGGCCAGCAGCTGTAGCTCCAATTACACCCCTGGCCTGGGAACCTCCATATGGCGCAGGTGTGGCCCTAAAAAGCAAAAAAAAAAAAAAAAAAAAAATTAAAAAATAAAAAATAAAAATAAAAAGAGGATGATATGTTGCAAAACTATGTGAGATACTCCTTTCATTTTTTTTAACATAAATATGGTAAGAATTAACTAATAAGAATTGTTTCAGTGAGAATTTTGTGAGATCTAATAACTATTCCTTTCATTATCAGTTCTACTCATGGAAGGTATCTTCTTTTATGTTTATTTACTTAGAAAATAAAGTACAAACTTGCAGCAGAATTTACAGTATATATGCCAACCAAGAAATCAAGAATACTGCTGTAAATTCTTAAAATCTTGAAATTTGATTCAATTTAAAACTTAGAACAGGAGTTCCCATCGTGGCACAGCGGAAACCAATCTGACTAGGAGCTATGAGGTTGCAGGTTCGATTGCTGGCCTCACTTAGTGACTTAAGGATCTGGAGTTGCCTAAACTGTGGTGTTGGTAGCAGACGCAGCTCTGATCTGGTGTTGCTGTGGCTGTGGCGTAGGCTTCCTAGCCTGGAATCTCCATGTGCCACAGGTGTGGCCCTAAAAAGACAAAAAAAAAAATAATAATAATAATAAATAAAACTTAGAACATTTTGATCAACTCTCTAAAAGTTCCTAGCATCTCAAACATTTGAAAAGAGGTGCCAATACTTGATGGTTTCTGTTAATTAGAAAACAATTCCATGGCAAGCGAGTCTCTCCAAAGGAATATGATTTTAGGAGTACAGCAGAGGTGATTCTAAAATGATGATTTTGTCCTCTTAGCATTTAAATGACAAATCTGGATGACCCTGTGGACTCACTTCTTGGAAAGTTGAGCAAAAAACTAGCTCAGCAGGTCTCTGTTACCTCAAGAAAGGAAAAAGCCCTTTCTAGCGGACAAGCTCCAGAGCCTCCCCTTCTGACAAGGCCACTCTACTAGCCTAAGAGCTTCAAAGTTTACATGGTCATACAGTGTTTATTATTCCTTCTCTTCAAACCTGGGCCAGAATGTGGTGGTAGTCCATTCAGATCGTGAGGATGAACTAAGCTGTGGGATAATAAAAGTGTGAGAAACTGTTGAAAAGCTGTCCTTGGAATGTACTCACAACTATTCTTTATTCAAAAAGTTTTATTACATCACTCTAGATAAAGGTATTAAATCTGAGGCAAAGTATTTGATTTTATGAAGTTTTTATATGAACAATAGACATGTGATTACTGTAAATGTAAGTGATTATATATAATGAAAAGAACCAAATATTCACAATTTGGAAGAAAAAGTAAGGATGTACCTGTCATGGTACACTCACTGTCTGTTAATACTGGAAATAAAAATAGTTAAAGCCTGACTTCCAAAGTTATCTGAATCATGTTGCACAATCTACTATCTTCCCAAATCTACTATCTTTATGATTTTTGTTTATCAAATCATTTTTTTGTAGTGTCAGTGTGTTCTCATTCAATGGAAAAGTTATAGCTATTATTATTTGGTCTTATCCATACTATTTGCTTTAGGTCTCCTGTTCTTTGGCTTAAATGATTTCACAGTAATATTTTAAAGTTTCTCAATAGATCAAACAACAATAGGAACAGGGAAAGGAAATTATTCAACCAAATGCAGCCAAGCCATGAGAGAAAGAAAAATGAATAAAAATGAGATAAGCTAGAAACTGTTAGTATCTTAGGTAACAAAAATGCCTATTTGATGTTTTCATCATAGTGTGTGAGTACTTCTTGCTGGGAGAAGATAGATAGTGTATACTAATTCACATGTTAGGTTAAAATAGTCTAGCAGTAGTTTTTTTAAATTTCTCATAATAATGGGTTGTAGTTTAGTGGGAAATGGATACCCCTCAAAATAAATATAATTGTAAATGCATGTGCTTCAGTGAATTGCTGAACTTTTCTCATTTAGTGAAGTAGAAATATTACTTAAAACTGGAAATCCATTCGCTTTCATTCATAAGCTTATATGGATGTCTCAGAGTGATTTAAAAATCCAAACAAACCAAGAGAATAAAACTTCAAATGAGACTAACAACTTTTAAGAGTATTTGAAATTCAGAGAGTAGAGAGGGGGAGTAGTTCAAACTCAAGCAAAAGAATTGGAAATACCATGTAAAAGTATATTCAATACAGTCATAAAAATGTATCATTAATCCCTAAAGATCTAAATAGACACTGTGGTTTTGGGAAAAGCACGGGATGGAATAGCACCTTATTAAAAGGCACTGCAACAAACCACGTTAAGAAACTTTCACAGTGCACATCCTTCTCTTTCATTCTCTTAGTTACAAATGTATACAACTACTCTCTGTAGTTGGATTGCATATGCATAGACAATAAAGGTATAAAAATCTCTTAAACCAAAGTCAGGAATCTTTAAAGTGTTTTAAAAAATCAACACTAACCAGAGCTTTTTTTTTTGTCTTTTTTTAATTTAATTTAATTTAATTTTTTTAATATTTTTTTTATTTTCCCACTGTACAGCACCGGAGTCAGGTTATCCTTACATGTATACATTACAATTACATTTTTTCCCCCAGCCTTTCTTCTGTTGCAACATGAGCATCTAGACAAAGTTCTCAATGCTATTCAGCAGGATGTCCTTGTAAATCTATTCTAAGTTGTGTCTGATAAGCCCAAGCTCCCGATCCCTCCCACTCCCTCCCCCTCCCATCAGGCAGCCACAAGTCTCTTCTCCAAGTCCATGATTTTCTTTTCTGAGGAGATGTTTATTTGTGCTGGATATAGATTCCAGTTATAAGTGACATCATATGGTATTTGTCTTTGTCTTTCTGGCTCATTTCACTCAGTATGAGATTCTCTAGTTCCATCCATGTTGCTGCAAATGGCATTATGTCATTCTTTTTTATGGCTGAGTAGTATTCCATTGTGTATATATACCACTTCTTCCGAACCCAATCATCTGTCGATGGACATTTGGGTTGTTTCCATGTCCTGGCTATTGTGAATAGTGCTGCAATGAACATGCGGGTGCACGTGTCTCTTTTAAGTAGAGTTTTGTCCGGATAGATGCCCAAGAGTGGGATTGTGGGGTCATATGGTAGTTCTATGGATAGATTTCTAACGTACCTCCAAACTGTTCTCCATAGTGGCTGTACCAGTTTCCATTCCCACCAACAGTGCAGGAGGGTTCCCTTTTCTCCACAGCCCCTCCAGCACTTGTTATTTGTGGATTTATGAATGATGGCCATTCTGACTGGTGTGAGGTGATATCTCATGGGAGTTTTGATTTGCATTTCTCTTATAATCAGTGATGTTGAGCATTTTTTCATGTGTTTGTTGGCCATCTGTATATCTTCCTTGGAGAAATGTCTATTCAGGTCTTTTGCCCATTTTTCCATTGATTGATTGGCTTTTTTGCTGCTGGGTTGTATAAGTTGTTTATATATTCTAGAGATTAAGCCCTTGTCCGTTGCATCATTTGAAACTATTTTCTCCCATTCTGTAAGTTGTCTTTTTGTTTTCTTTTTTGGTTTCCTTTGCTGTGCAAAAGCTTTTCAGTTTGATTAGGTCCCATGGGTTTATTTTTGCTCTAATTTCTATTGCTTTGGGATTCTGACCTGAGAAAATATTCATGAGGTTGATGTCTGAGAGTGTTTTGCCTATGTTTTCTTCTAGGAGTTTGATGGTGTCCTGTCATATATTTAAGTCTTTCAGCCATTTTGAGTTTATTTGTGTGCATGGTGTGAGGGTGTGTTCTAGTTTCATTGCTTTGCATGCAGCTGTCCAGGTTTCCCAGCAATGCTTGCTGAATAGACTTTCTTTTTCCCATTTGATGTTCTTGCCTCCCTTGTCAAAGATGAATTGACCATAGGTGTCAGGGTTTATTTCCGGGTTCTCTATTCTGTTCCATTGGTCTGTCTATCTGTTTTGATACCAGTCCCACACTGTTTTGATGACTGTGGCTTTGTAGTATTTCTTGAAGTCTGGGAGAGTTATGCCTCCTGCTTGGTTTTTGTTTCTCAGGATTGCTTTGGCGATTCTGGGTCTTTTGTGGTTCCATATAAATGTTTGGATTGTTTGTTCTAGTTCTGTGAAAAATATCGTGGGTAATTGGATAGGGATTGCATTGAATCTGTAGATTGCTTTGGGTAGTATGGCCATTTTTACAATATTGATTTTCCCAATCCAGGAACATGGAATATCTTTCCATTTCTTTACATCTTCTTTGATTTCTTTGATTAAAGTTTTATAGTTCTCGGCATATATGTCCTTTACCTCCTGGGTCAGGTGTATTCTGAGGTATTCGATTTTGTGAGGTGCAATTTTAAAAGGTATTATATTTTTGTATTCCTTTTCTAATATTTCATTGCTGGTGTACAGAAATGCAACTGACTTCTGAATGTTAATCTTCTATCCTGCTACTTTGCTGAATTTATGAATCAGTTCAAGTAGTTTTGGGGTTGAGTCCTTAGGGTTTTCTATGTATAGTATCATGTCATCTGCCTACAGTGACAGTTTTATCTCTTCTCTTCCTATATGGATGCCTTTTATTTCTTTTGTTTGTCTAATTGCTGTGGCTAGGACTTCCAAAACTATGTTGAAGAGCAGTGGTGAGAGTGGGCATCCCTGTCCTGTTCCAGACTTGAGTGAGAAGGCTTTCAGTTTTTCCCCATTGAGGATTATATTTGCTGTGGGTTTATCATAAATGGCTTTGATTATATTCAGGAATGTTCCCTCTGTACCCACTTTGGCAAGGGTCTTGATCATGAATGGATGTTGGACTTTGTCAAATGCTTTTTTTGCATCTATTGAGATGATCATATGATTTTGACTTTTTTTTTGTTAATGTGGTATATGATGCTGATTGATTTGCTTATGTTGAACCATCCTTGTGAACATGGGATGAACCCAATCTGGTCATGGTGTATAATTTTTTTGATATGTTGTTGGCTAAGATTTTGTTGAGAATTTTTGCATCTATATTCATCAATGATATTGGGCGATAGTTTTCTTTTTGGTGGTATCTAACCAGAGCTTCTTTTTTTTAAATTGACATATAGTTGATTTACAATGTTGCGTTGATTTCTGGTGTACAGCAAAGTGATTCAGTTTTTATATATATATTTAGTTTATATATATATTCATTTCTTTTTCATTATAGGTTATTCTAAGATAATATAGTTCCCTGTGCTATAGAGTAAGACTTTGTCATTTATCTGTTTTATATACAGTAGTTTTTATCTGCTAGTCCCAAACTTCTAATTTATCCTTTCCCCTCCATTTCCCCTTTAGTAACCATAAGTTTGTTTCCAAAGTCTGGGAGTTTGTTCTGTTTTGTAGATAAGTTCATTTGTATCATATTTTTAGATTCCACATGTGGGTGATATTATATGGTGTTTTTCTTTCACTGTCTAACTTCACTTGGCATGGTGATCTCTAGGTCCACTCATGTTGGTGCAAATGGCATTATTTCACTCTTTTTTAATGCTGAGTAATATTCCATCATATATATATCTCACATCCTTATCCATTCCTCTGTTGATGGACATTTAGGTTGTCTTGGCTATTGTAAATAGTGCTGCAATGAACATCGGGGTGCATGTATCTTTTTAAATTACAGTTTTGTCTGGATATATGCCTAGGAGTGGGATTTCTTGATCATATGGTAGTTCTATAGTAAGTTTTTTAAGGAACCTCCATACTATTCTCTATAGTGGCTGCACCAATTTACTTTCCTACCATCATTGTAGGAGAGTTCCCTTTGGCCAATACCCTCTCCAGCATTTATTGTTTGTAGACTGTTGATGATGGCCATTCAGATTGGAGTACAATGATATTCCATTGTGGTTTTGATTTACATTTCTCTAACAATTAGAGATATTGATCTTTTTATATGCCTATTGGCCATCTATATATCTTCTTTAATACTAACCATTGCTTTTAGTACCTTCATCGGACAATCTTATCAACCTTAGGTTTTTCTGTTGCTGTTTGCCTGAAAAAAAGGTATATTAATACATTGGAATTTGGTGATTTTGAACACCAAAACATTGATTGCTACAAAGAAGCTTGGTAAACATGTGTAGTTGCTTAAGGTGTAGGAAAAGATCCTGCTGCCTAAATCCTCCTCTAGGATCACATGTGGAGATCCATACTCAGAGGCAGCTCAGTAGTCATCATATTGATGATCCTCTAGACACCAAGGTGAAAACTGTCTTTAAAAAATACGGAATCCAGAGTTCCCGTCATGGCACAATGGTTAACAAATCCGACTAGGAACCATGAGGTTGCGGGTTCCATCCCTGGTCTCACTCAGTGGTTTAAAGATCTGGAGTTGCCATAAGCTGTGGTGTAGGTCACAGATGCGATGTAGGCTGGCAGCTACAGCTTTGATTGGAGCCCTAGTCTGGGAACCTCCATATGCCATGTGTGCAGCCCTAGAAAAAGACAAAAAATAAATAAATAAAATAAAAATTAAAAACAAAAATAAAAATAAAAAATACAGAATCCATGAAACCACTTCCTAATATTTCAATTTAGAGTGAAGAGTATGTTTTTCTGAAAGGCACCCATCTTAATTTTGATATTCAGCCAAATTTCGAAAACGAGGGTTTTGATTATTTGGGGACTAAATATTTTTCTATTTTTATTTCAGTGTAATATTTAAAACATTGTACAATGGCATAAACATTTTCACTTTTTCTCCCAAATCCATTCCTAAACTGTGAGTATTTACTTATTTTTGTTATAAATAAATGAGGATTGTCCTTTTTAACCTGAGACTCAGAAACATTTCCTAGGCAAAAACCCCAACTTACTATAAAGAACAGTGTATATGTGCAATGCATTCATGTGACTGTATGTAAATGTGTATGTATATTTTCAGCATATAATAAATACGATACTTTGAGAAAATTCTTAATACAAGCAATGACAGTATTTTATCTGTACAATGATTTACATATTTTTAAGGACACTGGAGTTCTGAGATGGCAAAAATATTTAAGAATATCACTTTTAGCGACGTTAATATAAGGTTTCTTTAACAATTACAGCTATAGCTAGTGATCAGTTTGATGTTTGCTACTCAAGGGGAGGAAAAGATGATGAAAATGTTCAATTTAAATGCTTTATTTTAAGAGCTCCTGTGGCGGCACAGGGGTTAGTGAATCTGATTAGGAACCATGAGGTTGTGGGTTCAATCCCTGGCCTTGCTCAGTGGGTTAAGGATCCAGCATTGCCGTGATCTGTGGTGTAGGTCGCAGATGCAGCCCGGATCCCACATTGCTGTGGCTCTGGTGTAGACTGGCAGCTACAGCTCCTATTCAACCCCTAGCCTGGGAACCTCCATATGCTGTGGGAGCAGCCCTAGAAGTGGCAAAAAGCAAAAAAAAAATAAAAATAAATGAATAAAATAAAATGCTTTATTTTATACTGTAAAAAGGGTTTTTTTCCTATAAATATATCAAATGATCTTATACAACCCTTTTAAGCAGTTACCTCTGGTATAATAAGTCTTTATTGCTTACAATTCTTTACTGAATACTGAGGAAATAAATTTGAAAAATCCTTACTCAGTGTATAAAACCCTATAAATGTCTTTGGGCCACAATATTTGGACAACCTCATTCTTCAAGCAACTTACTGTAATAATTCTTGAATTAATAAGCAAAAGGTGGGAGTTCCCATCGTGGCTCAGTGGTTAACGAATCCGACTAGGAACCATGAGGTTGAGGGTTTAATCCCTGGAATCGCTCAGTGGGTTAAGGATCTGGCGTCGCCATGAGCTGTGGTATAGGTCACAGATGTGGCTCGGCTCCCGCTTTGCTGTGGCTCTGGCGTAGGCTGGCAGCTATAGCTCCGATTAGATCCCTAACCTGGGAACCTCCATATGCTGTGGGAGCGGCCCTAGAAAAGGCAAAAAGACAAAAATAAATAAATAAATAAGCAAAGGGTGACTTGCCTCATCTTAAAAGGATTTCATCAGTAATAACTCAGTATTTTATTATAAATTTAAAAATACATGATATGTGAACATTAGAGGGATAGTTATAAAATCATAGCAAGAATCATTATTTAGAGTCTGCTTAAATAGCAAAAGATTCATTATTGTTACAATGGTTGAATAATAAGTGTTCATTCATAATAAAGTATGCTAATTTTTAGAACAGGCTATATGATCTTTACGTTAATTTTCTATGTCCCAAAAGAATAAATGTGATTTTTTCAGGATATTTTTTATTTATGTGCTTTTTCTTATAATTTTATAATTTAGAAATGCGATTTTGGTGACAGAATAAATTAAAACTAGTGGGAGATTCATGATGTAGTATTTGTTTTATTAACTCCCTATAGGATTTATATGTGTGATTTTACTTCCGTCAGCCACAATTTTTTCATTGTAAAATACAGGCTGTTGGGCTGGATTATATCTACCATTCCTTCCATCTTTAAGATTTTATGCTTCTGTGGCTGTATACTCTTTTTCTAGGCAAATCAGAGAACTATATGATATTTAGCAAGTGGGATGTGATAGCACATTCATTTTTTTCTCATTTTGCAGTTATTTTGCTATTATGATGATTTTCATTTTTCCTGGTCATAATATTCATCTCCAGACCATTCTTAAAAAAGGATTCCCTTACTGAAACAGAATCCTCAGGGGAGTTATCTGGAAATCTGCACTTTTAATAAATACCAGCTGATTCTTTTAGTTATGCAAGTTTGAAAAACACTGAGTTATAATACTGGACATCAGAAGGGATCATATCATATATTAGGAAATGTTTGATTGCAAATGAAAGAAAATGCAACTTAAATTGGTTTAAGCATCCTAAAATAAGAAACATTTATTGGATCATTTAACAAGAGTCTTGGAATAAAATATTCTTTAGTTTCTAGAAAATCCAGGGCTCATATGATGTCATCTGGGTCTGATTTATCTTTCTATGAGTGTATACTGATGTATTGCTCATGATTCTATTCTTCTCTATATTTTATTCACTTTCATACATACATGACCCTTGAGAGCCCCGGTTGCAGTCTCCCAGGTCTCAGGCTTACTTTCACATTACTTTAAGAAACTGGAATAAACAAACATCTTTACTGAATGCTCCACAAAATCTCTATAGATGAGTTCTGCTTGTCTTTGATTGCTTCACATTCCTGTTTGGGCAGAATTAAATGCAATGCTCTGTTGGCCAGGTCTGTATCTCATATCCATCCCTGAAACATCTGCTCCACATAAATAAAACAGGATTAGATTGGTGACAAGAATCTTTCCTGAGGGAAAATCAGGTGTTAACGGAAGAATTGATTTTGGGCAAGAAGACATTAACTATTCACATCATGTGGATAGATTGCTCAAAGTCTCCACTGGTCTGGGAAAGTCAGGGATCAAAGCTTCTTCATCCAGGTAAATGGAAATAGACCTTTTTCCTCTGTTACATGCCAGTCACCACTTCTCATCAATACACTGTACACTTTTATTCAGTTAGGTCCAAGTTCAATGAAAATCCTTCCCAGTCTCTGTTCCTCCCCAGTGATGCAACTCTGATTTTAAATAGAAGATGTGAAAGGAAGCTCTTTCCTCAGTAACTCATTTGAAACAATGTGTATATTTTGTTCTCAAGGTTTGAATATAAACAGTAAAATGTAAATGTCATTACTTGTCATTACTTCCTAAAGAACCAGAGCTTTAACTTCATTTTCAAAGTTTATTTCAAAGGAAAAAAACAGTAAACCCTTTTTTTAATTTAAAACTTCATTCCACGTGTTAAGTAATGTGAACAAAAAAAAAGATTATATATTAAGTTATTTGTATTTCCAGACACCTTTCTGTACTTTAATGTCTTCCAAATATTGGAAAATGTTCATTTATCTTTTGATTTCCAAATATAATGCACTTTATAAATAGAAACCTTTAAAAGTATCAATATTTTTAATCACATAATGACACTTTATTTAATATGATAACATGGCAAATAATCCATCTACCTGTCTCATTTTAATTAATTTCATCATACATTGATAGCATATTTCTATTAATAAGAAATTCAGTTTCTAGCTTGAAGAGCAAACAACTCTCTTAAGTGACCTAACAATATGTTTGGAGACTTCTGATCTGGCTAAGATAGATTAAGAACACACTACTCTGTCTCTCCACAGACTATAACTTGAAACTCTGGGCACAACACATGAAGAAAATACCTGAGGGCTCTGAAAAGAAAATAAGAACAGGTTGATTAGGGAAGGAAATAAAAACTCAAGGAATGGCCAATGCAGCTATGTTTTCTCTGTTATTTTTTTTTCTCTGATACCCTAGCTTAAAATCTAAGAATTATTCAGTATTTTCCAGGAGTTGGGGGAAAGGGGAGTTTGACTATAAATGGACAGTAGTAGGTAATTTTTTGTGGTAAGAAAATTTTTCTGTATCTTCATTATAATGATGATTACATGACATGTATTATTCAAAATGTACAGAACTGCACACTACAAAATTAATACTTACGTATATAAATTAAATATTTTACTTGACAAAAAGGTTTTTTCCTTCATTGTTACATCATAAACTCAGTAGATATATAGCATAGAGGGAAAAATAATACTACATATCTGATGAAGATTGCATTTATTTGGATAATATTAGATTCTGTCCATTACAATCAAATTCTTATTCAAGAATCTACCCATCCACTTCGCTACACCTCCACATGTAAAAAGTCTGATTATACTGATCTTTCACATAACAATTATCATTAAACTCACAATGTCAATGTTTAATACTATTCAGTGACAATAATTTTAAAAGTCGAATTTCATTTTATAGCAACTTAACAACACTTTTAAAAATTATTATCTAGAATATTTCAGTTCAATTGCCCTTAAAACTTAGTACGTCAGTATGTTTTTAACTCATGCTAGAAATAGGTTAATTTATTTCCCCAATTCGTGCAATTAACAAAGATTCTGAATCAGCAGGGCACAGGTATGTCATTTTTTATAAAGTTCACAAAGAATTATGTACATCAGAGTTTGGAAATGTTTTAGTTAGAACTTCATGCTTTAATTATGCAGACTATGTTGTCTAATGTTGATTCATTACAATATAATTCAAATACAACATTTTTATGACAGGATTAAGACAATGCACTAAACTTTAATTATCAGATGATTAACTTCGAAGAAGAAAGATGAGCAAATATTAAGAAAACCACTCTACTGTACTCTTTTCTCAACCATCTTCTCCCCAAATCTAATTTATCTTTATCATTCAAAAATATGATGCTACAATGAGGAAAGAATTTGTCTTTGAATTATAATCACTGGTGGTTTATTAAACTTGGTTTTAGGAAAATCTTCACAATAAATTTGAGCCATAATTCTTTACATATTTGTGAGTGAGGAATTCAAATATTCCTTTTAAAAACTTTCTTTGTAAACTTTTACTTGTTAGTCTGACCTAAGTCACCTCAAGGGAAATGCTCAGGGAATCGCAGATTTCATCATGGAAAACCTGGGCAAAGAGGCTTCAGAAATCTGTGAGGTGCCTACAGTCTCAGAAAGAGAAATCTCCGAGAGCACTGAACTGTGCGCTTTAAACTAATTTCATTTTATAATTAAACTACTTTATATAATAATAAACACAGATGATTTGGGGAGCAATTAAGTAGAAATAGGTTAATAAGCAAGAAAAATGAAGATGCCTTTGAAAAGTAACCTGGTCGCAATCTCAGTACTGCCATCCACTGTAATCAGCTCACTGATTACAATTGTACTGAGCATCAATGCAAATCTCAGAAATGCACTGAAATATCTAAATAAGTAGTAAATTCTGATTACTTGTGTACTTTTCCTTTATGCACATTGCTCCCATGTACATTACTTTATTTGAAGTAGTTTCTTTTCAGCTTGTATCAATACAGTAAAAATGTTTTAAGTTGAGAAATAGCAGAACATCAGATACAAAATTTCTCTATAGAATGAGAATTAATTTAATTAAAAAGAAAGGGGAGTTCCCGTCGTGGTGCAGTGGTTAACGAATCTGACTAGGAACCATGAGGTTGTGGGTTTGGTCCCTGCCCTTGCTCAGTGGGTTAACGATCCGGCGTTGCCCTGAGCTGTGGTGTAGGTTGCAGACACGGCTCGGGTCCCGCGTTGCTGTGGCTCTGGCGTGGGCTGGTGGCTACATCTGATTCGACCCCTAGCCTGGGAACCTCCATATGCCGCGGGAGCGGCCCAAGAAATAGCAAAAAGACCAAAAAAAAAAAAAAAAGAAAAGAAAAAGAAAAAAGAAAGAATGTGGTTTGGAATTATCAGTTTGGATTGTTATGGTTTATCAATTCCCTCTTCACCTCTTTCTCCCCCCTTTGCACACACATACACACCACAGATCACACATATATAAAAACACAATCTCAGTAGCTAGTTGTTAAGTAAATATTCTTGGAAGTCTATTTAACCAAAACCTGAATTTTCTTAGAGAATCATTTCACTTGAACCCAAATCTATTTCAGATTGCATGACATACACTCATTTTCTTGATAAATTTTTTATGTACTCTTAAGTTGACATAGAGCTCTACCTAACTTTGCCCTCCTCTTTAAAGCGCATATGCTGTGAATTATTATTTTCTTTTGTTTTCCAATTTCATATACTTTATAAAAAGAAAGAAGTAGATATACCTCTTTCCAAGGTGAGAGTTTTCCACTCCTTTCAGGTTAGTTTTTCCTCAGGACTTCACACTCTCCAGTGAGACATTTGTTGCTGTCTGCCAGACATTAGCAATCATATTTTTCATCTGCCTTGCAATTTGGAATTTCAAAGGACTTCTAGAGAGTTGTGTTGTTTATTTAAACACTCCTGATACAACTTTCATTTATCTAAATGCTCATTTATCACTGTCAGTTATTGACCATGTACCTTTTTTTTTTTTTTCTAAAAAGATACAAACCTGCAAGTTCACCGCAGGTGTTGTCTATCTCTAAAATATTATAAACATGCTTAGAGCATGAAAATCTCACCTACATTAGAAATCTAACTTCCTATGACAGCTAGTAATTCCAACAGGCATCTCATTCTGAACATGCCTGAACTCCATTCTTTAGTTTTCCCCACAAAACTGTTCCACAGATACCATTCTGAATTTAGACGCCTACAGTTTTAATGGTCATGTCAAATCCTTGGAACCACCTGGATTCTATTTTTTTCCTCACACCTCACAGCCACTCTTTCAAAACATTGCATTAGCTCTCCAGATATCTCAAGTTCAGCCACTTCTAATCATGTGCTTTGCTACTCCATGCTCTAAATCATCACCAAAATTTGTCTTAATAACTGCAGTAGCCAATTATTTTCCCATCTCCAACTCATAAGTTACAGTGATCCCTCAAAATATGAATGGAATCATTTTGATTATTGCTAAAAACCCCACCATGCTTTCTATTTCATGCACAGGAAAGCCGAGGTCCTTACTGTGGACAGAAAGAAAGAGTGTTGCCCCCCATCAGTCATCGGCCACTGCAGCTACCAAGATGGTGAGTCCTGTGGGAATTCAGGATGCAGAAAAACAGGATACTACCCCCAGATAGTTAAGATAAATATGAAAGGAATAATTTCAAAGAGCCTTACATTTTCTCATATGTAGAAATTCATTAACTTGAGATGTTTTAATTTTTGTGATTAGCAGTAATCTTTTTATGTTTACTCTTTTTTTTTTGTCTTTTTTGTTGTTGTTGTTATTGTTGTTGCTATTTCTTGGGCCGCTCCCGCGGCATATGGAGGTTCCCAGCCTAGGGGTTGAATCGGAGCTGTAGCCACCGGCCTACGCCAGAGCCACAGCAACGCGGGATCCGAGCCGCGTCTGCAACCTACACCACAGCTCACCGCAAGGCCAGATCGTTAACCCACTGAGCTAGGGCAAGGACCGAACCCGCAACCTCATGGTTCCTAGTCGGATTCGTTAACCACTGCGCCACGACGGGAACTCCAAACTACTCTTTTTTTAAAAGCAAAAACTCCCTGTGTATCCTGACTCCTTCCCTACCTCTTTGGAGCAATTCTACATAGCGATATGAGAGGCTGCTTCCCAGGCTATAGTACTTGGTAAAGTTACCCAAAAAAGATAACTCTCAAATTTTAGATTTTTAAAAAATATCTCTGCTTCCTTTTCTCTTTCCAAGACTACAGTTACATATATTTTGGGTTCCTTAACATTGTCATCTATATCACTGATGCTCTGTTAATTTTTAAAGACTTTTTCGGTTTTACCATACTTCAATTTTATTAGATTTTATTTTTCTGTCTCCAAGTTTACTGATCGTTTCTCCTTTTATATTTTATTAGTTTTTATTTTATATTGGAGTATGGTTGATTTACAATGTGTTAGTTTCAGGTGTATAGCAAAATAATTTGGTTATACTTATACGTATATCCTTTCTTTTTCAGATTCTTTTTCCATATAGGTTATTGTGGAATTTTTAGTAGAGATCTCTGTGTGATATGCATCCTCATTATCCATCTATTTTATATATAGTAATGTGTATATATTAATCCCAATCCCCTAATCTATCCCTTTTGGTAAAGTTAAGTTTGGTTTCAAAATCTTTGAGTCTCATTCTGTTTTGTAAGTTCCATTTCATCATTTCTATTAGATTTCAAATATTAGCAAACTTTTATATTTGTCTTTCTCTCTCTGACTTACTTCACTTAGCATGATGATTTCTAGGTCCAAGCATAGTACTGCAAATGACATGATTTCATTCTTCTTTATGGCTGAGTAATATTCCATGACATATGTACCACATCTTTTTCATCCAGTCCCTTGTTGGTAGACATTTAGGTTGCTTCCATGTCTTGGCTATTATAAAAAGTACTGCAATGAACACTGGGGTGCATATATGTTTTCAAATTATAGTTTTCTCTGGATATATGCCCAGGGGTGGGATTGATGGATAATAAGTAGATTTATTTTTAGTTTCGCAAGGAGACTCCATACTATTCTCTATAGTAGTTGTACTTGTTTACATTTCCACCAACAGTGTTCCCTTTTATTCACAACCTCTCTAGCATTTATTGTTTGTAGATTTTTGATGATGCCATTCTGACCAATGTGAGGCGATACCTCATTGTAGTGTTTTTTTTTTTTTATTTTATTGGAGTATAGTTGACTTACAATGTTGTACTCATTTCAGGTGTACACAAGAGTGTATCAGTCGCACATATACATATATCCATTTTTTCCTATATAGGTTATTACAAACTATTGAGTCAATTTTTGCTGTTATAAAGTAAGTTCTATTTAATCATCTGTTTTATACAATAGAGTGTATATGTTGTTCCCATCCTTCCAATTCTCCCCTCCCCCCAATGGGGTCACCTATGGTAGCAAAAAGATTGGTTTGGAAATCTGTAAGTTTGTTTCTGCTTTATAAATAAGTTCTTTTGCATTATTTTAAATTATATTCCACATATAAGTGATATTATATGATATTTGTATTTCTCTGTATGGCTTACTTCACTCAGTATGACACTCTCTAGGCCCATCCATGTGGCAATAAATGGCATGATTTCATTCTTTTTTATGGCTAATACTCCATTGTATGTATGTACCACATCTTCTTTACCCATTCCTGTATTGATGGACATTTAGTTTGCTTCTCTGTCTTGGCTATTATAAATAATGCTTCAAGGAACATTAGGTACATGTATCTTTTCAAATTATAGTTTTTTCCAGGTTGATGTCCAGGAGAGGGATTACTGAGTCATATGGTAATTCTATATTTATTTCTTTGAGGAACCTCTGTACTGTCCTCCATAGTGGTTGCACCAACTACATTCCTGCCAAGAATGTATGAAGGTTCTCTTTTTCTCCACAAGCATCTCTTGTTTGGAAACTTTTTGACTATGGCCATTCTGACTGGTATGAGCTGATACCTCATATAGTTTTGACTTGTCTTTCTCTAATAATTAGTGATGTTGAGCAATTTTTCATTTTTTGGGGGGGGATCTGGCTCTCTTCTATAGAGAAATGTCTATTTAGATCCTCTGCCCATTTTTGATTGGGTTTTTGTTTTTTTGAAATCTCCATGAGATGTTTATATATTTTGGAGATTAATTGCTTGTTGGTTTCTTCATTTGCAAAGATTTTCTCCTATTCTGTACATTGTCTTTGTGCTTTTGTTGATGGTTTCCTTTGCTGTGTGAAAGATTTTAAACTTAATTAGGCCCTGTTGGTTATTTTTGTTTTTGTTTTTGTTATTCTAGGAGGTAGATAAAACAAAATATTGCTGCAATTTATGTCAAAGAGTGTTCTGCCTGTTTTCCTCTAGGAGTATTATAGTATCTGGCTTTATATTTAGGTCCATAATCCATTTTGAGTTTAATTTTGTGTATGGTTTTTGAGAATGTTCTAATTTCATTCTTTTACATGTAGCAGTCCAGTTTTCATAGAACCACTTATTGAAAAGACTGTCTTTCCTCTACTGTATGTTCTTGCCTCCTTTTTCATAGATTAGTTAACCATAGGTGCTTGAGTTTATTTCCGGGCTTTCTATCCTCTTCCATTGATCCATATTTCTGTTTTTGTGCCAGTACCATACTGTTTTGATGACTATAGCTTGGTAGTGTAGACTGAGTCAGGGAGCCTGATTCCTCCAGTTCAATTTTTCTTGTTAAATATTGCTTTGGCCATTGGAGGTCTTTTGTGTTTCCATACAAAAGACCTGTATCTGTCTACAAAATGCTAATGAAAGAAATCAAAGATGACACGAACAGATGAAAAGATATACCATATTCTTGGATTGGAAGAATCAATATTGTCAAAATGACAATACTACCCAAGGCAATCTACAGATTCAATGCAATCCCTATCAAGCTACCAATGACATTCTTCATAGAACTAGAACCTCATTGTAGTTGTGCTTTGCATCTGATCTATTCTTGTGCCTAGACTTTTGAACACATTTTATGAATTTTCATTTAAAATATATTTTTCAAATCTAGAGATCCCATTTTTTATATTTTGTTTCTATCTTTATATATATGTATATGCTTTTATTAATTTTTGATTTGAAAATTAGAGAGAGAAAGAAAGAGAGGAGGAGGGAAAGAGAGAATATGGTGTGTTTGTGAAAATAAAGAAACTCATTAGGATGTATACAAAAATATTTTTTGAAGCAGAATCATTTTCCTTTGAACCTTTATTGTTTTATGTTTATTTATTATTTTATAATTATTTTTTCTCTGAATATGAGGGCAATATATATAAAATATACTATGTTGTGTCAATTTATTTAGCAACTACACATGGACTAGTTTGTGACAATTTACCTTTTGTTGTTTCATCTTTAGTGTGAATATTTTCAAAGTGAAAATGTTTTTCACTTGATTATAAATTGGAGAGTCTTGGGAGGTACAGTCTACATCATTGTGTTTTCCATAATGTCAAAGCTATGTTTTCCACTCAATGAGAATTTGATAAACATTTGCAAATTAGCAGAGAATAATTTACTTACACTTGGTATAATCCTTCCGATTCATTTTACAAAATGTTTTCAGTTCATAAACATTGATGTGATCACAGAAATGAATTGGGTATGATTATTAAATGTATTTATATTTCTTAAGACACATATTATTTTAGTAATCTTCAAAGTTGACTCCAGTGTGGATGAAAAGATAAAAATCATTTTTAGATACAAATATAATTTTAAATTAAATAACTTTTTCAAGATTTCAATGTGGGATAGCAAAGGCATTTTTTTCTCTTTCTCTCTTTCACGCACATACACAGACACTTACTATAGATCTTTAAACTTACTGCCCACGCAACACCTGCCATTTCAATATGCATTCTGCAGTGCACAGAGTTATTTAGTCATGCTTTCTTGAAAATGTTACACACTGCAACCATTTATTAGAAATTGTAATTCGTCTTTGTTGCTCCATAGGACTGTATCAAAAATGAATAAATTAAACCTAAATATAGCTTCCTTCAATTTTCAATTTGCGTAATAATTCATTTTTTTATGGAAGTGTGTGTTCATCTACAATATGATTATTAAATGGCTGCTTCAAATTACTAACCATAGACCTTCTGACTTATTAAAAAAGCTTTTGAGAAAAAAAAGTTAAAACAAATACAGTTTTTATAAATGTCTTTCTTCACTGTATTGTTACATCACCACTTACCAAGATTTTTGTAGGAAACAAAAAACTAAAATTGAAATCTTAAGAAGAATGTCAGGAAAATATTTCTGGTGTATTCTGTTAAGACTTGGAATATTTTTCACTCAAGATAGACATCTCTGTCATAAAATATGATATATAACTTAGCATAATACATCCTTGTGACAAAACAATAAAACATTTACAGAAATGGGTTTCATTTGGCTAAAATAAAGAGGTTAGTAGGTAGTAGGGTTGTATTCCCTTTTTTTTTGTCATTTTGCCTTTTCTAGGGCTGCTCCCGTGGCATGTGGAGGTTCCCAGGCTAGGGGTCTAATGGGAGCTGTGGCCACTGGCCTACACCAGAGCCACAGCAACAGGGGAATCCAAGCCTCGTCTGTGACCTACACCACAGCTCACGGCAACGTCAGATCCTTAACCCACTGAGCAAGGCCAGGGATCAAACCCTCAACCTCATGGTTTCTAGTCAGATTCATTAACCACTGAGCCACGACGGGAATTCTGGGTTGTATTCCTTTCCACAAGTTTCTATGTAAGAATGTTTTCTCACTTTTTCAAGCTTTTGGAGGCTGCACACATTTCTTTGCTTGTTGTCCCCTTTCATATTCAACCCAATAGTAGTTAGTTACGTCTTTCTCTCCTAGCATAATGCTGATTCTGTGGTAATATCCTCAAAATCTTTATTGTGATTATTACTCATAACCACATGCTGTAAATTCAAATGATTCAAATTCAAATTGATTAAAAGGTATTTGATTCTTTCTTTAATGCTGTACTTGGCTTATACTTAAGAGCATAAGTTTAATCTAGAAGGTTAAAGATTGCATATTTTTTAAAATAACATTAGAAAAATAATGCTTTGTGATGATGAGTGGCAATGTTATAGACAATTATGCTATTATTACTTTGAATCCAAGTTACTTATCAAGAAATTTGGAATTCTAAATCTATTATAGTTTATTGCTTCAAAGTGTAATATTTCCATAAAAATTATGACAGTAAATCCTTCTGAACACAAAAGACTTTAACGTGCACATTTGCACTAATGCACAATATGTTGCAAATAATTTATTGAGTTCGTGAAACTCCTAAAGTAAATCTGTGGATATTCTAGAAGCCTAGAAAACTCAAGACCCTTTGAATTAGGGTAAGTCACCCAATATCAGCTTATATTTCAGGCTGAAAGGGAACCTGGTATATATCTAGGTAGGAAGCTATTTAGCTGGCAGGGCAATGACCTAAGGATCATTTAATGCCTATTTGAACAAGGGTGGCAGATTCTGCTTCAGTTTTAGGAAAGACATAGAGGTCTAAAACAAGTAAGATTCAGGGAAAGGGTTCGAGGACTTGGTTAAATCAGAACCAAAGCCTGACTTTCATCTCTTTTCATTTATTTAACCAATAAATAATGTCTGTTTGACAAAAGACAATAAAGGGCATCTGTCTGACAAAGACAATAGGCAATGAGAAGGATTCCATTTTCAGGAAATAGACCTGGCAAGAATTAAGTTAGAAAGATATTCTCCTTCCCATGACATAATTACTAAATCTATGCTACTCAAAGCCAAGGCTGAAAAGCAGTGCCTATATGTAAATTATCAGCGTGAAAAAGATGAATGCCATAATGAGTGTTTGGAAACTTTATAGCATAATGTTATGGCTGTTGATTCCAGTAATGGAAAGATTTTGCTTGTGTTTGTATGCATTTTTTCAATTTTCTAGTTATATATCTTGTTTTACAAAAGTTTTAATACACAAAACCAATATACCAGAAATTAATAATAAAAAGAAAAAGAAATTTACATCAATTAGCTTGAGTAACACCCATTTAAAAGAAATTGAGCAACTTAAGGCACCTGAAAGATCGAGGGATGAGTTCTCTGGTGGCCTGGTAGTTGAGGATCTTGAGCTGTTGCTATGGTATGGATGCATTCCTTGACCTAGGAAGTACCACCTGCCATGGGTTTGGCCAAAAAAAAAAGTCCTATTTCCTCTGTTGAAATTTCTCATGGGTGATTATTGGAAAAGTGTCCAGTAACCTCTACTTAAAGTGCAGAACAGAATGAGAGTACCCATTTAAATTCTCTGCCATTCAGACCAAATGTCTTATTGACTCTTCCATTCTATTCAGTCTGAGAAATGGGTTGCCTGTCTGCAATATCACTAGAAACAATTTGGAAAAAAAATATTATGGAGCATTAATGGACAGAAAATTATCTTCTAACTTTTTGTTTGGTTTAAGAAGATTTAATTTATTCTAGTATGGTACACAAATATTTCCAAACAGATCACCTGACCAAAAACAGACATTTTTCCAAGTCTCAATTCCTGTGAATTCACAAAACAAATAGAATGAGTTACCAAATTAATAGAAAATTTGATATTACTTCAATATGTTCAGCTTTACTTCCCTCACTTTTGAGTACTACCAAATTTTCAGATAGAAGTTTTTAGATATTTCTATTAATAAATTGGATCATCAAATCATTTTCTTTCAGCTAAACACATTGTTTTAATCAGGAACTTTATCATAAGAATTATTTTAGGTGGTTTGTGTTTTGTAAAAATACAATGAAAATTTATTTAGAAGTTCTCAAAAGGCTGAGATCATCTGCAATAGAGTATTGGGTTAAACTATAATCATCTTTCAGTTTCGAGTTTCAAATGGCATTGCTAACTTATTCCTAATTATAGCCCTTTAAACACATTATTATGACATTACAATAATATTGACAAGCAATGATCTTTGAGTAACTTTTTCAGCTAAAAATATATTGATAAACTTAATGTGCATATAAATGGTAAACTGAAAAGTTGGCTGAAGCCACATACATTGAGGACAATACCTTCATTATTATTAATTTTTTATTCCCCAAATACATTTTTTTAAATACTGTACAGAATGGTGACCTGGTTACACATACATATATACAGTCTTTTTTATCACATTATCATGCTCCATCATAAGTGACTACTCATAGTTACCAGGGCTACACAGCAGGATTTCATTGCTAATCCATTCCAAAGACAATAGGCTGAATCTATTAACCCCAAGCTCCCAATCCATCACACTCTCTCCCCCTCCCTCTTGGCAACCACAAGTCTGTTCTCCAAGTTCATGAATTTCTTTTCTGTGGAAATGTTCATTTGTGCCTTAGATTATATTCCAGATGTAAGTGATATCATATGGTATTTGTCTTTCTCTTTATGACTTATTCACTCAGTATGAGAGTCTCTGGTTCCATTCATGTTAACTGCAAATGGCATTATTTTGTCCTTTTTTATGGCTGAGTAGTATTCCATTGTGTATGTATACCACATCTTCTTAATCCAATCATCTGTCGATGGACATTTGGGTTGTTTCCATGTCCTGGCTATTGTGAATAGTGCTGCAATGAACATGCAGGTGCATGTGTCTCTTTTAAGTAGAGTGTTGTCCGGATATATGCCCAAGAGTGGGATTGCTGGGTCATGTGGTAGTTCTATGTATAGTTTTCTAATAGTGCTGCAATGAACATGCGGGTGCATTTGTCTTTTTTTAAGGAAAGTTTTGTCGGGATATACGCCCAAGGGTAGGATTGCTGGGTCATCTGGTAGTACTATGTATAGATTCCTAAGGTACCTCCATACTGTTCTCTATAGTGGTTTTACCAGCTTACATTCCCACCAACAGTGCAGGAGGGTTCCCTTTTCTCCACACCCCCTCCAGCATTTGTTATTTGTGGACTTATTAATGATGGCCATTCTGACTGGTGTGAGGTGGCACCTCATAGCAGTTTTGATTTGCATTTCTCTAATAATCAGGGATGTTGAGCATTTTTTCTGGTGTTTTGTAGGCCATCTGTATATCTTCCTTGGAAAAAATATCTATTCAGGTCTTTTGCCCTTTTTTCAATTGGATTGTTGGCTCTTTTGCTGTTGACTTGTATAAATTACCTATATATTCTAGAGATTAAGCTCTTGTCAACTGCATCATTTGCAACGATTTTCTCCCATTCTGTAAGTTGTCTTTTTGGTTTCCTTTGCTGTGCAAAAGCTTGTCAGTTTGATTAGGTCCCATTGGTTTATTTTTGCTTTGATTTCTGTTGCTTTGGGAGACTGACCTGAGAAAACATTATAAGGTTGATGTCAGAGAATGTTTTGCCTATGTTCTCTTCCAGGAGTTTGATGGTGTCTTGTCTTACATTTAAGCCTTTAAGCCACTTTGGGTTTATTTTGGTGCATGGTGTGAGGGTGTGTTCTAGTTTCACTGATTTACATGCAGCTGTCCAGGTTTCCCAGCACAGCTTGCTGAAGAAACTGTCTTTTTCACATTTGATGTTCTTGTCTCCTTTGTCAAAGATTAATTGACCATAGGTGTCTGGGTTTATTTCTGGCAATTCTCTGTATTTTGTGGTTCTATACTCATTTTTGGATTATTTGTTCTAGTTCTGTGAAAAATGTCATGGGTAATTTGACAGAGATTGCTTTGAATCTGTATATTGCTTTTTAGTGTGGCCATTTTTACAATATTAATTTTTCCAACCCAGGAGCATGGAATATCTTTCCATTTCTCTGAATCCTCTTTAATTTCCTTGATTAATATTTTATAGTTCTCAGCATATGAGTCTTTTACCTCCTTGGTCAGGAGTATTCCCAGGTATTTGATTTTGTGGGTTCAATTTTAAAAGGTATTGTAATTTTCTATTCCTTTTCTACTATTTCATTGTTAGTATACAGAAATGTGCCTGATTTCTGAATGTTAATCTTATATCCTGTTACTTTGCTGAATTTGTTGATCAGTTCAAGGAGTTTTTGGGTTGAGTCCTTAGGGTTTTCTATATATAGTATCATGTCATCTGAATACTGTGACAGTTTTACCTCTTCTCTTCCTATTTGGATGCCTTTTATTTCTTTTGTTTGTCTGATTGCTGTGGCTAGGACTTCCAGTACTATGTTGAATAACAGTGGTGAGAGTGGGCATCCTTGTCTTGTTCCAGATTTTAGTGGGAAGGCTTTCAGCTTTTCTCCATTGAGTATTATATTTGCTGTGGGTTTGTCATAAATGGCTTTGATTATGTTAAGGTATGTCCCCTCTATACATGCTTAGGTAAGAGTTTTTATCCTGAATGGATGTTGGACTTTGTCAAATGCTTTTTCTGCATCTATTGAGATGATCATGTGGTTTTTGACTATTCTTCTGTTAATGTGGTGTGTGACTTTGATTGATTTGCATATGTTGAACCATCCTTGTGCAGCTGGGATGAATCCCAACTGGTTGTGGTGTATGATCTTTTTTATATATTGTTGGATTCAGCTGGCTAAAATTTTGTTGAGAGTTTTTGTGTCGATAGTCATCAAAGATATTGGCCTGTAGTTTTCTTTTTTGGTGGTATATTTGTCTGGTTTTGGTGTTAGGGTGATGGTGGTGTCATAGAATATCTTTGGGAGTGTTCCTTCTTTTTCACCCTTTTGAAAAAGTTTAAGGAGGATAGGTAGAAGTTGCTCTTTGTATGTTTGGTAGAATTCACCTGTGAAGCCATCTAGTCCTGGACTTTTATTTGTAGGGAGTGTTTTTATGACATATTCAATTTTGTTTCTAGTGATCAATCTGTCCAGGTGATCTATTTCTTCTTTTTTGTTTTCGTCTTTTTTTTTTTTTTAAGGGCCGCCCTTGTGGAATATGGAGGTTTCCAGGCTAGGGGTTGAAACGGAGTTTACAGCTGCTGGCCTACACCACAGCCACAGCAATGCCAGATCTGAGCTGAGTCTGTGACCTACACCATAGCTCATGGCAATTCTGGATCCTTAACCCACTGAGGAAGGCCAGGGATTGAACCCGCTACCTCATGGCTCCTAGTCAGATTCATTTCCACTGTGCCACTATGGGAATGACGATCTATTTTTTCTTGATTTAGTTTTGGCATGCTGTAAGTCTCTAGAAAGTTGTCCATTTTTTCTAGGTTGTCAAATTTGTTAGCATACAATTGTTCATAGTATTCTGTCATGGTTTTTTGTATTTCTGTAATATCTGTTGTGACTTCTCCTTTCTCATTTCATTTTGTTTATTTAAGTTTTTTCTCTCCTCTTCTTGGTGAGTCTAGCCAGAGCTTTGTCAATTTTATTTACCTTTTCAAAGAACCCACTTATGGTTTTATTGATTTTTCTATTTTTTTTAGTCTCTATTTTATTTATTTCCTCTTTGATCTTTATGATTTCCTTCCTTCTGCTGACTTTAGGTTTTGTTTGTTCTTCTTTTTCTAATTCATTTAGGTGGTGGGCTAAGTGGTCGATTTGAGATTTTTCCTTTTTTTTTGAGGAAGCCCAGTATTGCTATGAATTTCCCTCTGAGCATTGCTTTTGCAGCATCCCATAGATTTGGAGTGGATGTGTCTTCATTATCATTTGTCTTCAGGTATTTTTTAATTTCCTTCTTGATTCCTCATTGACCCATGGGTTTTTTAGTAGCATGTTTTTCAGTCTCCATGTAGTCAGTTTTTTCACATTTCTTTCCCTGTGGTTGATTTCATTTCATGCCATTGTGGTCAGAGAAGATTCTTGAAATAATTTCTATACTCTTAAATTTGTTGAGGCTAGCTTTGTGTCCCAGGATGTGATCAATCCTTAAGAATGTTCCATGTTTACTTGAGAAGAATGTATATTATGATTTTTTTGGATATAATGTCCTGAAAATGTTGATTAACTCTAACTTTTCTTTTGTGTCTTTTAAGATCTCTGTTGCCTTATTGATTTTCTATCTAGAGGATCTTTCCATTGATGTGAGTGGGTGTTAAAGTCTCCTACTATGATTGTATTCTCATCAATTTCTCCTTTTATGTCTGTTAGTATTTGTTGGAGGTATCTGGGTGCTCCTATATTAGGAGCATATATATTGATGATTGCAATATCCTCTTCTTAAATGGATCCTTTAACCATTAAGTAGTGTCCTTTGTTTCTTTCCTTATGATCTTTGTTTTAAAGTCTATTTTGTCTGATATGAATATTGCAACTCCTGCTTTCTTGTCTTGTCCATTGGCATGAAATATCTTTTCCCATCCCCCTCGCTTTCAATCTATATGTGTCCTTTGTCCTAAGGTGAGTCTGCTGTAGACAACAGATTGAAGGTTTTTCCTTTTATATCCAATATGCCACTCTGTGTCTTTTGATTGGAGCATTCAGTTCATTGACATTTAAGGTGATTACTGATAGATATGTATTTATTGCCATCTTAAACCTTGTTTTCCAGTTGATTCTGTTTCTCTTTTCTTCTTTTCTTTGGTTGGATGGTTTCCATTTATTTTATGCTTGAGCACTTTTCTTTTCAGTTTTTGTGAATGTAATGTTCGGTTTTGATTTGTGGTTGCCCTGTTTTTTAAATATGTTAACCCCTTCCTATATCTGCTTGCTTTAGCCTGATGGTAATATAGGCTCAAACCCATCGTTAAAATAAAAAAAGAATCTATTTTCTTTTCTTTTTTTCTTTTTTTTTGTCTTTTTACCTTTCTTGGGCCACTCCCATGGCATATGGAGTTTCCCAGGCTAGGGGTCTAATCAGAGCTGTAGCCTCCAGCCTATGCCACAGCTACAGCAATGTGAGATCCAAGCCGAATCTGCGACCTACACCACAGCTCACAGCAACGCCGGATTGTTAACCCACTGAGCAAGGGCTGGGATTGAACCTGCAACCTCATGGTTCCTAGTCAGATTTGTTAACCACTGCGCCATGACAGGAACTCCAAGAATGTACTTTCTTACTTTCCTTCCCCATATTGTATGATTTTGATGTCTTTTTTTTTTTTTTTAACATCTTCATGTTTAGATCTGTATGCTGGCTTATTTAAGTGACTGCTTTCCAATTGTGGTTTCCTCCATCCTAATTCTTTTCTTTTTTTTTTTTTAATTTAGAGAAGACCTTTCATTATTTCTTTTAGAATGGGTTTAGTATTGCTGTACTCTTTTAGCTTTTGTTTGTTGGAGAAATTCTTTATTTTACCCTCTATTTTAAATGATATTCTTGCTGGATAGAGTATTCTAGGTTGCAAATTTTTTCCTCTCAGCACTTTAAGTATATCTTTCCATGCCCTTCTGGCCTGTAGTGTTTCTGTAGAGAAATCAGCTGATAGCCTTATGGGGGTTCCCTTATAATTAATGCTTTGCTTTTCTCTTGCTGACTTTAGAATCCTCTCTTTATCTTTAACTTTTGCCATTTTGATTATAATACGTCTTGGTGTGGGCCTGTTTGGGTTCAACTTGTTTGGGGCCCTCTGGGCTTCCTCTATCTTGATATCAATATCCTTTAGATTTGGAGAGTTTTCAGCCATAATTTCTTCAAATATGTTTTCAATCCCCTTTTCTTTTCTCCTCCTTCTGGAATTCCTATTATGCATATTTTGGCCCACTTTATATTATCCCATAGGTATCTTATATTACTTTCATGTTTTTTCATTTAGTTTTCTGTCTGCTGTCCTGACTGGGTGATTTCCATTATTCTATCTTCTATGTCACTAATTCGTTCCTCTGCATTATTCATTCTGGTCTTTATTGCCTTTAGCTCAGTTTGTATATCTGCAAATGAATTTCCTAGTTTTTCTTGACTCCTCCTTATATTTTCTAGTTCCTTTCTAAATGAATCTGCATTACTGTTCATATCCTCTCTTAATTCTTTCAGTATTTTCACTATCTCCCTTTTGAACTTAAAGTCTGTCAGACTGCAGAGGTCTGTTTCATTGTTGACTGCCTTAGGTGAATTTTCTTGTTGCTTTAACTGGGGATTGTTCTGAGCTTCTTCATCTTGCTTGTGTTTTACTTTTTTGGTGAGTTTGGGGAAGCTAAACTGTAGTCTTATAAGGCTACTTCTATGTAAGGGTACTCCTTTGTATTTTTTTGGGGGGGTTACTATTTAATTTTGGTGTGGGAGTTTGAATATTTACTGTCTCTTTCTTCAGTGTGAGCAGGCTATTATCCCCAGGAATCTCAGCGTGTTTTCAGGGAGAAGAAGGCAATGGGTAGGTCCAGCAGTCAGTGCCTGGTTGTTGGGCTCTCAACAGCAACAGCAAGGACCTTCAGGAAAGTGGCACAGGCTACTCCTAGTTGCAGGGCCCTGGGAAGTGGTAATAAGGTTTGGGCAGGTCTACAAGGTGACCAGAGCATTTGGCAGTAGCAGCAGAAGGGTGTGTGAGTTCCCAGAGGAGTGAGAGCAACAACAGCTTGTTTTTGATTGCAACACCCTCCTCTGAGATGATTGGAACTGCAGGTGGTGCCTCTATAGGGATGCCTAGTGGGACCGGGCCATAATTGTCTCTAGAGTCAGTGATAACTATGGTGGTTTGCTCCCACCACCTGTAGACCATGCATGAAGTGACCTGTCTCACTTAGCCCACATAGAAGGTGCTGCACAGTCTGCTCCTAGTCACAGGATCCTGGGAAGTGACAGAGATAAGGCATGTGGGTAGTGCCTGGAGTGTTTGGCAGTGGCAGCAACAGGGCGAGTGTGTTCCCAGGAGTGCAAGAGCACCAACAGGTGGTGTTCAGTCACAGTGCCCTCCTCTGTAGTGCCTTTGAGGTAAATAGGGCTTCAAGTAGTGTCTGTTCACAGACCCTAGTGGTGGTGAGCCATTCCCACCTCTGGATCTAGAGATAACTGTGGTGTTTGCCCCCACCTCCTGTAGACCATGCCAGAAGCACTTTACCCTGCTTAGTCCCCACATGAGGAGCTGCACAAGCTGCTCCTAGGTGCAGGTTCCTGGGAAGGGACTGTGATCAAGCATCTGGGCACTGCCCAGAGTGTTTGGCAGTGGCAGCAGAAGGGCAGGTGTGCTCCCAGGGAAGCAAGAGCAACAGCAGGTGGTGTTCCATCGCAATGTCCTTCTCTGTGGTGCCCTCTGAGGTAGTTGGAACTGCAAGTGATTTTTGTTCAGGTATCCCCAGTGGTGGTGGGCCATGGCCACCTCTTGAATCAGGGATAACTGTGGCAGTTTGTCCCTGCCACCTACAGACCACGCAAGAAGCACCCTGTCTCACTTTGCCCATGCAGGAAGTGCTGCACCAGTTGCTCCTAGTTGTGGGGTCTTGGGAAAGGACAGTGGCCAAGTGTCTGGGTGCTGCCCAGAGCATTTGGCAGTGGCAGCTGCAGGGCAGGTGTGTTCCTAGGGAAATGAAATCAACAGTGTACAGTGCTTGGTTGCAGTGCCCTCTTTTTTTTGCCAACTCCTGAGGTGACTGGGGTCGCAGGTGAAGCTCACTCACAGGCCCTCAGTGGTGGAAAGCCATGTCTCCCTCTAGCCTCTGAGACAACCACTGTGGTCTGTCCCTGCCACCTGTAGATCGTGCAAGAGGCACCATGTTACATTTAGCCCCCTGATGCCCTTAGCTCACACAAGAGGTACCTGACCACTGGTAGCCTGCATAAGAAGTGCTTCATTTCCCCTAAATGAGCAAGAGGCTTCTCACCACTGTAGCCTGAGTCAGAGTTGCCCCACCCTCTGAGACCCTGCAGGCATGTGCATGCTCCAGTGCAGGGAGTTTCCTATAGTGGTCTGCTCTTCCTCCTCCTCTCGCCCTCCGCAGCCATGCTGCCCTGCCTCTCCTGTGGGTCTGGACCTTCTCCTGGGTTCCCTCTGCTGTGGTGTTCCCTTCCTCAGGCTGTGGTATACCACTCCCCCACCCATTGCACACTTCTCCTTAGCCCCTCAGGCTGTCCCCACACAGCCAGCCCCAGTCGTCTCCCCAGGACTGACCTCTGGAGCCTAAGTCTCAGCACCCAGCCCCTGCCTGAGTGGCTCAGGTTTTGGTGTCCAGGCTGGTGGTTCAGATGATCTGTGCAGCTCTTACACTGCTTTGCTGTTCTCAATCCAGCTGCTGCATTTTTCTTGGCAACTTCGTGGTCCCTCCACTTGGCTGATCTTTTCCAATCAGTTAGGTGGCTTCCCAGGATATGGTTCCTTTTCTCCTTCACAGCTCCCTCTCAGAAATGCTAGACCTGTCCTGATTCCTTTTTTCTCTCTCTCTCTTTTATTTTTCTTTTGTTCTACCCACTTATGTCAAGAGTGTCTTGCCCTTTATGGAGGTTTAAATTCTTCTGCCAGCATTCAGTTGATGTTCTGTGAGCCATTTTACATGTAGATGTGTTTTTGTGATGTGTCTGTGGGAGAAGGTGAGCGTGACCTCTTACTCCTCCGCCATCTTGCTCCACCCTGACCTATAGACAATTCCCTTAAGTGAGCAATGTTAATTTAATGTTTGAAAATTTCTCTCTCACACATACACACACTTTAAAATAACAATATTGGCTATTCAAAATTTCAAAACATTTTATTTGGTATTAAAATTATGGCTCTGTGATCCCACCAAACATCATTTATGAATGGAATCTAGAATAATGTATAAAAATGAACACAGGCCAAAATGAAATGGAGAGATTTAATGTTTAATCAAAGTAAAAATGGATATTAACTCTGAAAGTTTTCTTTCCAGGTTCTTGCCATTAAATTTCCACATGATCTGAATAACCCTGAATTTTCATCCCTCCATCCTTTAATGGAAGGCTATTGAATCAGATAAATTTTATTTTATATTTCAGCTCTAAGGCTATATATATACATGAGATTATTTTAAGTTGTTGGTCTCTTAATTGCAGGTGCATCTCCAGTGTCCCACATTTGTACCCTCCTCTTCTCATGATTTCTGATTTTGGTGGCATAATTATGCATGGATGATTTCATATCTTTACTGAATATATACCTTTACTGGTGAGCCTTGTCATTTGTGGTATTTTAGTTTCTGGTTGCAGCCTTTTCTTTTCTGCCTAGAGAAGTTCTTTAGTATTTGTTGTAAGGCTGGTTTAGTGTTACTGAATTCTCTTAGCTTTTGCTTATCTGTAAAGCTTTTGATTTCTCCTTCAAATCTGAATGAGAGCCTTGCTGGGTAGAATAATCTTGTTGGAGTTTTTTTCCTTTCATCATGTTAAATATATCATGCCTCTCCCTTCTGGCCGGCAGAGTTTCTGCTGAAAAATCTGCTGATAACCTTATCGGGGTTCCCATGTATATTCTTTGTTTCTTTTCCCTAGCTGCTTTCAATATTTTCTCTTTGTCTTTAATTTTGGTCAGTTTGATTAATATGTGTCTCTGGGTATTCCTCTTTGAGTTTATTTTATATGGTACTCATTGTGCTTCCTGGATTTGAGTGAGGGGTTCCTTTCCCATGTTAGGGAAGTTTTCATCTATTATCTCTTTGAATATTTTTTTCTGTCCCTTTTTCTCTCTCTTCTCCTTCTGCCACCCTTATAATAGGGATGTTGGTGCATTTAACATTGTCCCAGAGTTCTCTGAGACTCTCTTCATTTCTTTTCAATCTTTTTTCTTGTTTCTCTTCTGCATCAGTGATTTCCACTAGTCTGTCCTCCACCTTGCTTATTAATTCTTCTGCCTCCTGTATTCTCCTGTTGGCTGCTTCTAATGAATTTTTTTATTTCAGTTATTGTATTTTGCATCTATTCTTGCTCAATTTTTACATCTTGTATTTCTTTGCTCAGTGTTTCCTGTAAATTATCCATCTTTGTCTACAGTTTATTTCCAACATCTTGCATCATCTTCAGCATCAATAGTCTAAAGTCTTTTTCTTGGAGGGTGAGAACCTCCTGATCACTTAGCTGTTTTTCTGGGTGTTTTTCTTTCTCCCTTACCTGAATTATAGCTCTCTGTCTTTTCATTTTTATAGGTTTTTGGTGTTTTTTTTTTTTTTACAGACAATACAGTTATAGCCTCTCTTACTTCTGGTGTCTGCCCCCCTTGTGGCTGAAGTTGGTATGGGGGCTTGCTGTAAGCTTCCTCATGGGAGGGACTGGTGCCTGCCCACTGGTAGGTGGGGCTGATTTCTATCCCTCTGGTGGGTGGAGCTTTGTCTCTGGGTGAGATTAGGGGTGGCTGTGTGCCTGGGGGGTTTTTAGGCAGTCTGTTTACTGATGGGTGGGTCTGTGATCCCACCTGGATTTTTGTTTGGCCTGGGGCTTCTCAGCACTTATTGGTGGGCCCAGATTTTCCCAAAATGTCCACCTCCAGAAAACACACACTGATGAATATTCCCAAGAGCAGGTTTCCAATGCCCTTCCCCTACAACAAACCACACTCACAGCTTGTTTTCCCAGGAGATCCACCAAGCACTGCAGTCAGCTCCAACCCAGATTCCTATGGAACCTTTGCTTTGCCCTGGCACACAGTGCACATAAAAGTCTGTGTGCAGCTTTCAAGAATGGGGTCTCTGTTTCTCCCAGTCCTGTGGAACTCCTGTACACCAGCCCCACTGGCCTTCAATGCCAGATGCTCCAGGGGTTCTTTCTCCCAGTGCCAGATCCCTAGGCATGGGGATTTGACATGGGCCCAGAACTCTTACTCCTGTAGGTGAGTCTCTCTGATACAGCTACTTTCCAGTCTGTGTGGCTTCCCACTCAGTAGGTATGGGGTTGCTTATATCATGTAATCGTCCCTCCTACCTCTTGGTGTGGATTCCTCTTTGTCTTCTGGAATAGGACATTTTTTTAAAGTTTCCAATCCATTTGGTTGAAGGTTGCTCAGCATTTGGTTGTAATTTTGTTGTTTTTATGGGAGAAGTTGAGCTCCAGACCTTCTATTCCACCATCTTAATCCTGTCTCCTATATTTCAGTTCTAAGGCTAAAATAGCTAACAGCATGACCATATTTGTGATTATAAGATTTTCAAATGGTACTGCATCTTCAATAATTTGTTAGTATCTGATTATATTTATAGAACATTCTTTTTTTTTCTTCACATGCCAGGCAATGTTGTTGTGAAGAGTGTGGATTTAACAATTTATCTAGTGATGAAAGATAAATATTAAATTAAAAAAATTAACTGTGCACACTTACATTGCTGTTTGATATTCAAAATAAATAGATTGACTACTCATTACATTTAGAACTTTGTATAATTATTTGATCAGTTGTCCTCAACTATTTTTATTATAAATTAGTGTATTTTCATGTTGTCAGGCATTTTAAAATATTTCATATTGGAAAAGATAACGCAATTCCATTTGCTTATGCTTTTACATCTCTTCTAATTTACTGCAAATTTAGAACAGCACTATGAGCAATTTGCTGTCTGATTGAAGAATGTCTTTTCAAAGTATAGCTGATTTTCTCTACTTATTTCTACATGTAATTCTTTATGTGAAGTATTCTTGAATTATTTCAGTTACTTTAGTTTTATAATTAACTAAAATTTTCTCTGTTTAATTTTCAATAGAGATTTACTACTGAAGGCAGCTGTATATAAACACATGTAGACTTCAGAATTATTTAATGCATTTCTATATGGTACCTTTGTGAGTTATCCATTTTTTTTTAATTTAACTTTTAACATAATTTCACTATTTGGGCTACCCTGCTACAGTATCAAGAAGCCTGTATTATCCATCTTTAAAATATTGGGCTGTTTAAAAGTGATATATAAAAAGGCTAAAACTGTGATTAATTTGTTAATTTAGTTTCTGTATATATATAAATGAATATTTACACACATGCATCCATAATCATAACAGAATTTGGATTTATTTTTAATTCACTATGAGTCAAGCTATAGACCTTTTTATTTAAATACTCTTTAAGGTGGGAAGAACTTGGAACAATTTTTTGCGGCTAATATCTTTTGTTCATTTAGGAGATTCATGCTGGCAAAAATTTCAGGCTAAGCTAGAAGAATGAATTTTAATAAAATTCATAGCTTAAAAATTTAAACACACTATTATCCTTTCTAGAATGAAATTCTGAAATTCCATTTAAATTATAGTTAATGCCTAATTTTAAAGAAGCATATCTAGAAACAACATCTAACACTTAATGAAACCTTCATTTTCCTCCATTTTCTACACATATATAAAAATATCCTTTGTTCCACAATGGGTCAGATTCAGTCAAGTTGGTAGAAAGCATAGTTTTGCCACTCTTTGAGAAGTAACTCAGTATGTTACTCAATATGGGTTTTTAGCAAGTGAGCTATTTTTTCAATGCTGGCCATTATTTTATTTTTTCTTTAATGCCTCTTAATTCATTTAAATATTTTAAAGATTTTTCTCAATTTTTTAATCTATGTGAAAAATATGTGCATCTCTATACATTAATGTAACGTGAATTTTTCAAACAAGAAAGTTGACAATAAATCCTCTGAGCAAGATTCTATGTTTTGATCAAAATTCTAGCTTTCAAAAATTCAACTTTTTGGGAATATTTCTCCTAAGCAACACTTACAACTGCATTTAATATATCTTGTCGAGCATCATGAACAGGTCTTCTTAGATGAATGTAATACCTCTTTTAGCCATTGCTTTTTTCCCCTTCAATTTATCTATTGATTATCACTCTTTAGAATAGTTAGGAAATAAATGATCAATATAACAAGAGAAGTTTCATTGTCACTAAAGGAAGGAGAAATCAATAGAACATATTCTGAAGCATGAAGACTTTAGATCCAATTCAATCGCTGATCTAAAGTCACTGTCCTCTAGCAGCTGCTTTTAGCTGTCCCTAGAGACCAGAGGCAGAAAGTGGTATGGCAAAGCTGGGGACCTGAATTATAAATAATTAGAACACAATGGAAGTGTGAGCAAAAATTCTCAATGTAATTATTAACTGTTAAAACAGGAAACAGCACTTAATGTCTACCTTTCCCACAACCTGATCCTTGATAAAGCCATTTTCTATCTATCTGTCTGTCTGTCTGTCTGTCTATCTATCTATCTATCTATCTATCTATCTATCTATCTATCTGTCATCTATCATGACTTTCAGAACCAATGAATGGTCTAAGAGGCCCGCACATTTGACACGCATCTGTTTTCATTTCCCTAACTGAAATAGGCAAAAATTTTTTGTTACTAATGAGAATTACAAAAACTTTCCACTCACTCTCTTCTCAAAAGGAGGAGGTGAGAATGAAATGGAATACTGGCTCTGAGCATCCAGAGCAGTCTATGTATAGATAAATTGGATATTTTCACTGGCCAGGGAATAAGATAGGCCTATACCTGTCTATACCCCAGCTATGCAATGACTATTGAATTGGAGTGCAGCCTGAGAGAGTAATAGACAATAGCCTGGGAGAAAAGTACTAAGGGTGGTGGCCAGACACAGGAAAAGAATGGATTATGTCCCAAACTTCCAAATCAGTCATGAGCCCACAGAAAGCATTTACTCCTTACAAAAAAAAAAACAGGTGTGTGGGGAAGTCCAATGCAGAATGGACTCATCCAGGCCAGCTGCTGAAGGGTAAAAACAGCAACAACAAAACCCCAATTTTTCCAATTGATTTCAGCATTTCAGGATAAACATTTCTCAAGTCCCTAGGCATATTTTTGTGGCTATGGCTTTGAAATTTCCTTGGTATAAATTGTGACACTATGATGCTACTGAAGGGAGAAAAGTCCAAATGTTCCATGTTTCTGTAGTCTAGATTTGAAAGAAGTGACCTACACAATCACTGAAAGAGGCCTAAACAACTATAAGTACTGATTAGACTAAATCTCTAATAAGTCTGGGGAGCCAAGGGTTAGGAGGGTCGAGGGTGACTTAAAATAGGGATACCATTCTACATACACACTTAGAGCAAATGGACATCAATATAAGAGAATCTCTCTAGGAAACAGGTTCAGGATTATTTTGCATGAATTATATAAAAGCAGACCTTCATCTTATAAGAGAAATTATCTAAAACATGATGATCATAAGAGAGAAATAGAAGACAGGGTTGTAGAATATAGAGGTAACACACACCACAGCGAGTATGTCAAGAAAGCATGTCCAATTATTTAGGAAGACTCTTGAATAAATTATTTCCGAACTAGGAGCAGAAGGGGGAGGAAAGTCTTAAATTAGGAAATAAAATATAAATGACATAAGAATTTTGATATATCCAGTATAGATGTAATGGACTTTTCAGATGTACAAAACAAATCAAATAGAGAAAAGGATTAAACCAAAGGCATCTGGGGAGAAAGATTTTCTGCTCTGAAGGACTTGAGCAGTGTTGCAGCACCAGCATTGATGGTGCTTTGTGGCTTCTCATTCTCAGGCTCCCTCTAGATAACCTAGTACCCAGTTTCATTTTATTTCTGCTGCTCTGCTCAATACCAACACTGATGCCTGTTCCAAAAGCTGGGTGGTATTTGTGAGAATTAGGGAGGATGAACCTTACACTCTCTCTTGGAGCAATGTCTTTAATGTCTTAAATCAATAATGTATTGCTTTAATGTTTTATATAGTCCACATTTTCCTTGTAGTTCCTCACACCACTGGGCTGTGTACAAAGAAAAATATGACTAATAGACACCAAGATTTCCTCAGAATTAGTGTTTCTACCTGTAATTTTGATGGTGTTATTGTTAAAGGGCTAAGTCTGTAGGGTCCAAGTCTTAATCACCTTAGCTCGGATTGATTTTTCAGAAGAGACTGCAATACCTCTTTTATATGCAAATAGATCATTGTCTGCCTATTTAACTAATCCAAGAGATGGCATGTTTATATTACAGTCATCCTTTGGTATTTTCAGGTTCTGCCTCCTCAGATTCAACCAACTATGAATGGAAAATATTTGGAAAAAAATTCCAGAAAGTTCCAAAAAGAGAAATTTGAATTTGCTGTGCACTGGCAACTATTTATATAGCATTTATATTGCATTAGATGTTATAAATAATCTAGAAATGATTTAAAATTTATAGGAGGATGTGTGTAGATAATATGCAAACTCTGTGACATTTAATGTAAAGGACTTGAGCATCCCCAGACTTGGGAATCTGAGGGGGACCTGGAACTAATCCCCTAGGTATACCTAGGGATGACTATATGTTTAAAAATCTCCTACATCCATTTCTTTCCCAGGATGAACTTTGTCACTAGTTTATAGGACATGATCAAGTAAATCTGGTTCTTGATTAATATCAGAGAACAAAAATATGTGTGTGCGTGTATACATGTGCTTCTGTGTGAATGTATACAGGGTGTACATAATGGGTGTATACACACACACATTGTAGCTGACAATTATTCCCCTTGACTTATGTATTGTTATTTTAGGTTATACTTGAATAGAATGATTTTGCCCTAAAAGTAAAACATAGCTTCTAGAGCTTGGTTTCCTATTTTATGAGTAATTTTTATATGTATCAAAACACCTTATTACTATGTAGTACAAAATAGGTGCCGGAGGCCAGCTCCAGCTGCCAGGGAGTGTACACTTTCCCAAAGGAGAGGGATGGGCGTTGGCGTTTATGATGGAGATAGCCTCTTTGTCCTTTCTTTCAAGGTGCTAGACTGCTCAAATTTTATTGGTATAAGTGGTTGATTATATAGACAGTTTCTAACTACAGATTACATCATAGTGTTAAAAGTACATTGGTTAACTTTTACATGGTACAGTAGCTATACATCATGTTCTAAGATCTCTATCTTAACTAAATTTAGTGAGTACAATTTAAGGGCAATTAGGTACAATACATCATGTGGAAAGGAGGAGACTCTACAAATCATCCCATGGCCAGCAAGTCTCCACAAGTGAAGAGGTCACAGACACAAGAACTTGGCATTCACAAATCTTGTTTTTAGACTGGTGCTTATCTTTAAAGCGTTATGGCAAGGAGACAGTGTAAGAAAATATAAACCAACTTAACTAGCTATCACTTAAAAGCTTTTATAACTCATAGCTAGGTGTCTTTTGATCAAGAATAATATATGTCTAATTTCTATGAACCTCATTAAAATCCTAACTCTAAAGTTTACTGTATAACTAGTTAGTAGATAAACACTATGTTTTAATTAAGTTGTACTTAAATAGGGGAAAGTCCTTCAGGATGAAATTCTTATTATATTATTGTTGTAACTTTGTTAAATCACAAATCACCACAGGAAATTAAGAATGGAAAATAAGAATAATAAGTAAATAATCAGGAAAGACTGAGGAAAACTGAATAACAAATAAAACAACAGGAAAGACTAGGTCACCTGAGAAACAATCCATGTTCTCCGTTGCAAACATGGAAATTGTTTTCCCAGGAAAGCCCCAGTTCTTTCCCCATCAACATCAAAATGAGAGCTGTGTAACCTGAGGCCTGCCCTCGGCTTGTAACTTAGAGGCAGGCCTCAGCCTGACCAGAAGCCCACCTTCGGCATGCACAGTTCAGGTGGGCCTTTTATCCTGACCAGGAGCCCACCTTCGGCTTGTACCATTCAGGTGAGCTCCCTTCCTTGGTTAGGAACCTGCCTTCAGGTTTTTCTGCCATCAGGCAAGGTCCTTTTTTTGAGTCCCTGCATTTTCTCGGCTCCCCGCAACTAGAGTTTCAAAATTTAAAAGTCTTTTGGTTCTTACAGAATAATGATGAAATCACTAAAAATGGAATGTTCTTAGTGTCCTCCATGATAAAGAATTTCAGATAATAAATACTCATTTTATCAGATTATTAACATACAGTCAATGTTATCTTCAAAGAAAACCAACAGAATAGTTTATATACTTCTAAGGAAATTCATAACACAGGGCATACTTAGAGGTTATAATTAGAACTATCTTGGTTAATTAATCATCTTTCAGTTTGGAAATATGGTCAAATGCATTTTTTTAGAAATAGCATTGTGACATTTTCTGCTTAATTGCATGGATCTGTGGTATCTAATTGGATTTTCAGGCATGACTTAAAAATTATGTCTTCTATTTAAGATAGTTGTTCTGACATTCCTTCAAGCATTTTTATTTAGTAGTTCAAATAAAGATTAATTGCAATTTGTATGAGGAAGAAAAAATTCTAGAAAGAAAATATGAAATTAAACCATGCATCTGATTCACAAGTTGTTTTGTTTTATAACATGTCTCTACATACACATTTACTCAGAAACGGCCAGACCCCACCCCCTTCATTTCTATTTTTTCATTTCTTCCTCGGATCACATTATGTTCTTTTGCTTCTGAGGAAGAAGTTGCCTTCCTTCAAACACACTCCCCCCAAACAAAATATCACCTCCTCCACAGAGCATTTCTGATATGACTGGGTGCCCAAGTCCATACACGATTTTACTTGTAAAATATCATCCAACACAAAACTTTTCCATAAGCCTACATGTGTGATAAATTCAGGAGGGACTATAGAGTGATTGCCTGGGAATTTCAGTTTGGTTGCTGATTTGTTCATATGGCATGTTTCACTCCAAAACTTGTTATCAATGCTTATTTCTTCAACGTCAAAAGATTTTTTTTAAAAAAACCATCCAAAACTCTAAAACTCTGGGTATGTTTTATCAATCAATCAATGAAAGGCCAATTGAAAAAACACTAATGATTTCAAATAATTTTGCAAGATTTATAAACTTAGATCAGACCTGCATATTGGAAACTTATCTGTCCTTGTCATTATCTTCCGAGAATGTCAAAATTCTGAAGGAAATTGGGCAGGTGAGTTTCACTCAGTCATGGGCTAGTGTATATCTACATCCACTCAAAGTCTGATTCCACAAGAACACATCTGCATAGATATTCATTTAAATAAGGGCAATCAGTTATTGTATCTTTGATTGTTATTCTTTATGGCAAAAATTATATATATATATAATTTCATAAGTATATGAGCTTGTAAGTTAGCAATAAAACTATTTTGCTATTGATCTCCATATAAGAGATGTCTGCTTATAATCCTAGATCTATCTACTCCCCAGAAAGAGAAAATAAAAACTCTTACTCCTGATTCTGTCTCTGTTAGATTCGCCTTCTACTCACAGAAAAGACCACCCACATGTGGCCCTAACTGTAGAAGAGATTACACAGGCAAAAATTTCTACCTAGATTTTCCTAGAACCTGTGCTTATTGGCAGTATATAATGTCCTACACAACCTTACAAATTTGTGACCCCAGCTTGCCTGTTTTTATCTTCTGTCAGCTGACCCTGTGTTCCCAGAGTTTGCTTTTGCCTACCGGTACCACTCTTATCTCATCTTTATCTATATCTATCAGCTATCTATATCTAGCATTTTCATAAATATCTGTTTTCAGTTTCTGCTATATATTTACCTTGAGCAGCTTGAAACCTGATCCATCAATCTCAATTTAAGATAATCTCTGGCTCATGAATACAGTTGGCCAGTTCTTAGTTGCAGCAAGTCAGGATTTTCATGAAGCCACTGATTGGCTTCTAGGCATTTCCAATATAATTTAATATAAACTGCTATCATATATCATGGTGCCTTGTTTATGGTGTTGTAATCAGTATACACAGATTCAAATTTATTCATCTATTGTTAGTCACTGGCTGGTAAAAAAATTTGCATATGTGAAAAACATGAAATTGTGCCTTAAGGAGCTCAGAGTTTAGAGTGGAAAAAAGCTATATGCATATATCTTAAAATATATTTAAAATATGAAACGTGTCATGGTAGTATCTATGGACTGCCTAGGAAAAAATATTGTTATCCACTTACTAGTGAATGACTTTAAACATATTAAGCTCTATGCATATTACTGACACATGATAAGAACTCAATTAATACCTATCAGTTGTAAAACTACTTGATGCACAATGAAATCCCCTCAAAAGGGGAACTAAGAGTATGTTAACATAATCTGTTAGAGTGACATATATTATCATTATCCTTGTCACTAAAATGTATATTCTCAGTATAAACTGTCTGGATTTTGATAAATCAATTGTTCATTTGATTGAAACTGTCTTTCCACCTAGATTTATGACACTGCCTTATTCTTCTGTTACAGACTGATATTGTTTCCTCTGTATTTACTCTAGATTTATTCTTTTTTGGCAATTCTTATGAATAGGATCATATACCATTTTTCCAGAATAAAATTTTAAAATACTAAGATATAACATGTCTTCTCATAGTAATTGTAAACAAACCCATAATTAATAGCTTTAAACACTCTATAGAAATATCACTCAAATGATTTTCAATAAAAAAGCAGAAATTTGTAATTAATAAGTGTAGTTGATAATTTCATTGTAGTCTTGTAACTTAAAATCAGAAAATAAAAGAGAGAAAAATACTTTGTTGAATGATCTGATAGATTAAAAATTCTGAATTTACTTCTGGGTTCTTGGGAAATGCATTCACATTTAGGATTATACAGCCATAGCTCCACATTTATGTAGGCCTGATACTATCAAGTTAGAACATCTCATGTGCTGTTTATATAATAATGATTTAACCTTTTCCTTTTCTCTGATGAGAAAGGCAGGGTTTGGAAGTCAATAAGAATAGAATCCATTGTTAAAAATCTTCCAGCAAAAAAAGAAAAGGAAAAAATGAGAAAAACAGTGTACTTCAACTCAAGCTAATGCTTCATTTTAATCACAAATCATTTTTAAAAATATTCATGTGATACTGTTTAGATTTCTTTAGCTTTAAATAAAAACTTGGCCTTTTCTAGTTTTCCACTTGCAAATCTTGTTAAGATCAATAAAACTCTTCTCACAGTCAAAACTCAAATGTCAATTTTCAGTTTTGATTCTCTTTGTGCTCCACATTTAGGACAACACTGAGGGGCACTACTATGAATACTCTCCTTTCTTGGTTTCCATGATGATGCTGTTCTATTTTTTATCTATCATCATTTTACCAATATCACTGAACATTCTTATCTCTTTCATTGATTACTATAGTCCAGATATTGGGAGCCATTTATGTCTAGTAAGCCTTGCTTCCACTTTTTGTCTGGCAATCTGTATATCTCTAAGACCCAACTCAAATAAAGTTACTACTTTATTTCACTACTTCCCTAACTTTAGTTACTGGAATTGCACAGCATCTGGAAATGTTTCTGTAATAGCAATTACAGTGTGTTTTCTTGTTTGTTGGTTGGTTGGTTTTTGTTTTTGTCTTTTTAGGCTGCACCCATAGCATATGGAAATTTCCAGGCTAGGGGTCGAATTGGAGCTGGCGCTGCCAGCCTACACCACAACCACAGCAATGTGGGATCTGAGCCACATCTGCAGCCTACACCAGAGCTCACAGCAATGCCAGATCTTAACCCACTGAGTGAGGCCAAGGATCTGACCCGCGTCCTCATGGGTACTAGTCAGATTCATTACTGCTGAGCCATGACAGGAACTCCACAATGTGGTTTTTAATATAATGTTGTATTGCATCTTTTTGTCCAGCGTAATTTCTGTCACATAAAAATGCTTATTGAAGGGAAAGAGTTGTTAGATTAATGAGTCAGCCAGCTTACTTTACTGGGTGATGCATATGACCTCATGGTTAGGCTCTCTTAGCCTCTGACTTTAGCTGGGTATTGGCAGGCAAATAGAAGGATACAGACAAACATGATCAGAATGGTTATTCTGCTAACCTCTGCCCCACTCTATTCTTCTTCTATCAAGGTTACTATGATCTAAAGATGTTTCCCTTAATAAAGACTAAGTCTCTTTCAGGGGTCATTTCCATAGGTTTGGGGTGGGAGACCATAGGCAATCTATATTTGCTGACCCAGAGGAAAGTCAACTTTCTTGTATCTTTATAACAGAAGGTAATATTGCAACTTGGAACAAGACTCCCACTGAAGTCTCCCACCACCCACCGAGACTGGAAAATAAGGATATTATCTTTCTTGATGATGATATTTCCAAGAGATGGCTCCAAGGTCCTTGAGAAAACAGTCCTGGGACATAAACCTAGTAAGAGGCTTTTTAAAAGACTTACACCTCAAAGGAGCAGGGAAGGAATTTTCAACTACCAATTTTCTAAAGTAAGTGCTCTAAGAAAAAAACGAGGTAATGGACCTCTGTGGTTAGGCCATCTGGATTCTGTAAAGGACTGTGTGGGAGGCTGATCAGGGGCTTAGAGGCAGGAAGGAGCCTGTTTAAGGTTTAGTCCAGCTGAGGGAAACTCTAAGATCATCTTGCTGAGTATAATTTAGAAGGAAAGTACTAAGGACCCCTTAGAGAGGATGGCTTATACAAATGTGATGCATAAAGTAAAAGACAATCATAAGTCTGAAGCATATAATGTGAGAGCAAGTATTTTGAGAGATGAGTCCATAGCAGTTAGACCATGAAGAGTTATACAAGTACATTGAAATATTACCTAGTTCAGTTAATTAAGAAGTAATTTAAAAACTAACAGAGCCATGAATGTATGACAGGAAGCAAAACCAGAAAAAAAAATGATGTCACTGAGTCTAAGAAGGAAGAGTGATTCATTAATAAAAGTGTGAATAAATAATGCCAAAGGCGATGACATAGAAACTGTTTATGGATGTCGCAATTAGGAGTCTATCCAAGAATCTTAAGGCAGAAATCTTAATGGAGTAGTGGAGAAAGGAATAAGATGTAAAGAGCTGAGGAAGTAGTAAATGGAATTTTAGAATATAAAGGGATGTTATTTTATAAAACTTTCAAGAGGTATGATATTGATCAAAGCTTTTAGAAATATTTTTATGTTGGTGTATATCAGGAGAGCTTAAATTTCTTGGCTATTTGGGTTTTTCCTCTTTGTTATTCAGTCTACCTGGATGATCCAAAATTTGCTAGGTGGAGGAAGGCAAAAGTCTCTTCAGGTATATGTCCACTTCAGAAGGGTTTATCCCTACCGTATTTTCAACTGTCTGAACTAACCATCTCTAGATCCATTTGTTGTATCTTGATATTTGGGCTGCCTCACACTGCTGGCTTAACTGATTATATTTTCAACATCTGTTCTAGTATCTGTAAACTGATTGGGAACTTCCCAATCAACACCATAACTCAGTCTCATCCAGGGGCAAAGTTTGTTTAGATCCTTTTATATTGCTCAAAGCTGCCCCATTGATAAGGCATGCTAAAATTCAAGTCCACCACAGGAACTCTGGGAATATTATTATTATTTCCATTCAATCACATTCTCTGTAGGATTAAGTCATTCAAACATCTTGAATGAAATAGTAATTGACAGGTAAAAGCATCAAATTGGAGGCACAAATAATGGATTGGGCAGTGGGGTATTAGAAATTTGTTGTGAAAGGGACTAACAGAGGAGGAAGAAAAACAGAACAGTTAGGTGGGAGATATAGGGAGATGTAAAAAGTAACAATGCAGGTGTATACTTTGGACATTTCAGGGTCCTTAATATGCTGTTGCTGTTCTGGAAGCTTCAAGGGCAAATGTGTAAGTGAGAGATGTGTTACTCACAGAGTCATTATCTTTCTTTTTTTGTCTTCATGTTGTATTCTCTGTATAGATCTATGTTAGAAGAAAATATTATAGCATACCTATCTAAGAAGCATTACTTTTTTTTTTTTGCTTTTTTTTAGGGCCACCCCCACGGCTTATGGAGGTTCCCAGGCTGGGGGTCTAGTCAGAGCTACAGCTACCAGCTTATGCCACAGCCGCAGCAAGGCAGGATCCGAGCCGCATCTGTGACCTACACCACAGCTCAGGGCAAGGCCAGATCCTTAACCCACTGAGCAAGGCCAGGGATCCAACCCACAACCTCATTGTTCCTAGTTGGATTCATTTCCACTTCACCACAATGGGAACTCCTGAAATATTACTTTAAAAGTTTGTCTCAGAAAGCTATTATTTCTAACTTTGCATGCTGATTTGTAATCATTTTCAAGGACTCCTTATATTATATGATGATTATGTATATAACATTATATGTATGTTATTTTTCCCAGCCTCTTTTATTAGATAAATATGCTGACTTATATTATTCCATTATAATTTATTAAAATTGATTAGTATATAATAATATGACAAGTGCAAGCAATGAAATTGAATTTTTAGTCAGAAAAAACTATATAACTAGGAATAATAGAGTTACGATACTACATATTGATAAGTAAATTCCTGTCCTTAGTATATTCACTCATAACCCATTACTTTTTAAAAGGAAAAAATTGTTTCTATGTAGCTGTCAATTAAAGCCTAGCTTTGGAGATCTACAAAATTGCAAATAGAATATAATTATCTGCTTATTGTATGTTATGTAATGTATAGTTAGGATAAGATTTAAAAGTCTTAAAAGAGTTTATGCACTTCTGTCTTGGTTTTTAATGTACTATATTTTAGTCCCTGTGTTTGAAATTTCTCATCTAGGGCCTCTACTACGTTAGTCTTTAAATTATCCAGCTTCATTACCAAAACCAGCAATAACTGCAATAAAAAGAAACTTGCTAGATTAAGAAAGTTAATATAGATCAGTTATTTTTTTATAAATGTATGTGTAGCCTGCTAAATATCCACATAATACTACTATTAGTCAAGGGAGGGTAACTGAAAAGAAAAAACTGTGTTAATCTCTCAGACTAACACAATAAAATTTTGTATCTAACTTTTGTGAAGTCTAATGCATTTGGTCCTTGTTAGACAGCTCTTATGGACAACTCTTTTCTAAGCTCTGACTCAGGTATATTCCACTTTGTATTGTGTCTGCCTTTTTCAGAGCTGAGGAGGGAGGAAGAGGGAGACTGAGAGAGAGAGAGTTGAGAGTTGAAGATTGTTTTTCATCAGCTCTGTGAGAAGTAATCAGGTCTGCCACATATACTCTATCAGCCAAAATTTTGTCTCATGGTTCTACTCACAAGAAAAGAGTCTGGGCAATATATTTAGGTATGTCCAGTAAGCAGAGAAGAACCAGATATTGCTAAAGAAAATCAACATTTTATCAGTTTAAAATATTTTGATTATTAATATTTCATAAATACAAATTATTTTATGAAGGGTATGCAGTATTAAATTTATTACTTAATATGACACAGGGAAAAAAAGTAAAATAATTTAATTACAATAATATTGCCAGTTTACTTAGACTTAACATTTGAATTCAGCAAGGCTCATGCTCTACTCTAAATCATTGTATTTAAGGTCTGAAAATAAAATGAAATGGAATGGAAACTAAAATGCAAGATATTTTGGTCACCAGGAAATATTATATAGCCCTTACATATATAATTTATTATAATTTGAAATTATGTGGGATAGTGTGGTCCAAAATAGATAAATATTTTATAATATAATGAGAACAAAGAATTCAAATATTCTGCATTTTCTTAAAGACAAAATTGATACACATTACTACTCAATTTGTCTTATTCTACTTTATTTTGATCAAATTAGATTTGTGTTAAACAGACTAATAGACCATTAAACCATGCATTTATTTTTAAAAATGCTTAAGAATAATGCATTTATTATCATCAATTGATCAACAATAGCTTTATTACTGTCCTTCCAAAATACATTTCTCTCTGACCACTGCTACTAGTTAATCAAACATTCAATATTAGTAATATGTTGGTCCAAATGTTTCATGTTGAGCTATTATTGTACTCATGCTGTCTCTTTTCTTGCCCACTAAGCCTGTCAAAATGCAAATTACTTTCTCTGACCAAAACTACAGCAGGAGCACAGGCTGGCTCCTTTTTGCACAAAACCACCAAGAGATTTGTTAACAGCTGCTCTTGGGATCTGTACACGTAATGGAAACTTCAGAACACTGGGGGACCCACCGTTTCTCTGTCTGCAGCCCAGGAATCATTTAACAGTAGGTGACACTTTTGGCAATGTATAATTAAAGGGCTTGTTTTAGCGAAATTATACACTATGAAACACATAATAAAAGAAAGGTGGGGGAAGGTAACATGCATAAGTGTACAATTTAGATTGTGGTAGAGAATGTGAGCACAGCTGGGAGCTTGACAATTTTGGCCGTGGTTCCTGAGATCGGATTTGGAAAACCAAATCACTATATGTTTCAATATTATCCAGGTGATGAATGAATCAATAAGCTAATTAAAAATATCTTTCCTTCTGTATTCTGCTAATTGAGACCAGGAAAGATTATAAACAGGCCACAAGTTGACAAACCATAGGTCATCATTTAATTTGGACACCAGCATCACCCTTCCAAGGTATTGATATCTGGTTTATAGGGTAATAAAATAAAAAGAGTTTAAGTAATTCCGATTTGCATTACTCTGAACACATGTTATTCTTAGATTCAGATTAATGGGATGTAATGAATCTGACAGCTTTGGATCAATGGGGCTAGCATATTAGGTTATATTTTTTAGAATCCACTGGTTAAGTGTTCTTCAAAATTTAGTACTAAAAGCAAAGATAATCCTGTAGTTCAGGAACCTGATTTTAAAAATAAATTAGATTCAATGCAATCCTTATCAAATTACTCATGACATTTTTCACAGAACTAGAACAAATAATCCAAAAATTTATATGGAATCACAAAAGACCCAGAATTGCCAAAGCAATTCTGAGGAATAAAAACCAAGCAGGAGGCATTACTCCCACAGACTTCAAGCAATATTACAAAGCCACAGTCATCGAGACAGTGTGGTACTGGTACCAAAACAGACATACCAATCAATGGAATAGAATAGAGAACCCAGAAATAAACCCAGACACCTATGGTCAATTAATCTTTGACAAAGGAAGCAAGAATATAAAATGGGAAAAAGACAGTCACTTCAGCAAGCTGTGCTGGGAAACCTGGACAGCTGCATGTAAATCAGTGAAACTAGAACACACCCTCACACCATGCACCAAAATAAACCCAAAGTGGCTTAAAGGCTTAAATGTAAGACAAGACACCATCAAACTCCTAGAAGAGAACATAAGCAAAACACTCTCTGACATCAACATCATGAATATTTTCTCAGGTCAGTCTCCTAAAGCAGTAGAAATAAGAGCAAAAATAAACCAATGGGACCTAATCAAACTGACAAGCTTTTGCACAGCAAAGGAACCAAAAAGAACACAGAAAGACAACTTACAGAATGGGAGAAAATCGTTTCAAATGATGCAGTTGACAAGGGCTTAATCTCTAGAATATATAGGTAATTTATACAAGTCAACAGCAAAAAAGCCAACAATCCAATGGAAAAATGGGCAAAAGACCTGAATAGACATTTCTCCAAAGATAAACAGATGGCCAACAAGCACATGAAAAAAATACTCAACTTCCCTGATTATTAGAGAAATGCAAATCAAAACTGCTATGAGGTACCACCTCACACCAGTCAGAATGGCCATCATTAATAAGTCCACAAATAACAAATGCTGGAGGGAGTGTGGAGAAAAGGGAACCCTCCTGCACTCTTGGTGGGAATGTAAATTGGTACAACCACTATGAAAACAGTATGGAGGTACCTTAGAAAACTATACATAGAACTACCATATGACCCAGCAATCCCACTCTTGGGCATATATCCAGACAAAACTTTCCTTGAAAAATACGCATGCACCCTCATGTTCATTGCAGCACTATTCACAATAGCCAAGACATGGAAACAACCTCAATGACCATGGACAGATGATTGGATTAGGAAGAAGTGGTATATATACACAATGGAATACTACTCAGCCATAAAAAAAGAACAAAATAATGCCATTTGCAGCAATGGATGGATCTAGAGACTCTCATCCTGAGTGAAGTAAGTCAGAAAGAGAAAGCCAAATATGGAGTTCCCGTTGTGGTGCAGTGGTTAACGAATCCGACTAGGAACCATGAAGTTTCAGGTTTGATCCCTGCCCTTGCTCAGTGGGTTAACGATCTGGCATTGCCGTGAGCTGTGGTGTAGGTTGCAGACATGGCTCAGATCTGGTATTGCTGTGGCTCTGGCAAAGGCTGGCGGCTACAGCTCCGATTAGACCCCTAGCTGGGGAACCTCCATATGCCAAGGGAGCGGCCCAAGAAATGGCAAAAAGACAAAAAAAAAAAAGAGAGAAAGCCAAATACCATATGATATCACTTATATCTGGAGTCTAATGGCACAAATGAAACTTTGCACAGAAAAGAAAATCATGGACTTGGAGAACAGACTTGTGGTTGCCAAGGGGGAGAGGGAGGGAGTGGGATGGATTGGGAATTTGGGGTTGATAGATGCCTTTGGAATGGATTAGTAATGAGATCCTGCTGTGTAGCCCTGGTAACTATGTGTAGTCACTTATGATGAAGCATGAGAATGTGAGAAAAAAGAATGCATATATGTATGTGTGACTGGGTCACCTTGCTGTACAGTAGAAAATTGACAGAACACTGTAAACCAGATATAATGGAAAAAATAAAAATCATTTAAAAAATAAAAAATAAAAATAAATTAGCAACTAAAGAAAAGAAAGGTCATCTGTTCCATTCCTGACAGTTGTACATCTGATTACTCATTAATAACTTAATGTGATTATTCTCTCAGAGTCATCATTTTTCCCATGGAAGATGACCTTCTACACATATGTTACTTCGGCCTACATCTGAAATGTATATAAATGGAATCATACAGTATGTACACATTTTAATCTAACTTTTTACTTATTATGTTAGTGAGACATCAAAGTTACATATAATTGTAGTTCATTCACTTTCACTGTTATAAATATTTCCATAACATTCATGTTATTCTATATTTGGTTAATTTTAATAGACCTTTTAGTTATAAATAATGCTGATCTAAGGCCTTTTTACATGTACTTTGATGAAGATGTATAAGCGTCTTGACAGACATATACATAGAATTGGTGCTTTACAAAATATATGTATGTTTAGCTTCTCTAGTATTGCTGAACAATTTTCTAAAGGGAATGTACCAAGTGACACTCTCACCTTCAATATATGAGTTCCGTATCGTCATCTGCACTTAGAAACATCACTGTTTTGTTATATTTAGTAATTCTATTGGGTATAGAGTGGTGTTACATTTTTCTGATGTTGAATGAGGTTGAGCGTCTTTTCATGTTGTAAATCAATCAGATGGCATTTGTTTGAAGTACCTGCTCAAGTCTTTAGCCTGTTTTTGTTGGGTTGTCTACATTGATGCTATTAGTCTGAAATACTTTTTTTTTTTTTTGTATTCTCAATATCTGTCATTCACACATACACATGTGTACACACACACTCATACACATATACTTTTCTCCCCATGGCTTGGCTTTCCAAACGCTTAACAGTGTCTCTTGAGAGAAACAGAATTTCTTAATTTTAAATCAATCCATTTTTTCAGCTTTTCCTTGTTCGGGATAATTTTTGTGTCACAATCAGCTGACTGTATATATATGGCTGTGCCTCTATAGCCTGTTCCACTGATCAGTTTTTATACGTGCCAATACTTCACTCTTTACTCACACCAGAATTTAATGAAAGTTAAGTTTCTGGTGTTGTACGTCCTCCAGTACCATAATTGTCTTGGTTTTTATAGGTCATGTGTGCTTTCATGTTTATAGAATCAGTATGCAATTTTTATAAAACTACCTACTCAGCATTTTCTGTGAATTACATTAAATTTTTAGATCTGTTTGCCAAAAATTAACATCTTTACAACTTTATATTCAAATCCATGAGTAAAGTATGATCCTAATTAGTCTTTCATTTCTCTTAAACATGTTTCTTTTTATATTTTTGCTTTATTTTGTCTTTAGAGTTCTTACACAACTTTAGTTTTATTTCCAGGCATTTGATGTCTTTATGTTTTTGTAATTAGTATCATTTAAAAATTTTTATTTTCAATTTGTTGCTGATATTTCTGTTCTCTTGGATTTGTTTTCTCTCTTTATTCTTATAAGATATTCATTGACTTTGTTAAACTTTATACTCAAGTTTATAATTTGTACATTTCTCTTTTTTATATGTTTTCTACTTTGTTTTCATACTCTTCTTTCTTAATAGTTTCTAATTTCCATATTCATTATCTTTAATTTTTCCCTTTATTTCTAACTTCTTGAAATAGATATTCTAATAAATCAATATTTTTAAGCCTTCTTTCTTTTATATTAATTTAATTCTATAATTTTTCCTCTTCAAATTGGGATAATGCTTTCAACTTCTTATGCTTTGGAATAAAAGGGAATTTTTTTTTTTTTTTTGTAGATGAGACTTTACACACCTGGCACGCAATCACAACACATTTGTATTTGTATTTGTATTTTATTTTGTTTTTCCTTTTTAGGCCACTCTCGCGCATATGGAAGTCCCCAGGCTAGGGGTCAAATGCCCTGGCCTACACCACAGCCACAGCAATGCCAGATCTGAGCCATTTCTGTGATCTACATGGCAGTTTGTGGCAATACTAGATCCTTAACCCACTGAGTGAGGCCAGGGATCAAACCCACATCCTCATAGATAGTAATCAGGTTCTTAACCCACTGAGACACAACAGGAACTCCCAGTACATTTAGATTTTCATGTAAGAGGCTCCAAAAAGATTTTGAGAGGCCAAAGTAATAATATGCCAGTTAAAAATCAGTTCTAGAATATATCAGAATAATTAAATTCTAACTAGTGCAATACAATATTTAGATTAGATAAGGAAGAATTACAAAATTATGTAATTTATCATCTCAATAATATTTACTTAGCCCTATGGAGGAAAATAAGGATTTAAAAAAATATTTACATATGTTTAATTATTTGTTGAAAATATAATTTACATATTATGTAAATATATTTAAAATATAATACTAATTTTCCAATAATTGACTTTGATTAAAATAAATTTGGATTATTGTAAATGTGTTAGAATTAAGTGTTAAGGTAAGACTAATAATACATTTTAATTATTGAAAAAACCTCAAATAAATAGTAAACAGTTGGTGGACTGTTAACCTACAATGAAAACTCTGTCCTAAACACTTTGCACACAAAATCTTATTCAATTCTTGCAAATATACTGTGAAACTTGCTGCTTTATTATCCTCATTTAGAAAATTGAATTTCTGATATGCCAAGGGACTCATAAGTAAATAGATGCAACAGCTAGGATTTAATACAGCTCTATTTGTCCTGGGAACACAGGCTTTACCAACTCAGCTAAGTTTTTCTTAAGAACAAGGACATTCTTTATTCTTCTTAGAATATAATAATTTATTTTTACTACAATCTTTATCTTCCCCTTTTTAGAATTCTTACCAATTTTTAGACAGAAGTAATACAGGTATTTAAATATAGAGTTTGAAGTTTCTCTCAAATCTTAGGGGACTCTGGGTCTGAGAGGCTGCAAATAAATACATCAAAGCCTTGGGGAAAAAAATGTATGTTAGATTTCATTAGGTTACCCATGAGTTAAGAACTGAGTCTGAATCTTTACTCCTACAGCTTTGTTTCATGTTAAACACTTGGCATGAAATTCATAGTCCATAAGGGTTGCATTTCTCTTTGTTTAAATTATGGGTTTTATTTTTTTCTCCAGGTAACTATGCTGGCTTAAACCTCTTTTAGGAATAGAATATATCTAGCTGATAAGCAGTGACGTTTCCCCTTTATTGCCCTTGTCATTCTTTTCTCTTGTCATCCTTTTCCTCCTCTAGTTGGCTGTCCAGGAACCAAATGAAAGTCTTTCTCTACTACTAAAGTATATACTTACTTTTTATTATCTATTATACTGCTTTCAATGTATTCAGTACTTACAAGTCACTGGTATTGTTATTGAGACTGAGTATTAATCCAGATCACCTCCTGACAATAAACTAATGAAAACTTTTGGACTATTATGTTCACTATGCTCAAGAGCATATTGCAAAGAGTCACTTTGTGAGTGATTTCCAGAAATGATGATGGGGTAACAGGGAATGGGAGGCCTTCATATATCAGTTTTACCTGAATAAATATGAAAGAACTTAATTGTCTGTATTTATTAATATTTAAAATTGTTGGGATTGTAGAGCTTTGAGACACATGTTTTCTATTAGAAATGCATTATTTACATGATTACCTTCAATTATTTCCATCATGAATCCAAGAATTCTCCATTTTTTATTGGTATATCTTTTTCTACCTCACTATTCACTTGCAAAAAGAAATAGATAAAAAGAGGTTTGTGGATACAATGTGATTGCAAGAGATTCAAGTGCTTTGAGTTATAACTGAATCATCTGTCACAACTTCTTTCACAATTTGCGTTGATTGGTTTCCCTAGGAAAACAGATTGAAAATCAGGTTTGCAAGCGAGATGTTTAATAGAGGGTGTTTTGGGGGAAAAACCCATGTCAGGATAGGGGAACAGAACAGGACAGTAGAAACAAAGCCCTTAATCACTCATTCAGGTAGTTCTGCAGCTAAAATATTTACCGTTTTTGACATCAGGGAGCCTTGGCCTTTTGAAACCCTCTTAAGAGCTACCTTAGGATGCTGGTTGTCCTGGAGATAGCTTGTCACCCTGGTTGAGGCAGTTTCCATTGGTTGTAGGAAATTCCTGGGGAGGGACTGGGCTGTGAACTGCCAGGTGAGGCCTCAGCTCAGACTTGGATCAATATATATGAGTCTCTAAAAGACATGGTTGAAGTCAATATACTACCTACACATATCTATTGGTTTATCTTATACTCTGAGTGAAGTTTTACATTTTTTTAAACCTCAAACTTCTTTCACAGCTTTCTTTGTTTCAGTATTCATTACTTTCTCTCTAAACATGTGAACAATGTTCTCTTTTCAAATACATTTCTATAATTTAATCAAATATGAGGCTAGATAAATCTGAAGGAAAACAGTACTGTATAAAGTGCAAGATCAATCTATTCAAAATTAATCTTAGAATAATTCCAATTTTAAAACTTAATAATACCTCAAATATAGCATGAAATAACAAAACCATAAAATAAATATTCTGAAAGTTTATGTAAGCTTTCTCCCAAGTGTTCATTGATCTTTTGACTCAAAAGTAGATGAAAAGGAATGTTCATGTAACTTCCTCAACAAGAATTATATTAAATAACATTATCCAAAATAGGCATTCTCTTTTTGAGTATTAAATTTAACTGAAATTTTAACTAAGCCTTTAGGTATCTCTTTATATCACAAAAGGATATAAACCATGTGTTTATTTCCTCACATATGGAACAAATCTGAATCCATGATTTTAAGTTTTGTGATGTGCCCAAAAAGAATTTTAAATGAATACTATGCAGAGCAATGACTTTCAGAAAATATATACAGAAACAGCTCTCAGCAACTGCTAGCATTTATTGAATGCTATATACTAGGAACCGGGCTGTGTACTTGATGTATCTTATCTCATTTAATTGTCTGCTGGACAATAAGGTAACTCCATTAATGCTGTTTTCCAGATAAGAAGTCTGAGATACAGTTTAATGAATTTGTCTAAGTTTACAAAATAATACAGAAATTAAGAAATAAATTTATCTTTTGGATCCAACACACAGGCTGTTTGTACTATTAGTAAGCTATGGGGCTCAACAAAATTGGTATCACAGAGTTGGAAGTTGAGTGTTAAGCAGTATGAATAAAATAAGTAGTCAAAGTTCTTAAAACATGGTACTTAGAGCCCATTTCTACCCATTCCTAGAATGAATAATAATATAGATAGGAAAGCAGCATAGATCCAGGGATACTTGTTCCAAAGTTTATTATGGAGACCAGTATAATAACTATTATATACTCCCACAAAAGGGAATAGTGTGCTTATTTTACAAAAATCTCCCAAATACCTTTGAGAGATAATTTTTTAAACAAATATACATGTTTTAAACTTCACAATCTTAATTTAATAATGTACATAGTAGACACCCCCCAAAGAGAATCAAGTATGAATCATAACTCCAAATGCTTTTGGTAAAATAATCTTTTTCTTTTTTTAAATCAGCTATTTCTCAGGACTCATTTCTTTAGGATATGTGGATTTATTTTCAGTGGTTCTATGATATTATGTTAAATATAAATATCCACTCCAGAAGAACAAGTACTCTAAAACTGTAACTACAAGATGATTATATTGTCATTATCTAGAACTACTTACACTAAAGTAACAAAATAAAAACTATTCAACAAACTTAGGAAGTTTGGCTGAATTTAATTTAGGAAACCTACTTAATTTAATTTAGTCTTAACTGAATTACTCTCTTTGAGCAGATCCAAACATCTCTGTTTTTCATGCCAACCCTCCCAATAACTTAAATACCCTTTGCTAAAGCAATTTACAGATTATGGTCAAGCTGAGACTTGGGAGGCATCAGGACAGAAAGGGTGACCAAAGCCTGAGTTCAGCCATGTTGAAGTGGGACAAGAGTTTCTCAAGATAAGGGAAGCATGTGGGCAGCATAAAGGAGAGAAAAGGGGAGGAGTTGCAGGCTAATTTTACCAGCTCGGCAAATGAGTGGCAAGTCAGCTGAAATAGCAGTCAGTGGCATAAATCTTGGTATGGTTGACCACATTCCTGGTACTCAGAGAAAAAATATGGTTAAAAAGAACTGAAAAAAGAAAGAATCCAGGCTAAGTGCAAGCCATTTGAGGTCAGGACCCAGGCAAAAATCATTGGAGACAACTGGATACCAGTTCAATGCCTTTCTGAGAGTGGTGGGTCTTCTAATATCTTTCTGTTCAGAATCACTTCTCCTTTTTATTTTTAATTAAAAAAATTAAAGTATAGTTGATTTACAATGTTGTGCCAATTTCTGCTGTACAGAAAAATTACCCAGTCATACATGTATATATACACATCCCTGTCCTACATTATCTTCCATCATAGTCTATCCCAAGAGATTTGATATGGTTCTCTGTGCTATAAGTAGGCCCTCATTGCTTACCCACTCTTTTTTTTTTAAGGGCCACACCTGGAAGTTCCCAGACTAGGAATAGAATGAGAGCTGTAGCCACTGGCCTACACCACAGCCACAGCAACACAGGATCTGAAACACATCTGCGACTTATATTACAGCTCATGGCAATGCCAGATCCTTAACCCACTGAGTGAGGCCAGTGATAAAACACACATCCTCATGAATCCTAGTCAGGTTCGTTAACCACTGAGCCATGAAGGGAACTCACACTCATTCTAAATGTAATAGTTTGCATCTGCTAACCCCAAACTCTCAGTTCCTCCCACTCCCTCCCTCCTCCCATCTTGGCAACCACAAATCTGTTCTGTATGTCTGAGTGTCTTTCTGTTCTGTAGATAGGTTCATCTGTGCCATATTTTAGATTCCACATATAAGTGATATCATAAGGTATTTGTCTTAATCTTTCTGACTCACCTCACTTGGTATGAAAATCTCTAGTTGCATCCATGTTGCTCCAAATGGTATTATTTTGTTCTTTTTTATGGCTGAGTAGTATTTCATTGTATATATGTACCACATCTTTATAATTCATTCACCTGTCAGTGGACATTTAGGTTGTTGCCATGTTTTGGATATTGGCAATAGTGCTGTAATGAACATACTGCTACATGCATCTTTTTGAATTATAGTTTTATTCAGATATATGCCCAGGAGTGGGATTGCCAGATCATATGGTACTTCTATATTTAGTTTTCTGAGGAACCACCATACTGTTTTCCATAGTGGTGTTATGCAGAATCAGCTCTTCTGAAGTGCTACCTAGATGGAGAACATTAAGCATACAAAGCTGAGGGAGTGAGATGGGGGGATAAAAGCAAATGGTTGGGTCAATCCTTTCCATAGCTGGAAGGATCTCTCAAATTTGGGGAGGAGGAGATGTCAAAAAAATGAAGGATTAAGACAAAAAGAGGAGCTGACATTATTCGAAACAATGTAGTTAAAATACTGCTGCGTGCATAAAGTCGGATTCCTTTGTTTTTTTCTGTTAATTCCTGAAAACTGTTCCCAAACCATTTTATATTACCCAGTTCTGAGAAGAACCATCATCAGATTTACATGAATGAAATTTTTGCAGAAAACATCTCTTAGCACTTCCCAATGCTACAGAATTACAAACTGGGAAATTTAATGTGTGAAGTAGTTTCCCATTATTCTACTCACTTTTCATCTAAGATCACTGCAAAAATATGTTAAGTAATAGATACAGACATTCTCTAAAAAAAAAGTGAAATTCTTACAAGTAAATATTACTTATTACCTTCACAAGCATAGTTTTTCAATTTAAGTAGCCCCATTGTGAGTTTTTTCTGTGAGCACACACATTTTTGAGTTTCAGTATATTGCTGATATGATAGATGTTATAAATGTTGAAAAAATCTAAGATTTTTAGAAATATGACAATTTTGCTTAAAACTTTGTCAATACTGTGATTATTGGGAATGTGCAAAGAATAAGGAAAATATCATTCATAAACTACCCCTCGGGAAAAAGTTTATTTGCTGCAATATTTTAGATATACAAGCTATGTAAACCAAAAAACTTTGCCTAAATTAAAATAGAAAAGATCATGCGTGATTGTACATATTTGCTTATATTTTCTAAGAAATTAGCTGAAATAATCTCATTTTGCTCAATGGTTCTAATTTCAGTGCATTTGTTAAAGAGACATAGTGTTAAACATAGTTAAACCTATGGTGGGAGCTGTGATAATTAAAGTGGCATTGGTAAATTTGTTATGATGGATCTTATGAGGTGAATGCAAGTTTTATGGCATACTTACTTTTGAAAACACTTTTAAAGTTTTATTTGCTATAACACACAATTAGTTAAGAATTCAAACCAAAGCACTGCCCTTGTGTATACAGCATATGTTGTAAATGGCTCTTGGCTGACTTTGCTGAACAAGTTTATAAAGTTGTTGCAGTATATTTTCTTTGCCAAAAGAGAAAATAAATAATACTTATACAATGTTATTTTAGGGACATACTTTCAAAGTTAGTATCATTCCTAATGGAAAACCTTTTGCAATTCAATGGTGGCAACATTGAGATAAGGTTAAAAATACCAAGTGAAAAGAATAAAGATGATTTGTGAAGCATTTAAAAACATGAAAAATGTATTTTTGGAATAGCTTTAGAAAATTTACTCTGTGGAGAAATGACCAGATGGTAAGAAAATGAAGGGATATAATTAAGGAATGTCACACAGTTATGTGATATAGAGGTTAGAAGCTATTTGCATAAATCAAGGATATATCACCTTCTAACTCAAGTCAAACATCAAAATTATGAGTTAACATGAGTCAAAACTAGATTATCATTATAAAAGGGCAAAGAAGGCAGAGTATTTTACTCTTTTTTCTATTGGCTATCACAAAGAAAAAAATTTTTTGCCACACTCATGACATTTGGAAATCCCCAGGCCAGGGATTGAACCCGAGCCATAGCTGCAACCAGAGCCACAGCAGTAACCAGAGCCACAGCAGTGACAATACCAGATCCTTAACCTGCTAAGCCACCACGGAACTCCTCAAAGAAAATGAAAACATATGCTTGCAGACAGATTTCTATGTGAATGTTCATGAAAATTTTGTTCATCATAGTAACAAAAACTGAAAAAAAACCCAAAAAACTAGAAACAACACAAATATCCCTCAACAAGAGAATGCATTTCAAAAAAAGTAGTGTATTCATACAGTAGAAATCAACTCAAAAATATAAATGAACAGTCTTTTGATATTGCAATGACATGGGTGAATCTCTCCAGTATTATGCTGAGTAAAAAAAGCTAGGAATAAAATTATTGTGTTGCCTACCTAGTATTTACTCATGAGAAATGAAAACATATGTCAATAAAAAAGAGAAAGAAAAAAATCTCCATGCAAATATTCATAGCCACTACTTTATTTATATTTTAAGAATTTCATTTGGGCTAGAGGATGAGATTGAGTATAAATGGATGAGACAGATCAACTTTTTTTCTTATTAAGGGGGTTCAGTGATTCCATAGTCAGAGGAGTTCCCATGGTGGCTCAGTGGTTAGTGAACCCACCTAGCATCCATGAGGATACAGGTTCAATACCTGGCCTCACTCAGTGCATTAAGGATCCAGCATTGCCCTGAGCTGTGGTGTAGGTTGCAGACACCACTTGGATCCCATGTTGCTGTGACTGTGGTGTAGGCCAGCAGCTGCAGCTCTGTTTGGACCCCTAGCCTTGGGGCCTCCATGTGTCACAGGTACAGCTCTAAAAGACAAAAAAAAAAAAAGACCAAAAAACAAAGTAAAATAAAATATGATTCCATAGTCAGACATTTGGTGACTCAGTTAATTCTAGGGAGAGCAATGAGAGTGATATGATAGAGGGAGGAATTGCTACTTGCCTCTGGGGTTTTTTAAGTACTAACCTAGGATCTGAGTCATGAAGAGCCTTGAATATACCTAGGGCAGGGCTGGTAGAAGAAACGGGAAGCTATTTTTATTATACTGATGTAGAGCTAGACTAGGCATAATCAGAAGCATTAATCAGCCTTTACTTTTCATAGAGTGGCAGTGACCATGACAGCAATAGCTCAGATATTAACTTGGAGTCCTGAGGCAAAAGTGAGAATACAGGTAGTGCAGATCAGTTTAAGACAGATCTGCCCAGGACATGGTTGTGGGATGAAGGTCAGCATTGGCCCACAAAGCAACAGAGGCCGGAATAAAGGAATTTATTCAGAGATCTATACCTTGAGAGAGCCCCAGAAATAACTTGAAAAATGGTTCTTTTTATAGGCTATTAATACCTGGGGAATAAGCTTTAAAGCTCATATTCTAGCAGTGTGAATATAAAAATTATGTATGTTGGGAGTTCCCATTGTGGCTCAGCAGTAATGAACCCGACTAGTATCCATGAAGACATGGGTTTGATCCCTGGCCTCACTCAGCGGGTTAAGGATCTGGCATTACTGTGAGATATGGTGTAGGCTGGCAGCTGTAGCTCCAATTCAACCCCTAGCCTAGGAACTTCTATATGCTGCGGGTGTGGCTTTAAAAGACATACACACACACACACACACACACACAAAGAAAAATTATGTATGTTTTATTTTATTCTCACTGATTGAGGACAACAATGAAAATGGGTTTTGTTTTTGTTAACTCACTTAATTCATGTTTAGGACTTATAATATGTGACCTTACAGACATTAACCTAAAACTAATTGATTCAGGATATATTCTTATCGAATAAGTTAAGTCCATTCATCTTTGGAAATGCTCAGAGAATTAGTGGTTAAACCTCTGTTGGACTATTTCTACCATGCAAACTTGGATAAGTGTATGAGATGAGACTGTACTTACCAGTTTCAAAGATTATTTCCTTCTCGATGTACTCCATTACACTAAAAAAAAAAAAAAAAGAGAGAGAGAGATTCCTCACTGATCACTGGAATTAATGTTTCTTCTGGAAAAGCCCCGGATTTTTCTCCTGTTTTTCCTGATTTTAGGGAACCATCCCACATTTCTCAATTAGGAATTTCAACCATAATGATTACTTATTATTTCAGGAGAATTAAAGTCAAAGTATTGCAAGACAGACATTACAGTTGTAAGTTCTGAGTAGGTTTTAACCATGCTATTACACCCACGATGTAACTGAGAATAAGAAATCCATTGCCAGGCGTCTCTGAATTCACATTCTAAATTATAGATGTAGAATGTAAAAAGAACATAGTTCCATCTTTTTTCTTTAAGCAGGTATAATTTAATTTTAATTTTGGCTTTTCCCCTGTCATATAAAGATCACCATGCCTTAAAATGGTAGAGTCTCCTCTGTAATTACAATTGGTACATTTGAAATCATTAAACTATAACAAAGAAAATCCTTCTAAAAGCCTCTGTAGAGTATAGGTTATCACTGGCCATGCAGGTTTACCTCCCACTCTCATCACAAAGCCATGAATAACTAAAAATTATCCTCTAATATTTGGCTGCTGTAACAATGTATAGACATGGGTATTTTTGACTCTTGAGAACTGGCCAGAAATCTTTTCTCAAAACAAAGTAACTTCTTTCCAATTGCTGCTTGCCAGGTGCAATTGTCTGTAGTTCTTATCAAAGTCCCTCTATGCTACATTTGAAATATGCTTAAAACTTCCTCTTTTATCCATACATGTTCCTATTCCATTCATGTTATGTAAGTTCCTTGATGTCAATCTTTCACATAGTATTAAGAGTAGGGATTATTAGGCCATGATTAACTCCTCAACAGGCATCACAAAATCTCCTATGTTTATACAAATTACTAGCTACTCAGCATTCTTAGTAAGGAAGGTTTCGTTTATATCTCTGTTGCTATTGAAAGTGGATGTCATGTCAACTCTACATATAGGATTCATTAAGTATATTTCTGAGAATAATATTTGTTCCTATTGTCCTAATTTAAATTTTGTGAGGGGATTTGAAATCTCTAATAATAGGTCGAAGTAGAAGGAAAAAAAAAATCTTAGAGTTCCAGATGCTCCATATGGATCACATACTTGATTTTTGGGGCATCTGGAAACTAAGAGGAATACTTATATCAGTGTCAGAGATAAAGTCAGATTCTTGAAGAAGAGGGCATGAGAGGTATATGATATACATACACACATGTATATAATAGTATACATATATATGATAGTATATATATACATATATATTAAATAATGTGTGCCTGCATGCCAAAGTGTATATATAATATAATATATAAATAAAATAAAGAACTAATTTTCTTTATCTTGGAAATAAAGCTATATAATAATATATTATTAATAGTATATGTCATTACAATATATATTGTTATATGGTATATAGCTTTCTTTCCCAAAAAATTAGCTAAAATATTTTAAATAGCTTCAGATATCCCTTATTACCACCTTGACAAAAATTAAGACAACCAGACATCTTACTTAAATTATTTCACATTATAAATAAAATTGTTATGAATGCTAGTGAATCTTTGAAAGCCTGAGTTAAAAAGACCTTATTAAACTTAGAGTGGTGTGGATGACTCTCCATAGTTCCACCCCAGTTTTTCTCTTCTTCATCTCCTGCATCAATGAAACAAGATCTGGTCAGTGCCTGGTCCTTCTCATGACTCCACAGATTGACAGATGAAGTTACATAGCTCTGGAATACTCTTTCCAATTCCAACCACCTCACATACTTTGAGTCCTAGTATCGTTTCTCGAAAGATCCCTTCATGTAAGGCAGAGTAAGTGTGCTCCTTCCCTCCATTTTTTTTGCTCTTATAATTTCCTAGGCAACAGTCTACTATAGAACTTCTCACAGTATGGTAACTGTACATTGGGCAGTTCTTTAGCAGACTGGAAGATTTTCTCATGCAAAAATGGATCTTATATGCATATTAATCTTCAATATATCACATATTCCTGACATACAATAGATAATCAGTAATTATATACCAAATAAATAGAATTATACCAATAAGTTGTGCAGGCTATGGGCAAAAAAATAGAATTTATTTTTTAAAAATTAACAATGTCTTCAGGGCTAGCAGTTCACCTTTATGTTATCACAGCAACCTTGGTTAAGCCTGAAGAACTTTTTGGTGTCAGTATGATTCAAATGTTACTAGACTAGGAATCATTTATTTAACACAATATAGGAAGGGAATACCATGATCTGATCTGTGAAGGAAACGTGGTGAGGGAAAGAAATTAGACCCTTTACAATGGTAATAAACTATCTCAGATCCACCTATCAAAGAATTTATGATACTTGATGTTCTTCATTTTTTTGATAACACACAACAAAAACTTGGTAATACTTTGAGAATATTTATTCCTTTAGGAACCAGATGAAATACAGTGTGTTTTGACTTATCTGAATGGACCTTCAAAGATAAATCACAGAATAACACTTAAAAATTTGTATTTTAAGAAAATAAACACCAAACATAAAGTTTAAAATAAAGCTAAAGTATTTTACAAGTACTAGAGAATAAATAATATTAAATTCAATTAATATTTTTAAACTTACTATCTTTTATCCCAGGAAGCATTAGATCCTAATATAGCTGAAATTTCACTTGAAGGTATTTTGGCATAATTTTATCAACTATTATAAAACAAATAAAAAACCCCATGATTTCTGGAATTAAACATAAGAAAACATGATTCTATGTTTATTCATTTATAAAACATTTACAGAAAAATAATGACATACCTTTGGGTATGGGCGAGAAATTAACACCCAACTCAGAATAAAGCTGGGAAAGTTAAGGCCAAAAAAGGGGGGGGGCATAATTTAAAACAGTTAATTTAATAGTTAAAATATTTATTTAGTAGTTAAAAATAAAATATATAAATAGTTATTTAATACTTAAAAAACTAGAGATCATATTCTCTAAAATCAATCTATTTGTTTTGCTTTTTAATAAGGACATGAATGTTTAGCATATATAATGTTTAAAAATACAGCAAATATATGTTAGCCAATAGATTTTTCTGTTGTTGAAACAACTGGAAAAAATACATGGAATATTTATATAAGACATGATTAAAAGCAATTACTGAATAATTAAATTAGCTTAGCCTCAAATCATCATCCTCTATTTCAAATAGAAAAAAACTTCCTTACAAATGGAGACACTGATAATAAAAGAATTGCCTTGTGTCAAATTTAGACGAGCCAGACAGCTGAATGACATGATGAAGCATTTTCTTTATTGAATGAGTTAGCTCCAATCTGAAATCTGAAAAAAAAGAGAAATCCCAAAAGGCATTAAACATTCAGAGTATAGGCATGATATGTTATGAGGAATATCTTAGACCTAAGATCAAAGACAAAATACAAAAAAAAGTAAAACTCAAGGGAAATTGGCATTCCTAAAATAGACATATCATGACTAAACCTGAAGACATGAAGAAAAGAGAGAAAATGAAAGCAGGCACAGATGTTCTGGTGACTGGAACAGAATATCATGGGGACTTGCCTTTTCAACTCTGCATAACGTAAGAAGAAAACTTGTCTGCATTAGATTTCACAGAGTGACTGGGAATGCTGGAAAAGTTTGGGCTTTTACTCTCTCAAAGTATTGTTATAGCAGAAACAAGGAGTGAGTAGCATACACACATACATAGAAATAAATATAACAAACTCTTGGAAGTTGGGTGAGAACTGCTGCTGTGGTATACTTTGGTTATCAAGTATTTTTGACTCCTCATCATTGTTGATGTCCAAGTGGAATTACAGTGAAGTAACCATAGTTCAGGCATGCCAAAATGGAGTTGGACAACCACTGAGGACCTGCTTTTAGACATGTTACTGCAACACTGAGAACTTGAACTTTCTGTGAACTATATCAAACTCAGGACACCAGCTGTTTTTCATTTATTTATTTATTTTTTAAAATAACACCTGCAGTCTCTTTGATAAAATGGTGCTGGGAAAATTGGACAGCTACATGTAACGGAATGAAATTAGAATATTTTCTAACACCATATACAGAAATAAACTCAAAATGGATTAAAGACCTAAATATAAGATTGGTAACCATAAAAACCCCAGAGGAAAACATGGCAGAACACTCTTTGACAAATTGTGGCAAATTTTTCTGGATCTGTTTCCTAAAGCAAGACAAATAAAAGCAAAAATAAACAAATGTGACCTAATTAAACTTAAAAGCTTTTGTTATAGGAAAGGACACCATTGACAAAGCAAAAAGACATCCTACTGAATGGGAGAAAATATTTGCAAATGATATGAGCAATAAGGGGTTAATATCTGAAATATATAAACAGCTCATACAACTCAACATCAAAAACCAAGCAATCCAATTAAAAATAGACAGAATACCTGAGTAGACATTTTTCCAAAGAAGACATACATGTGGTCAACAGGCACATAAAAAGTGCTCAACATTATTAATCATGAGAGAAATGCAAATTAAAATCACAATGAGGTATTGCCTCACACATGTCAGAATGACTGTCATCAAAAACAACATAAATAAAAAATGTTGGTGAAAAGGGAACATTCTTAACCTTGTTAGTGGGCTATGGAAAAGAGTGTGGAAATTTTTCAAATATCTAAAAATAGAACTACCATATGACCCAGCATTTCCATTCCTGGGCATATATTCTAAAAGAAAAAAATGAAAACACTAATTTGAAAAGATACATGCACCCCAATGTTAATGGCAGCATTATTTACAATTGGCAAGATGCAGAAGCAACCTAGGTTTCCATCAACAGATGAATGGATAAAGAAGATATAGTATATATACACAATGGAGTACTACTCAGTCATAAAAAGGAATGAAATCTTGCCATTTGCAGCAATATAGATGGACTTGGAGGGCATTATACTAAGTGAAATAAGTCGGGCAAAGACAAATATTATATGATACCACGTATATGTGAATTCTAAAAAAAATAGACTAGTGAATGTAACAAAAAAGAAACAGACTCAAAGATATAGAGAACAAACTAGTTTGGTTACCAGTAGGGAGAGGGAAGGGGGAAGGGAAAGACAGGAGTAGGATATCTGAGGTACAAACTATTTTGTTGTATGTTTGTGTTTGGGCTGTGCCCACAGCATACAATAATTCCCAGGCCAAGGATCGAAACTGTGCCCCAGTAGTGACCCAAGCCGCTGCAGTGGTAGTGACAGACTCTTGACCCACTGGGCCATAGTAGAACTGTCTGACCTACAAATTATTATGTATAAAATAAACTGCATGGATAGATTGTACAACCCAGGGAATATAGCCAATCTTTTATAACTATAGAGTATAACTTTTAAAAAACATTGTGAATCACTATGTTATATACCTCTAACTTAACATAATATTTTACATGAACTATACTTCAATTAAAAAAAAACAAAAAAAAAAACCCTGCCAAATACAACCTTGTGTCCTAAGGTTGTTTTGCCTTGAAACTTCGCAACCATTTCAGACCCGAACCAATCCCCGCTTAATAAGCACCCTTATAATTCTTGATCAACAACTCATGCACTAATTGTGGCCTGGCAACTTTTTACTTTGATATGCCTCCCTCATTTTGTAATCAGGTGGACCACAATTCAAGAGCTTCTTGAATCTATGTCTCCCTTGCTGCATTCCTGACAAATCCCAAATAAACACCTCTATTTCAATCAGATTTCTGTTTCTGATATTTTGGTTAATAATACAAAAGGGCTTGACTTTAGAATGTGATTCAGAAGTTCTTCACTTTCTTTAGAGGTGTGTCTGATTTAAAGGTTTCAATATATAGTATCATGTCATCTGCATACAGGGACAGTTTTGCCTCTTCTCTTCCTATTTGGATGCCTTTTATTTCTTTTGTTTGTCTGATGGCTGTGGCTAGGACTTCCAGTACTATGTTGAATAACAATGGTGAGAGTGGGCATCCTTGTCTTGTTCCAGATTTTAGCGGAAAGGCTTTCAGCGAAACCAATATGTTCAGAAAAAAATCAAAAAAGGGGAGAAACAGAAACAGTTAAAATGTGGGAAAGACTAATAGACTTTTTAAGTTCATCACTTTTCTTGTATTAAAACAAACAAGAATAATGAAATGAACAATTACATTTAAAGGCTGAAGAATGTTGTTTGTTTGTTTGTTTTGTTTATTCGTCTTTTTGCTATTTCTTGGGCCGCTCCCGTGCCATATGGAGGTTCCCAGTCTAGGGGTCCAATCGGAGCTGTGGCCACCGGCCTACGCCAGAGCCACAGCAACGCGGGATCCGAGCCGCGTCTGCAACCTACACCGCATGCAGCTCATGGCAACGCCAGATCGTTAACCCACTGAGCAAGGGCAGGGACTGAACCCACAACCTCACGGTTTCTAGTCGGATTCGTTAACCACTGCGCCACGCCAGGAACTCCGAAAAATGTTGTTTTTTACTACGGTTCGAAATGATTATTTGGAGCTGCAAGAGATGACAGCCTAGGGAAAAACTGGAACCTTCTGCTCTGTGGACTACTTACCAGAATTTGTGACCTTCTTTGCTGATCTAATCATTGGATGTGCTGTGCTATCTCCACAGTGCCCTCCTGCCACTTTTTTCCTGAAAAATCCTCATTCCCTCAAGACTCATCAAAAATAAACTTTAAGTTTCATGCTATGGCTATTTCCCTAAATCTTACTAACTGCAGTCTCCTTGAGAGCATTAGATATGTCTTGATTTTGTATCCAGGAGGGTTAACTAATATAGTTAACATTTTAAATAATTTGATTCAATTACATTTTAAATACATAACTTGATGTGCCCTCACTGGAATGGATGGTGTATCATTATAAGCAGGTAGATAGACCTAAGATATTTTCTAGACACACCTTGCATTTTCAAGCTTCTTGAAGTTTTATTCTGATCTGGGATTATTTTATCACCTCTACCATTACATCTTACCTCCATCATTGTATCCAATATGAAAATTCTTTTAATTTTGAAGGTCAAGCTTAATAATAATAAATACTATTGAGTATGGGCTTAATCATATGGCATAAATATATATAATTCTCAATGCAAGAATGCCATAAAAATGGAGTTTTATTATTACAATCATTGTAATGAATTTTCTATAGCTGTATATCTCAATCTCTCTAGATTATAGGCCCTTTGAGAATCACCACGGGGGACAAAGACAGTTATTTCGAAGTAATTTCTTTAGGACTTCTTTTTAAACAGAATTAGATTCCCCTAGTTAAACAAATTCTGAGGTTAGAAATCTTGCTACCCAAATCCAGAAGACAATAATTTTACCTTTAGAGAAACAAAGTGTAACCATTTGAAGTAAATACACTGTGTTTTTCACATGAATAGCTACAATACTAGGAATTGTGTTGAACATGAAATATGCACAATTTTCCCTTGTCAACCACATAAAAGTATCTACAATAAAAACAAATAACTGTTTCACTGCTTTTGTGGTTTTACTTCATTCTGTTTCATTGATTCGTGGGCAATTGACTTCAGTGCCATCCTAACACTAATTTTGTACATGAATTTGGTGGGGAAAAAAAAAAATCAGATCCCCAGTTTCTAGATCCCAATGTTTGCAAAATTTCAGAAACAGCATTTCAAGTTTCAGAGTTTTGGTCCATCATTTCTATGACACTACTTTGCCAGAGTTACTTTCAACACCTTTGTTACTAAAGACAAAGGCCCATTATTTTTTTTTCTCTCATAATAGAACTTTTGAAAGCCTATTGCCTGGTGGCTACTTCTACCCTTCAGGGTGCACAGTTTTTAGCTTACAGAGAGCAACTACCTTGGATTTTCTCCTACATTGCTTTTACCTACTTTCTAATTAATCTCTTAAATATCCCTGTTCCTTGGTTCCCACAATAGCTCTTCTTCATCTTTACATAATATGGTTGGCTTCATCTAGCTCAGGTTTTCTGATTATTTAAATCTTTATGGCTCCATCTGGCATCCATTTCAGAATGGAAATTGGCTATCAGTGTCAACATCCAAGTTTATGAAATACAATTCTTTTCAACATTTGGTAGCACTTGTTATTAAAGTTTGTATGTAATAAAAATGGCAGTTTAAATGTATCAAAAATAGATTACTCAAAATATAGAATGATTAGCAATAACTTTAAATATAGATTTCTTTCTCAAATCATAGATAAAAATAAATCTTATAAAATAAATCTTAAATGGATTGACTATTAGAATATTAGAAGTTATGAGTGAGTCATATAAAAACAGATAAAGCTAAGTAATGTTAGTTTTCTTTTATAGATAAAGAAGGAAGTTTAGTTTTTAAAACCTCATTTAATAACACTATTTACTTTTTAATTTATTGGCTTAAACTGGTTCTTTTAGAGCACTGACACAAATAGAAAACTATGTATAGTACTGAAATATATTTGTTAATTTTAAAATATTAAGAGGATTCATTTATTTGACACTTTTATTTTAACAGAATAATGTCTGTTTTATTTTGATAAAGTGGGTTTTAATGGCAATTGCATTGTTACTTTTAAGAGTTTGAAGAAATATGTGATCATAACACATATAGTAAACACATAATAAATTCTTTAATGTCATATACCAATAATAGAAAAATTATTGATCCATAAATAAGAGGATTTTTAAATAAATAAGCCTGTTCAATAATCATGTGCAATGCACATTAAACAAATTAGTAGAAAGAAATTCTCTTTAATATTCAACAGCAGTAAAATGTTTTCAAACATTTTTGACCTTGAAAACCTTTCTAGCAAGAAAATTTTAATAAGACCAATAAAGCAGACAGATAAAAGTAGAATTGCTTTAGTTTGGGAAGGTTTCAAGGGGTAGAGGCCCAGATACTTGTAATATACAAAGCATGCCTGAGGAAATTCTGAGCTCTAAGGAATGCAGTTCTGCTTTGAAAATGATCATTTATACCCCCAGTTAATCATTTTTGTAACATTATTACAGCAGGCCCATTAGTTGCTGTTATACATCACAACAATAATTTTAATGCCTGACCTCTTCTCTGTATTTATAAGTCATTCACTAACATTAAAAGAAATTCTCTATTCACTGGAAATATTCCATTTTAATAAGGGAACACTGATAATTTTATTGTTGCATAATATATAGTGAAATTAATTATATTTTATGATACAAAATAGCAACCAGTGATAAAGTATACTAAATGCAGAATAATGACACATTTTAATGTTATAATTAGAAAAAAAATTGGACCTCAAGTATGAACTTTCAATTTATACATATCATTGTGTATTAAGCCAAATGATAAATATTCTTGGGATTCACCAAAAATCAAATTATCTTTTTGGAGCTTTTTATGCTACCAACATCAAAATTTAAAGAAAATAATCTTCATTACCTTCCGCCCTACCCCTATACTTCTTTAGGCATTTTGTTTTATTGTTTTGCAAAAAATTATTTACTTAGGAAAGTTAATGCTAACTTTTTAGAAGAGTCACATACTTCTAAATAGCAATATAAATATTCTGACATTTTAAAATATGCACACATTTTTGATACATATCACAATGCATCATCCAAGCAATTTGCTCTGAAATTTTATAAAAATAAATTATTTGTTTAAAAGTGCATTTTTCTTTTTTAATTTTTATTTTTTATTAGAGTATAGTTAATTTACAATATTATGTTAGTTCCAAGTGTACAGCAAAAGTGATTCAGTTATGCATATACATATATCCATTCTTTGTCAGATTATTTTCCCATATAGGTTATTATAGAATATTGAGTAGATTTCCCTGTGCTATACAGTAAGTTCTTGTTGATCATCTATTTTATATGTAGTAGTGTGTATATGCTAATCTCAAACTTCTAATTTATCCCTCCCCTCAATTGTCCCCTTGGCAGTCATTAGTTTGGCTTTAAAGTCTGTGAGTACATTTCTATTTTGAAATTTATTTCATTTGCATCATTTTTTTTGAGTCCACATATAAATTATATAATATATTTTTCTTTCTCTGATGTACTTCACTTAGTATGATATTCTCTAGGTCCATCCATGTTGCTGCAAATGGCATTATTTCATTCTTTTTTATGGTTGAATAATATTCTATTGTATATATGAACCACCTCTTCTCTAAGATCAGGAACAAGATGAGGATGTCCACTCTTGCCACTTTTATTCAACATAGTTTTGGAAACCCTAGTCACAGCAATCATAGAAGAAAAAGAACTAAAAGAAATACAGATTGGAAAAGAATTGAAATTGTCACCGTTTGCAGGTGACATGATTCTATACATTCACAATCCTAAAGATGCTACTGGAAAACTGCTAGAGCTCATCAATGAATTTGATGAAGTTGTGGGCCACAAATTTATACACAGAAATCTGTTGCATTTCTATACACTAAAAATGAAAGATTAGAAAGAGAATTTAAAGAAATAATTCCATTCACCATTGCATGAAAAAGAATAAAACACTTAGGAATAAATCTACCTAAGGCAGCAAAAGATCTGTATTCTGAAAACTATAAGACACTGATGAAAGAAATTGAAGATGACACAAACAGATGGAAAGGTATACGATGTTCTTGGATTGGAATAATCAATGTTGTAAAAATGACTGTACTACCTATGGAAGTCTGCAGAGGCAATGCAACCCCTATCAAATTATTAATGATATTTTTCACACAACTAGAGCAAAAAAAATTTTTAAATTTATATGGAAACACAAAAGACCATGGTAGCCAAATCAATCCGAGGAAGAAAAACAGAACTGGAGGAATCAGGCTCCCTGATTTCTGACTATACCACAAAGCTACAGTATTCAAAGCAGTATGGTACTGGCACAGAAATAGGAATATAGGCTAGAAACCCCAGAAATAAACCAATGCACCTATTGGTCAATTACTCTACAAAAAAGAAGGCAATAATACACAATAGAGAAAAGACAGTCTCTTCAATAAGTGGTGCTGGGAAAGCTGGACAGCTCCATGTAAAAGAATGAAAACAGAATATTCTCTAATACAGAAAAGTAAACTCATTAACTTTTTAATCTAATCCAACCACCTTTTTATCTCACCATATAGTCTACCTTGAAATTCTCTCTTTCTCCAAATATGCTCTTCTCTCAAGGTTGTATCATAAAAATAGACTTCTAATGATAGATAAAATTATGTGAAGTTTGCTAATGCATTTCATTTGTTATAAAATTTGTTCATAGATAAATGCAAACATTTGTTTATATCTTTATGTTGATCATTTACACACAGGTCTTGACAGTGTTAAATATTCACCTATTGGTGGTGGGTGTTCTTAACATTGCCATTATTTCAAGAAGCTTCTGAGGAGTATTCAGAAATAAAATTTTGCAAAATGTTTATTTTATTCAACTTATAAAAATTCTAAGTTTTTATAATACCTTCTCCCTCAACATTTTCAGAACTTCTGAAATATAATTAGTGATGAGTAATAATAAATATATTATAAACATCAAGCATAACAAAAATAACAATCACAACAGATGGTTTATATCTTTCCAGATTGTTTCAAATTTGCATATGTAAATTTCACATTCTTACAAAGAAAAGAAAAAACCTTGTGTAACTTATAGCATCAAATCACTAAATACCCAGCTTAACAATTTAACTTTAAATATAGTAGTGTAAACTGGCATTTGAATCAAGGGTTTATGCTATGGAGACTTAAAAGCAATTTGTTTCCATTCCATTGATTTAATTTCCTATCTTAAAATGGTTTCCTTGCTTAAGACTGAGAGTAGAAACTTACACTATCCATTGCTATTTGTACAAAAAAATCAAAACTTTTCTGGCTCATGGCTTAAACCCAGATCTGCCATGGTGTTTAAGTAGTTGTGTGGTGTCTCTTTTTTCATATGGTATTTCCATCATATAATGATGTCAAAAATTCAGAAATATAAAAAATAATACCACAGATCAATAAAATAGCATTTATTAGGAATTTATTGTGCATATAGGAATAGTCTGTGAAATTGGAACTTTCGAATTCAAAACTGATATTAGCTCATGGACCTGACATTACAAGATGGCTCATCAGATGAAAATGAAGTTGTTTAACCTTTACAATGATTGGTTATTGCAACAGGAGTTTCCAGATGGCAGGGGATTTGTTGAAAGGGATTACCTCATGCCTTTTTAGAAGGAGAACGTAAGGTTTTTTAATGATTATCACAGGCATTGATAAGAAATAACCTAAGTTAAGTTTCACCTATGCTCATGAAAAAAGCTAGATTGAGTTCTGCTTACATGGCTTAAATAGTTTTGTCTGCTCAGGGAATTTTCACGTCTGATCTCCATTTGGTATTTAATTTCAATGATACTGATACTTGAAGAAAAATTTAATAGTCATGAAAAAATTATCAGAGGCTGGGTCTATCATATTGCCTGATATTAATCAGGCACTTTGATCAATGAAATTTTCCAGGAAATTGATAAATATAAATTAGTTGTCAGGAATTTGATAAATATGTGAACAGGGAGTTAAATAATTTGGTAATTACCCTGGCATATTATGGCAGTAGTTATTATTAGCTTAAAATAGCCTTAGATGGTTCATAAATGTCCTAAGAAAGTTTTCAAAATATGATGCATTTATTTGGTGTATTTTAAATGATGATGATAATGTGTTGCATTATGTAAATAATTAGGATCCAGTGATTTATTTTGTTTTTAAATTACATTTTCAGATTTTTATAGTAGAAATTTCTCTATCACCTAGAAGGAAATCTATTAACTCAATGTTAGTAGGGGAAAGTTATTTATAAAGGATGTAAGAAAACACTTGGTACTTATAAAAGAACAATATCCAGTGTCTTCTAACATACGATTAAATGGTAATAGACAAAGAAATATAATTACATGTTTTAAGTAAGAAAAAAGATGTTAGGAGTTCCGGTTGTGGTTCAACAGGCTACAAATCTGACTAAAATCCATGAGGATGAGAGTTTGATCCCTGGCCTCACTCAGCGGGTTAAGGATCTGGCATTGCCTTGAGCTGTGGCATAGGTCTCACATGAGGCTCGGATCCCACGTGGCTGTGGCTGTGGCTAGGCTGGAATCTACATCTCTGATTCAACTCCTAGCTTGGGAACGTCCATATTTTTTAGGGTGCAGCCCTAAAAAAGCAAAAAAAAAAAGATGTTAATTATCAAATAAATGATTTTGAGTTCTGTGAATCAAATTAATGCTCAAAATAAATCTCAATAATCACAGAACTAAATATAATCTCTTACTGAAAATAGCTTTTATGCAACTACAAAAAGTATACCAAATTTAATGTAAAAGCAAACATTGCTAAAAAGAATTCAAATCAACACATTGTCATTTTACAAGTGTTGTTTTTATAATAAATTACTCTTCCCAATAATTATGATATTCAACCTTGATAAAGAAAAATATAGACATTTATTCCTTGAGCCACCAGTCTCACTATTTTCGGATAATATAAGATAGTTATACTATACTCATTAAAGCTTTTAAACATATTTTCATATCTATACATATGAAAGTATACATGTTCATATATATTTAAATATATACAACTATATTCCCAAATTTTAAATAGAAACATCCCAAAATCCTTTAAAAAGGAAGTTAGTGTTCAAGAATTACAAATTCGTTTGCAATCGTTTAAGTATAATGGTTACTTGAATTTTTGTCCTACCCTATTATATGTAATGGAAAGCATGTCCATATTACTTCTAAAGCAGCATTTTCTCCAGCGGCGTAAATAGTAGCTGTTATCTTTAAAATCTTAGAAATGAAGGTGATTCATAAAAATCACTGTCAGTTTAATTCATGCAAATTAATTATTGTACAGAAAATCAAATAAGACTTTCAGAAATTCCATAATTTACATCTAGATTAGCCATGCTACTTCAGAGTCTCTAAGACACAATTCTTCTTGACCAAGTCTCTCTTTCTTTCTTTCTTTTTTTTTGTATCTTTAAAGACTGCTTCAGAGAGTTTTTCTCCTTTTCATTGACTTCTTGTGTTTAAAAGAGAATTTAGATATTACTTCTAGTGCTTTTTCACCTTTGAACATAGAGAATGCTTGATGAGGCTTAATTATTGGCTGTATGATTTCCTGGTTAGCATGCTAGTTAATTAAAAATTGGAAATTATTAAACATCCACATATTCTAATTTACCCATAAGAGAAAAAGAACATTTTTTTAATATTCATTAAAACTGCATCCAGACCAAATTTTGTTTTTGTGTTTGGAAGTATGGATCTGTTTTGGAAGTGATTTACCTGTATAAACTTAAGTTTTCAGAGCTAACAATATCTACCTATCAAAATTATTGCAAAGTTTAAAGACAACTTTGTGAAACTTCTTTGTCAATGTCTATGTGTTATATAAAAATAAAAATGTTTAAGTATAAATAAGATAAAATCAGACATCTGTTCACTAATTTAAAGAAATTCAATATATAAAACATAGCCTAGCAAGCGAAATTTTATAGGCATAGCATTTTCCAGTTTTAAAGATGGTTCATGTTATGAGAACGATGGAGCAAATGCTTTTGTTTTGCTTTTAAAGTTTTCATTTTATAGCTGCAGAAGTGACAACTCAAAGAGACTAAGTCACTTATCAAAGGTCTAGTGTATTAAGTACACAGACTAGGATTACAGATTACAATTTTAAGTGTTAGTAGCAATTCACAATATCCTCTTACTTCATAAGGAGAACTTATATAAATGCTCATGCACAGGGTAACATTTAAAGAAACAAAATAAGGTTGGAGTCAATATAAAAGAATTACTCCTATTCTTTCTTCTGTCAAACCCCATCCTTTCTTTTAAAAAAAGGTAGGAGTTCCCGTCATGGGTCAGTGGTTAACGAATCCGACTAGGAACCATGAGGTTGCGGGTTCGATCCCTGGCCTTGCTCAGCGGGTTAAGGATCTGGCGTTGCTGTGGCTCTGGCGTAGGCCGGAGGCTACAGCTCCGATTAGACCCCCAGCCTGAGAACCTCCATATGCCACAGGAGTAGCCCTAGAAAAGCCAAAAAGACCAAAAAAAAAATTTTTTTTTAATTAAAAAAAGGTAAGGAAATTTCCATGTCCATGGAAATAAGAAAATAAACCATAACTTAAAAGCACAAAAAGTGAAAGACATCTGTACTACACTATAAAATGAATACACACAGGAAGAAAGCAAATCAGAGGCAATACATAGCCTCCTCATCTCTGAAAGTGGCCCAGAACTCAAAGTCACTTATTTGATATTGTCCTTAAAATGACAGGATTTAAGGACATGAGGAAAACAATGGGAGGAAAAGGAATGTCCCCAAAAGCCCCAGCTTCATAATGTAGAACAAAAGGAAGACAGAAATGGAAATGAAACATGTGATATCACCTACGATTATGGAATTTCACCTCCTAATCCAGAATGTGGTGAAAAGTGAGAGAAGATAAAGGAGAGATGATACATACAGAACAGAAGGAAAGGGGAAGAGCCAGCAAAGAGTAGGTGTGCCGAATAGAGTAGCAAAGAAAAGAGGAAAACTCAAGAATCAAGTTAAAAAAATGTGAAAACAATAAGCTGAGCCTGGCTGAAGGTACGGGAGAAACAAGAGACAGATAAAATGCCAGAGGCACTTCCAAGGTACCAAGAGTGATGTTGCACAAGAAAATATTTCTACTACCACTGAAGAAGCATAACTTACTTGAGGCCTAGAAATTCAAAATTTAGGCAAGGCACAGAGTTTCCTGAAGATGGTACTACAAAAGTGTTTTCCTCACCAGTGTCCAGGTATGCATGCTTCAGATGCATCAAGAGCAGCATCATTAGAGTATTTGTTCAGAGTGCTTATCTGGCTGAAACAAATGAAGGATCATAGTAGGAAAACAGAGACATAGTTCACACTCCATGAAGCCTAGGAAGTTCAGAACACAGATCTTAAACACAAAGTGCATCTCACTCAAATCTGGAACAAGACAGGGATGCCCACTCTCACCACTGCTCTTCAACATACTTTTGGAAGTCCTAGCCACAGCAATTAGACAAACCAAAGAAATAAAAGGCATCCATATAGGAAGAGAAGAGATAAAACTGTCACTGTAGGCAGATGACACAATACTATACATAGAAAACTCTAAGGACTCAACCCCAAAACTACTTGAACTGATTCATAAATTCAGCAAAGTAGCAGGATAGAAGATTAACATTCAGAAGTCAGTTGCATTTCTGTACACCAGCAATGAAATATTAGAAAAGGAATACAAAAATATAATACCTTTTAAAATTGCACCTCACAAAATCGAATACCTCAGAATACACCTGACCCAGGAGGTAAAGGACATATATGCCGAGAACTATAAAACTTTAATCAAAGAAATCAAAGAAGATGTAAAGAAATGGAAAGATATTCCATGTTCCTGGATTGGGAAAATCAATATTGTAAAAATGGCCATACTACCCAAAGCAATCTACAGATTCAATGCAATCCCTATCCAATTACCCACGATATTTTTCACAGAACTAGAACAAACAATCCAAACATTTATATGGAACCACAAAAGACCCAGAATCGCCAAAGCAATCCTGAGAAACAAAAACCAAGCAGGAGGCATAACTCTCCCAGACTTCAAGAAATACTACAAAGCCACAGTCATCAAAACAGTGTGGGACTGGTATCAAAACAGACAGACAGACCAATGGAACAGAATAGAGAACCCGGAAATAAACCCTGACACCTATGGTCAATTCATCTTTGACAAGGGAGGCAAGAACATCAAATGGGAAAAAGAAAGTCTATTCAGCAAGCATTGCTGGGAAACCTGGACAGCTGCATGCAAAGCAATGAAACTAGAACACACCCTCACACCATGCACAAAAATAAACTCCAAATGGCTGAAAGACTTAAATATACGACAGGACACCATCAAACTCCTAGAAGAAAACATAGGCAAAACACTCTCTGACATCAACCTCATGAATATTTTCTCAGGTCAGTCTCCCAAAGCAATAGAAATTAGAGCAAAAATAAACCCATGGGACCTAATCAAACTGAAAAGCTTTTGCACAGCAAAGGAAACCAAAAAGAAAACAAAAAGACAACTTACAGAATGGGAGAAAACAGTTTCAAATGATGCAACCGACAAGGGCTTAATCTCTAGAATATATAAACAACTTATACAACCCAACAGCAAAAAAGCCAATCAATCAATGGAAAAATGGGCAAAAGACCTGAATAGACATTTCTCCAGGAAGATATACAGATGGCCAACAAACACATGAAAAAATGCTCAACATCACTGATTATAAGAGAAATGCAAATCAAAACTACCATGAGATATCACCTCACACCAGTCAGAATGGCCATCATTCATAAATCCACACATAACAAGTGCTGGAGGGGCTGTGGAGAAAAGGGAACCCTCCTGCACTGTTGGTGGGAATGGAAACTGGTACAGCCACTATGGAGAACAGTTTGGAGATACCTTAGAAATCTATACATAGAACTACCATATGACCCCGCAATCCCACTCTTGGGCATCTATCTGGGCAAAACTCTACTTAAAATAGACACATGCACCCGCATGTTCATTGCAGCACCATTCACAATAGCCAGGATATGGAAACAACCCAAATGTCCATCGACAGATGATTGGATTCGGAAGAAGTGGTATTTATACACAATGGAATACTACTCAGCCATAAAAAAGAATGACATAATGCCATTTGCAGCAACATGGATGGAGCTAGAGAACCTCATACTGAGTGAAATGAGCCAGAAAGACAAAGACAAATACCATATGATATCACTCATAACTGGAATCTAATATCCAGCACAAATGAACATCTCCTCAGAAAAGAAAATCATGGACTTGGAGAAGAGACTTGTGGCTGCCTGATGGGAGGGGGAGGGAGTGGGAGGGATCGGGAGCTTGGGCTTATCAGACACAACTTAGAATAGATTTACAAGGAGATCCTGCTGAATAGCATTGAGAACTTTGTCTAGATACTCATGTTGCAACAGAACAAAGGGTGGGGGAAAAATGTAATTGTAATGTATACATATAAGGATAACCTGACCCCCTTGCTGTGCAGTGGGAAAAAAATAATAATAAATAATTAAAAAAAAAACAAAAAAAAAACCAAAGTGCATTCATTGTGTGACATGAAGATGAAAGTCGGCTGCAAGTGATGCGTGTTAATGTTGCCAGATGCTATACACAATTTTAAAACTTCCATGTAAAGAGTGGTTAATTCCCTTGGCTGAGCAGGAATGCTGTATGCATAGACGGATTTTTTTTTTCCTTCCAGATATGGAAATTTCAATTGCCTCCTTAACTCTAATATGCCAGATTTCCAAAAGAACTGAATCTAAGATTTCTCTTTTTCTCCTATCTTTCTCCATTTTCTGTTTCAAGCTGCCTCTCAGTCTCTGCTTTGTTCTTGGAAAATAACAACATGTCTGGATTTTACAAAAGTCAGCCCTAAGTTCTGGGAACACACTTTTGCTTTTAAGATCTGTTTTAGGTGCTGGGATAGGTTTGTATTTTCTCAACTTTATGCGTTTTGTGTTGTGTTAATGTTATGAGTGGGACACTTGGGAAATGTAGAGATGATTTGATCAACCTCAAAGGACGTGAATAAATTAACACCTATTTCAGTGGAAGGCAGCTGATGTTGCAGTTGCTGAAGGAACCCAGACTCTCCCTAGGCATCTGAGTAAAACTTCATTTGTGGGAGATGAAAAAGAATAACAAATTAGCAAGAAAAATATTTGGTTTATGATTCCTTTGAACTACACGTTAATGAATTTGAACTTCCCTTTTTTGTTATAAAATTCAAAGAAAACACAATTATATCAACCTTGATTACTCTTTAGATTTGGATTGTCAGAAGGGGTAAATATTGTTTCTATATGGAACATGTTACAAGGCTGATTTATTTGTGATGTATATTTAAGCTGTCCTTTGAGCTCACCGCATGGTTTCTAGTGAATTGTATTGGATGTGACTTGTGTATTTTGAATGAGAAATGGATTAGAGGAGTTCCCATCGTGGCTCAGTGGAAACAAATCTGACTAGTATCCATGAGGATGCAGGTTCGATCCCTGGCCTTGCTCAGGGGTTAGGGATCCAGCATTGCTGTGAGCTGTGGTGTACGTTGTAGACACAGCCCTGATCTTACATTGCTGTGGCTGTGGTGTAGGCCAGTGGCATTTAGCTCCAATTCAACCTATAGCCTGGGAATCTCCATATGCTGTGGGTGCAGCCCTAAAAAGACAAAAAAAAAAAAAAGAAAGAAAAGAAATGAATTAGAGAGTAAAGTTTTGACTTAGGGTGCAGTATAGTCTTGGAGTGAATTATTTGGACCCATTTCCTAGCCTTCTTTTAATAAAAGCTAAATTTTTCACCTTAGATTCAGAAAACTTGAAGGAGTAATGGCTACTTGTATACTATGTATGTATACAGCCTGCTGGGTCTTATTCTGCTAGATGGGAGCCTGCAGTTTAGGGTAGGAAAGTTTAATAAAGCTGATATATTATTCTACATTTGTCAGATTACTTTATTCTTTAAACATGCAGAGCCCACACAAGTAGACTGATGTGATAAATTTTTACCCTCAAACCCTATCAGCAATGTATTTCTTGTCTTCAGTGACCCTTTCTTCCACTTGCAAATTTTAGTTAGCCACCAACACCAACTTACATAGAATCAGTTCTGTGAAGACTTCTTCCTGAATGTCTTATCAGAGCTGGTTGCTCTGTTTTCACTGATGATACAACACTTTGTCGTGTACCTTTCCAATTTCCTTCATCTGATCTATTTGTAGGTCTGTCTCCAAAGAGCCTGTGATAAATTGTTCAAAACAGTACTTACCCATCCACACAGCATTTAAAAAATACTTATTCAGTGGATGGGCCTCACCCCATTTGTACTTTTGATGGCATACCTAACTTTCTCAAATACATAGATTCATAGGAATATTTTAAGCAAATCATAAAAACAAAGCTTTGGAGGAAAAATTCATTCCGGATTAATAACCTTGTTGTGGCTCCTTCTGTATATATAAGAAGAGTCCTCAATTTTTGAGCCTCAGCTTCTTTATATCCACAAAGGGAATACTTATGCCTAATTTGCAAATTAATTAGTTGTTTTTGGAAACAAAAGGAACACTCTATTTAAGGTGCCCACAAAGTGCCTAGCATGTGGTAGCCACTCAGTAGAAATAAACCAAAATCAAAAGACTATAACTTTTTACAGGAGATATTTCCACTTCTCAGTATTGATTTATTGATTCTTTATGTAAAGATATACTTTGCTCATTTATTCCTAATAAATGGACCGTCTAGCTAAACCATCCCATTTTAAGAATAACTTCTTATTTCCCCCAATTTACATTCAGGTGATTTCAAAAAATAGAGGTAGTCACCTCTATTCATGAAGAAAAATGCATTATTTGGTCACATGAAATCCACAAAAAGCTTTAACGAAACATTAATATCCTACCAAAAGCTGTTCATTTAAAACTATAAGGTAATTGCCCAAAGAATAAAAGATAAAAGGTTATTTTATACTCTCTAACATATTTTCATGAATGTCCTTGGTGCATAAAAATATATCCACTGCTTTAAAAAATAATAATACAAAAAATAAAATTCATGTTCCAAGAATTTTAATAAAATCTGAATATTTGTTTTTAGGGGTGTTATTTTCTTTTTATTGATCAATTTGATATTAGATACAGATATTTCAGTTTATATCATTCTAACTTGGAAGAATTTTTTTTTTTTAGCTGAAGGGGTAACCCAAATTAAGCAACCATAATTTCTCTTGTGTACTTATAAGCTTCTTACGTAGCTCTTTATTTTTTAAGTCTTTAAATTACTTACATGTTTTAACTTAAAATTGTGTGGTATAATTGTGAGATAATATCTATTATGAGTTTTCAATATATACTTAATTTTTAGCAACCTTACAACATATATTTTATAAATGATCTCTCTCAAAGAACAAGGCTTATCTCTATACAAATGAAAATCTCAAGAAATCATTTGCATACAGATCTTCACATTCTAGAAGCTGTGATAACTGGAAGCAGTCCTCATTTGAAAACTGGGGATAAGGAAGGATGTTTAGAAGACAGCCAACAGCCCTTTACTTCATTTTCAATTGGCACATAATGGACTTAATGACCCACCATATTACAGGTTGGTGAAGCTGCCTTATTTCACTTTTCATTCATTATTTATCAATTCAACAAACATTTTCTAGGTACCCACCATGGGAAAAAAACTGTGTTAGGAGCTGGAAATGCACTATTAGCAAAATAAACAGTCTTTCCTGGCTCTATGGCATTTAAAGCCTTGGAGACACTGGCGAATATGGCAAACTTAATCTTTATTATATTCAAGTTTCATAGAGTGTTGAGGTTGACAGAGATGTAAACAAGTCATTAAAAATTGTGTAATTAGTGGTTGTGAAATAAAGCATTGAAGAAGGAGAAAGACACACAAACACCTTACAGTAACATCTCTTCTAGAATGGTCTTCTTTAAGAAGATAACATGTGAATTGAGATCTGAAGAATGACTAACAATTGTTAATTGGAACTGGGAGATAGTCAGCCTTGAAGAAGAAAAAAACACTTTTATAACAGCATGTGCAGGCAGAAAGAAAACACAAGGCTTGCTTGAAATTGTAATCAGAAGGTGTTGAGAAGAGTTTGATCCTGCAGCTTCCTATAAAAGTTAACTTCATTAAGACACATTAAAAAGTTTTAAGGTGGGGAATTATATGATGTATTTTTTTAAATAAAAAAATCACTCTATCCACACTGTGGAAAATAAATTGGGCTATTAGAAGTATAGTAGAAGCAATGGAGGCATGATAGTGTCAGACTCAAGTGGTGGTATTAGAGAAAAAAAAATCTTGAATTCAAAAATACTTAGCAAAAAAGACTATGTAGAAGTTGATTGATATAGCATGGGAAGTCCTAAAGTCTGAAATCATTCATTTTCCATATTCTGAATTAAGAATTAACCCATGTTCGGCTTTCTCTAACATTTCAGCTCTCACTTGCTGAATAATTTTTACATTGTCTGGAAAATTTAGCTGAAACTAGTTTCATAAAATATGGAGTATTTAAGACTTTGTACAAGTCATAAATTTGGGTCACTACTGAATTCAGCCTTCTGAACATTAGTTTAAGTAAAATTTCTGTTTTCTGCCTAACAACCATCTCATGTTCCATAATTACAGTCTTTCTCAATTTCTGTCCACATAAGTAGACGGTGTCTAATCTAACAAAAAGTAGAATTTTTCACTTCAAGGAAGACTTTTTCTACAGAATATAATAGGTACCATGCTGTGCTGTTAGTTACTCTTACAAACCCAGTGGTTCATTCCAGCAGATAAATCTCATATAAAAGAAAGAGAGTTCAGAACTGCACCACAGCAGAATGATAGATTACCACACATCATGGTTACAGAGTTACTCTTGAATAATTGTCCTTTCCTTGGCCTACAAAGCTCTCCTTTTTTGATTCCTACCTACCTCAGTGAGCTCTGCCTTTGCTTTAGTTTGCTCTCTGTGCTGATTCCTGCATATGTCAATTTTGTGCCTCACTTAGGATCCCTCTATAGACTATTCCATCTACTGAAAGTGCTTCTGCCAAATCCTCTATAGCTTCTCTCCCTGCTTCATTCAATTGTCTACACAATAATATCTCCTCCTCATGTCTCTGATCATACTATCTATACTGGCTGCTATTACTCAATATCCTCTTAGTTGGCTCATTTTCATTCATAGCATTAATTAATATCTTATATTACTTTGTACTTCAAAACTTTTACTTGCTTCCTGTGTTAGACTCAATAATGGCACCCTCCCACCTCTTGAAGTTGTCTCTGTCCCAATCTCTGAACCTATTACTTTACATCATAAAAGGAATTTGGCAAAAATGACTAAATTAAGTTCATTCTTTGCTGCATGAACAAGAACCTGGATTCCAGTAACATCTTTCTAGCATCAACAAGATTATCCAAGTGGGATAAAGGAATCACAAGGGTCCTATAAAGTTGAGGCAGGAGGGGAGTTCCCTAGTGGCCTAGCAATTAAGGATCTGGTGTTATCACTGTTGTGGCTCAAGTTCAGTGCCTGGCTGGGGAACTTCCACAGGGTACAGACAAAGAAATAATAATAATGAAGTAAAATGGAAGCAGGAGGATCAGAATAGAAGTTATGATAATGAAAGCAAGAGGTTGGAGAAATGTGAGGAAGAGGTCATGCACTAAGCAAAGTAAGCAGGCTAAGGAAGCTGAAAAAGGCAAGGAAAGAAATTCTTTCCTGAGAATTCTGAAATAACACAGTTCTACCTTGATTTTAGACTTCTGACTTCTACACTATATGAGAATAAATTTCTGTTGTTTTAAGCCACTAAATTTGTGATAACTTGTTATAGAAGCCATGGGAAATTAATACAGCTAGTTTCTACCTTCTCCACCAGAATGTAATCTTGCAGAAATTAGAGACTTAAATCTTTTTTACCATTATATAATTATGTATAGAAAAGTATGTGCTCAAGGTAGATAATTAATCATTTCTAAAATAAATAAACTATACCAGGAAATGAAATATATAAATGCAGAGAATCTGATTTATACACAAAAAATGTGCACACATACATATACACCACCAACACCACAAGCATTTACACTCACATATCTGAAAAATACTATACTACTCTTGGTTAATTAAATATATGCCTATGGATTTATTTCAAACATAGTTGATTGAACATCTTTTAGTTCTCATAAATATACAAACAATGCAGGCAAGGTCATAAATGTTAATATAAGGATAATAACCGTACTCTAGTGCATCAAATAAACCATTTCACAAAAAAGGAGACGAACTTCTATCTTAATATCCAATGCCTCCTGCTGCAATGCAGTTGAGATAAAGGTAACATGGTTGTTGCAGTTTAAAGTGTAAATTCTTTTATGAAACAAAAAGGAAGAAAAGCCTTTTTGCAACTCAGTTAGCTCTTTAGCACCAGGTTTTTTCAGCAATAACAAGGGTTTGACTTTTAGGGAAAAACCGAAAATAAACATAATTCAGTGCTGAGCAAGAAAACATTATCTCACTATTACTGAATTTAAAGGCTGATTTTTCAGCTCTTTGGGTGAGCAGGATTACCACTGGAGCCAGCCAGGAGCTCAACAGACTACTGTAGACTGCCCTGGCAGCCACCTACGATGGTATCCTGGCAACCCTGGGTATTTCATTCAAGTCAGAAGCCTTATAATAGTTCTGCTTTGGTCTTAAGAGTGAGATTGTGATGCACAATTTGTTTGGAATTAAAATAAAAAGGCCATAATCAAATGTAATTCAGATGCTTATATCAATAAGTGGTTTTATCTGGCTAGTTACACACTGCAACTCCCTTTGTGCACTTGTTATATAAAGAGGATAATCTTCAGCTTCTTTCTTTGCCCAATAAATTCCTTACCTACACTGATGATGTGATTTCCTAGTCCTCCAATGTATTCAGTTATTAAAATAGAATAGCGAATGTTAGAAATTTACATAGAAGCCGATCAGCAGTGTTCATTTTTAGAATAGCTAGGATTCCAAATAGAGATGCTGGGGAGCTGCAATCTGCCATTTTTATGTTTGAAAGAAAGGCCTATTCATTCAAAGAGTATAAATGAGAAATCACAGAGTAATCATCTTCTCTAAAACTCCTGGTCCATATACAATTATTATGTGCACTTTATTTTGTAGAAACAACGAACAATTAAAATCCCTTTGTTTGTGTATTTAGTTATAACACGTTAAGCAAAGCTGGTGCAGCTAGAACTCAGAACATTTACTCTAAACACCTAAGATATAACAACTACAATTTATCCAGCCAATATTGCCAAGAAGCTGAAATCATAGTATAGTTAATAAGCATTTGGGCAAGGATAGCATAACAATCAGGTCTTAAGCTTGATTTAGCATTTGGCTTGATTTAGGATATTTCCAACTTTATTCAGTTACTTCTAAAATGGAAACATATCTCAATTTAGAAACTATCACATAACAACCAAATTACTTATAATTCTAGAAACCATTTTTATATTTAGTTCTACTTATCTCTTTAAAATTAAATATTGGATTTAAATTCCTATGTAGTAAATTCATTTCCAAATTCAATTTAAATATACACTTAAAATATGCGCTCATTTTGATTTTGTGTTTTCCATTTGATTTTTCATAAAACACATAGGTGTTCATAAGTTAACTAATTAAACATAAAACTTTTGAATATAAACACATTTAAAAACATTTAACATATTTGTTAATTAAACTCATGGTCCATAGCCATTCCATTTTATAGCTTAATAATCTGATAAAGAATGATGTCAGAAGGAATGGTGGAGAAGAAGCTTTGAAAATTCTCTTTTGAAAAAGCAAAGAGTACATTGCCAATTTTTTTTTCAAAAATCACTTTCTCTTTCAGAACTTTTGGAACAAACCAAAAGCTTGCAGCAATCTGGGGAGCAGGTAAATCTCAGTAAGAACAGAGAGATTTATGGTGTTTTAACTTGCCCTATTCCCATCACCTCCCTCCCACCTCCATAGTAGCCTAGAAAACTAACTATTCCATAATCACAATGAAAACTAACAATTTATCTGTCAGTTGAGGTGGCAGAACAAGACTGGAACTCCACCATAGCACCATTCACAGATAGCTGTCCTTATCTGACCTGTCTGATAGTTCCCTAAAAAATTGCACTTGTGGCTTGTCTTTATTTGATCTGACTCAGAGCGTGCCCAGAGCAAACAGCCTCTACCCTGAGAATGTTCGCTGAAAACAATCAGCAGTAATAGTTTAATGTCACAACCCCAGTAGGTTGCAATAAGAATTGGGGCAAATAACAATGTGACGAAAACACTTAAAAGGAAAATATGTAGAATAAGATGATCATACAAAACTTTAAAAAATTCTGACTTATTTTTGGAAATCTAGAAGGACACCCACATGCATAGAGCTGGATATAAACATGGCTGTGCAGATGCTCTTAAGACTGGAGGAAGCTCTAAGCTTTACTTCTGGCTAACTTCCATAAATGAAAAATGAAAGCTCAAACATAGGTGTAAGCAGCCTCCCTATGCATTGAAAGCGTGTCCCCATGTGTACATAGTCTCTCACAAAGATTAGAATACTTACTGATTCTAGAATTTTAAGAAAATCTTGTCCAATCATTAGATGACCACTAAGCTGACAGATCAGAGATTTCAGTCACTGCAGAATATTCAATCCACAAAAGTTGTTCATGAAAGTCACTAAACAAATAGCAGCAGCAACAACAAAAATAACAAATGGCAACAGCAACAAGGAAACTGTAGGGAGGGAGAAATCTGGTTCCTAAAATTGTTACTTTATACTATTAAAGATGTCCAGTTTTCAGTCAAAAAGCTAAGAAGTTAGAAAAAAAAAATCTAAGGCCCATTAAAAAAAACAACAGTCAACTAAAACTGTCCTTTAGTGTATGTGCATGTTAGACAAAGACTTTAAATCTGGCATTTTAAAAATCTTCAAAGAACTAAAGGAAACTATGTCTAAAGTCCTAAAGGAAGATGTGATAACATTTTACCACATAGAGAATATCAATAAAAAGAACAATAAAAAAAGAACAAGTGGCAATTCTGTAGGTAATAAGACACAGAACTGAAATGAAAAATTCACTAAATGGGTTCAAGAATGTATTTTATCTGTCATAATAAAAAATTAGTAAACTTGAATTGGGTCAATTGAGACAATCCAATCTATGGAACAAAAAGGAAAAAAAATGAAGGAAAAGAAACAGAACTTCAGAGATTGTGGGATGACATAATGAAATCAGTATTTATATAATGGGATTCTCAGAAGGAGAGGAGTGTGAGAAAGGGACAGAAAAAGTATTTGAGGATAGTAATACTAAAAGAATCCAAAAATTCATGAAAATATTAATCTACACATCCAAGAAACTTAGCCAACTTAGATACACTCATAGAAATCTATATCCAGACACATTAGAGTCAAACAATTAAAAGCTGAAGTTAAGAGAAAATCTTGAAAGCCACAAGAGAGAAATGACTCATTATGTATGAAATCCTTGAAAAGGTTGACATTAAATTTTCATCAGTAACAATGGAATACTGAAGATATGAGGATTATATTCTCCATGTACTGGTGGAACATGCTGTCTCAACTAAGGATTCTATATCCAGCAAAACCATCTTTCAAAAAATGAAGAGTACTAAGCTGTTGCGAGATAAACAAAAACTGAGAAAATCCAATGGCAGAAAACCTACCCTAAAATAAGTATTAAATAAGTACTTCAACCTGTAATGAAGGGCCATTGGAATTAAGATGAAGAAATAAAGAACACCAGTAAAAATAGTAGCATAGGTAAATACAAAAAATAGTATGAATAAATATAGTTCCTGCCTGTAACACTTTTTTCCACATATCTGATTCAAAAATATAGTACTTTATACTGTAATGACTGTATAAAGCAATAACTATAAATCTGTCTTGAAGACTATACAAAGTATAAAGATTGAGAATAATAAGTATGAAAAAAGGAAGGGAAAATAAAGCTATAATGGAGTAAAGTTTCTGTAAACTATTTCAATTAAGTTTGTATTATCTGAAATGGATTGTTACAATTATGATTTAATTCATAAAACTTGGGACAACCAGTAAGAAAATAATTAAATTTTGTAGTAAAAGAAATTACAATGAAATTAAAATGGTGTACTAGAGAATATCTACTTAATACAAAGGAAGATAGTAGGGAATAATCAGTAAGCAAACAGAAAAGAAGACTTAAAACACAAGCGGTAAAATGAAAAACAAAATCTTATTTTATCAGTAAGTATTAACTGTAACAAGAGGAAGCATTTTGATCAAAAGGCAGAGATTTGCTAAATACATACCATGTCAACAAAAACTAAAATAACTAAAAAAGGGCATTGGTAGATATGCTAATATTAGACAAAATGCACCTAAATGCAAAGACTGATACTAAAGTCAGAAACAGGAGTTCCCGTCGTGGCGCAGTGGTTAACGAATCCGACTAGGAACCATGAGGTTGTGGGTTCAGTCCCTGCCCTTGCTCAGTGGGTTAATGATCCGGCGTTGCCGTGAGCTGTGGTGAAGGTTGCAGACGCAGCTCGGATCCCGCGTTGCTGTGGCTCTGGCGTAGGCCGGTGGCTACAGCTCCGATTAGACCCCTAGCCTGGGAACCTCCATATGCCGCGGGAGCGGCCCAAGAAATAGCAACAACAACAACAACAACAACAAAAGACAAAATAAAATAAAATAAAATAAAGTCAGAAACAGTTTATAACAATTTATGATAATAAAAGGGTCAATCTATGGTGAAGCTATAATTATAAACTTTATTCATCTAACAATAGAACCCAAAAATATGCAGCACATATGGACAGACTTGAAGAGAGAAATAGACATTTCAACAATAATAGTTGTACACTTCCATAACACATCTTCAATAATGAATTAAAAAACTAGGCAAAAGATAAACAGAGAAGAGAAGATTTTTAACAATACTATAAGACAAGAACTAACATATTTAAAGAGCACACCATTCAACACAGCACAATATATATTCTTCTGAAGTGCACATGAAATTTTATCAAGGATGTACCATATATTAGGACAAAAAAGAATCTTAGATTTTAAAAAGATGGAAATCATACAAAGTATCTTCTTCAATCACAGTAGAATGAAAATAGAAATCAATAACAGAAGGAAAATTGGAAAATTCATGAATATGTGGATATTAAACAACATGCTCCTAATTAATCAATAGGTCAATGAAGATATCACTAAGGAAATTAGAACATACTGTGAGATGAATGGAATAAAGACATGGCGTATTAAAACATATGGGATGCATCTAAAGTAGTGCTTGTTAGGAAATCTAAAATTATGAATATTTATATTTTTAAAAAGGCAAGTTTGGGAGTTCCTGCTATGGCACAATGGGATCGGCAGCATCATGGGAACACTAGGATGCGGTTTTGATCCCCAGCCAGGACAATGAATTATGTTGCAACTGCAGCTCAGATCTGATCCTTGGCCCAAGAATTCCATATGGTGTGACATGGCCAAAAAAGAAAATTAATAATAATAAGGGAAGTTTGTAAATCAATAGCATAACTTTCCACTTTAAGATATTAGAATTAGAAGATCAAACTAAACTTACCAGATAGAAGTAAGGAAATAAGATTAGAGTGGAAATTAGTGAAACAGATAATAGAAAGCAATAATGAAAAAAAAAATAGTAGAATTGAGAGTTCCTAAGTAAACAGAAACATTTGTAGTCAACTGATTTTGGAAAAGGTTCCATGACAATTGAATGTTGATATAATAATCTCTTAAATAAATGAAACTGAGAAACTATATATCCACAATCTACATGCAAAAAAAAAAAATGAAGATTGACTACTATCTCATACCACATACAAAAAATAACCCCAAATAGATCCAAGAACTAAATGTAAAACCATAGAACACCTAGAAAAAACACAAGTGTAAAACTTGGAGACATTGGATTAGCCAATAGTTTCTTAAAGGTAGCACCAAAAGAAAAAGAAGAAAAATATATAGTTTTGTTGTTCCATGATAAACAGATTTGCCACATGATTCAGACGAATCCATTCCTAGGTGTATACCTAAAAGAAGTGAGAACATAAATCCACTCAGGAAAAAATGCATGTTTTAATGTTTATAGCATCATTATTCACAAAAGCCAAAGTGGGAACAATTCAAATTCAACTGATGAATGGAAAAACATGTGGTGTATCTATGCAATGAAATATTTTTAGCCATGAAAGGAATGAACTCCAATACATGCCAGAGGGTGGATGAACTTTGGAAGCTTTATGCTTACTAAAGGAAGCCAGACATAAAAGACTATATATAATATAAATTCTATTTACAAAGTAGCCAGAATAGGCAAATCAATAGAGCCAGTAAGCAGATTAATAGTGGCCAAAGTGTAGGGGAAGGTGGGATTTGTACTGTCTATTAATTAGGTACAAAATTTACTTTTGGATTAACAAAAATAATCTGTAATTATATAAAATGATTGTTGTACAACTTTGTAAATATACTACAAATCTCTGAATTTTACACTTTGAAGTTTGAATTTTATGATATGCGAATTCTATCTAAATTTAAAGTTGAGAAAAGGCTTTAAAATAATTTATTATTTTATAATCTTAACATTTATTTTCAAAATTGAATGAGAAAAAATGAAATTTAAGCTCAAAATTACACACATTAACCCAAAGAAGATAAACTCCAGGCAATGCAAATTGATCAAGTTTTATTTATCTTTAAGAGATGCCACATTGCCTATTAGAAAGAGAAATCTTGAAACCAGATATAATTTGTTAGGAGTTATTTTTTGACACCTGGAAAAGTCATCTGTTATGACTATTTCTCAATTTCCTCACCTTTAGAATCTATGTTCCTTTGAAGAGTTATTTTTAGACATGAGGACAAATACATTTAGTGAGCTTAACATAATGTGCAGTATAGAGGAGGTTAAAATTACTTTATTATTATTTTTATTATTAATTTTTAGTTTTAATATCTCAATATTTTAATAAATGTGCTTAGCTGATTAAGTCTTTCATTAGTGGATTAGAAATCATATATGGAGTTTCTGTTGTGACTCAGCATGTTAGGAATCTGACATAAGAGTCTGTGAGGATGCAGGTTCTATCCCTGGCCTCACTCAGTCTGCTAAGGATGCTATGTTATTGCAAGCTGCAGCATAGATCACAAATGTGGCTCAGATCCCATGTTGCTGTGGTGCGGCATAGGCCAGCAGCTGCAGCTCCAGTTCAACTCCTGGCCTGGGACTTCTATTATGCTGCAGGTGCATCCATAAAAAGAAAAAAAAACATATTATTTGACCTTAATCATTTGTGATAGGTTAGTTCTATAACACAGCTGGTACTTAATAATCAAGGGGGAATATGCCATGTTTTCAATTTCACTCTCAAAAAATAAAAAAGAGTGAAATGAGAAGCAATAAATAGTGGCCTACTTCATGTTTTAATAAAGATACTTCAAATGAAAGTGATTTGAGGCTCAGGAATTTTTTTTTTTGAAACCTCCTATTAAAATGTGACAATGTGTTGTATTTCTAGCCCTGAGTTTATAAAAGTGCAAAAGCATAATAGTTATTTGGTTCTCTTCATTTGAAGTAGGATTTGTTGCTATGAAATAGCTGTTGTAATGTTTGTCTGATTGGCAATACTTACACTGTAGCTTCAATTTTTTTATGACAAGGGATATGTTTTTTTCTCAAACATTAGTCATGTTTTCCCCCAAATATATTAGTCAATAAACAAAGAATATAAAGACTGCAAGAATAAGTTCTTCTGATTAACAGCTTTATTTGTACTAAGAGTATATGCAAGATGATTTAAGGTATCACTGGAATTCTATAGATTTTCATAAGACAGTATAAGATAATTTGCGTAGGTATGCAATATTTTAACTTGAAGATCATAGGACTTAAAAAGTCCATTTAGAGACTCTAGTTGGATGATGAGTATATAAAATTGTATGCAAAATGTGGACTTTGGCATATTTCAAGGACATAGCTTGTACATTTAACCAAACTATTAAAAAAATTGACAAAATTGATTTAATACTTACATTTGTGGTACATAGTTTCCTAGTCTGCAATACATACCCATGACTGTGTTTATCTATATATCAGAAGCTTACCACAAATAACTGATATAAATTTAAGTAAATTGGAAATTTTTCTTTTCTGCTTATATAATCTGTATTTTAATTTTTAGAGACAGATTCAATAATTGTTCAGATTTAATAAAAATGTGTAAAGGGAGTTCCCCTTGTGGTGCAGCAGAAACAAATCTGACTAGTATCCATGAGGATGTTGGTTCAATCCCTGGCCTTGTTCAGTAGGTCGGGGATCTGGCATTGCCTTGAGTTGTGGTGTTGGTTGCAGATGCGGCCCAGATCCTACATTGCTGTGGCTGTGGCTAGGCTGGCAGCTGTAGCCCTGATTCAGATGCTGGCCTGGAACTTCCATATGCTGTGGGTGCAGCCCTAAAATGCAAAAAAAAAAAAAAATGAGTAAAGGATACTAATATTGATCCTTAATTTGTCCATCTGGTAATTCACAGTTTTATTCATAAATAATATTCATTTATTTGATAAGAATTTAAGCTACTGTATTCATAATAAACTCACAATACTAAGCAACATATTCATAACTTTTTTATAAAGTTATGACTTGCTAAATTTGCAGTTTGCAAGCAGTCTAATGTACATTCCCAGAGGGATTGCATTAAGTAAGCTAGGTTGCTGGAAAGTTAAGCTTATTAACATCAACTATTTTTACTTCAAATTAAGCTACACTGACTGCATTTATTGAAAGATTAAGTCATTGCAACTCTGGCAGTACCCTATGTCTGATGGGAAAACACCATGTAAAACAGAATGATCAAAGTTCTAAAGATCTGGAGCATCCCATTCTAATAGGGACAACTCATTCAAACTTTCTTCAAAGATACTGCACTGTTAATGAGGCTGTGGAAGGAAGGAAAATCCTAACAGTTGCAGACTCCCCCACATGGGGGCTAAATGCAAATTCAGTCTGCTTAGCACTGCAGAGAATACCCATCTCCAATAGACATCAAAGGCAAGCCAGATAAAAAGGAAAAAAATGCACTCTGAAGCACTTTGACACGTAAAGGTGCATGAATGTTAACACCTTTTAAAATAGAACAACCAGTGTGACATCAACAAGATGGGTAGATAAGATGTTCTTGTTTGTATTCCCCTCCCCCTCTAAAACAACAGTTTGTCATCCATACACAAACAAAAGTAATCTGTGGGACCTGTGGGATCCAGGAAGGAGACTGTGAATCCTTAGGGCCATCTAAAAATGAGGACAGCCAGTTTGAGAAGACAGACCTGCACCCAGATAGCTAATTCACTCACTAAGATCTCCAAAATCAATCCAGGAACAACTCCATAACCCTGAGGACTCTGCAAGCCCTTTAAGCTTTGGTTCTGTCATAAGCAGCATACACAAAAGAACCCACCAATGTGCCATGTAATAGGCATACCTGCCTTAGACATGATGCAGGACCATTACGTGCCCATGAACAGACTTCAGTCTCTCTCAGCCACTGTCTGGAAGCTGCTGGATAAAACTAAATTAGACAATCACTCATAGATGAGAGCACCTTTGTGGAAATCAAGGAGTTCAACAAGAAATTTTAACATACCATTGGGGAAAAAACTGCCAACTTGGATGCAGTGGAGAAGCTAAGAGGAGCAGTTTGACTTTACCTGTATTACCCTCTCCTTAAACAACATTTCAGTGCTGAAAGAGCCTTTCCCAACATGTGATTTCTCCTGCAGGGATGAAAGTGAGAGCATGTGAGTACCCAGCAGGAGGCCCACCCAATAGCCACTTGATTTCCCTAGCTGGCCTGGGACATCCCCAGTGTTCCACGAACCTCACCCACTCCTACTCCCCACTCCCTGACTGATTCCCTGTGCATACTCTCGACGTGGCATGAGCAGTATTTGCAGATCGCTATTGGGCATATGCAGAAGCTCGCCTGAATCTGTAGGCCTGGGAGAGAATGCTATTGAGAAGGTAAAAGAGAGGTTGTCAGCACATGGCCTGTCTGTGCAGGATCGAACCAAAGCTAACAAGCTTAAGAATTCTATCACAGAGAAAGAGGAGTAAGTGTGGAGAAGAGTCTGAGAAAGCCTTAGAATAATTAATAGGGCTGAAGGAAGGTATTTCTTTCCCTAGGAGATATTTCCCCCAAAGAGGTATTTCTCACAGTTAGTAAAAACTTGAAGAGGAAAATGGAAAATAAAGGAAATATGGCCTCACAGAAAGATCACAGAAATCTTCCAATAACCAACCCCAAAGATATGGACAGCTGTCATTTATCTGATAAAGAACTCAAACTGTCTGTAATTAGGAAACTCATTGAGCTATCAAAAAAAAAAAGTACAGAAAGACAATTCAGTGAAATCAGGAAAACAATACATGAACAAAATGAGAAGTTTAACAAAGATTAAAAAAATTATACAAAATCAAAAGGAAATTCTAGAGCGGAAAAATAAAATGACTGAAATTTTAAAAATGATCTCTAGAGATCTACAGAAGAGTATATCAAGCAGAATAAAAAATCTGAATTAGAAGACAAGAACTTTGAAATTATCCATTCGGAGTAGAACAAAGAAGAGAGAATGAAAAATAGTGAAGAGAACAGAGGTGATCTAGCTCAATCTGCAAATTACAGTCCTAGAAGGAAAAGAGAGGGAGGAGAGGGGGCAGAATATTTATATAAAGAAATAATGGCTGAGAAGTTCTTACATATGAGGAAAGATTTTTGACACCCAAGTTTGTAAAGCTCATAAGTCTCCAACAAATTCAATGTAAAGAGATTTTTCTCCAAACGCATTACTGGCACACCCTGGAAATATTGAGGGTTCAGTTCCAGACTACCATAATAAAGTGATAAATACCAAAATAAAGTGATTCACACAAACTTTTAGCTTCCAAGTGCATATAAGACCTATTAAGTATGCAGTAGCTTTATGTCTAAAGATGGTGATGTGCATACCTTAATTAAGAAATATTTTTTTGCTAAAAATGCAAACAACACAGGGTTGCCACAAACTTTCAAACTGTAAAAAAAACTTATATGTGAAGTGCAATAAAATGCAGTAAAATGTGGTATGCCAATACAATAAAGCTGTGAAAATGAAAAGCAAAGAGAGAACCTTAAAAGCAGGAATAGAGGGGAAAAAAAAAAAGTGTGCGACCTACAGGGGAACCTCCATAAGGTTATCAGTGAATTTCTTAGCAGATATGCTACAGGTCAGGATAGAGTGGGATAATATATTCAAACTGCTAAAGAAAAAACCTGCCAACCCAAAATTACTCTATCCAACAAAGCTATCTTTCAGAAAAGAGAGATAGATAAAGAGTTTTTCTAAAAAACAAAAGCTGAGGGAGTTTATCAGCCCTAGATCTGCCTGACAAGGAATGCTGCAAGGAATTTTTTAAGCTGAAATGAAAGGACAGTAGTCAGTAAGTGAAAATAAATGAAACTGCACAACATACCAAGAGAAGACCTGAGAAGGTTTAGCGTCACGCTCACTCAAAACAAGAAATGCTTTACAGAATTCTTTCATGACTACAGAGCAGGTATTAAAACATGAATTTAGAGCTGAGAGGCAGTACACTAATTCTGTCACAGTTTATTATTCTTTCAAGGTGTTTCAAGCACTTTTTGTAGGAAATGTAAAGGCTTTAGGTCCAGGATTAATAATTACTATTATTTAAAATGATCCTGGCTCTGTATCTCTCCAGAGGAGAGGTTAAATCTCAAAAGGAGACTTCATAACTGCTTTCTTTCCCCTTCAGTCCTTTAATTTTTAGTTTTTTAATATTCAATCGCAAAAGAAAAAAAATGAAGCAAAAAGCAAATGGTGACATTCTTCCAACAAAACTGGGCCTCTTCAATATCAGTTGATTTCTTTTTACCCTTTCATTCATTAAAGGGCAAGAGATGTTTATTGTGTGGCACTGTGTTAGGTAAAGGAGGAAAATAAATATGACTCCTGCCATTGAGGAATTTACAGTAGTGGCAGAAACATTCCTCTTTGAGGAAGTATCTTTCCTGCAATTTGCTTGGTGGCTGTACATTTGTGGTAGTACAGGTCAGTACTACCCTGACTTGTACACTGACTTCAAGTTAGGGTAGTACTTGGAAGTGAATATGACAAAAGTGCTTTACTATTTGTGAAGAGAGGAGGGAGATAAACAGAGAGAAAAGTAGATGTATGGTAATTATAAAAAGAGTGATAACTCCAATATGATGTTTTAAGACTGACCCAGACCAAGAGAAGAAATTATGTTGAGAGGAACTGGCAAATTTTAGGACATTTTACTGTGTGTGCGTGTGTGTATTCTGAAAATTTTTAAAGTTTTTGATTTTGTTAATTGTTCACATTAGTCTAAGGGTAAATGAAACTACCTCAAGGTCACACAGGTGTAGTCCAATTACCCAGTGTGGAGGAGGGGGTAGACGGTCAAAGTCATGCGAATAAAGATATAAGCAGAAGCATTATCATGATGAAGAAATATATGTGATGTTATGAGAGTAAAATATAAGCCCTGTACTTAGTTTGGATGATAAGAAAACTATGTCTTGGAGATTTCTTTAAACTGCAGTGAGTTTGGAAATAAATTAGGCAAATCTATGAATAGCTCAGCTGGTGGTATTGTCAGGGAGACAATTAGAGGCATAGGAAAGAGCTAGATAAGGGTAAAAATGAAATATTTTCTGGATAAAAATATTAACTTATAAATTTATTTTCTGCATTAATTTGTATTTTCCATCATAAAAGCCCAATCTCCATAAAGGATAATCATAAAATTAGTGTATAGTTAGTGTAATAAGGAAGGGTCTCCCAGCTGTACAGAGTTAACATTTTTCACCTTACTCTTCCTTAACATATGCAATTAATTTTCCTTAAAGTAGACGTGTGTTAAATCTGAAAATTTTAAAGCTAGACTTCCCCCATAGCAAATTAGATTTGAAATTCATTAACAGTCTGCCTTCCTCACACTGTGTATATATTATTTCTAATTCTTTAACTAAGATCTGTTTTTCTATATTAAATGCCAAATGTAGACTCAATTATTGGATTAAATTTTTTTAATGATACATTATTTTTTCACAAGTCATTCTCTGTTTTATTAACCTGATTTATTTTCTTCAGGCAATCATTGTTAGACAAAATTTATTTAGCATACTAATTTTTGTTTATTGCCTGCCTCGACACTAGTAACCTCCACTAAAGCAAGAACCCTCCGTTCCTGTACACCACTGTGTCTCATCATGGAAGTTAGTTCTGGTTCATTAAACATCTGTTGCAAAGATGGATGTAAGGGTCATATGTTGAAAAATATGGATACTGCATAAGAGATCTGTAGGTGTTATTTCCACCCTGCCTATAAGGAGAGAGAAAATTTTCACGCAATATATCAGAATATTTTTCTGCCCTTAAGCAAAAGTTCAATAATTATATTTTATAATCTTTTCTTTGCATTTAAATAATTACTCAGTTCTTGAAAGTATTGTTTGGAAACAATTAAAAGGGCAAAAGTAGAAAAGGACAAAAATAGTAAAAATGAACTCTTTGGGATACAAATACTGATTACAAGATTATAAGAGAAAAAGACAGGAGTTCCTGTTGTGGCTCAGCTGTTAAAGAACTGACTAGCATCCATGAGGACGTGGGATCGGTCCCTGGCTTCACTCAGTGGGTTAAAGATCTTGCATTGTTCTGAGCTGTGGTGTAGGTTGCAGATGCAGCTCGGATCTGCTATTGCTGTGGCTGTGACGTAGGCCAGCAGCTACAGCTCCGATGGACACCTAGCCTTGGAACCTCCATATGCCTCGAGTGCAGCCCAAAAAAAGACAAAAAAAAAGACAGAAAAATGTCTCTTTCTAGTTGAAGGCAGAGCTAAAACTTGTCAATGAAGTGACTGGTAAATTTATATGTCCATTCCAGTCTGTTACTTCAAAGAATCCACGAATACTTTCATGTTTAATCTCATGTCAGAGGAAAGTCATTGTACTAAGAGATTCATACAAGATAAAAATGGACAATTTCAGCTTGTGTTAGAAAATGAATTTTATTGAATTGACCTGTTCCAGTTATTATTATGGTTTAACAATGGCATGAACTCAAATTTAAAACAAATCTCATGAAACAATTAGGAAAGAGTTTTACTAAGAGTAATAGGATATGTAAAATTCTGTGAAACTCTGAAACACCAATTATTTCATGTAGTTGGATAACAATCTTGCAAACTATTTGAATTGAAAACTTTTATGCACATTCTTTTGTATTTATCTGAATAATATTTTATTTCCCCCTAATTTAATCATGAGTGTAAATATATGGAGGTTCTTACCTTAGTCAAGATAAATGGAAAAGATGCTAAAGTCAGAGGCTCTCTGGATCTTTTGTGTTTATTTTTCTACAATTATCTTTAATATTTATTTTCTATTTTTTGTCTTCTTTTAAGACTTTCTTAGAACATAAATTGGTAAGACCAATTTGCATCTTAGAAAATGCAACTTAAATACAGTTTTACCCAATCATATATTATTTACAAAAAAGACTAAGTCCATGATATTGAACAAAATAAAGTATTAAAAAATTCCCATTTTAGTTCATAATTAAACCCAAATAGAAATTCCCATTGTAAGGAAAAAAAAAAAAAAAAGAGTTCCCTTCCAGGCTCAGCGGTCAGCAAACCTAAGAACCGTGAGGTTGCAAGTTCGATTCCTGGCATCACTCAGTGGGTTAAGGATCCCACATTGCAGTGAGCTGTGGTGTAGGTCGCAGCATCGACTCAGATCCAGCGTTGTTGTGGTTGTCCTATAGGCCAGGGGCTACAATTCTGATTCGACCCCTAGTATGGGAAACTCCATGTGCCATGGGTGCAGCCCTAAAGAAGCAAAAAAAAAAAAAAAATTCCCATTGTAGTTACCAAAATGGCATGCCATTTTACTATGTTTAATAAAAAATCAATTTCTGACTCATACAATATTCAGGAAAAATTTAAAAATTTCTAAACAAACTTCTTATTTATGGAAAATAATTTCTGTAATGCTGTCTACTAATAAGTTATTATATTTACTTTGCCTTAGCATCTTACTCTTGACAAGCTATGAATCAAGGCTAAAGTTTATCATAAAATATCAAATAAACAAACTGCTATATTTATTACTATTTCAAAATATGCCTGGAATATGTATACTTTGGAATTCTATCTCTATTTCCAGGCCATCTATTTTAATTTAATGAGTGAATATACAATTTTAGGCATATAGGACTTCTCTACAAACACATATCTGACCCTTGAGTTCCATTCCCTTTGGATCCCCTCTAATGAGAATCAGCTTTATAAAAACAATGTTACTCAAGTCAATTCTATTTGTGAAGGTGAGTATCTGTACTCTACCTGTGTAAATGATGATAAATATATAACTGCCTATGTACAGGAAAACTAGTAGCCATATATTCTGCCCCCAAATAAAGTCATATGTAATGAATTTTGTTAGGCAATGAGGCTTCCTACTAACACTCATTCACTTCCTTTTTTTTTAACTTCTATATAATGATTTTTTTTTCATTATCGCTAGTTTACAGTGTTCTGTCAATTTTCTACTCTGACCAGTTACACATACAAGTATATATTCTTTTTTCTCACATTATCATGCTCCATCATAAGTGACTAGACATAGTTCCCAGTGCTACACAGCAGTATCTCATTGCTTATCCATTCCAAAGGCAATAGTCTGCAACTATTAACCCCAAGCTCCCAATCCATCCCATTCCCTCCCCCTCCCCCTTGGCAACCACAAGTCTATTCTCCAAGTTCATGATTTTCTTTTCTGTAGAAAGGTTCATTTGTGCTTATATTAGATTCAATCTAGGACCAAATTAAAGGTCATGATGAAGAAGGGAAGAGGAAATAAGTATATCCAAACACATTTAGGCTTTTTTGCCCTCATATCAACTCTTTTATGCTGTATTTTCACAAATAAAAATCTGAGATAGGGTATCAACAAGATTAATTAACCTTTAGCATTATTTTAACTATAAAATTCTTCCCAAATTTAGGACTTTGTAACAGCATTATGTAGTCACCTCGTGGGAACACTAAAAATAAGATCTAAAGCAGTGATTCTCACCAAGGGCAATTATGGTTCCCAGGGGATATTTGGCAATGGCTGGAGACATTTTTGGTCCCTACTAAAGGTATTACTGGTATCCATTGGGTAGAAACAAAGGATGCCAATAAATATCACAAAAAGATATTCTCCATAACACATAATTCTCTGGCTCAAAATGTCAATAGCAGCAGCATTGAGAAAGCTTGATCTAAATGTCTGGATTTGAGTTTTAAGATGTGTCACTTTAAAGGGACTAAATTGCCTTTACATCAAGACATTCACATCAGCTTCAAAGTGAGAAACTTATAGAGAAATGTATATTTATTTTTATACTTGGCAAAACTCACATTCAGATACAGGAAAATTTTCAATGTCACCAAACTGGTAAATTAAAGTAATAACTTCTGGTAAAGCATATGAATAACTGTTTTCCTAAAATAGTTCAAAAGAAGTAGCCAAGATGATACCTGAGGAAAACAAACAAACAAACAAAAAAACCCCAGCTTTTTGATGCCCAGAAAATAAATGGAATAGCTAAAGAGAAAAAAAAAATTTCCTAATTTCATCACTGTGCTAGGCAATAGCATCTCAAAAACTTGGGGCGTCTGTAGATTGAAGTAAACTGAAGACAGATATCAGATATTAACAGCAACTGCCTTTCCAGAGACCAGAAGAGAGGTATTGGAAGTGTGTTGTAGAAAATCTGGGAAACCATAACTATATTTCTTTTTGCAGAATAATGCTGGACAGCCAGAACTAGAGGGTGTGACATAATTAATATTCTAGCTTATCCATCATCCATCCCAATCTCCTTTCTCTGTAACTTCCTTTACTGCAGAAATTAGAAAGCAAAGAAATGCATTCCCTGAGTTCACAGCAGCTAGGATTCTGTGTGATTTCTATTTCTATCATCAGATGCATTCATAATGGTTCTGAATTGAAAACCGAATTAAGAAAGAGAGAAGACAGATCAGAGAGGGCGATAGAGAGAGGGAAGAGTTTACAAGATTAAAGCATCTGCTTAGCAAGAGAATGTGTAATGACTTTGGAGCCAACAGTTCTGTTGATTTCTTCCTCATCTTCAGATTGCAAAGCACAGGTAAAGTGATGAGAACCTGTGGCTACCAGTTGATGCACCAACTGCCTCAATCTTAATTTCTGGTGTTGGCCCAGTAAAGTGTATAAAGATTAATGTCCTGTGTGTTATCATGGTGTTATTTAAACAGGCAAAATATGGAAAGAGCCTAAGAGTGGGTCACTTAAATAACTGTAAATTTATAGAATTTATTTAAAATCACGTTAAAATAATGTATATCTTTATTCATCAAGGAAAGATGTGATGATATAAATATCTAGGCATTAATTTCCATTTTTAACAAATATTTATTGAACACCTATTGTATATTTTGGAATGTAATAGATACTGAGGATAACAAAAATATAAATACCTCCACCAATTAGATAAATTAGTATTTTGAAACATAAGATATCTTTAAATGAAAAATGTTATTAAACAGTATGAACAACAACAATATATCTTCTTTCTTTTTCTTCCTTCTTTCTTTCTTTCTTTCTTTCTTTCTTTCTTTCTTTCTTTCTTTCTTTCTTTCTTTCTTTCTTTCTTTCTTTCTTTCTTTCTTCCTTTCTTTCTCAGGGGGACACACCTGTGGCATTTGGAAGTTCCCAGGCTAGGGGTCAAATTGGAACTATAGCTACAGCCACAGCAACATGTGATCCAAGTCACATCTGCAGCCTATACCACAGCTCCTGACAATGCCTGATCCTTGACCCACTAAGTGAGGCCAGGGGATCAAACCCACATCCTCATGGATATGAGTTGGGTTCACAACTTGCTGAGCCACAATGGGAATTCCAACAATAATCTGTCATTAAAAAATATACCTGTGTTTGCATATTCATAGAAAAGTGCCTAGGGGGTCATTCAGTAAATATTAACAGTGGCTATTTCAACTATATGGATAAAAGCTACCATCTTATTTCTCCATATATTGCTTGACTTTTTTGTGTGTCACATTTTATTGTTTACATAAGCAGAATAAATAAATTATTTCCATTTCAAAGTGGAATAATTTACATTTTTATGATATACTTATACATTTCCTTAATACACTATTTCTTTTAAGTTCAACTTGCCTGATACATGAATGGGTAGCCTTTATACATATATATGTGTATACCTGTTTCCTTATATGTGTCACATTTTACATATCTGTGTTTGATGAAATTAACATAATATGCCTTCTTAGGTTGCAAAAGAAATTTAAATCATTGGCCAAATGCAATTCTAAAAATGCTGTATACATTTCTTCCAAATGGCTATGAGTTATGGAGCATTTATAATGTACAAGACATGGAGCTAAGTGTTTTAGGTGAATTCCCTTAATTAATCCTCACCACAACCCAATACACAAGATCTAAAACCTGGCACCCCTTTACATAATAGGAAACCACCACTCCAAGAAGCTAAGCTTACTCAGTGTACATGGCCAGGACATGATAGAGCTGTTGACTTGGAAAAAACCCATAACGTAAGAGCTGTGTGTTGAGTTTATTCAATGTCTTAGTGAGGACTATATAGCCCAGGAGACATCTTCTCAGCTAGCTCTGAGAAACTGTTCTGAAGAGGTAATGGAGGAGCCAGGATACATATGAATACTGAGAAAAAAACATGTAGTCAATTATAGAAAGATTACTGCTAATCCCAAAATCAAACATCTCAAGTTAATGATTTTAGTGCTTTTCTATATATGAGAAAACATAAGAACTTGGGTCATTTAAAATTTTTCTTAGTTATATATTTTAACTATCTAGGGGCTGGTATATCCAAAGCACAGAGTGCTTCCTGTTTTTCTCTATCCTGAACTCCCCTCAGATGCACTGTTATGGGCAATTGATTGCACTGGCAAATGGCTTGATCCTTGTAGAACTGGAATGACAGGCAACATATTTTTCTTTATAGGGCATAAATTTGAAAAGAGTTTTCTAAAACCTCTGAGTCCATGTTTTAAAATAATATATCACCTTATTTACCTATTATTTTATTTTTGGTACTTCTTATCTTTCAAAAGAGTGGTCTTTCATCCAAAAAAAAAGAGAGAGAGATTCTAATCAGTTCCTTACATCATTGTCAATGCTAATAATTTCAAAATGATTTCAATTTAAGGCTCTGTGCTAGTATAATGTAAGCCCTGACAGTTCGCTTTTCTTTTTGTCTTTCAAGTGCCTGATTTAAGTTTTGATTGCCCAGGCATTCACTTCAAAGAAACATCCACTTCAAATATGGCTAACTCCAATAACACATCACCAGCCCCGGACTAGTTAAAGAACCAGGCTGCCGTGTTTTAAAGATCTTGTTTGCTTTTGATAACTGACCTTTGGGCTACTTGTTTTTTTCTCTTCTCATGTTTTATATTCCCACTCTTATGTTTTAAATTCACCAATAAAAAGAGAGCCCTTGAAATCCTAGGCTCCCTACCTTGAACCCAATAAAAGCAAAACCCCAGACCATGCATGCTCTCCTTCTCTTTTTCTGTACAGGCAAACTCTCTGTGAGGCCCCAGGTGTGCCATGTAATATCCAGGACTTGTAAGTAATAAATCTTTTATTTTTTCACCTTTCCTTATGGTTATTGATGAGGACATCTTGCAATCATAAGAACCACAAGAGTGGGTCCAGCCACAACATTGGTTATCAACAGGCTGAGACCAGCACAAAACAAATACACTATGTGAACTTCTATGTTTGCCTCCTCACAGCATGATGAAAAGGCATAAATTTACTGTGTACGTCTTTGCATGTGTTGAGTTTAATGTGTTAATTCATGCTAACCTTGTGCTTGGCAGTGAAATTTTGCCGCTTGCCATTCACAAAACTGTGTAAAAATATCTATTTTGTTCCTCACCATTTCTTTCTCCAAAAAAAAAAAAAAAAAAATCTTGTTTTAGAATCTCTATTTTCCTTTGGTGGTAAAAATTTAGAAACAGATAAAGGAAAATATTGCAATAACCACAGAAAGTCATTATATGAATTTATCCTTCAAAAAAATTCTTAAGAACAATATGTGAGATATGAATCTGAGGGAGAAATTAACATACATCCTAAATTTTTGCAGTAAAGATTTTTCTGCCAATCTTTATAACTTCTAATTAGCCTTCTTATTTCTAATTGTGCAGTGCTTAAGTTATATCCTTTCAAAGAAAAAATTGGTGACTGAAAGTTGCCGTCTTAATAGCCAAGTGACTGATGTTAGATAATTGCATAGTAAGATACCAGCTACAAATAAGATCCTCTTATTTTCACCAGCTTAGCAATTTTTCTTAATAAAGCACCAAAATGTTATCTCCCAAATGTTATTATCCACACTTTGTTTTATAACTAAGCACCATATAATAAAAGAACAAAGTTGACAGCAGGGTATGAAGAATGCTAGTGTTAAATATGAATGTGTTTGTGTTTTTTCCCCTGACTTTACAACAGCGCTAAATATATTAGTGCAGACATAAGGCAGATACAACCAGATGAACTTTAAGCATAATACACAGAAAAATAATGTTTATGAATTTCACAACCGATCAGAACATGCTTATTAATACAATTAACTAAGACATTCTTTGATTTCTAGACTATGCAATTCAAATAATTTTAAAATCTGAATGTTAAACTATACATTGCACTAAGCACTTGGCATTCAAAATTGAAAAGATGAAATCTCTGCCTCAAAGTAGGAAATGGACTAACAGATGAGAATCAATGCAATGGGCTATAACGCTATATGAAAATTCTTTATACAAACTATGAGTAAAGGAGTATCAGAGAAGGTGCTATCAGAGCTAAATTTTATGAACCAATAAGATTTGGTCAAAGCAAGGAGGAAAAAGAGATTGCCTCCTGGCTGAAAAAATAGTATGAAAGAAACAGACTGGTGAAACTACATAGGACTTTCACATACAAATTTGCAGACCAATACATTGAACATGAACAGTGCATATGATAGCAAGCGGTGAAAGATGAAACTGAATGTAGATTAGTGATGCATTATACAATTTAAATTATTAGCTCTGTTTTAGAACGATAACTCCAGCAGCAATTGGTTGGTATGGGGCAGGGTAGGATGAAAGACCAAGGATCATTTTTGAGTCTATTGCAGGCTACACCCCAGCAACTGAATTTAAGGAGAATACTTATTCAGTATCTTCAATAAAGATGCACAGCTAAAACCAATAAAAAGTCCTTTTAAAAAACAAATTAAAATAATATATATATAAATTAAACATGACTGAATGTTGACTTATTAAACTGAAAAGTGTAATTGAGAGTTTCCATCTGAATGCTGAGTCAAGGAAAAAGTGGTAGAATTTATGAGGAAACTTAGGAAAAATGAAAAGGTGTATTCACATGTTCAAAGATGCATTAAGAGAAATAGGTTAAAAGAGACTACCAAAAGAATTAACAAAAGGAAATAATGACATGGCTGAATAAATTTCCCAGCATTGTGGGAAAGGTCTCACAGGGCTCCAATTAGGAAAAAAAAGGTGAGGGGGAACCCACAATATATGTTAACAAGACAAATTTAGACATATCCCTTTCAAGTTTTACAACTCTAGAAAAAAAAAATAAAATAGAAATAGAAACAACAGAAAATCTTTGGCATAAGAGTTGTTTTTTTTGTTGTTGTTTTTTTGGTTTTTTGTTTTTTTTGTTTTGTTTTGTTTTTATCACTGCTAAAGACAATGACAGCCTGGAAGAAAATTATTTTAAACCTATCATTTTATGGCTGGAAAAAACTAGCACTCCAATATAAAGACTAAATAAAGATATTCTCTGAAAACTTCTGGTAAAATTCAAAGATGATAAATTGAAGAAAATACAAGTCAAATCCCCCCCCCAAAAATGCAGTATATAAGACATATTCTTAAGAAAAATAAAGCAAAGCATCATTATATATAAATAACTATTTATTAAAATATGCATTAATAAACATATGAAATGATAATATAGATAACACTTTCTTGGGGCTAGATATGGGGAGAAAATAACATATAATGAGAAATATATTAAAGGATCCTGATCTACGAGTGAAAATAGAATTTAAGACATGTGCAGAAGCTACTAGGATTTACATTTTTCAAAAATTAATGAATTAATGAGCTATTTTTCCACTTTGGCCAAAACAGTAGAATTTGTCACTAGAGATATTCATTTAAATGTCTGTTGCAAGCATGTTAACATGAAAAGCTTATGTATTTTGCCAAAACTTATGACCGCTTTTCTTTGGTTGGAATTACAAACTGAAACAAATGCTTCCTTGATGCTAACATGCACTAATAAATCTCTTGATTGTTTTGCCTCATGATCTCTTAATTAGCTGTTAATTTAGCAGTCAGATATTTTCACTGACTTCTGAGACAAAAGAGAAAACAAATAAATGATGGAAAAATTTTTAACTTAAACAGTGATTTTATTACTCTTCATGCAGTTTGTTAGAAGACATTCAGGGAATTCCTGCTGTGGCACAATGGGTTAAGAATCCAACTGCAGTGGCTTGGGTTGTGGAGGCATGTGTTTGATTCCTGACCCAGTGCAGTGGGTTAAGGACCTGGCCATTGCCACAGCTGTGGTATAGGTTGCAGTTGCTGCTCAGATCCAATCCCTGGGCCATGACCTTCCATGTGCTGCAAATGCAGCCCTTAAGAAAAAAATAATTCACATTTTCTTGAGAAAAAAGTACTATAGAAAGCATTTCTTCTTTACATCATATGAATTAGATAATTAAAAAAAATCTAATGATAAAAGTTACAAAAGACTATCAGCCTATTTGATACTATCATACTTTAAAAATAGTAAAATGTAGACACAAAACCTAGCTTTTATTGAATGTAACAGTTTCTTAAGTACAAAATAAATGTATTAAAACAACTACAAAGATATTGAATACAACAATGCAAGAGGTTTAATAAAAGTGTATTATTAATTGGAAGATGCAGATGAAATAATTAACTTTTTTTTCTCTCTCTCTCTCTCTTTTTTTTGTCTTTTTGCCATTTCTTGGGCCAATCCCATGGCATATGGATGTTCCCAGGCTAGGGGGTCAAATCGGAGCTGTAGCTGCCGGCCTATGCCAGAGCCACGGCAACGCAGGATCTGAGCTGCGTCTGCGGCCTACACCACAGCTCACGGCAACGCCGGATCCTTAACCCACTGAGCAAGGGCAGGGACCGAACCCACAACCTCATGGTTCCTAGTTGGATTCGTTAACCACTGCGCCACAACGGGAACTCCAATAATTAACTTTTAAAATTAAAAAAAACAGTGGGCATTTTTGCTTCCCTCTCTCCTTTTCTTTACCCAAGAAGTTCTTGAAATTATATACTAATTTTTATAGAGTGAACTCATTATGGTGATGGAAAGCAGCCAGACAAGGTGAAAGCAGTAGATCCTAAATTTCAAGAAATTCCTGGAAAATAGAAAGTAGATGGGATATTATTTACTGATAAGAAGGAGCAGAGGAAACTACAAGCAAAGCCACATCATAGAACTTTCTAGAGAAACTCTCAAATGACAGTAAATCATCAAAAGCAAGTGAGGATCTGCAAAGACATAGGACTTTCTTTAGCATTTTTGAGATCTTTATTCTGAAAAGCTAGCCATGGGCAGATAGGCAACCTTCATTCTCAACCTCCCTCAAACATATTCTGAATAGAGCGAAGTATCTGCTAAGAGAGATGAGAGCTCCTTTTGTCATCATCAAGCCTGGAGATTTGCTGCTGAACAATTAACTCCCTAATTTCACAAGGACCACTGAGGTGGAGACAAAAAGAGATGAAACATGGCTGATGCCAGCTCCCATCCTGAAGCAGTGACTCTGTGAAGCAAGACCTCTGACATGGTAGGCTCTGGCTAGAGGAAGAAAACAGAGAATCCCTGAAATTCTTGAGCCTTAGAAGGATGAGCAATTGCTAGAGCTGTAATACAAACTATACACTCTGCCTTCTTCATAATCATGCAGAGTTTTTAGTTACAATAAGAACACAAATTCACTGACAAGAAAATATCAATAATCTAATACAATTAGGGAAAAAAACACTGAATCAACAGATACTGAAGAACTTCTGATATACAGGCCACCTCTTAGGCACAGATTTTTGACTGTGTGGAGAGTCCTGTGTCCCTAACCTCCATGTTGTAGAATGTCGACTGCATTTTCTTGAAAGTCATCTCGATTTTCTCAGATGCACAAGGGTAAGTTGCTGGGATTTTTTTCTTGATACTTCAATTAAAAAGGCAGGCAGGAAGTTTATTTATGATGTGAATTATATATAACAACTTTTAAAAAATTTCTGCTGATATTGCTGTCATTTTGACACTTCACATTATATCCTGGGCTATTGCAATAGTTTCTCATCTCATTTTCAAACTCTAATTAGAATGTTTTTTGAGCATCCTTTTCATTAGTGATTGGCATTTTCCTATGAGGAATGCTGATATGACACCTGTCTTTCAGATAGTTTTAGGGCCTCACACATTAACATTTTTACCATGGCAACCACAACTACTATCATGTGACATTAACTGACCTTTCTAATGTGTTTTTTAACTAATCTCTCCATGAAACCTCCATAACAATTATAGAAGAAAGAGAACATATAGGTACTGCCATAATAACAGACACATAGATCAATGCAATAGGATAGATAGAATGGAAATAAAGTGATGCTTATGTGATTGATTCGTCTATAAGAAAGGAAGCAAGAACACGCCAGGGAAAATACACCCTCTTCAATGAATGATACTGAGAAAACCTAGACAGCTATAGGCAAAAAATCACCTGGAATACTTTCTCATACCATATACAAAAATAAACTTAAAATGGACTACAGACTTAAATGTAAGGCCTGAAATCATAAGACTCCTAGAAGAAAACGTAAGCTGTACACTATAACATAGGTCTTAGCAATATTTTTTGGATATGTCTCTTCAGGCAATAGAAGCAAAAGCAAAAATTAAATTAAAAAAAGCAAGACTACCTCAAACTAAAAAGCTCTTACACAGCAAAGGAAACAATTGATAACACAAAAATGCAACCTATTGAATGAGAGAGGATATTTGCAAATGATATGTACTACGACGGGTTATATTCAAAATATATGAAGAACTCATACAACTCAACATCAAAAAAACAAACAACACAATGAAAAATTCAGCAGAGGATCTGAATAGGTATTTTTCCAAATTAGATACAGAGATGGCCATCAGGCACATGCAGATGCTCAGTATCACTAATCATCAGGGAAATGCAAATCAAATTAATGAGACACTACCTCAGTCTTGTTACAATATTTATTATAAAAAGACAACAAATAACAAGTGTTGGCAAGGATGTGAAAAATAGAGAACTCTTGTGCATTGTTAGTAGCATTGTAAATTGGTGAGGTCTATGGAAAATGGTATGGATGTTCCTCAAAGAATTAAAAATAGAACTACCATGTGATCCAGCAATTTTACTTCAAGTATTTAATTCAAAAAGATAAGTGCACACTAATGTTCTCTGCAACATTAGTTGCCGTAGCCAATAGTCCATCAATAGGCAAATGTATAAAGAAGAAGTGGTACATATGTGTGTATCTTTATACATACTGTGGAATAATACTTAGCCATCAAAAAACAAATGAAATCTTTCCATTTGCATCAACATGGTTGGATCTAGAGAATATTACTCTTAAGTGAAATAAGTCAGACAGAGAAAGACAGACACTTATAGGAGAAATCTGAAAAAACAAAATCACTCATACAAAACAAAATTAAAACAGACTTATAGACACAGAGAATAAATGAGTGGTTGCCAGAAGAGGTAAGGGGATAAAGGAGGTGATAGGATGGGTAAAACAGGTAAACAGGATTAAGAGGTACAAACCTACAGCTACACAATAAGTCATGAGGATATATTATACAGCGTGAGGAGTATAGTCAGTAACAATGTAATAACTTTGTACAGAAACAGATGGTTACCAGATTTGTGGTGATCATTTCGTAATGTATGCAATGTCAAATCATTATGTAGTACACTTGAAATTAACATAATATTATAGGTCAACTATAGTTCAATACAAATTCTCCTTTCATTCTGATGTTATAACATTTGTTTATATCTTCATTAGGATATGTATTTAATTCTTCTGTATATTATAATTAGTTCATTCATTTATTCAATGAATAGGTCACTGTCTAGTTTTTGTTCGATGTTTCCTGTGTGCCCCCTACTGGCTTATAAATTACTTTAAGTTGTATGTTCCTTTATCATTTCATAAAGGTCTTGAAAAGTATTTTATGAGGAAGATATGCAATATTCTATTTTAAAATTTAGAAATAAGTAAATCATGTAAGTACAGCACTGGGAGATGATTTTTTAAGAAGACTAGATAAAAAAGTTGTGTCTCTTATAAGAGCAAATCCTAGGTTAAGTTGTGTTTTGTTTTGTTTTTTTGTGGGTTTGTTTTTTTTGTTTTTTGTGTTTTTTTTGTCTTTTTGTCTTTTTAGGGCCGCTCCCAGGGCATATGGAGTTCCAGGCTAGGGTCTAATCAGAGCTTTAGCTGTCGGCCTTTGGGAGTTCTTTGGGGAGTTCTTTGGGAGTGTTCATGAAGAACCTGTATAAACGCTGATGCAGAACTCCTTAATTGGAATGCTGTAGTGTAGTAGCACATTCAACTAGACAATTTCTAAGGTTTCCTTCCAAGTGATGAGCCTAGGCTATTTCACATATCTAGTCATATTCCAATTTTCCATTTTCTCTTTATTTTAGGATTTTGCTGTTTTTAAAGTAGCTAGAGAACATCATGTAAGTGAATATATTTAAGTATTAAAAGTTAATGTTAAGTAACAGTTTACAAAGTAAAGTTTGAAGCATAGATTTCCAGAGGTTTAAAAAATTATTTTCAAATATGTATAAATTAATAAGTCATCAAAAATTTGAGTGCCTATGAAGAACTCATAAATTGTGTAATCACTCATAATTGAAGATCCACTTTGGTTTCACATACAACTTTCTTAATAGAAGTACAAGTCTATTTGTGGAAATTGAGCATATTAAACACAATTAAAAGATAAAAATACATATGGGCTCAAATACTTTATTTGATGATATTTTAGTATTTTTTCGAATCTTAGCCAAAATATTTATAACATTTATAAAATGTCAAGACAAGCTCTATGTAAAATATGTTTATAAAACTATAAAATTTATTTTAGTATGACATGTGACATTAATGTTTAGAAATTAAAATGAATAGTAGGCCTCAAAAAACAAAGAGAAAACACAAGCAATTAGAGAAAAGGTATAAAAACAGATATTTGTAAGAGAAAAGTTAGTGACACACATTTCAAAAATTCGTAGGAAAAACAATTCACCAGTCACTCTGCTAATTACCTTGATTGTAATTGGGCCACATAAGTACCTTGAGCCTCAGTTTTCTCATCTCTAAAGTGAGAGTATTGGTGCGGATCATCTAAAACTCCCTCAGAACTCTAAATATGTAATTTTCTAAAATTCCCTATGTATACATTATTAAATGTAGTGCATTTAAATGCTTTGGGAAGCAGGCAGCATTTCTTTTAATGAAAGGAAAGATACAGTTGCTGTGGATTTAGGCATATTATCAACTCTCAAATATCTAGCTTTGGAATTACCATTTTCTTTACTTAATCCCTTGTCTTTTCATTGCATGCTCTTCAGTCATGTCACTGCTTATTAACACCAGAGGGCTTATAAGATGTTGGGAAACTTAAATCTACAAATATATGTGATACTTTTAAAAACATGAGAGAGAAAATGGATTAAAATCAGACATTTGAATTAATTATGGACTTAAGGTGTCTTCTCATTACAGCAGAATTATTAAGGCTTTGCTATTAAGACCATAAGATATCTTGCTGAAAATTTCATCCTCAGCAACTAATGATGTCAATAAAAAACACTGGTATATAACTTAATGATATAATTATTGATAGATTAAGTTATTAGAATTTACCTACTAGAAATATTACTATTGGTCCCTCAAGATGGCCATGTACTTAAAGATTACTTCTAATTAAATCCCCAAGGCTGGAATAAAATAATCAAATATAGGAGTTCCCGTCGTAATGCAGTGGTTAACGAATCTGACTAGGAACCATGAGGTTGCAGGTTCGATCCCTGGCCTTGCTCAGTGGGTTAAGGATCTGGCATTGCCCTGAGCTGTGGTGTGGGTCTCAAATGCGACTCGGATCCCATGTTGCTGTGGCTCTGGTGTAGGCCAGCAGCTGCAGCTCCGATTGGACCTCTAGCCTGGGAACCTCCATATGCCGTAGGAGCGGCTCTAGAAAAGGCAAAAAGACCAAAAAAAAAAAAAATTAATCAAATATAAAATAATTCATTTTAAGAAAACTTGATTTGATCTCAATGTAAGACACCATAAAATATAGAGCTATGTTGCCTAAATATCCAAGATTAACTAGTGATTAATCATGAATTCAATGAATATGTATAAAAAACTGAGTACAGTTTGAATGAAACAACAAATAAAATATGACATTCTAAAGAATATGCTTGTATATAGAGGAAGTTATAAATTTTAAATAAATATTCTTTTTATAAAGTAAGATTTTTAATGGCAAAACATTATATTTTAATATAATTTGAATGTTTGTATATGGAGTTATAAAACTAATTATTGATTTTCAAATGGACAGTAAAAAATGTTTACTAATATTCATATTTCATTAGCCTCTAAAATATGTATAAAAATAGAAGACTCTTCTAAGAGTTCTTCCTTTGTTGTACAATAATCATATAAACCAACATCTGAACAATATCTGCATAGGTCTGTTTGCTCTTTTATTACTATTTAACTGAGAATTTTTATCATGAATGAGTATTGATTTTTGTAAGATGCATTTCCCGTATTGCAGTTTTGCAAAATGTGTTTTGCCTTTTCTAAAAATGGCTACAAAAGCTTTTCCCATTCAACATGCTTTCTACAGTGTTTGCCAACTGGAGATTATTTCCTTAGTCCCTTGAATGTGAGCAGACTTTGGTTCTGCTTTGTTTAATAAAATATGGTGGCAATGATGCTCTGATGGCTGATTCTGGCTGTAGCTATTTATGGGTCAGACAGTTTCTTCTACTTGATGCTTGAAAGACAACCACCATGTAAAAAGTACAGAAACCCTAAAACTGCCATGGAATGACAAGCCAGGCCATAGAGAGAGGCCCTGGAGAATGAAAGGAACTTTGCCAAGAGAAAGAGCAAGAGCATCTGGGCATCAGATAAAAGTGATAATTCCGTGATAATAGTGGAGTTACCAGCCCCAGTCACCTCAGCTCAACTCAAATGATTCAAAGAACCACCTGCTAAGTCCTTCCTGAGTTCCTGACCCAAAGAACAAGGGCAAAATGAAGTATTGTTTTAATCAACTAAATATCAGAGTACTTTGTTAAAGTAGCAGTAAATAACCAAATGTATATCTCTTGAGATGATAATACACACCTTTCTCCTTTTATTTCGTTAATGTGGCCAAAAACTACATTGTTTGATTTTCAAATATTTAAATAACTTTGTATTTCTCAAAGGGGGTTTGTAAGCAGATGATTACTAAGAGGAGAAATAAAGTGTAAGGGGATCCTTAATGAATGAACACAGGTGATAAGATATCAAAGGTGGGGGATGAGGAATTTGATCTGGTATTGAGCGTGATCACATAGCCAAGGTGGAGAATTCTCTATAAACTGACTGGCACAATTCTTGCTACAACTGGCTTATCAAGAAAAGAAGCCAAAATCAAGGCCAAGTTGAGAAGAGGGCCCAGAGGAGTTTCACTAAAGTTTGGTCTAGGAGGGCTTTTTTTAGGGTCTAGACCTTAGAAATGTGTCATAAGCTTAATCATTACTTTATTTATTTGATTTTATTGTATACAGTATTATGTTGCTTCTGTTGATATCTTTTACATGTAAATATTCTTCAGAGTTGTAGCTAAACACTGAAGACTGTATGTATTGCTAGTCTTCCTTTTCCTGAAAAATATGTTAACATCGTAACACATTATAAGTGAAAAAATTGTTAGAATTAAGAAAATATTATACCGGAGTTCTCATTGGGCTCAGTGGTTTAAGAATATGACATAGTCACTGTGAGGATGTGGGTTCATTCCCTGGCCTTGCTCAGTGGGTTAAGGATCTGGTGTTGCTACAAGCTGCAGCATATGTCACAAATGCGTATTGTATCTGGTATTTCTGTGATCATGGCATAGGCCTGCAGCTGCAGCTCCAATTTGGCCCCCAGCCCAGGAACATCGATATACTGCAAGTGTGGCCATAAAAAGAAAAAAAAAAGAAAATATGATATCTTCCAGTTTAATAAGCTTCTCATTCTCCTTTGAAATGTAAAATAGCCCTAAAAAAATAGAATGCTTATCACTTAGTATAATAAATTTATACCTCACTATTCGACAAAATAACCTTTTAAATAAATTCAAGGTCAGATTCTTTCTTCAAGTGAGAATGGCACACACAGTAAATAGTTAAGAATGCTGTCTTTAGAGTCATAATGACCAAGTTTGAAATCCTTCATGTGGCACATGTCTCTAAAGACATGTAAATAACCCTAGAGAGGTTAGACAACCATTCCTGGTATCATAAGTAAAATAAAGATAATAATATGTAGTTTTATGATTGTGGTAAAATTAAATATAATTTTTTTCCAAAAAATCAGCATAGTGCATAGTTGATACTAAAAATTCAATCTATTTAAAAATTATTAAGTTCAACTTTGGTGGTTTTATTGACAATGTTAAAATATATGTCCTTAAACTTATAAAGGATCATTGTAATACCCTCCTGCTTCTTGTCTGCCTATGGGGAAAAAAAGTGAAAAGATAGTATAACCTAAATCCATAAATAGAAGAATATACTGACGGAATGATTAAACATTAAAAGACTAACTCGTCAACTCATTCTCTAGAAATTATTTACATTAAAAATATTGCTCTGTCTAGAAACATTTATGCCTATACATTTTTAAATGAATGCCTGGACCAACACTTTGCATTTTCTTTCTGCTAAGTGTACAATATAGCTGGTTTCCTCTTCTGAGGAGGATGAGTAGGGACAAGTATAAGGTAGATCTGGTCTATAGTATGCTGTGCTATAGATGCAGAGGCCAGGAAATAAAGGCACATACCAAAAATAAATCAATCCATGCAGTTCCCGTTGTGGCTCAGTGGAAACGAATCCAGCTAGTATCCATGAGGATGTGGGTTCCATCCCTGGCCTCACTCAGTGGGTCAAGGATCCAGCACTGCCTTGAGCTGTGGTGTAGGTTGCAGACACAGCTCGGATCCTGCATTACCATGGCTTGGCAGTGGCTGGCAACTGCAATTCTAATTCGACCCCTAACCTGGGAACCTCCATATGTAGTGAGTGTGGCCCTAAAAAGAAAAAAAAAAAAATCCAAAGGTGTAAAAAGCAAGTTCAGCAACTAGCAAATAGAAATAATTCTAAAGATACTAAGAGCTAGAAAAATCTCCTACAGCAATATTCCAAGATCTAGATGTGGAGTAGAGAGTCTTATAAAATGCCAGTGGAAGCTCTCTTGGTCAGAAAGAGAGTTGTAAAGGGCCCTGAGCTAGTCAGACAAATTAGACATGTGTTAGTGCTTGCAAAAGGCTGTAAGAATTAGAACTGCAAAGTATTGAGAAATAGTTCCCTCACCACTTAACAAGAGAGGCTTTAAAGAACAGGGAACAGTCATAAAGTTAAACTGTGAGCCTAGTGAGATGCATTTGCGTCAAGAAAAATTTTTTTAAAAATTGCCTGTTATTATTAAGAAAGCATTGACCTTGCTTAAATGTATTTACAATTTATAATACTTTATAGGAAGCTTTTGGTTTAAAAGAAGAGAGGTTAGTCTTGTTTTGATTTTACAATTTCAATTGTGTACCTAACTCTCCCCATGGCATACTAATTCTCAGTTTTCAAAGGAGATACGTTAATGAATGGACTTCTCATTTTAACTCTACCCCTGCTGCTCATGTTAATGCAGGTTCCTAAGTTGCCACTTACATTGATTTAATTTAATTTAATTTAATTTTAGACAGCTTTATTAAAGCATGTCCAAACAAAATGGACATGCTTAATATCTACAAGTTGATGAGTATGGAGATAAGAAAACACATGTGAAACCATTACATTTTCAATACCTCCAAAAGTATCCTCTTGTCTCTTTGTATTTTTTTAATGTTTTTGTTGCTGTTTTCATGTGCCAAGAGCACTTAACATGAGATCTACCCTTTTAACAAGTTTTCAAGTGTACATTATTGAGTTGTTAACTATGGGCAGACGTCGGAGATATCTTGAGAGTTCCAGACCACGGCAGTAATGTGAATATTGCAATAAAGTGAGTCAAATGACTCTTTTGTGTTCTCAGTGAACATAAAAAGTATGTTTACACTATACTGTAGTTTGTTAAGTGTCCAATAGCATTATTTCTAAGAAATTGTACATACCTTTATTGAAAAATACTTTATTGCTTAAAAATTCTAGCCCTCCTCTGAGCCTTCAATGAATCATATTTTTTTGCAACAGTAACATTAAATATAACTATTGCAGATCACCACAACAAACACAATAATAATGAAAAAGATTAAAATGTTGCAAGAATTAGCAAAATGTGACACAGAGACATGAAGTGAGCAAAGGCTGTTGGAAAAATGGTACTGACAGACTTGCTTGCTTGCTTGAATTACCTTTCAATTTGTAAAAAAAACAGTATCTGCAAAATGCAATAAAACAAAGTATGCCTGTATGATGTTGTAAACAGAGTTCTTGAATTTATTTACCTCGAATAACTGAAATTTTGTACCTATTGAGCAACTCCCCATTTCCTTCCACCCGCAGGACCTGGCAACCATCATTCTACTCTGTTTCTTTGAGTTTGACAATTTTTTGATATCTCATATGCAAAATCATGCAGTATTTGTCTTTTTGTAACTGACATTTCACTAGCATAATATCAGTTTGATTCATGCTGTAACATATGGCAGGAATTTCTTCTTTTTCATTGCTGAATAATATAACATTTCATGTAAATACCATATTTTATTCATCAGTCAATGGAAATTTATTTCTATATCTTGGCTATTGTAAATAATGCTACAGTGAAAATGGGAGTAAAAATATTTCTTTAAGATTCTGATGTTAATTCTTTTGGGTAAATACCCAGAAGTGGAATTGCTAGATCATTCTAGTTCTATTTTTAATTCTTTAGAAACATCCATAATATTTTCCAAGGTAACTGCACTACTTTACCGCCCTGCAAACAGTGTATAAGGATTTCAATTTCTTCTCATCCTTCCCCAAATTTTTTATCCTTTGTTTTTTTTGTTTCCTTGTTTGATTTAATTGTATTTTTCCTGGTAATTAGTGACTTGAACTTCTCTTAATGCCTGTTGTGCGTTTGTGTGTCTATCCAAATTTGTTGCTATTTTAAAATCAATTTGATTTTTTGCTATTGAATTGTATGAGTTTTCTTACATATTTTGGATATTAACTGCTTATTAGACATATTAATTTTAGTAATTACATATATCATGATATAGGTCCAAATACCCTCTTTAATGACTCCATTTTCCTATCTACCCCTCATAAACACTTGCCTCTTTTCCTTCCTCATGTAAGATTTCTAATAATAATTTTTTCAATTACGTTTTTTAAAACCAAAGTAAGAATTTTTTTGTTTGCTTGCATGTTGTGTTTTGTTTACTTTGTTTTGATTTTCCCCAGACAGTTTCTGCTTTAGGCATGATTACACAGACCAGCCTGAGGCAAAGATAAATAATCCTTGCAATAAAGGTAAGGGAAAAACTGCATGAAAACAGAATATAAATCAGTATCTCAGTATTATTCTGGCCTTCCTATTTGCTTTGGTTTCCTTTAAAGTAGGGAGTCAATTTTGGCTCAAACTAGCAAAGACTTTCCTAGTACCTAGCAGACCTTCATGATCTAAGAATCTAGATCTTTCTTTACCTTTCATTTGATTGTTTAGGGTTCCTCTCTAGGTTCATTTTAATCCTGCATTTGTATTATGAGTATATTAGATCAACGGTGAATTACCTCTGCATTTTCTGCTCTTTTGTTCATTATAAATCTTACTGGCTTTTTTCTTTTAGTTTTTAGCATATTCTTCAAGCTGGACTTTTACTTCACTGATTCAATTTTGCTCTTTTCTGCTATTTACAATCTTTTTTAATTGACAATTATAAGTTTCAAAAATTAATATTTCCTATCAGAGATTTTTAAATAGATTCATTGATATCATGAACTTTGTTAAGATTATAATAATATTTTTCAAAGCCATTCTCCTTTGAGATGTTTCTTTGAGATGTTTATTTCTTCATCTTCATGTGAACTTCCTTCTTTAGAATATTTATATATTCCTGATGTTTTTCTCTTTCAGAAAAAAAGTATGCATTTGTTCCTCATTATAATTAAGATTGTCCTGTTAGATTTTTTATGGGTCTGGTTTACAAATTTAGTCCTAAGGAAAGAAGGATGAGAAAGAATTATACTGTTTGCATTTTTCCTGCTGTTAATTGGGAACTGTGTCTTTTCCTGTGAAGCACAGAGAGAGAAATTCCTCAGAGGAGAACGTGGAAATGACAGTTACTGCTATGGGAATTAATTGTGATAGTTAGCTTGGGGCAACACTCTTCTTTCCAACTGGCGTACTTGATCTTGTTAAGAAAGAGCCTGTCCTAGCAATAACTGCTTTCACAAGTCTCTCTGTGTCTGCTGGGGTTCAGTGAGAATGCACTGCAGCATCCTCCTGGTGCTGACATTTACTCAACATCCATCTGCCCTTGGAGGTGATACATGCCGAACACCTCCCTCCTGACTCTGTCATGGCTGCCCTCACTTTCAGCACCTGGACTCTAACTTGGAGTATTTTTGTGTTCTCTTAAAAGATTCTATTCAACTTTTTTTCAGGGGAGCTTTTCCATTGAACTGATCATCCCACAATCTTGGTGATATTTCACTTTATCCAATACTTTCTGCATTATATTTTGCAGAACAGTTTCATGTAATGTGCTATTTCAATGAGAATTTCATAGGAAGGAAACAACTTAAGTGTGTTGATACAAGTCATCTGCTTGAAGTGGAGGATTTTCTTCTCTTCTCGCATGGCATGTCATTCATGAAAAGTCGAAAATGAGAGTTTGACAGTGCTTTTGAATTTCTTTAGTAAGTTCTGTGGGATAATAAAATGTTTGCACAAGGCTTGGGCTTTTGTGGGGAAATCCTACATAAATGCATAAATGCAAAGATCAACTCTCCTTCAAATAGAAACATTCTTTTGTATAGCTCCATAATAATTTGAAGTTTGCGATAGACACCAACATATTCCTCTCCCAAAAAGAGAAAGAAAAAGAAAAGTAAGTTATTTCTTCTTAGAGTTCTATCTCTGATTTATCTCTTTTCAGATTCAAGTTTAAAAAGAAGACATATTTAAATTATTTACAACATAATTTATTTATATATTTGTTAAATCCTGTTCCATATGGTAGTGTACTTAAGTGTAATGTTTATTTAATGCTCTTGCCTCACAATAATGATTAATTATAGTTAATTTAAAAATCTACATTTTACATACTAACTGGAAAGAAAATAACTATATACATGCATTGTTTAAATCTCTAGTTGGATTACATTGTTTGACTATCTAATATGTTTATGCGATCACCTGTGGCATTTTTTTTTTTTTTTTGCCCTTTTAGGGCTGCACCTGTGGTGTATGTAAGTTTCCAGGGTAGGGGCTGAATCAAAGCTACAGCTGCCTGCCGACACCACAGCCACAGCAATTCTGGATCTGAGCTGCGTCAGCAACCTATACCACAGCTCATGGCAATGCCAGATTCTTAACCCACTGAGTGAGGCCAGGGATCAAACTTACACCCTCATGGATAGTAGTTGGGTTTGTTTCTACTGAGCCACAGTGGGAACTCCGCAAGTATCACTTTTGAAGTTAGGACTTATTTATTTATTTATTTATTTATTTATTTATTCATTTATTGGCTCTGGCTGTAGCATGTGGAAGTTCCTGGACCAGGGATCAAACCCATGCCATAGCATCAACCCAAGCCACCGCAGGACAATGGCGGATTCTTAACCTGCTTCACCACAAGGGAACTCCAGTACTTAGATTCTTTTCAAAAGTGAGCAAGATATTCTGTTGCTCAGACGTTAAATATCATCTGGCTATTTAGATAACATTTGTATTTATTTTAAACAAACCGTCTATTGTGTTTGTTTTAGTTAGTTTACGCTGACTTCTCACTTTAGTAATGCTGATTTATTTTTATAAATAAACAAAACTGCCTATATGTTATTGGAAAAGTGAAAGATTGGCTGCATATTTGCTTATTATTTTGAGTAAATTTTATTTTTCTCACTGACATCTAGTTCTGCAAAGAAGGCAAAAGGAGTTTATCTGGGGTAGACTGGTCTGAAGAAATAGATATTCAGTACCTACTATATACTCAGTACTTTTACAGTTGAAGTGCTGAGGTACATTGGGCATTAATCATATGGCCTCTATTTCTAAGAAGCTCATTTTGCTCTTGTTAAAAAAGATTATTGTGTACTGTTTAATCATAAGTACTGGTAGCAGGCAATATATTATAAACAATTAGATTGTGTTGTATAGAAGTGCCAGAAGTGACCAGATGGTGGAAAGTGTAGTGAATGCTTGGTATGCAGATATGTCCACAGTGAGGTATAACTTTAGTTTTATCTTTCAGGTATAGTAAGGTTTAAATAGATGGAAGGGAGAAGGACCAACATTCCAGGAGGAAGGAGTAACTTGAAGAAACAAAAGCAAAAGGAAATATACTCTGAGACTTGGCCCATAAGAAGGAATATATTGTGACAAATATGTTGAAAATACAATAACACTCTAAATTAAGAGGAAAAGTGATTTTATTTGCAGGGGATGGAAGACATTAAACATAAATCTTTGAATATTGAATGCTTTATTATATCAAATATCCCTCTATTAAAATGCACTTTTACAATGAAAAAGTAAAGCTATGGAGATCTTAAGATATACTCTAAGTGTGATTCTGATAGGCAGACTGGTAGATGGTCTACCAGACAGAAGCAGAGGTAGACCAATCACATGATATTGACATACGAATAGAAATGGACGAGTAAAATAGAATAGAAAGTCCAGTGCTAAACCCAAGTATATTGAGAAATGAATTATGTGATACTATGGCAACTAAAATAACTTGGGCAAAGATGGATTTTTTGTTTTTAATAAATAGTGCTAGAACTAGTAATTCAGAAAAAGATATAGTCAGATCTATATATCACACAGCAAATAAAAATAAACTCCAAGTAGATCGTAGGTTAAATGAAAAATACTTTAGAAAATGGACTAAAATTGCATGGATGAATCCTTTTACAACTTAGGTGTAGAAAAGATTTTTTAAAAATTCAATATCAAGATGCTACAAAAGAAGAGCTTGGTAAATTTGGATAAATAATGTGAAAAACTCTCCAAGTAGCAATAACTACTGTAAGAAACATAAAAAAAAATGAAGAACTAGGTGGAAATATAAACCATATATTTCATTAATAAAGAGCTAATAATCCTTAACATATAAAGAATTCTTAACATTGCAGAGAGAAAAAAATAAATCCAAGAGTCTGGTAGGAAAAAATTGGGCAAAATGATGAGACAGCATTTGAAATAATACCAAATAATGGGCTTGTAAGCATATGTAAAGATTTCCAACTTCACACATGATAAAGAATTGAAGACCAAAACTATCAGGAAATAATTATTTTACATATCAGATTGACAAAAATTAAAAATCAGTTAGCAAACTTTGTTAGTGAGGCTGAGAGAAACAGAACAGGTTTTTTTGTTTGTTTGATTTTTTTTTTGTCTTTTTGCCATTTCTAGGGCTGCTCCCTGGGCATGTGGAGGTTCCAAGGCTAGGGGTCGAATAGGAGCTGTAGCCGCTGGCCTACGCCAGAGCCACAGCAACACAGGATCTGAGCCGCATCTGCGACCTACACCACAGCTCACAGCAACACCCGATCCTTAACCCACTGAGCAAGGCCAGGGATTGAACCCGCAACCTCATGATTCCTAGTCGGATTTGTTAACCACTGAGCCGCGACAGGAACTCCCAGAACAGTTTTTATACTGCAGTGGAAATACACAGTGGAACACTTATGAAGAGCCATTTGGAAATATCACTCCTAGGAATTCACCCTGCAATTATATGGCGAAGAAAAAAAATATCCACAGGGTCATATCATTTCTTGATATGGTAAAAATAAAAATAAAAATAATTTCAATTAAATAAAATTTTGAAATAATTTAAAAAGAGATAAGTTGAATCAGTGATGTTTATGTGTACACAAAATAGTCTTCAATTGTATTAAAGATTGAAAGAAAGCTTTATAAACTGATATGAAATGTGTTTCTAGTGGAAAAAGCAAAGAACAAAGCTACTTTGTGTAAAACAAGGGAAAATTTAAAATACAGACATTAGATTAAAATTATTTTAATTAATTAATTGATTTTGGCATGGACTGATCTTTTTATTTTATTCAGTGAATACAGTTACAGAAATATAAGTACTTTTTCCATTCCTTCCATCCTATCCTACCAATCCCCATCAAATAATCTCACTTTCTCTGGGAAATTCCTCTTTTTTGTTTGTTTGTTTTCAAAATAGAATGCCAAGTAATAAATGTACAAGGAAGGACAGAGTCAAAACATTGCCCATGGAAATCATCATAGTATTACTTCCTTCAGGCAAGAATTACTGAATGCAAAATGTGAGGAAAAAAATTGATGGGGGATAGTGGATATGTGTTGTCACAAAGTATCTTTCTGTAAAATAGATGTAAGTGAATGACCTTGTTCTGAGGAAATGCACAATGAAACATTTACAAGTAAAGGAGCATACTGCCAGAACATATTTTCAAACATATTAATAATAATATTAAAGAGAATGATAGAGTTGATGTGGCAAAATATCAATAATTGGCTAGTTTACAAAAGGATGCAAGAGTTCTTTGTAAGAATCTTGCTAATTTTTCTGTATGTTTGAAATTATATCTGAAGAAAATATTAAAGTATACCTCCAGAAAATCTCTTCAAGTAGATTTTATTAGCTAATCTCTTCATCATCAGCACTTAACATTAACAGACTTACCCAGAAATAGTCTTCATGATATATCAAATCAGAATAATATGAAAACATATTTGAGACTCAGGTGAGAAAAGAGTAGAGGCAAATGTCAGTTTCGACCCCTAAAATGAGCCTGCAGTCAAGTACAAGGAAATGGTAATACATAGAACATTAAAGTCTGTGTTAAACTAAAACTCCTTTTTTAATTACTTAGTATTTCAAAGATATTTAATTATGGGGTAACATGATGCCAGCAATAAGGCAGAAATGAACATGATGAATTAGGCACAAATAATTTTGCAACTAAGCAACAAAAAGTATTTACAATGTGTTATACTACTTTTCTAGTATTTTGATTTTGAGATAGTGGTGATTAAAACTGGGATATTAGCAGGTGGCCTGGAGAGGAAGAAATGTAGAGTTATTGCAAAAAAGAAAGAAATAGGACTTCGTAACAAGCAAGATAGAGCAAGATAAAGAGGAAGATGAAGCTAAGAATAGGGTATTATATTTTATTTATTTATTTATTCTTTTAGTTTGAATCCTTAAGCAAATAATGAAAACTTTTCAGGAAAATCGGCATGTGAAAATTATTAATTCAATACTTGGCATAATTAGTCTGATCGCATAGTGAGATAAACATTGAGAAATAACCAATATGAAATTGCAGTTTTAGGAGTAGATCTCAGTAGACAGCAAAAGAAGTTCATTGTAAAATTTAGTTATGGGAAGATGTTTACTGATTCTAATATTCTACATTAACACTGAATCTAGAGTTATTTGATGTTATGGAAATATGGAAAATCTAATATGGTAAGAAGAGAACTCTATTTTAACTTAATATATTTCTGTACTCATACAGCAATAAGCTGTCAGTTTATGCACTTGCAAATTTTCATTTCCTTTCAAGATAAAATGAATTTTGTATGTATGATTTGTCCCTAATTTTATCACATACTATTATTTTAAGGCAATGCAACATATCTATTTCTGTCAAGATACAATCATAATTTTAGAAGCTGCATGAAAATTAACTTCAGGATCTATAAAATCACATTCAAATTGTCATGATTAATTCCTCTTAGTACATTTCAAAAAAGTCATTCACTCCCTCAAAATATGCAATAAAAATTCTATGTTAATTAACTTTGTAAAACTGATGATTATCACTCAGTATCTAAATACTCAGCAGATTTTTTTCTTTTCTATATTTCGAAGTGCTATACCTTCTGAAGATTTCCCAACTGAAAAATCACTTATCTCTATTTGTACTGCTATCTAATGTCAGTGGGCTGTATCCCACTGGATGCTATATTTGCATATCATCCTTTAAAAAAGCCACCCACATTATTGTAGGCAATATTTACTGAGCACTCGCAATGCCTCAAATGTTGCATGAAGTAGGTAATCATTTAAATAGTTGGTGTAGCATGAAATATTAGTTTCCTGTCACTTCTGGAACAATCCACCACAAACTTAGCACCTTCAAAAATGAAAATTCTTGCAGTTCTAGAAGTCAGAAATCTTAAAAAAAGAGAGGGGAGTAATGGCAGGGCTGTGTTCCTTCCAGAGGATTCATGGGGAGAACATGTTTCCTTGTGTTTTCCACCTTCTAAAGTCCAGACTCATTCCAAGGCCCTTCCTCCATCTTCAAAGTGTATTATTCCAACCTCTTCTTCCCTTATCCCAATGCCTTCTGCCTTTGACCAACTTACCTCCTGCTAGAGGAGCTTTCTGATTATATTGGGCCACTCAAACCCAGGATAATTTCCTCATCTCAAAATTCTTAATCACATCTTCAAAGACACTTTTGTCAACAAAAGGGGATATACTCACAGATTCAGGGGATTTGGAGGTGGGCATTTTGGAGAGACTGTTATTTATCTATCACTTTCTAGTCTTTCATGCCATTCAATTTGTTAGGTAGCAGAGGTCAAAATAAATCTAGAAATATATGACTTCAAAAGCAATTCTTATACTACTGTACTACATTGCTTTCCCAGGTAGCCCTTTCACCCTTCATTCTTCTTAAGGCCCCTACCTACTTCTTTGAATCCAAATATACATACCAGGAAACATACATACCTCACATATTAAAAAACTGTGGAAATGAAATCACTAATGGATATCTGTGTTACTTCCTCAAAAATAAGATAAGCATATATTACTTCCCTTTAAGCCTTGATAAACTTTTTATATTTTAAACTTTTCACTACTAGACAAAACATAGGTCATACAATCAAGTTGTGTGATTTTTGATTCTAAAAAAAAGTAATCTCGGGAGTTCCCATTATGGCTCAGCAGGTTCAGAACTCAACTAGTATCCATAAGGATGCAAGTTCTATCCCTGGCCTCGCTCAGTGGGTTGACAATTCGATATGGCATTGCTACAAGCTGTGGTGTAGGTCACAGATGTAGGATGGCATCTCTGATTCGACCCCTGGCCTGGAAACTACCACATGCCGAAGGTGTGGCCCTAAAAATAAGAGAGAGAGAGAGAGAGAGAGAGACAGACAGACAGACAGACAGACAGACAGACAGACAGAAAGAAAGGAAAATCCCTTTGCCACGTGTTCTCCCCACCTGCATTTCCACCTAAAGCCAGTGTGCCATATCCTTTTGTAAACCATACTCATGTGACAGCTTTAAAAATATATTACAAGTATATTAACTATTTCAGAGTGATGGGTAACCACCTTAAAGTGATTGAATGAGAAGTCTTAAAGGATTGATGAAAATACAAAAGCAAACACAATAGAAAACTCCAGCCTCCAGTGGAGTACATCCCATTATTACTGCTGACTTCTTCATCTCCTTATTTATATATGTTCTTTGGGGGTCATGAAAATCTTCATGTACTCAGGAGAATTTCGAATCTAGAATACAAGAGCAATAAGATAATATCAATTAAAAAGCAACTGAAAATTGCTACTTTGGAATGGGGGGTCTCCAAATTTATTTATTCATAAATTTATAAATACCAGCTTCCTACTTCTCAGCTTCTGAGAGTTTGTTCTTTTGTGTGTTTTTAATATCCCGACCTTTAATGTATCTTTCTGTATTATAAAAATGTCAGTCCCTAAAATGCTTCTATACAGTCACATTTGCACTTGACAGATAAGAACTTATTATTACTCATAATATTATATAAGACTTCTGAATCATTTTAGTTTATTCTCCTTTACCACCTTCAAATTTCAACACCAGTTGTCAAAAGAATACTTCTATGTGGTTGTGGCAAATTACTCCTTTTGAATAGTTTATGAATATTATGATATTCTATGTCCTCTATCATTGCTCTACATGTTTTGTAAACTCAGACCACATTTTTTTGCCGAACACTAATTTCAAGGGCTTCCAGTTCTTTTTCCCTTTTGCATAATTTTTTATAAGTACCTAGAATAACAAATTCTTAAGACTCCTTTCTATTTTCTAATTATACTGCTATGGCAGGGTATTAAACTAAGACAGTATGAAATGGAAATTTCTTCATGGTTTCTTCTTAAAAGATAAGAAATAAAAGTCTACAATTTCTTTTGAACACGAGGATATTGTTTATCATTTTATCTGAAAAAAACAATAAATAAGTTTAAAACATTATGTGGAGAGTTTGACACAAATAATCTTGGATGCACTTCATGCCTTAGTAGCTCGACTCTTCATTGCATTGGTAACATTATAACTTAGAGTTTGGAATATTTTCTCAACTAGGCTTATTGAATCAAGATATCAGCTATAACTTGTTGCTTTTTGAGTATAACAGGAAACAGAAACAGTATGATACTCTATTGGCTCACATTGAGTTCTTGGGTTGTATCTTCCAGATTTAGATAAGTATGCTTATTATCATGCTAGAGTCAGAAACAAGACAAACAGGAAAACTGTGATTCCTTTACTGAAGAAACACTTCCAGGCTATTTTAAAATGCTTTCTATTAACTATATATTTACTTTCTAGAAGGAGTTTGGAATAATATAAAACGTACATGTCCAAATACAGTGTAGTTCCTATTAGCCCCAAGCTCCCCAACAGTAGGAAAAAAAAATTGTATTGGGGAAATAACTATTAAAAAAATAATAACAAATACAGTGTAGTTATTTAATAGTCTGTTTCATAATCTGATTTTTAAAGGAAACAGTATTAATTCTTAGCAGATATTCTTATATTGCTTAAGAGCATTATCAGGACTAAGTAAATTGTATAGTATGCTGATGTGTTGCTAAAAAAATCCAATTAATTTTCTAGCACATAGTCTTCCCTTATATAGTCTTTATCCATAAATCTCTTGTTTATATTTAAATAATTAAAGTTTGTTCGAGCCATTAGGTAAGGATCAGTTGACAGTTAATTAGGGAATGTATTAGATAGGCATTTTTTAAAAAATGTATGCTTAAATATTATACAGATAGTTACCACTTTGAGCAGTTTATATGTATCCAGTATTGTAATAAATACTGATACTGACAATTACTCTTCAAAGTAATGGTTTTCTAATTTTATAGATTCATGAATTGAAGCTCAAGGAACTTAATTTGAGGGATCAATCTACAAAAATTATTTTATTGTGTCAAGTTTTTTGAGTAACATTAAAGAAACTAGCATTTCCAAAGAGCAGTTACTATGATGAAAAATGGGCTCAAACTCATATCATAGAGACCAATTAAAGGCTTCATGATATTTAGGGTACATAATAATGCATGTCTTCCAATATTTTAAAGGCTTGTGTGTTTAATAAGATCTTGATCTGTTCTGTATATGCCTAGGAAATATTCACATTTTAAACATACATTTACTAAATATTTTGTTAATCATTATACTAGATGCTGAGAACAGCACCATTCATTTTATCTCTACAGTTCTGTAAGAGAAGAAAGACATTAATGAGAGAAATTTACAAATAGCTATTAACTGTCATTTTGATTAATGGAGAAACATTCCACCTGTTGAAACTAAAAGATAACATTTGTTCAAAAATAAATGATACTGTTTAAAAAATGAAAGATTCTAAAGCCTCTGTGATAGGTGTTGAGAGGCCTTTTCTCAGCTGGAGTGTTCATGTAGTGGTTGAATATCCTATATTCAGGATTTAAAGTATGACTGAACACTAAAGTATCTAAAGAGTTCCTTAAAACCTTGGGATTGCTTGAGATTTTCTGTAGAATTATTCTTACCCTACTATGCACACATTTTCTGTATGCATTAGGGACAATAAGACGAAGACAGTGATTAAATATTTATTAATAGTGTCTTCTTCTTGTAACTGTTAAGTCACAACCTTCTGGGGAGATTCCTGGAGGTAATCTGAAATGGCCCCATTCTTGGAGGACAAGGAGAGACAGAAGAAAGAGGCAGGTCACTCCAGATTGGTAGGTGGCAAGCTTAATAAGCAAGAGAACTTACTTTTGAGACTTATTCTGGGTGGCTGTACAATGAGTCGATCTCTGCCCTCACCTGCTAGAATCTTAAATGTTTATACAGAGGTTTTAACTGAGTTCAGTCACTTACTCAGTCTAGATAGTCTCATTACCACATTACTATCTCAAGGCTCTATCTTTGCAGCAGCTTCTGGGAACCAAGAAGGCAAGCAGAATGCAAATTCCTAGAACAGGGGAGAGGACGAGGAGCCTCCAATTGCCCCGGTCCAGCTTGCGGGTCAAACCTGTAGTCACATCTTCCTGATAACCTCTCCAACACTGTCCATAAAGTTTACTCTACAAGGTCATCTGCCTTGTTTAACAAAAGCCTCATCTCTATCCTAGAACAAATTTTTGATGATGTCTTTTGCAATATAATGGTTTGGTACTTCAAGATAGCTGAAGACAATGGTGACAGCACAGCTACCTACTTCCAGTATTTCCTCCCCATATGAGAAGAAGTGAAAAATAAATTCTACTCCAAACCACATCCTCAACATAAATAGAAGGCAGATACTACCAAAACGTCAAAATAACTGTAAGTAAAAATATAATAACCACTAACCCTGCCCACAAACTTGGACACATCCCAGTCTTAACTCACACTAATACTTTGTGACAAGCAAAGAAAAAGTGAGAAAACCTGCAAGGAAGACAAAAAGAAGGAAGTTAAAAACTGTGTCTCAGTTCATCTGAAACTACTTCCAGAAAGTTTATTTGTCCTAAGTCTAAAATTACTAGAAATAATGCCAACAAAAATGGGTGTGGCCAGAAAACAGCACAGGCTACAAGTAAGGGACTCCAAAGTGCACGTGAGTTAAAGAAAGCTGAGATTGAAATGGGAATCATTTGAAACAAAGGCATAACTTCTGGAAAAGTAAAAAGTCAAAAAGAAAAAAGAAAAAGAAGTACCCATTTGGTAATTGATTGACAAAAAAGGAAGAGAAAAACAAGATCAGTATTATGGATTGAATGTGCCCCACCAAAGTTCTCATTTTCAAATCCTAGCTCCCAGTAGGATAATAGGAAGTGAGACTTTGGGGAGGTAATTAAGTCGTGAGGGTGGATCCCTCATGAATGGATTTACTGTCCTTGTAAAAGATGACCTGGAGAGTGCTCTTTTTGCCATGTGAGGTTACAAGTAGAATTTGGCTATTTGCATTTCCCTGATGATTAGTGATACTGAGCATCTGCATGTGCCTGATGGCCATCCTTGCAACCTGAGAGAGGACCCTCACCAGAACCGAATCGTCATCTTGTATTTTCAGCCTCCAGGACTGTGAGAAATAGGTATTTGTTTAAGCCACCCAGTCTAGGTATTTGTTATAGCAGCCTAAACTGCATTTTTTTTTAGGGATAATTTAGGCAATTATAAAAACTAGAGGAATAATAAACTCACCATCACCACCACAAAACAAAAAGACAACTCTGTTTCTCTTCCACAAACTCACACCTCAGTCAAATTACCTAGCTTTTTCTCTATTGGCAGAAGAGGGCACCATTAAACTAGGAATCTTGAAAAGCCATGGATTATCACAAGAATGAATAAATGAAGACTGATGAGCAAATGCTACATGTTGTGACACAGTAGAAATAATGTAAATAAAAAAACAAGAGAAGGGAGAGGGAAAGAGGAAAATATAGTGGTGATCTAATTGTTGTAATAAGAGAGCATTAAAGGATACCAGATTTTAAAAAGAAATTAAAAGATTAAATAAGATAACAGAAGACTGAGGGCATTAGAAAGTTACAATTAAAGATACAACCACTGCAGTACACACACACACACACACACACACACACACACACTTATGCGTGTATGTCACATTCCCTAGAGCAAAAAATAGCCAGTTTTACAAAATACACATAATTGTATTTGATGACGGATTTGAGGTAAACATATCAGTTACAGTATTTAACTGATTTGTAGCACTTGTTAATATGCAGGCTGTCCACCACTGCCAGGTGTCAAGGTGAGCCCTTAGGACACCAAGCCAAACTGAGCACCAGGGAGGGTCTGGTGGATTTGGGTAGATTTGGGGGAGGGGGTGGGTAGTAAGAACTGAGTGCTTGGCTAGGATCCCTCCAAAGATGGCAGCAATGGTGCACCATGTATTGCATGGAGTGGGCAGCTTTCTTGCAGGGAGGCTGCCAGGTAAAGCTTTTGCAATTGCCAGTGACTGGACCTGAAAGATCACATGTAGGATTTGGCCCAAAGACAATTTCCTCTTACATAATCACTCACCATGTTTATGAAGCAAACATTTACAAGAAGTGCAAGGAGACATAGACATAAACACAATATTACTAGGAGAGTTTGGGGTTTTTTTTTTGCAACATATTTTGCTCAGGAAATGATGAATCAATGATGACTTTGAAATTTAAACAATTATTCAATCCTCAGCTTAGTATTAGTTTTCCACTGGTTGGATTCCTGTGCCCCCTCTCCTCCCTCATTTGGCATTGTCTGGAACAATGGTTTGTCACAACAGCAGATAGGGGAGTTACTACTGCCATCTAGTGGGTAACTGCTGGCATTTAGCGGGTAAAAGCCAGGACTACTGGGAAACGTCTCACAATGCATAGACTATTCCCTGTTTACAAAGAATTATCTAGCCCAAGATGTCAAAACTGTTGAGGGTGAGAAACTGTTTTAATATCAATGCAGTGTTTGATGAGTAACAATGTAATAATAGATTAATAATAATAATAGAATGAGAATCTGTATCTTTCCAATAATGTAAATGAGATAAATCAGTGTTTAATATAATCCATCAATTACTATAAACACATGCAAGTGTTAGCACAAAAACTATTTATATAACATCAAGAGAGCAATGGTAATTGCACTGATCTTGAATAAAGTGGAAAACAATTCCCTTTCTGTTGTTTCAGTGTTGTGGAGAAAATCACAGATATTAAGTCAGGTTTGCCCAACATTTGATCAGAGAACTATATGCTCTCTTTTGGGAAGTGGAAATATCTTTAAAAAAACTCATCAAACACTCTAATTACTCTATTCTTTGTTCTGCACAAAAATTAGCCACAGCTTCCTACAGAAGACTAGGATGCAGATGTTGCTTTTACATTCAGCCAGATGATTTCATTAAAACCAAATTGTAAACTCAAATAAATATATGTTTCGATCTCTTCTCTCTCTTATGACTGAAGCATTTTAACTCGTAGATTGTATAAAATATAGAGTAAGAAGAAATGTGCTTGAGACATTAAAATCAATTCTAGGAAAATATAATTTTCATTTTTAAAATCTATTTTTCACATATTTTACCATTAAGTATAATTCTCCAGTGAAATTTCTGGAAGTTCTGAGGAAAGAGTTCAGCATTCCAGTACTTTTTATCTCTTCCTATACCAAGAATGGTCAATTCTTTTCCTGGTAGAAACACTTATTGCTTACCATCTTAACTGTGTTAGTCCTTGTGTTGAATGTATCACTAAATTCTTTACACTTAATATTTCAGTTTTAGTCTCTATTGTAATATGTCATCTAATACATTTTATATTGTATATCTTTCTAACTGTTGCAAAAATAACTTATTGCACAATTCATTTATAAATATAAAATGATTTTGAGTTTTCTGGAGTTCTCAAGTAGCATAGTCATAAGTAGGATATTCTGAGAAATATTCACCTAGGCAATGTGTATGATTTGGGTTTAAATGGATTATTTATTTATTATAAGACAGGTGACTTTCTAAACATCAATATTCAGGGAATGCTTTTGCCTAATATAATTCCTAAAAATCTATCCCAGGTCAGTATACTTAAGGCAAGAATATACCTTATGTCATTTTAATTCTAAATGGGATTAAAGAGAAGCATTGAAAAAATAATCATTTTAACATGAGACTCCTAATCATAAAAACAATAACAGAGCAATAAATTTCCTTCTTTTTTAAAAGGTCAAATAATTTCACTTTTTATATGCTATATTTTCTTTATCCACTCTTCCATCAATGGACATCTAGGTTGTTTCTATCTGAGCTATTTGAATAGTGCTGTAATGAACATGGGAGTGGAGATATTTTTTTGAGACTCTGATTTCAAATATATATTGGATATATTCCCAGGAGTGGAATGATTGGATTCTATGGTAGATCTACTTTTAATTTTTTGAGGCAGCTCCATATTGTTTTCCAAAGCAGCTGCACCATTTTACATTCCCTACAAGAGTTCCAGATATTCCATGTTCTTGCCAAAACCTAATATCTTTTGTTTTTTATGATACTAACTAATCTAAGAGGTGTGAGGTTATATCACATTGTGGTCTTGATTTGCATTTCCTTGATAATTCATGACTTTGAGCATCTTTTTATATATCTTCATGTCTTTTCATTTATTGTTATCCATGTTCATGTCCACTTTGGAGAAGTGTCTATTCAAGCATTTTGCCTATTTTTAAATTGTATTATTTGCTTTTGTTTTTTGCTGTTAAGTTAAAGGCCTTTCTGGTATAGTCTAGATATTAAGCCTTTATATAATTTCCAAATATTTATTTCCATCCTATGGCTGCCTTTTCACTTTGTTAACTGTTTTTTTGGTTTGTTTTTGTTTTGTTTTGTTTTTGTTTTGGGGATTTGGGGGTTTTTTTGTTTGTTTTTTAGAGTTTTTTTTTTTGCTGTGCAGAAGTTTTTTACTTTGAAATTCCACTTGTCTATTTTTATTTCTATTGTCTGTGCTTTTGGTGCCATTTCTATGAAATCATTGCCAAAACCAACATCATAAATACTTTCCCTGGGGAGTTCCCGTCGTGGCACAGTGGTTAACGAATCCGACTAGGAACCATGAGGTTGCCAGTTTGGTCCCTGGCCTTGCTCAGTGGGTTAAGAATCCAGTGCTGCCTGAGCTGTGGTGTAGATTGCAGACGCGGCTCAGATCCTGCGTTGCTGTGTTAAAACTCCCAAATTACAGATCGAAAATCTACCCCCCAGTAGTTTTGAAAAATACCAGCTCTAATAGGAGATAAAGTGACCAGATTCCTGGATACAATATTTGCTTCTTACTCTATAGTAAAGAATGCAGTTGAAATAAATACTGCCAATGATCTATATATATTCCTCTTTATTCAGATGTTGGATAGCTATTTAGTCAATTAAGAATAGGTTCCAAGTAACAGAGAAATGATTTTTTGACATTTTTTTAAATGGAAGGCAAAAGTTTTTTAAAATATAATGCTGTGTATCTTTTTCAAGGAAAGTTTTGTCCAGATATATGCCCATGGGAAAAAAAATCATTACCAAAAATATATACATAATGCTATATTAAGACCTCCAGGATACATGTTGCCTAACATAATTTCCCTAGCCTTCTATGTGATAATGCATGCCCCAGGGAAATATTTATCTACAATATTGTATTAATAGCAAAAAGTCAGTAGAAAGACCAAAAGATTTGTGGTTCCTCTATAATTTCTCAAATAGAAAACAATGACATGGACAATTGCCAGAGACCAGCTCCAGAGACCAGGGAGTGTACACTTTTTCCTGAAAGAGATAGAAGTGCATCGGTGGATGCACATGGAGAAGGCTCTTTGTCCCTTCTTTCAGGGCGCTGGACTGCTCAAATTTTATTGGCATAAGTGGTTGATTATATAGACAGTTTTTAACTACAGATTACATCATAATGTTAAAAGTACATCGGTTAAATTTTACATGGTACAGCAGCTATACATCATGTTCTAAGATCTTTATCTTAACTAAATTTAGTGAGTACAATTTAAGGGCAATTAGGTACAATACATCATGTGGAAAGGAGGAGACTCTACAAATCATCCCATGGCCAGCAAGTCTCCACAAGTTGAAGAGGTCACAGACACAAGAACTTGGCATTCACAAATCTTGTTTTTAGATGTGTTTATCTTTAAAGCATATGGCAGGGAGACAGTGTAAGAAAATATAAACCAACTTAACTAGCTACCACTTAAAAGTTTCTATAACTCACTAACTAGGTGTCTTTTGATCAAGAATAATATATGTCTAATTTCTATGAACCTCATTAAAATCCTAACTCTAAAGTTTACTGTATAACTAGTTAGTAGATAAACACTATGTTTTAATTAAGTTGGACTTAAATAGGGGAAAGTCCTTCAGGATGAAATTCTTATTATATTATTGTTGTAATTTTGTTAAATCACAAATCACCACAGGAAATTAAGAATGGAAAATAAGAATAATAAGTAAATAATTAGGAAAGACTGAGGAAAAACTGAATAACAAATAAAACAGCAGGAAAGACTAGGTCACCTGAGAAACAATCCATGTTCTCCGTTGCAAACATGGAAATTGTTTTCCCAGGAAAGCCTCAATTCTTCCTCATCAACATCAAAATGAGAGCTGTGTAACCTGAGGCCTGCCCTTGGCTTGTACAGTACAGGCAGGCTTTTATCCTGACCAGAAGCCCACCTTTGGCTTGTATCACTCAGGTGAGCTCCCTTCCTTGGTTAGGAACCTGCCTTCAGGTTTTTCTGCCATCATGCAAGGTTCTTATTTCGAGTTTCTGCATCTTCTTGGCTCCCCATAGACAATGTCTATAAAAGTGACACATTATAAATCAAATTTTCCAAGAGCCAAAAGCCACTTGGAAATTCCCTTTCTAAAATGTATTGTCTCACTTACACTAAAAGAAAAAGAAGAAGAAGAATTACCTAATAAGGAAATGCAAAGTTTGAATTGCTTGGCAGCAAACGCCATCCTTGGTAAAAACTTGAAACGGGATTTATGCAAGTCCCTCTTTTATTTAAAAATTTGAGTATTGTATTTCCCATTGTGGCTCAGTGGTTAGCAAACCTGGCCAGCATCCATCCCTGGCCTTTCTCAGTTGGTTAAAGATCCAGTGTTGCCATGAGCTGTGGTGTAGGTTGCAGATGCAGCTCTGATGCTGAATTGCTATGGCTGTGGCATGGGCCAGTGGCTGTGGCTCTGATTGGACCCATAGCCTGGGAACCTCCACATGCTGTGGGTGAGGCCGTAAAAAGACAAAAAAAATGTTAAAAAAGGATAAAAATAAAATAATTGTTCTTTTATAGATATGAAATATCAGATTGGGTTCTTAGAAATCATATCCAGTGATTAGTCTTTGAAAAATAGAGAGAGTGCTGGGGAAGAGCCTCTTGGGTTTGCAGCAGCCCAGCTAGCCTCTCTAGCCCTCGGGGGGTGCCACACTCCCACAGAATAGCTGCTCAGCACCCCCAGCCCACTGAAGGAGCCCCTGAAGCCCAGAAAAAGCAAGAACAAGCTTGGCCATGTCGTGAAAAGGTCTGCCCCTACATTCTCAGAGAGTCCTTCCAAGTCAGGCTGCCCTGGGTAGAGCCTCTTGGGTTCACAGCAGCCCAACTGGCTGCTCCATCCCTTGGGGGATGCCGCACTCCCATGGAACAGCTCCTCAGGACCGCCAGCATTCTTCAGGAAGCCCTGCACCCCAGAAAAGCTAGAACAAGCTTGGCCAGACTGTGAAAAGATCTGCCTAATTCTTGGACAGTCCTTCCGAGTCAGGCTGCTCTGCGGAAGAGCCTCTTGGGTTCACAGCAGCCCAGCTAGATGTTCCATCCCTTGGGGGGTGCTGCACTCCTGCAGAACAGCTGCCCAGCACTGCCAGCCCCCTGCAAGAGCCCCACAGCCCAAAAACACCAGAGCAAGTTCTACCCAGCCAGGTGAAATCTGCTACCATAGTGGTGTGGATCTCCCAGTCCTGTCTGCCCTCAGGAAGTCCTACTTTGCTTCAGAAAGACCCTGTTAGCCCTGCCAACACTCCAGAAAACCCACACTGCCTCAAAAAAGACTGACCAACAATGTCAGCCCTCAGGAAACATTCCACAACAGTGACAAGGCAAACACTGCCTGGCCACAGAGAGTACAATTCCACCAGGAAAAAGAAAACAAGCAAGATGAAGAAGCTGAGAAACCACCCCCAGTTAAACCAACAGGAGAACTCACCTAAAACAGTCAACAATGAAACAGATCTCTGCAGTCTGACAGACCTGGAGTTCAAAAGAGAAATAGTGAAGATATTGAAGGAATTAAGAGAAGATATGAGCAGTAATGCAGATACCCTCAGAAAGGAACTAGAAAATATAAGGAGGAGCCAAGAAAAATTAGAACATTCATTTGCAGAGATACAAACTGAACTAAGGGCAGTAAAAACCAGAATGAATAATGCAGAAAAACGAATCAGTGATATTGAAGATAGAATAATGGAAATCACCCAATCAGGTCAGCAGACAGAAAACCAAATCAGAAAACAGGAAAGCAATATAAGAGACCTATGGGATAATATAAAGCGGGCCAATCTATGCCTAATAGGAATTCCAGAAGGAGTAGAAAGAGATAAGGGAATGGAAAATATATTTGAAGAAATTATCGCTGGAAACTTCCCAAATCTAAAGGATACTGAGTTCAAGATACAGGAAGCACAGAGGGCCCCAAACAAGTTGAACCCAAATAGACCCACACCAAGACACATCATAATAAAAATGGCAAAAGTTAGTGATAAAGAGAGGATCATAAAGGCAGCAAGAGAAAAACAGAATGTTACCTACAAGGGAACCCCCATAAGATTATCAGCTGATTTCTCTACAGAAACACTACAGGCCAGGAGGGAATGGCAAGAAATATTTAAAGTGCTAAAAGGAAAAAATATGCAACCTAGAATACTCTATCCAGCAAGAATATCATTAAAAATAGAAGGAGAAATAAAAATTTTTTCCAACAAACAAAAGCTAAAAGAATACAGTAATACAAAACCCAGGCTAAAAGAAATACTGAAAGGGCTTCTCTAAAACAAAAAGGAAGGAAAGAAAGGGAGGAAAAAGGAAAAAAAAAAAAAGAAGAGGAAGAACTAGGATGGAGGAGACCACAATCAGAGAACCGTCACTCAAATAAGCCAGCATACAGATTTAATCATGAACATATTTCAAACAAAATAAAATTAAAAAGAAAAAAGGTCAACAAAATCATAAAATGTGGGCAAGGGATGTTAGGATATAAATAGACCCTTTGTTTGTTTGTTTGTTTGTATGTTTCTCTTCTTAATGTTAATATAGTAATGAAGTGTTTGACCCTACAGGACCATCAGGCTAAAACACACAATTATAGGAAGGGGTTAGCATACTTAAAAAACAGGGCAATCACAAGCCCTGTGCATTCGCAAAAAATGAAAAGCAAAACAAAACAAAACACTCAAACAGATAATAACCGGAGACCATCCAACCAAAAAAAGAAAGGAAGAATGGAGAACCATATAATCAACTGGAACACAGGTTCAAAATGGCAATAAATAATCATCTATCAATTATCACCTTAAATGTCAATGGACTGAATGCTTCAATCAAAAGACACAGAGTGGCTGAGTGGATTTAAAGGCAAAAACCTTCAATATGCTGCCTACAAGAAACTCACCTCAGGACAAAGGATACATATAGATTGAATGTGAAGGGGTGGGAAAAAATATTTCATTCCAATAGACATGACAGGAAAGCAGGAGTTGCAATACTCATATCAGACAAAATAGACTTTAAAACAAAAGACATAAAGAAAGACAAAGAAGGACACTATTTAATGATTAAGGGATCCATCCAAGGAGAGGATGTTACTATCGTCAACATATATACCCCAAATATAGGAGCACCCAGATACATACAAAAAATACTAACAGACATAAAGGGAGAAATTGATGGGAATGCAATCATAGTAGGAGATTTTAATACCCCACTCACACCAATGGACAGATCCTCTAGACAGAAAACCAATAAAGCAACAGAGATCCTAAAGGAAACAATAGAAAAGTTAGACTTCATTGATATCTTCAGGACCCTACATCCAAAAAAAGCAGAATACACATTCTTCTCAAATGCACATCGAACATTCTCAAGAATCGACCACATATTGGGACACAAAGCTAACCTCAACAAATTTAGGAGCATAGAAATTATCTCAAGTATCTTCTCTGACCACAATGCCATGAAATTAGAAATCAACCATGGGAAAAGGAAAGAGAAAAAACCTACTGCATGGAGACTAAACAACATGCTACTAAAAAACCAATGGGTCAGTGAGGAAATCAAGAAGGAAATTAAAAAATACCTTGAATCAAATGATAGTGAAGACACAACTGCTCAAAATCTATGGGATGCTGCGAAAGCAGTGCTCAGAGGGAAATGTATAGCAATACAGGCCTTTCTCAAAAAAGAAGAATGATCCCAAATGGACAACTTAACCCTCCACCTAAATGAATTAGAAAAAGAACAAAAAAGACCTAAAGTCAGCAGAAGGAAGGAAATGATAAAGATCAAAGAAGAAATCAATCAAATAGAGATTCAAAAACAATAGAGAAAATTAATAAAACCAAGAGCTGGTTCTTTGAAAAGGTAAACAAAATGGACAAACCCCTGGCCCAGACTCACTAAAAAGAGGAGAGAAAGAACCCAAATAACCAAAATTATAAATGAAAAAGGAGAAATCACAACGGATACAGCAGAAATACAAAAAACCATAAGAGAATACTATGAACAACTATACGGCAACAAGTTTGACAATCGAAGAAATGGACAATTTTCTAGAATCTTACAGCCTGCCAAAACTGAATCAAGAAGAAACAGACCAACTGAACAGACCGATCACTAGAAATGAAATTGAAGATGTCATAAAAAAAACTCCCTACAAATAAAAGTCCAGGACCAGATATCTTCACAGGCGAATTCTACCAAACATATAAAGAGGAACTGGTGCCCATCTTCCTTAAACTCTTTCAAAAGGTTGAAGAAGAAGGAATACTCCCAAAGACATTCTAGGATGCCACCATCACCCTCATTCCAAAACCAGACAGAGATACCACCAAAAAAGAAAACAATCGCCCAATATCATTGATGAATATAGATGCAAAAATTCTCAACAAAATCTTAGCCAATCGAATCCAACAACATACCAAAAAAATTATACACCATGACCAGGTTGGGTTCATCCCAGGTTCACAAGGATGGTTTAACATATGCAAATCAATCAACGTTATACACCACATTAATAAAAGAAAAGTCAAAAATCATATGATCATCTCAATGATCACAGAAAAAGCATTTGACAAAGTCCAACATCCAATCATGATCAAGACCCTCGCCAAAGTGGGTATAGAGGGAACATTCCTGAATATAATCAAAGCCATTTATGATAAACCCACAGCAAATATAATACTCAATGGGGAAAAACTGAAAGCCTTCTCACTCAACTCTGGAACAAGACAGGGATGCCCACTCTCACCACTGCTCTTCAACATACTTTTGGAAGTCCTAGCCACAGCAATTAGACAAACAAAAGAAATAAAAGGCATCCATATAGGAAGAGAAGAGATCAAACTGTCACTGTGTGCAGATGACATGATTCTATACATAGAAAACCCTAAGGACTCAACCCAAAAACTCCTTGAACTGATTCATAAATTCAGCAAAGTAGCAGGATATAAGATTAACATTCAGAAGTCAGTTGCATTTCTGTATACCAGCAATGAAATATTAGAAAAGGAATACAAAAATACGATACCTTTTAAAATTGCACCTCACAAAATCAAATACCTTGGAATACACCTGACCAAGGAGGTAAAGGACCTATATGCCAAGAACTATAAAACTTTAATCAAAGAAATCAAAGAAGATGTAAAGAAATGGAAAGATATTCCATGTTCCTGGATTGGGAAAATCAATATTGTAAAAATGGCCATACTACCCAAAGCAATCTACAGATTCAATGCAATCCCTATCAAATGACCCATGACATTTTTCACAGAACTAGAACAAACAATCCAAACATTTATATGGAACCACAAAAGACCCAGAATCGCCAAAGCAATCCTGAGAAACAAAAACCAAGCAGGAGGCATAACTCTCCCAGACTTCAAGAAATACTACAAAGCCACAGTCATGAAAACAGCATGGTACTGGTATCAAAACAGACAGACAGACCAATGGAACAGAATAGAGAACCCGGAAATAAACCCTGACACCTATGGTCAATTAATCTTTGACAAGGGAGGCAAGACCATCAAATGGGAAAGAGAAAGTCTATTCAGCAAGCATTGCTGGGAAACCTGGACAGCTGCATGCAAAGCAATGAAACTAGAACACACCCTCACACCATGCACAAAAATAAACTCCGAATGGCTGAAAGACTTAAATATATGACAGGACACCATCAAACTCCTAGAAGAGAACATAAGCAAAACACTATCTGACATCAACATCATGAATATTTTCTCAGGTCAGTCTCCTAAAGCAGTAGAAATAAGAGCAAAAATAAACCAATGGGACCTAATCAAACTGAAAAGCTTTTGCACAGCAGAGGAAACCAAAAAAGAAAACAAAAAGACAACTTACAGAATGGGAGAAAATAGTTTCAAATGATGCAACTGACAAGGGCTTAATCTCTAGAATATATAAGCAACTTATACAACTCAACAGCAAAAAAGCCAATCAACCAATGGAAAAATGGGCAAAAGACCTGAATAGACTGTTCTCCAAGGAAGATATACAGATGGCCAGCAAACACATGAAAAAATGCTCAACATCACTGATTATAAGAGAAATGCAAATCAAAACTACCATGAGATATCACCTCACACTAGTCGGAATGGCCCTCATTAATAAGTCCAAAAATAAGTGCTGGAGGGGTTGTGGAAAAAGGGAACCCTCCTGCACTGTTGGTGGGAATGGAAACTGGTACAGCCACTATGGAGAACAGTTTGGAGATACCTTAGAAATCTATACATAGAACTTCCATATGACCCCACAATCCCACTCTTGGGCATATATCCGAACAAAACTCTACTTGAAAGAGACACATGCACCTGCATGATCATTGCAGCACTATTTGCAATAGCCAGGACATGGAAACAACCCAAATGTCCATCGACAGATGATTGGATTAGGAAGAAGTGTTATATATACACAATGGAATACTACTCAGCCATAAAAAAGAATGACATAATGCCATTTGCAGCAACATGGATGGAACTAGAGAATCTCATACTGAGTGAAATGAGTCAGAAAGACAAAGACAAACACCATATGATATCACTTATAACTGGAATCTAATATCCAGCACAAATGAACATCTCCACAGAAAAGAAAATCATGGACTTGGAGAAGAGACTTGTGGCTGCCTGATGGGAGAGGGAGGGAGTGGGAAGGATCGGGAGCCTGGGTTTATCAGTTACAACTTAGAATAGACTTACAAGGAGATCCTGCTGAGTAGCATTGAGAACTATGTCTAGAACAAAGGGTGGGGGAAAAAATGTATACATGTAAGAATAATTTGATCCCCTTGCTGTACAGTGGGAAAAAAAATTATAAGAAAAAATAAATAAATAAAAATTTAAAAAAAGAAAAATAGAGTGAAAAAAGAGAAAAAAATAGGTAATATAAATTCTCAAAGTCACATTCAAGATTAATTTAAAGTGGGAGATTTCTAAAATAAACATTGGTGAGCATACATACACATCCTCAAAGCTGTCTTGGTTCAAAGCATATTTTTATGAAACTGTAAATTTTCTTACATAAAAGTGATTCTTGAAATGAATGTAACTAACGCATTCATGATTGAAAGAAAATAGGAGAGCAAGGAATTTGAAAAGGAACCTTATTAAAGTGCACTATATTAGACTCATAACATTGAATAGTTACTGCATTATTTATAATCATAAAATAGCTAGTTTATTGAAATCATACAATGCAATAAAAATCACTTTGATTGAATAATGAGGCTCATGGAATAAAAGTCCTAAGTCATAAACATAATTTGGAATATAAGGATAACAGTAAAGACAGGGAATATGAAATAAAAATATATAAATGATTATTTGGATTATTTTTCAGAAAAATTTCAACATTCTTTCCCTATCACTGTGCGTGAAGTATAAATCCTTCTTGCTTTAATGTAGGGCTTGGGCAATATTTTGGCTAAGAGAGGAAATGATGTTACAGCAAGCAAAGGCTTGGCCTGGATCTTATAGCCTGATGGTCTATTAAGATATAGAAAGAAAAAGAACAAAGCTATAAAGAAAATAATGTATTGGGATCTCATACACAAAATTGTTGCTATAAATTACCATATTTGTACTTTTGCTGATCTCAACTGTTCTGCACTTGGTAGGTGAAAAATCATATGTAGAATGGCTGTTCATCCATGTGTTCTTTCAAGTAATTTTAAATTTACTTGAACATAGAGCAAATAGCCTTAGGAGGCAAAGGATTATGTATAATGACCTACTATTCATCACTGATGGGCTTTAAGTTTGCAGACAGTATTTCATCCTGATATTTTTAAGACCTTTAGGCCTGGTACTAATGTTTGTGAATAACAAATCAAGTTAAGAAAATACAACTTTTGGAGTTCCCATCATGGCTCAGCAGGTTATGAACCCGACTGGCATCCATGATGATGCAAGTTCCATCCCTGGCCTTACTCAGTGGGTTAAGGATCTGGCTTTGCTATGAGCTGTGTCACAGGCCAGCAGCTGGAGCTCTGATTAGACTCCTACCCTTAGAACTTCCATATGCCACAGATGCAGCCCCCCAAAAGCAAACAAACAAACAAATAAACAAAAAAACAAAAAAAAACCCAACTTTTAGGAATGAGTGACAAAGAGAATAAAGGCATGTCAGAAATGAAAATGTCAGCAGTGGATTTAGACATACACAATTAAATATAGAGCTATAGAGGTCTACCATTGGTTTGTGAGTTTATTGCAGTTTTTCTGTTTTTTAAGGCTTAGTTTTGTCACACAGACTGCTGAATGTGATGGTCAGTGAGGTACCATACAAAATCCACTTTGTCAAGAAACAGTGTACTTTCTTCCTAAATTGATGAAATATTTTGAAGTTAAACATAGAGAGGAAATGTTGCATGGCTATCTTGTAATCAAATCCAAAGAGATTTGCTTGTCTTCCACACATGTTGCCTTATACTATGAGTTACATTCTATAATTAAATCCAGAGGGAATGAATTGTAATTCATTCTGATAACCCATCTTTCAATGTTTCCACACAAATTTGGGGGATGTCTTGGTATAATAAAGCTAATTGGTCTCTGTGGGAAATACAAAAGTGCATTTTGAAGCAGATTGCTTTCATTTGACTATGAGCTCTGTTTGGTATATTATTAATATGTGAAATAAAAGTAGATATCTAAGCATATGTAAAATCATACTTGTAATCCACATAATATATTGTATTATATGAGGCCTAAACCAGTTATTTGGGATGCAGATTGAACTTTTTCAGAAAAAAAAAATGGTATCTCCAAAGATTAGTATTCCAGATAAGACTGAAAAATAACTATTTAAATTCTAAAATTAATTTCAGTTCTCATTTGGAATAAGGCAGAGTACATTAAATACATGAGAGAAAACAAATAAATCTTAATGTAATTTATGTGTAGATTATCAGTAACAATATTAACAATATCAGTATGGAAAAAACAATGCAGAATTTTACATTGGTTTCCAGGAAATTAATTACTTGTACTCTACTTACTCCAGACATAAATAAAATGCAGAGGGATCAGGCATTACCTTAACACAGATTAACAGACAGACTTCATGTAGCTAATGTGCTAGAGTTTCAGAAGGGAATTCTGATATTTATACTTCTTATATATGAAATCCCATTAGAATTTCTAAGAATATTCTGGGTAAGAGCAGGCAACAAACCACACAAGAGGAGAAATCATATTTGTTTGGTTAATTTGTCCATCAGTGAGTTTCAGTGTTCTATCAAGTGTCTGTCAAATATTAGTTAATACATATTTATTTAATAACAATATTCTTGAAAAATGTGGACAAGAGAATTTTAAAATGGTAAATATAAATATTCCATAAATGGCAATACATGTAAATGGACTAGATGTTCCAGTTAAAAGATTAAAATGTTTCTATGGATTACAAAAAATATTCAGTTATGTCCAGTTTTTCGGGGACAGGGCTTGAATCTAAGGAGATAAAAGTCAAAGTAAAAGAACTGAATTAAGTATACCTAGAAAACACTAACAAAAAGAAAGCCGAGATGGCATATTTATATTGAACTAAATAGACTTCAGGGGAAAAATGTTAATGGAGATAAAAGTCTCTATACATGATAAAAATATTAATTCAGCAGTATATTATATATATATATACTAAATATTTTCAAGTAAATATCTAGCCTTTACAAATGTAAAACAAATATAAAGGAACTACAAGCAACAGGCATAACCATCATCACAATGAGAGATTTATCACACATTTATCATCAGTAGAAAGAAACAAATTCTTTTTTTAAAAGTTTTATTGAAGTACAGTTAATTTACAAGGCTATGATAATTTCTGATGTACAACAGAATGACCCAGTAATACGTATACATATATCCATTCTCTCTGATTCTTTTCCCACATAGATTATCACAGAATACTGGGTAGAGTTATCTGTGCTATATAGCAGGTTCCCATTGGCCAATCATTCCACATACCTCAGTTTTCATATGCCAATCCCAAACCCCTACTCTATCTCTCCCACCTCTCCACTGTCTCCTTTGGCAACCATAAGTTTTTCAAAGTCTGTGAATCTGTTTCTGTTCTGCCAATAAGTTCATTTTTTTTAAGACTTCACATATAGGTAATATCATATGTTTGTCTATATGAACCACATCTTTTTTTAATCCATTCATCTGTCAATGGACATTTAGTTTCCTTCCATGTCTTGGCTATTGTAAATAGTGCTACAATGAACATTGGGGTGCATGCATCTTTTCAAATCATAGTTTTCTCTGGCTAGATGCCCGAGTGGGATTGCTAGAAACAATTTGAAGAAAATTGGTAAGAACATGGCTTTATTAATACTTAAACCTCATAAATATTATACTCTACAACCTCAGAATATAAATTGTTTTGAAACACACACAGATCAGCGGAAATATTAACCACATGCTGGGAAGAAATAAATCTCAATAAATTTCAAGTTTCATATTATACACAGCACATTCTTTGATAAAAATAATTCTCAAAAGTCTCTAATAAAAATAAAGATAAAAATTATACAAAATTAATAAGATACATGTTAGGGAATTAAGAGATACACTTCAAAATGACTCATAGATCTGGGAGTTCCCGTCGTGGCTCAGTGGCCAGTGAATCCGACTAGGAACGATGAGGTTGCAGGTTCAAACCCTGGCCTTGCTCAGTGGATTAAGAATCCAGCGTTGCCTTGAGCTGTGGTTTAGGTTGCAGACGTGGCTCAGATCATACGTTGCTGTGGCTGTGGCTGTCGCCAGCATCTACAGCTCCGATTAGACCCCTAGCCTAGGAATCACCATATGCTACCAGTGTGGCCATAGAAAAGACAAGAAAAAAAAAAAAAGACTCATAGATGAAAGAAAAAAGTAATAGAAACTAGAAAGTATTTTGAACTAAACTGTGTTTTAAAAACAAAACAAAAAATTTAAAAAATGAAATACAAAATCTAAAAAAATAAAAGCCAGATGAAATTAGATGTTTTGAATTTGGAATTGTTTTTCATATTTACTCATAAAAGGGCTAATCCTCTCATTAATGCTAAATGACTTGAACCTTTGCTCTGTGACATGGACCTATTATTAGAATTAAATTTGGTAAAAATGACTTAATTGTTATTGGATTCTAGATGTCTGTTAGTTATCTGTTTCTTCACATCCTATGTGGAAACAGCCTAATTTGATGCTTGTGGAATATTGAAATTGGGTTGACTTGGGGCTTTGATGAGAATTATTCTGTGTCAAAACCTGGGGAAGTATTATTAAAACTGAGTCCTAGAGTTCTTTTATGTTGCAGTGGGTTAAGGATCTGCCTTGTCATTGCAGTGGTGTGAGTGTCTGCTGGCCCAAGAAATTATACATACTGTGTGTGTGGCTGAAAACAAAAACAAAACTGAGTCTTTATTTGGCAGGGTATAAGAACTTTATGCTTTCTAATCCTGTCATGGATTTTCATTTTTATGGCTCAGATGAGTACGAAAATTTTCAAGTAAAAATATAAAGGAGAAAACAACTAATTGATAAGTCAACCTTTCACAGATAGCTGATAATACCATTTAATGTGTGCACCCTTTTCTTGCTATGCATTTAGATACATTTTGAGAATAAAATATAAATTGTATTAAAAAAATAAAAACAAAAAACATATAAATGTGTGGATGCAGATAAAGTATTTCTCAGACAGAATTTTATACCCATAAATATTTTTAAATGTTTTTAAAGGCTGAAATGAATGTGTTAAGGAGAAAATGTAAGAATTTAGAAAAAGAATAAAATACCAAATAATAGAGAAAAGTTATATATTAAAATTAATAGTGTAATGTTTCAAAAAGCCATATTGGGTTACCACGAAAAAAAAAATAAAATGATAATCCTTGGAGTTCCTCTTGTGGTCCAGCGGAAACAAATCCGACTAGTAACCATGAGGTTGCAGGTTTGTTCCCTGGCTTTGCTCTGTGGGTTAAGGATCCCGCACTGCTGTGAGCTGTGGTGTAAGTTGCAGATGAGGCTTGCTGTGTCTGTGGTGTAGACCAGTGCTGTGGCTCTGATTTGATCCCTAGCCTGAGAACTTCCATATGCCACAGGTGTGGCCCTAAAAAAAAAAAAGTAAAATGATAATAGTTAGGCTGGTTTGATCAAGATGGAAGGAAAGCATACACAGAGACAAAATGATAATATTAGAAAAGTTGACATAACTACATAGCTGAAACATAAACAATTTTAAAGATTATTTTTAAATAATGCAAAAACTTGAAAAAATATAGCATCTATAAATAAGTATGATTTAATATTGAAGAGAAAATCTGAAGGAAAAGGGGTTTAAAATAGGAAATAAATTATTATCATCATCAGAAATTGGTTGTCTATGCTGAAAATTCAAAAAGAATGTAGATAACTAGAAGTAAAAAGATAATTTAACAAAGTTACTAGATTCAATAAACCAATGTTTATAATTCAACTGCTACAATTTCATTGAACTGATGCACAGAATGTATCATGTATCATCTACTATATATTATAAAAAAGGAACTTCTATAAATCAACAAGAAAAAGAAAAGCAACCCTATTAAAAGATAGGGAAAATCTTGCAGACACATTATATGGCAAACATATAGTAAACATATGAAATTTTTCCTTATCTCATTCAAAATCAGGGGAATGCAAGATAAAATCACAATGATAATATCATTTCACATAGATACAGGATAGGTAAGAATTTTAACATCTAATGTCAAATGTTAGGAAAAAATCTAAAATAGTCAGAGGCTAAAAAACTGCTTGTGATAATGTGACATAGCAGAGCAAGCCTAGAAAACAATTTGACATTATCTAATAGGTTTGAAGATATGAAAAAACTTAGAAATTCTATTCCTGGGAATATACCCTAGAGAAGTGCTTGCTATCTGTAAGCCCCAGGAGACCTCTTCAAGAGTATTGATAGCCTTACTAATGTAAGACACCTGGGAAGAGCATTATCATCCATTAAAAGAAGAATGGATTAAAAGTCTTTCTTATATTCGTAGGTTAGAGGATGATACAGAATTGAAAATGAGTACATTACAGGTACACACAACATGGACTGAACTTAATTATGATTGAGGAATAAAAAGCCACATAGTAAAATTTCATCATAAACGCATAAAATTGAGCTATATATAGTTTAGGAATAAAAATGTAAATTTATGATGAAAAAAGAAGAAAATTAAAATTCAGGATAATGATTTTTAATCTGACTGAGGAAAAAAGCGATGGACAAAGCAGGGAACAGAGAGGGGATTTCAAAATTGTGGTAGGTAATATTTTATTTCTTAACTTGGATGATATTAACCAAATCCTTACTCTTTTATATCACTTACATATGAGAGTCTTTTATGCCTACAAATAATTTTTTTAAAATGGAAGTTCTAATACTTTCATCCCACCCTTCAAAGGATTGTCTGCTATACACCCACTTGGAGGCCACCTATTATATGAGTAAAGTGGAAGATAAGTACCCATCTTCACCAGAATTCCTTATGGTTCCCTAAAGACACATTTTTTTAATATCTTATTGGATTTTATAGCACAATAGCCTTTCTTTCTCTATTTCTTTGGATAATTAATTTGTTCCAATTAATCCTCTTTCAAAGGTATTTTTTGCTTTCTTTTCCTTCCCTTTAGTTCTCCTAAAGCACACAAGCTGGCATGACACAGAGATGTTCTCTTGGCCCTGATCCATTTCCTTTTATTTCTTTCTGACAACTCCATAACATTTTTATCTGTCTTAGTTTCATGTACTTCCTTGTAATTACCACCCTCTTTAAATGTATTTTATAACAAAATACATGCTGAAAGCAACTCAGTAGATTTTCAGTAGAGGATAGCCTTTTCAGTAATTAATATCTATAGGCAATAAAAGAGGATTTACATATAACAATATAAAGCTTTAAGAAAGAAAAACAGAAGATATTCAAGATTTGGAGCTAGGCAAAATGTTTAGATTTGACACTAAAAACATGATATGTAAAATAAAAACTTGATAAATTAGGTTTCATCAAAATTAAAAAGTTTTGCTTTATGAAAGACACTGTTAGGGAAATAAATAGATAAGCTGCAGAGTGAGCTTATATTCAACATTGGTGTGTAGAATATATAGAGGATTCTTAAAACTGGACAGTAAAAAGCAGATTATCCAATTAAATCACAAGCAAAGATGTGAACAGCTGGTTCAGTAAAGCAGCTATATGGTGTGCAAATTGCACATGGAAAAGGAAGCAGAATCATTAGGCATTAGGAAAATGAAGCTAAAAACGTACAATACTACACAACTATGAGAATGGCTAAAACTTTTAAAAATAAAATAAAAATTATTAAGACCAAATGCGGGCAAGATTGCAGATAAACTCAATTGTTCATACATTGCTGGTGGGAATGTGTAATCTTATAGCCCCTTTGGAAAAAAGTTTGGTAATTTATAAATAAAGTAAACATGCAATTGCCATATGACCCAGCAATTGCAATCCTGGCTATTTATGCCTGAGAAAGAAAGACCTGTGTCCACGCAAAAACATGTACATGGGTTTTTAGAAACTTTCCTCCTAATAGCCCAAAACTGGAAACAATTAAGATCGCTTTTGATGAGTGAATGATTTAAAAACCATTTTACCATGTATAAACTGCCATGGTACTTCCTTATCGTGCAATAGTCTTTAGCAATAAAAAGAAACACTACTGATACAACAAATTGGATGAATTTCCAGAGAACTTTATTGACTAAAGGAAGCTAATCTCAAAAGGTTACTGTATGATTCCATTTACATAACAGTCTATAAATAACAACATTATAGAAATGGAGAACAGTGGTTGCCAGGATTTAAGGAAAGCATGCGTACAGGAGAGAGGTGGATGTGGCTAAAAAAAGGGCAACAAGAGGGATCCTGGTGGTGCTAGAAATGTTCTGTATCTTGACTCCATCAACATCAGTATCCTGGTTGGGATGTTGTAGTTCAGTTTTGCGAGATGTTACCATTGGGAGAAATGGGATAAAGGAAACATGGGTTTGCTCTGTACTATTTCTTTTTTCTTTTTTTCTTTTCTTTCTTTTTTTTTTTTTTCCTTTTTAGGGCCACATCTGTGGCATATGGAGGTTCCCAGGGTAGGGGTCGTATTGGAGCTGTAGCTGCTGGCCTACATCACAGCCACATCAACACAGGGTCTGAGCCGCATCTGGGACATACACCATGGCTCCTGGCAGTGCCAGATCCTTAACCCATTGAGCAAGGCCAGGGATCAAACCCACAACTTCATGGTAACTAGTTGGGTTCGTTAATCACTGAGCTATGACGGGAACTCCTATACTATTTCTGATACCTATATGTGAATCTACATTTGTCTAAAAAAGAAATAAAAGTTTAATTTAAAAACACATGCTTAATGAGGGTTATTATATTAGCCCTAATGATCAAAATATGTACATGTGTTATTAGAACTCCTTCTTATTGAATGAATAGTTTGATTTCTCTATGTCTCTGAAGGATTACAGTTTAACTCAATCAGCAAGTTTCGTGGTAAAATTAAATTCACTTACTTTATTCATCATTATTTATCAATTATTTATTTATAATTAACAAGACATTTAAGGGAGTTCCTGTTGTGGCTCAGTGGGTTATGAACTTGACTAGTATCTATGAGGATGTGGGTTCAATCCCTGACCTCGCTCGAAGGATTAATGATCCTGCATTGCTGTAAGTTGCCATGTAGGTTGCAGATAGGGCCCAGATCTGGCCTTGCTGTGGCTGCAGCATAAGCCCACAGCTGTGGCTCTGATCTGACCCCTAGCCTGAGAACTTCCATATGCTGCTGTTGTGACCCTAAAAAGACCAAACAAAACAAAAACAAAACAAGCCATTTAACTTAACTGTTGTGAATTCAGGCAGTTATTTAGTTTAACCCCTCATTTCTAGTGGGAAATCTAGCACAGAGCTTGTCAAATTTTAGTGGGTATGAGAACCATCTAAAGATTTTGTTAACTCACATATTGCTGGGTCCCTTCCAGGGAAAGTGTAATTCAGGAGTTCTGTGCTTTGCTTGAAACTTTGCTTGGGACTGCATTTCCATAAGTTTCCAGGGGTTCCTGGTATTGCTATAGGTGATCCAGGTATTGGGCAACAGGCCAGAGTCAAGCAGAAGTTAAGTACTTAAGTATTTTCCCTAAGGCCAAAGAAATTGTTTTCCTAAAGCCCAATAGCCAAGCATTATCTCCAGTCGAATTACATTCTGTACCACCACTCTATTCTGGAATTTAGTTGTTGGTGTTTTATTGTTATTTTAAAAATAAATATAATAAAATAAGATTTTTCATCTCTACTGAGTGGTATAACACAATACAAAATAGAATTCCCACTTCTGTTGCACATATCTCTCCAGCTCATCAGATTTTGTGGAAAAATATCAAAATTGAATTTACCATTTTAATTTTAGTTTGAAAAGGTAGAAGCATTTGAGGTGTTGTGTAAGAAGTGTAAACTTGTCACAAGAGGACTTTCAAACACACACACCCACACAGGAGCAATTTGTACACAATCACCTTTCAACTGCACAGTAGCTTAACATATAAATTTTATTTTTTTGAAATGTGAAAATAAAAAAGCAACATTATTTTTTGCAGTATTGCTTAGAAAATTTTAAAACTCCAGATATATATGATCACATTGCCCTCTAATGTGTAATCCTTAAGAAATTATACAGTTTATAAGTATATATGCTGTTGCTGTCCATATTCTGCTACAAATCCAGAGGAAAATTTTCGGTCACCACATCTGAATATGCTAAAAAACAGAACAGTAATTTTTTTCTGATGTGGAAAACTGACATAGTATATCATAAATTCCTGAGTTAGTTCAAACATTCTCCTTCTTTTTCTGATCTATTTTTTCCTACCTCCCAGGAAACCAAGGAGACAAAACTTGTATGAGTCTTAAAACTAAAAATGCATTCTTAGTCAAAATATTTAAATACTAATTGCATTTTGTGATAGAATTAAGTCCATGTACTTTTTTTCTTTTTTAAAAAATAAATTAGATATATCATCATAAATAGGGAAAGATGGTTTACAAAGATTACCGTGGTATAGAAGCTGCATTAAAATAAGGAATGGAGATCACAGTGAAGTACCTAGAGGACTGATAAAGAGCTGGACATGCTATTAGTTGTGATCTGACTTAAGGCAGATTGAGTACATTTTTGTCATTCACAAAATAAAAATTTGAGATCCAATGATCTTTTACATACCTTCCTGATTTAATATTCTTAAATGTTTTTCTGAGGTGCAGTTCCTTTCCTTTTTTAGGGTAAAAATTTGTTCTGGTGAGGAAAGTTCATTTCGAGTATTGCTGAACCCATAATCACACCTCCTTTCTCTCGGATTTCCCAAATGCTTCAGGAGACACTCAGTTTAAATCATTCTTTTTCATTTTTCACAATCCCGAGTCTTACCAATGCCTCAAATATCATTAAAATACATTTTCCCCACAATTATATTCTCAGAGTCTTTGAAACCCTAGGAAATAAAGTCTTCCAGGTATTCATTTTTCTTAGTATATATTTTCAGCAATGTATATAAAGATAAAAGCAGAGTATCTAAAACTGGGTTGTATTTAAGCTTATTTAGGGTAACCTAATGACTTTCTGTGGGGACAGGAAAATTTTTGAGTTCTTGTGCCTGAACTAATCTATAAAACAGATTAACAGGAGAAAAAACAATTTAATTCCAGGTGCGTGAGAGATTATATAATGATTCTCAGACTGTGGCCACAAGCAGGCAGCTTTCATATCTTTTTATACAAAGAAACAACACATTTGTGAGGATCTGACAGGACTAAGAAATTTAGGATTGGATTCATAAGGAATTTAAGAAAACTTTGGGCTTGGGTAGTAAATTCGGAAGTAACAAGGTTTGTTTATATCAAGTTCTTTTGCCTTGAATTCCACTTCTGGTGATAAAGAATATCTTTCTACTTCTGGGGGGCAAGGAGGGAATCTTTCATGTGGGAGATTTATTTTCTATTTACACAGAGATAAGAGAGAAGAGTCAAAGCTGCCTTCTTGAATGAGCTATTTCTTAAGTAACTTTATTATTTATGTTTTAGTTTTTTAAATTTTTTCTATGTTTTAATCCAAGTAGAGTTGATGTACAATATTTTACATGTTTCAGGTATACAACAGAGTGATTCACAAATTTTTTTTTAGAAGGTTCCCAGGCTAGGGGTTGAATCAGAGCTGTAGCCGCTGGCCTATACCACAGCCACAGTTTAGGCCAGATCCAAGCCACATCTGCGACCTACACCACAGCTCACAGTAACTCTGGATCTTTAATCCACTGATTGAGGCCAGGGATAGAACCTACATTCTCATGGATACTAGTCAGATTCATTTCTACTGAGCCACAATGTGAACTCCCCATGATTCACAATTTTTAAAGGTTGTATTTCCTTTATAGTTATTATAAAATATATGTTATTTTCCCAGTGTTGTACAAAATATCCTTGCAGCTTATTTTTTACCTAATAGTCTGTACCTCTTAATCCCCTACACCTATATTTTCCCTTATCCCCTCTCTCTCCCCACTGGTAACTACTAGTTTGTTCTCTATATCTGGGAGTCTGCTTCATTTTTGTTATAGTCACAAGTTTATTATATTTTTAGATTCCACATATAAGTGAGATCATACAGTATCTGTCTTTGCCTGAGTTATTTCATTTAGCATAATGCCCTCCAAGTCCATCTGTGTTGTTGCAAATGGCAAAATTTCATTCTTTTTTATGGCTGAGTAGTATTCCATAACATATATATCTCACATATATGTATATAACATTTAACATATATATATATATACACACACCACATATTTATACTGCATTATATATATACACACACATATACATACATACATATATATATATGTATATATATATTCACATTAAAAAAAATAAGTAACACTTCCAATACTAGAAACTTTTCCTGGCTTTATTGGCATGGCTGCTTGCACTATGACCTGGGTCTGCTTACAGTGTACTTTGTTGATTCAAGGTCAACTTTAAGCTTACAACATAATTTTTTTAGACGTGGGGTGTCTTATCGTCAAGACCCAAAAAGTCTCACCCAGTTCAGTGTTTCCTTCATTGTGGTAAGGGGTTCAAGATGCAACTTTGGAGTAGATATACTAACTAGAACTTTGCTGATCACAGGACTCCTAAAATCTGCTGGTATGGCAGGTCCCTGTATCACCGTAGGATTTATCTTTCACCTTTGTAAATGACATATATCTTAACCATGGTCCACAGTGTACTAGTCACCTACTTCTCATCTTGTCTAATCAGCACCATATCCTCAGTATAATAGGTCTATGGACTGCCAGTAATCTAAACCTCTTTAGACGAGCTTATAACAGAGACTAGGAGAGTTAATCATGAGGAAAACCCAGGAATGAATAATTGTGTCTATTCTATATCAATGTGAACTGCCTGAGATACCCTTTTATAATTGGAAAGGAAAAGATATCATCTGTCAAATCAATGACCACATACCAGGTTCCTGAGGCCTTATTAACCTTCTCCAGCAATGATACCACATCTAGCACAGCCACTGGGATCTACTACCTGGTTAAGCCTGCAACAGGCTACAATAATTCTCCAAGAAAGATCCACCCTATTTCATCAAGATCTAAACAGAGCTGCTGACTCTGGCTAGGCTGCTCTCAGGCAGGAAGATGTAAGAAGCTATTGAGGCATCTAAAAAGTGTTCACTGATAATCTCCAAGCGGGCTGAGCTGTTCTGTGCAGGGACAGACAGGGTTTCTTCATGAAGAGTGATTTGGAAAAAACGCTGTGTGGAGGTAACACCTGTGTTATCACTAATCCATAGAAAGATAAAGAAAGAACAACAAAATAATCTTAAAAGAATATTTTATCATTTGTTTTTTAATTATAAAAAATTGCAAATAAATTAAAGTGACAGAGTTTGGGGTGTAGTTGTAGTGTTAACTGCCTTCACATAGTGAAGTGATATAATCAGAATCAATGCCATCCATTCAGTGACCAACAGGAACACATCTATATTTGCGGAAATTGGATTTATTATTTAATGTGGTGAGAGAGAAGGCACCACATGGAAAAAGTAGTTCATCTCAATAAGAAGATATTGGAAAGACATCAATTGTCTATACTAGGTGCTAGGAAAACACCACTCAAAGGGGAAAACTGCCTCTATACTTGTCATAAACCAGTTGATATTCATAAATACTTTCTGTAAATACTCACTTTCTCTTTATTCCTATTCCAGACAGATGAAGAAGGTGTACACCTCTGTGCTTCTTTGGGGACAACTATCCAGTGCTTTTGCTGTGCACCAGCTGCTAAACCTGGCCAGCCTTAGTAATTTGCCAGGCAAAGCCTCTGCTCCCTCTGCTCCCTCTGCCACAGCCTCAGTAATCAGATTTAGTGCCCACTAGAGATTTATTTTGAATGAAAAATAGTTAATATCTAATGGGAAATGTAGATAATGTGGAGTTATAGTTTGCTTTTTTTCACTTAGACATGATCAGTAAGAACACACAGTTAGTGACTCTGTAAATCACATCCTTAAGTGACCACATGACAAATCTTGCTTTATAAAAACCCATACTCTCTATAAATGATAGAAAAAGTTAAAGACATTTGTTTTACATGAGGATCTGGGATTAGAGGATCCTTAAGATCCTTTCTATGGCTGTAGTTCCATAATTCTATCGTAGAAAATATATACTTTCGGTAAAGACGGGTATATGAAGAGGAATCATGTGGTCTCAGAGATGCTGCCCCCTGATGATTTTTTACACACGGCCCAGTAGGAAACCCTGCAGTTGTGGGACAAACACAAGAGCACAGACTTGATGCCAAATATGCTAGGAAGGACTTTAGGAAGTAATTTTCCTCTTTACACTCCTGAGGCATAGAGAAAACATATGTCACAACATTCAAGCACCTCTCGGTATAGGAAACACATTTTAGCAATTTTATTCTAGAAATTGGCATAGTTATAATTTTCAGCCATTTTCTTGTGCTTTATGTATAGATCAGGATAAGAACATCATCACCCGGTTAGGAATGATTGGTAAGATTACTTATAATACAGTTTTATTCATTAGAATCTCACCACCCAACTTGAATCATTTCTATTCTTTGGGAATCATCCTATAGTTCATGGAATTTTTTTCTTTTGAGAGTTTATCTATAATCAAAAAAATCTAAAAAATGTTAAATCATGCCAAATATTCCGTGCCAATAGTATTAATTCAAATTAACATTTTTTCACTTTATCTGAAGCTCCTTTCATAATTTAAAAACTTCCACATAAATGTTTCTGTTGGTAGCAATTAAAAGCCAAAATAACTGATCTTAGGATAATCCTTATTTATTTCTGAGAAAAGAAGATTTGTTTGAATCAATACATGAAATTCATAACATCAATATTTGTTTGAAGAAGTCTTCTATCAATATAAAAATAAGAAATCATCATATTAGTTTTAACTCTATACTAACTTTACATTGTTTGAAGTAGAATTAATTATGTATATCTTCCATTCATCAATACATAATACATATTGTAAATTTTACATCATCCATCATGAGGAAACATTTGACAAAATCCAAATTAAGGTATTTTCAACAAAAGGATTGGCCTAGACTCCTTAAGAATATTAGTTATAAAAGACTGAGAAATGTTCCAAGTTAAAAGAGGCTATAAAGACATGAAAACTAATAGCAAAATGAGACCATGGATTAGATCCTGAACAAAGGAAAAAAGGTCAATAAAGGGCATTATTGAGAAAATTGGCAAAATTTTATCATGAACTGTGCAATTTAGATGAGTGTTTTATCGACATCAGTTACATAAAAAATTATCTCGTTTTCATAACTAAATTTGTATAAAAGAATGTCCTTATTCTTAGGATACATATGGAAGTATGCTGAAATAAGTTACCAAGATATCTACAACTTTTAAAAATATAGGGGATGGAGTTGCCGTCATGACACAGTGAAAATGAATCTGACTAGGAACCAGGAGGTTGTGGGTTCAGTCCCTGGCCTTGCTCAGTGGGTTAAGGATCTGGTGTTGCCATGAGCTGTAGTGTATGTCACAGACACGGCTCGGATCTGGCGTTGCTATGGCTGTGGTGTAGGCCAGCAGCTGTAGCTCCGATTCAACCCCTAGCCTGGGAACATCCATATGCCATGGGTGTGGCCCTAAAAAGATAAATAAATAAATAAATAAATAAATAAATAAATAAATAAATAAAATATAGGGGAAAAATTAACAATTGATGCACTTGAGTAAATAGCATATATAGGAGTCTTTATTAGTTTTCCTTTTTATTGGTAGATTTGAATTTATGATACATTTTCAAAAAATCTGTATCATCATATCCATAAAACAAGTTCTATTTATTTTAGATAAATGTGAAGATTTAGTTTACTTACATATTAATGTATGATTCATGATCCTTGTAAATATTTTTCCTCAAGGACAGTCTTTAATCTATATCTCTGTGCAGTAAGTAAACATGGATCAACTTCCACTTTATTTACTTATTTAATATTTTTTGGCAGTACCCATGGCATGTGAAAGTTCCCACTCCAGGGAACAAACCTGTGCCACAACATAGGCTTGAGTTGCTATGGTGACAACACCAGATACTTAATCAACTGAACTATAAGGAAAATTCCCACTTCTACTTTAGAATGCTCAAACATCAGAAAACTTATACTAAGAGCAAAATAGTAATAATGACAATGCTTGTAAATCTAAGCAGATGAAATTCTTAGGCTCTCCCAAGGATGAAGCTCAAAACTAAGGTTTTAAAATGAATTATTCTTAACTTCTTCATCAAACTAAAGGGAAACTGGATCAGATACTACAAATTGTATAGTCTTGATTAGAGCTCCTCTCAGTGGCTTTTTTTTTGAATTTCACCTGATATATATATAAATACATATAGTATATATGTATAAATATATACATATAGATTATATGTACATATACACCACAAATACTTAACTTTATAAGTAAAGTAGGAAGAAGACATTTCAATACTCTGAAATATATTGAAGTGCAACTACTCAAGCTTCTTTTCCAAAAACGCTAAAACCAAGCTACTTAGTATGAAATATAGATTCTTCTATTTAACCCAATATAATCACAGTCTTTTCATATATATATGAAAAAAGTTTTTTATTGTTTTAAAAATAGAACTGTCATTGAAACAATAGAGTTGGACTATAAAATCCAAGGAACAAATATAGTAATACATTATAACTTGTATTTCCTACCTGTGTTTTCATAGGAAATATGTATTTGAGGGGCTGAAATTAAAGTATAACTCATAATAACATATGTTTGTTTTCTCTTACTTCAGTGATTGATGTGAAACTAAATTTCTTACGCACTAGCCATTCCAAGACACACAAGATAACAGTGCCAATAAAAATGTATGGAAAGATGCTGTTTATATTTTGAAAATGCAAATCTCAAGTTTGAGTCAGAGGGTTTTTGACAATTTGACCTGTAAGCCAGAGGAAGGTGAAACAGAAAAAGGACAAGAAAAGATGACATAATTGAAAAGGATTTGACAGTTTCTCATTTGGTGGTAGACTCTGTGTGTGTGTGTGTGTGTGTGTTGAACTGGGGGATGAGGGCAGGGATTGATCCAGGTCTTCTTTCTTCCCCTGGGAACATTTTTGATTTTCTTGCAGGGAATTATTTGAAAACACAGCTTCTGGATGTGTTTCACATGAAAGATGTCATTGCTCTGCTTTCCTGGCCACAGTGAGTGATAGCCATCTGACTCAATGATAGACAGCTTCCAAGCAGTCGTTCATGATTCCCATCTCCTGGTTTCCACAGTTTAACATGGGCAGGAGGTAGTCTGCCTTTCCAGCAGCACATGCTGAAGTACATGATCACATTCTACTTCCAAGATTAGGTTATAGAAGTCATTATGAACTTCATCTTTGTCTCTCCCATCTCTGCTCTCTCTCTTCCTGTCTCATGATTTAAGCAAACAGAGGTCAGCTGCCATGTTGTGAGTGGCCCTAGGACAAGGTCTCATGTTAGAAACAAAAGATTCATTTGTAGTGTCATTTATGGGTACCACTTTTAAGGTATGAGTCTGAAGCATATGTTCACTTTCTCTGCTTAAGGAAATCACACCTGTTAAAATCCTACTCATTTTTTCCAAGCTCAGATCAGATGCTATCTCCATATTAAAGCCTACTTGAATCTGTGGCCTAAGAATAGTCCTTATCTCTTTGATAGTGTCATTGCTGCAATAGATTTATGGCAGGACTGGGACATTATTTGATCATCTTTTTACCCTTCACATCATTCAGATACCAAACAGAACCTAAAAGGGGAATGGAGCTAATATAAGGCAGTAATAGCAAACTAGTTTCACATTCCCTATTTTTATTTCACCTTTTTCTAGCTATTCATACAAACAAATATATATATTTAAGTCTATTTTGATGCATAAACCCACTAACATGGTTACTTTGACAAAACCAGCTGGTAATTTGATCAAAAAAAAAGCATGTAAAATGAAGTCTTCCTCACAATACCATTTCCGATCATGTGGTATGTGCTACCAGTCTGTGTGGCCATTCCTTTCCATTTTTCACCTACAGAAATGGCGTATGTTGAAACCTAACTATTTTTCCAGGCTCAGGATAAGTATCACTTAGACTGTGAAATCCTCTGTATCCTTTTACTTCAAGTTTGAATCTTTGTTTTGTGTTATAATAAGTTGGATACCTATATGCCTTTCCTACTGTGCGTTGTGCTTCTTGAAGTCAAGAACAATCATCATCCCCTTTATGAACTATATTAACAGGTAACTAAATAAAAGTGTTTTCTTTTTTCAAATTATAGTTGATTTACAATGTGGTCTACAAATGATCCTATCTACAAAATAGAAACAGACTCACAGACATAGAGAACAGACTTGTTTGCCCCAGGGAAAGGAGAAGGGAGTGGATGGATGGGGAATTTGCAGTTGGTAGATGCAAACTATTGCATTTAGAATGTAGAAGAAATGACATCCCACTGTACAGCACAGGGAACTATATCCAATCTCTTGGGATAGAACATGATGGAAGATAGTATGAGAAAAATAATGTGTGTGTGTGTGTGTGTGTGTGTGTATGTTACAGTATATACACATAAATGTATGACTCAAAACTATGATGAGGTACCCCCTCACACCAGTCAGAATGGCCATCACCAATGAGTCTACAAATAGCAAATGCTGGAGAAGGTGTGGATAAAAGGGAATCCTCCTTCATTGTCAATGGGAAAGTAAATTGCTACAACCACTATAGAAAACAGTAGAGAAGTTCCTCAGAAAACTAAAAATAGAACTACCATATGATCAGCAATCCCACTCCTATGCACATATCTGGACAAAACTAAAATTCAAAAAGATATATGCACCCTTGTGTTCACTGCAGCACTATTCGCAATAGCCAAGACATGGGAACAGCCTAAATGTCCACTGACAGTTGAAAGGATTAAGAAGATGTAGTACATATATATGACGGAATACTACTTAACCATGAAAAATGAAGTAATGCCATTTGTGGCAACATAGATGCAACCAGAGATCTTCGTACTAAATGAAGTGAGTCAGAAAGAGGAAGACAAATACCATATGAAATCATTTATATGATTGTCAATGTATAAAAATTTCTAGCATGGGTAAAGAAATGATGGAATTAAAATATCACCATTTTATAATCCCATCCACAATGTATGAATAAATCTAGTCTTTAAACATCATCATTACCAATGGGGAAGTGGATCCAAAATATTGATGAACAGGATCTTTAGTCATGACAAAAGGATAAAACCCGGATCTCATTAAACCTCTGGGTCTGGTTGTTAATTTTCAGAAAATACAAAGGATGGAGAATCATTTTTAAATCCACTCTAAATGTGTAGTCAGCAAAATCCAGATAGTGGAAAACTCTCCAGATCAAATAGGAGAATCCTTCAAAGATAAATTGAAAGACAAAGAAAGAGGTAGGTGAGGAATACATTGAATAAGGGTTTTTTTTTTCCAATATTAATTTTAAATGGACATGGTTAAGCTATATTTTCTAAGAATTTCTAATAATTCACATCACAAAATAACTGCTTAAAATAAGAAAATAATTATCATAAAATGATAATAGTTATTTACTGAAAGAAGGAAGGATTCATTACAGAATTTGATATTTTGAAATGCCTCTGAGGTAGTTGGTAATAATATGTTTCATGAACTTATAGTTATTTGTCTTACAATAATTCTTTAAGCTATACATTTGTTTTGTGGGTTTTTCTGTTTGGGATTCATTGCTTAATAATATTATTTTTACAATAAAAACATGCACATATATGAGATTCATGCATACAAAACCCATCTCTTTCATCAAAAGTTAATTTAAAATTAAACTGTAGTATTACAAATTAAATTATCAAACTGTCTACAAATGAAGGATAAAGATGAATTTTGACATTGCTTTACTTGCTTCATTTGGAGAAAATGAAAACTAAACACTCTGAGGTTGATAAAATTGAAATCTCCTCTTCTAGCTCTAACAACAGTTCTGGGGGACTGGTTTCTGTATTCTGCATTATATTTGCAGCGTAGGTAGCACTGTGGTCAGTCTTACTTAGATTAGGTAAATTAACCAAAAAAAACAACATCATTTGATACATGAAAAAATAACTATTGCTGTAAGTGGTATTTATTCAAACTGTTTTATCAATACATTTAATTTGAGCAATTGATATATCACAATATCACTCATAATAAAGTTATTTAGTTAAATTCATGGAACAACAAAAGTTAAAATGTAATATTCAGCATAGTAGTCTCTTGTGCACAAGTGTTCAGGGAACAATATAGTTTTATAATTCTCTTGCAGTTGCTTATGTAATATGTCTTTCAGGTATATTTATTGAAATGAAATTTTGTCTTGCATCTAATAACAAAAAATTAGATTTGCATTTCATATCATTTGATTTTTCTTGTCTTTTTTTTTTTTTGCCATTTCTAGGGCCACTCCCGCAGCACATGGAGGTTCCCAGGCTAGGGGTCTAATCAGAGCTGTAGCCATGGACCTATGCCACAGCCATAGCAATGCGGGATCTGAGCTGCATCTGCAACCTACACCACAGCTCATGGCAACGCCGGATCCTTAACCCACTGAGCAAGGCCAGGGATTGAACCTGAAACCTCATGGTTCCTAGTCAGAGTCGTTAACGACTGAGCCATGATGGGAACTCCTCATTTGATTTTTTTTAAATTTTGCTTTTCTAGTAATCCATTTTTATTGTATTTTAAGGGAATATCACTCTGCAATGAGTAGGAAATTAAAAAGTCAAATCCTTCATCATAGATAACTTGAGAAGTACTGCCTTTCAACACTAATCAGAACACCTTTCATTTAATTAATAAAGAATGTATTTTAAAATTCAACTCACCAGATCTCATTGCTCAGTATTGCTTCTAAAATCTCAGCCTTCTTATATTAAAATTTAAATTTTCAATACTTTACTACAGAGTATATTTGTCCATATGATTCAATGAAATTCAGTTTAGTCCTACTAAATTTCTGCCATGTGAAACATACTGAACTAGGCAATGAAAGGCAAAATGAATTATTAATAAACTGTCCGCCTTTAGTAATTTAACACTCCAATATGAAGGATAAGAAAAGTATGCAAATTACTATAAATGCAACTAAGTTATATGAAAAACATTTTACCATGCAGGGAGTAATCCTATTTTGTTTAGGAGAGCAGGGGAAAAAATTAACTAAAGAAAATTTTGATAGACATTGATGGAGGGAAATTTTAAGAAAGGAACATGAAGGAAACATTTTAATATTTGATGGAGTACTTGTGTTAGAGACAGAGACTTAATAGAAAGTAATATTTGAAAGATACATCATGGAGGACTTCAAATCCTAGGGCTAAATAACTTATTCTTTCAAAAACCAATTTTTTGTTACACAAGTCTATGTCACAGGCTATATGCTAGAAAACTGTGGGTGAGGGAGAGAGGAAGGGAAGGCAAGATTAAAATTACAAAGATGAATTAACAAAAAATAGTGTCACAAGATAACTACAGTTATGGTAATACATTCTACAATATAAGGAATCATAAGTGCATATGAATGTAAAGATGAAAAAAATCTGCTGGGAGTTTTGATTTGGGTGTTGAAGAATGAGTAAGGAAAGAGAAAACAAAAAGTAGAAAAACAGTTTATAGGTCAAAGGGAGAACATTCATTTATCCAACCATACAGTTATCACTTATTGAACTTCCGCTAAATTTTAGGCATTTGACACTTACGCTTTTACATATAAATGTGAATATATAGGATATAATTTTTTGTGCCTGACTTCCTTTACTTATTTATTTATGAAACTCATCTATGTTATGGCATATAGCTGTAGCTGATTCATATTCACTGATAGATGATATTCTTTTGTATGGTTATCCTCAATGTATTTATCCATTCTACTGCTTTCCTTTGAAGCTAGGACTGATTTTACAATGATAAACGATAGTTTCCCCAATTAAAAAAAAAAAAAAACTTATGGAGTTTCTGCCATGGCATAGTGGGTTAAGAATCTGACTGCAGTGGCTCGGGTCACTGTAGAGGAACAGGTTCAATTCCCCCACGGCATAGCAGGTTAAAGAAACTGGCATTGCCACAGCTGTAGCTGTGGCTGTGGCATGGGTTGTAGCTGTGGCTCAGATTCAATCTCTGGACCTGGAATTTCCAAATGCTGCAGGTGTGGCCAAAAAAAAAAAAAACCCTTATTTATAGAGTTAACTTTAAAAGACCTATTTATCAGAGAGGAAAGTGATGGGGTCTCAGCTAGTGCTGAAATATTTCTAATGTTCTCTAAAAACTGTGTAAACAAAATTTCTTCTCTGTTACTATATCTGTCAGAAGAAACTTAATTTCTTCTAGGTTTCTTTTTCTGAAATCTTGTAGTTCTGAGTCTTTCAATTACTATAAATCTAATCCTTCAAAAGGCAGAGTCTCTCTACTCAGCTGCTTATATCTGCCAGTTATATTGCCTAGCCAGTTGCTAGGCCAGTTATATTGCCTAGAACTCTATCAACAGCTCTATGACCTCTAAGTTCCCCAGGGCATCAAACTATTATGAACTATTAAATAATTTCCTCCAGTGAAATAATCCTTTCCAACACACACTGTGGAACTGACCTGTCTTCCAATCATTTTTTTCATAGATTCTATATAGTCAAACTCTTGCAGCATCTCTCACACTTTCACCAGTATCCTGCAAAAGTTCTTTGTAAAAATATATTAAACTTAAATTTATGAATATCCCTTTTAGTGATATTACCTTAATCTTCCCACAATTATTATAGAACAGTTTATTGTCATCCAGACAACCTCTCAGGGAAAAATATGCAACTTGAAATATTCCGTGTTCTTTAAGTTAGGAGTGACTCCTCAAATTTAGACTTATTGTAAACTTTTATATATCTTGGAAATATCTGTAGGATTTCTCCTTTTTTTCCTCCTTCTGAACAATGTTATGATGCCAAATTAGATTTACTAAAAGGAGTAAGATGAAAAAATATGTATAAAATATAGAAAAGTATGTAGGTTTTGGACAAAGACCCCCAAAATGTACATAAAACATTTTAATTTATTTCAAGTGTAGCATTATAAATGAATGTGTTCTTTTGTACATTTAGGCACACATACCAAAAAATTTTGGCTGTATAAAAGGTAATTTATTACCTGATTTAGACCCAAGCAAGGATTTACCTTCAATATTTTAGAGTTAGAAGTATAACATTAGGACTTTTTTTTTTTAAGTGAAGGACATCAAAATAAAAATTTTTTTGAGGAACAATGTTCAATCATCATCATCATTATCACCTATATACCCATGTAGAACTCTGGAGGAAAAAAATCTAACATCATTATCTAATTTGAAAATACCATATTTTATTTCTGAAACCTAGTTCTTCCTGCTCTAATAATTCTACCATCAGGGATTTTAATCTTCCAATATAGGGAAAATAAGGAAGCACATGTTTATCCTAAAGGAAATATTCCATTGTTGTAATTATACATATTTGTGGCCTAATGTGGGCTCCAGTGTTAATGTGGACATTGACTATTAATACAGCTTAATTTTATCTTATTTTTCAAAAAAAATGAATATGAATTGAAACACAAATATTTGTCCCTACCTCCCCAAAGCATTCATTACCTTTTCATACACTGGGGTATATGAGAAATTGTGGTAGGGTTTCCTCCCAGAACAAAGGGAAGGCAATGAGCACAATCAGCATCTGCCAGTGCTTGTGCAACTTTGTGGCAGTATGACATAATCTGTATCCATGTGCAACTTGTAGCATAGACCATCCAATCAGAATTTACAGAATGTACATTACCTTATAAGGGAGACAAAGGGACCAAAGTGCAAAAGAAAAAAATAACAGAGGGTATATAAGACAGTACCCTGCTGCATTTGGGCCTCAGCCTTTGGATATGAATCTGCTGAGCCAGTGCAGGCTGGAATAAATACTGCTTTCTGGCAAAAAGACCTCCGTGTCCTGTCTCCCTGTACCTAAGAGTTGCAGCATTTCTTGGGGGCTCATCCAGGATTCAGAGATGGTGATTTCACCTCCTGTATCACCAGGGTACAACCCCTAGGATGCCAGGAGAGGTGACCTCACCTGATGCCAGTGGATCGATTGATCAGTAGGGAACTAGCCCTCCCGGTGTGCTGGGGTGAGCAGCGTGGGAGCACAATGGAACCTACTGAGGCCCAGGAACCAGCTAAGGGAGCACTGCCCATAAGACTGGTAAGAACCCAAGTTCAATTTAGTGTCCTGCCCCTAAGAGGCAGAAGGGTAGCCTGCTTGCCTCCCAGAGTTGTCCAAGTAGTCTCACAGGAGACAAAACCACAATTCAAAGGCACTGGGTGGTGGGCTGGAGATACTGTATGAATGTGAGTGAATGAGATGAATGACAGGAGAGTTCCCACTCAACCAGAGGGGCCGAAGCGAGTGTGGAGTCCTGATCTGCAGTTCTGTGGTGATCTATATACAGCTTATGGTGGCTCTCTTCCGAGAGACCCTGATGTTGGGGTTTATACAGTTCCAACAATGCTAAGAGGAGCCTGAAATATCTCCCCTGGGAGAATGGCTGGAGACAGATGAATCAATTGTTTGCTGTTTCCCTTTCCTTTCTAGTGTGTGACTGTCATCTTTTAGGAGGAGGAAATGGGTGGCAAGCAGAGTAAACATACACCCTTAGAGTGTATGATAAAAAAAACAATTCAAGAGGGGATATTCAGGAGATTATGGTGTTAAATTGATGCGCAGAAAACTCCGGACATTCTATGAAATAGATTGGCTTCGTTTGGGGTAGGCCACTAGATAAAGAACTAGCTAGCAAGGTGTTTAGAGTCATCACAGGAGACCTAGGGCACCATGACCAATTTCCTTACATTGATTGCTGGCAAGACATAGTCCTCTCTCGGCCACCTTGGCTGAAAGCCTGCCTGGAAGAGAACTGTAAAATTATGTTGGCTTGAATGATGGCCTCCTCAAAATGTTGACCAGAACCCAAGAAGCCCATTTTATCTGGGGAGCCAAAGGAAGTTCCCCACCTTATGAACCATTGTACCCTCCACTGTTGCCAACACTTCCAGCAGCCAGGGCCATGCCAGAGACTGCTGCCTCCCCTGAGAGCAGTCCCCTCCCCTGACTCACCCATGATGCCACCACTTACCACCTCTCCCAAGCTTTCAGTGTTAACCTTGTACACTCCAGCCGGAAGGCAACCAGAAAATCAGGCCAGCAGGGGCAGCCCCTCTTCACCACAGTGCCAAGGGGCCCCGTAGATGCCACTGGGCCTGTTTATTTTGATCAAGAAGGCCAAATTCAAAGAGGCCAGCATGTTTTTATGTACCAACCTTTCACCACCACCGATATCCTAAATTGGAAAAATCATACCCCCTCCTACACAGAGAAGCCTCAGGTGATGATTGATCTAATGCCATCCATCACCCAGACCCACAAGCCCACCTGGTCTGATTGCAACCAGCTTCTCCTGACTCTGCTTAGCACTGAAAAACAGTGCCAAATTACTCAGGCAGCTTAAAGTGGCCAGAGGAAAACACCCCTGTGCAAACACTAGATGCCCAGGCTTACGCCCGAGATATTTCCCTGGGAAGGACTCCTGATGGGACCCTAATGTGTGAAGGGGGACTTCTGCAACATACACACTACAAGGAGGCTCTCAAAAATGGCATGAAACAAGGTGGAAAATGGGCCATGAACATGAGCAAAACCTCAGAGGTACTTCAGGGGCCCGATGAGAGCCCAAGCCAATTCTATGAGAGGCTATGTGAGGCATTCCACCTCTATACCCGCTTTGATCCAGCAGTAGCTGAAAACCAGCAGATGGTCAATGCAGCTTTCATGAGCCAGGCACAAAGGGACATCCAATGGAAACTCCAGAAGTTAGAGGGTTTTGCAGGCATGAATGCTAGTCAGTTGCTGGAGATAGCAACCAAAGTGTTTGTCAACCAAGACCAGGCAGCACTAAAGGCTGAAAACAAAAAAAATGCAAAAAAAAAATGTGAGCCTACTGGCCACTGCCTTGGTGAAGCAAAAAGAAGGTGCCCCACAGGACTGAGGCCGAGGCCAAATCCAGAAAGAGGGGCAAGAAGGAGGACCATCTCACCCAGGACCAAAACTGGGATGGAACAAATGTGCCCACTGTTGCCAGGAAGGCCACTGGGAAAATGAGTGCCCCCAATTGTCAGATGATCCCAATCGGGCCCCAAGCAGAGGGGAAGAGTCTTGGAAGTCTGGGGACAATGTTAGCTGGCCCAGCAGCCACATTGTTTGTCTGTAGTGATTTTATAGGGCTGGCCACTATGGGAGACTATGAGGAGGACTAGGACAACTGAGCTCTATTTTGCAGAACACTCAGTGGTAACTCAGCCTGTGGGACCAGTCTCACAGAGACAAGCCACCATCATAGGGGGCACAGGCAACTGAACACAGTGCCCCTTCCTGCTGCCTAGATGATGCACTTTGAGGGGACATGAAGCCATTCACAAATTTCTATACCTCACTGACTATCCTGTGGCTTTGATGAGTCAGGACTTATTGGGAAAGCTACAGGCCCAGATAACTTTCAACTCCCATGGCCAAATGGCCCTGACCCTAGGGAAGTCAGGGAAAGGGGCTGTTCAATAAAAGCAATATTTCATCTCTTGTAAGGTCCACATGGGAATTCAAAGGCACCTAGGAAGGATCCAAAGTACAGAATTCTCTGGCCTTGAATGTCACCTTGGAACACACCTCTCCTGCTGGTCCAGAAGCCGGGTACCAATGGTTATCGGCTAGTCCAGGATTTGCATGCAGTAAATCAAGCCACAGTCACCCTACATCTGGTCATCTCAAACCCCTGCACACTCTTTGTCAGTCTGACCTCTCAGAGTTAATCAATTTTTGCCTTCCAGGGGAAAAATCCTGAGAATGGTGACAAGGGCCAATTGACCTGGATTAGACTGCCTCAAGGATTCAAGAATTCTCCAACTATCTTTGCATCATACTAGCTTCTGATTTAAAAGCCTACCCAGCAGACCAATGCAATTGTAAACTGCTCCAGTATGTGGATACCTTACTACTGGCCAAACTCAGGAAAATTGTATGGAAGGGACATGTCTGCTCCTCACCCTCCTATGGGAGGCTGGCTACAAGGTTTCAAAGAAAAAGGTCCATGTCTGTCAAGAAAAAGTCAAATACCTTGGTTTTTCACCTATCCCAAGGACAAAATTCAACTCAGCCCAGAGAGAAAACAGGCTGTCTGCTCAATCCTGGTTCCATCCACTGGACACTGGTTTCAAGAATTCCTTGGGGCCAAGGTTTCTGTAGAATCTTGATCCCAACTTCTCCATTTTGGCAAAGCCCCTTTACGAGACCACAAAGGGTGGAGAATGAGAACCTCCGTTGTGGGAACGAGTGCAACAAAAGGCCTTTGAAGAAATTCAGTGAGCCCTCACCAACACACCTGACCTGGGACTCCCAGACATCTCCAAGCCCCTCATCTTGTATGTGCATGAGTGCACTGAGGTCATGCTAGGGGTCTTAACTCAGATGCTGGAGTCATGGCATTGTCCAATGGTATACCTTTCCAAGAAACTTGATTCCTTTGCCCAAGAGTGGCCACCCTGCCCGCGGATGCTTGAAGCCACAGCTCTCTTATTGTCGGAAGCTGATAAATTGACTGTGGGACAAGAAGTAACAGCCTGAGTGCCATACTCATTAGTAACATTAATGGAGTATAAGGGACAATACTGACTAATGCCTGGATGGCCAAATACCAGGGCATGTTATGTGAAAAATCCATGCATTCACCTAAGGGTAGTGAGGACCCTAAACCCTGCAAAACTATTTACCTGTTGGGCCAGGCCAGACAGATCATGATTGTGTTGAAGTCATGGATAAAGTATTCTCTCCAATAGACCAGATTCAACAGACCAGCCCCTTGAAGACCCAGACACTGAATATTTCATTGATGATAGCAGCTTTGTAAAAGAGGGAAAACGCCCTGCTGGGTATTCTGTGGTGAAAGTTTGGCCAAAAGGGACTTCTGTGTAAAAAGCAGAACTCCTCACTCCAACCTGAGCCCTCCAACTGGCAGCAGGAATGCATGTCAACATATACACTGACTCCAAATATGTCTTCACCACCCTCCATGTACATGGAGCTTTATGTAAAGAAAAGGGACTAATCAACTCGGGAGGAAAAGCCATAAAACATGGCAAAGAAATTCTTGAACTCTTAGACACTGTGTGGGTCCCTAAAAAGATGGTATTCATACACTGTCAGGGACATCAAAGGGGGTCACCACAGTTGCTCAGGGAAACCATGATGCAGACGAGAACCAAAACTCGCAGCCTCCAGGGGTGCAATAGAACCAGTGGCTCTGACTGCAGCATTGTTCCCTAGTCCATTAGTAGAATGGGACCCTAACTACTCACAACATGAAAACACTTGGTTTAAAACTGAAATATGGAAACTACCTCCTGGGGGGATGATGGAAATTTGAAGACAGCCAAATAGCAATTCCCAAGGCCCTAGATCCAGCCTTTGTCAAACATTTTCACCAGGAGAGAGTAGACTCACACTGGCTGAACGGCTCTCAAGGTCACATTGGGCTGACATTTTACATCCCTCAGTTTTCCAGCATAGCCCAGGTCTGTGACACTGCACCACTGGTCATGGCAATGCCATGAATGAGGCAATGGGATCAAACCCGCAACCTCATGGTTCCTAGTCAGATTCATTTCTGCCGGACCATGACAGGAACTCCCCATGGTTGTGGATTTCACTGAGATTCCCCAAGTATGAGGCTATAAATATCTGTTAGTCTTTGCATGTACATTCTCAGGCTGGGTAGTGGCCTTCCCCACTCACACAGAAAAGGCACATGAAGTGGCCCGATTTCTTCTAAAGGAAATCATTCCCCAATTTGGGATACTAATCACCATTGGACTGGACCACAGACCAGCATTTGTGGCTGAGGTGTTGCAATTGGTGGCAAAGGGGTTGAAGATCACCTGGAAGTTACACATGGCCTATCAGCCCCAAAGCTCCTGGAAGGTGGAAGGGATGAATTGGACTCTGAAACTGCAATTAAGCAAACTGCCAGGAGACTCACTTACATTGAGCTCTTGCCAGTAGTCAGGCTGAGAATTAGGTGCAGCCCCACTAAGCAGACAGGGTTTTCCCCTTATGAAATCCTGTATGGGTGTCCCCTCCTCTCTTTAAGGATATAAGGGGGGAGTTAAAGGAATTAGGAAACCTCACCTTGAGGCAACAGATGCAGATGCTAGGTTCTACCCTAGTCACCCTCCATCAGTGGGTTAGGGAACATTTACCTTAAGCCTAACCACAGACACCCATCTCTTCCAACCAGGGGATGCTGTATGAGTAAAAGAGTGAAATATCCAGCCATTAAAACCTCTTTGGATGGGGCCCATTTACTGTCATTTTATCCACCCTTACTGCAGTAAAGGTGGCAGAAATGGCTCCTTGGACTTGCCACAGCAGAGTAAAACTGGCTTCCCAAGGCTGGGAATACACTTCTGATCCATCAACACCATGCAAGCTGACCATCCAGAGGAAATGAATTGCGACCCCAGAGACCCTTGAGGACTGCAGCCCTGCTTTAGTCACTCTAGAGACTGACTAATCCATGCATGGCAGAAGCTTGAGGAATCGGCCACCAGACAGGATAAATAGACTATTTTTGTTTCCCATTTCAGTTCTCTTACTATGATGCACTGCCACCACTTGCACTTGTCTGTTATTGTGATCTTTGCCCTGATCTTTGCCATAGGGTCGGCAGAGAATGCTCCGGCTGACTAAAAATGACAAAAGGCCTAGGACGAAGTCAACACAGACATTGAATGGTGGGCCTAGGTGGACTATATTGGATATGTGGGAGAACAGCCTATAATGTACTTCCCCAAACTGGTCAGGATCTTATGTGTTGGGGTCTATCCGACCATCTTTCTTCTTGCTCCCACTTGTCAGTGGGGAACATTTGGGAGTCCAAGTGTATATAAGGACTGGGAGAGCCAGAGAAAATGGTGTGCCCTACAAATTGGCAACTGAAAAGATGACAAATGGCCCTCTGAGTGTATGTCCATTACTCTGCCACCTGGGCAGAGGATGGGTTCTATGGATACTGCACTCCCATCTATATGTTAAACTGCATCATCAGGTTACAGGCAGTTGTTAACAAATTTGGGTGGGGAATGGTTTTCAACTTTTGGGGGATTTAAAACCCTAATACATGTTGTGTTTTTAAATTTAGGGACTTGCCTGATCCTATCCTGTCTAGCTTGCCTAGTTATGAGGTCTGTCTCCAGCCTCATTGAGGCCATGGTCAAAAATAAATAGCCGCACATGTGATGATCCTATGGAAATATATATCCCTAAACTGATGATGCCCTTTGACCCCAAAGGGGGGTCCGAGAATCCAAGGAGGGAAGGTGGTAAAGCCCCTCCCAGAACAAAGGGAAGACAATGTACACAATCAGCATCTGTGTGTGCATGTGCAAATTTGTGGCAGTATGACATAATCTGTATCTATGTGCAACTTTGGAGCACAGACCATCCAACCAGAATTTATAGAATGTATGTTATCTTATAAGGGGACAAAGGGACCAAAGTGTAAAAGAAAAAAATAATTGAGGGTATGTAAGACAGCACCCTGCTGCATTTGGGGCTCAGCCTTTGGATATGAATCTGCTGAGCCAGTGCAGGCTGGAATAAATGCTGCTTCCTGGCAAAAAGACCTCAGTGTCCTGTCTGTCTGTATGTAAGACCTGCAACAAAATCTCTATACTTTCCTTCAATTCTCTGGTAACCTAAAATTTCTCTTAAAAAGTCAATAAAAAAAATTGTGAACAGTTTATTTTCCTCAGGTATTTTTTGCACAATTTGAATTTTTTATGTACTAATCATCTATACTATAAGAATCTTTACAGAATAATACAAAATGCTCAAATCACTGATCTTTTATGAAGAATATTTTCTCCTGCTGTTCTGTGATTCTATGATTAATTTATTCTGCATGTTTAAGAAGCTAAATGGTTCTAAATGGTTTGCTCTGTTTTTTTTTTTTCTGGAATACAGGAAGGAAAGAAAGCTAAAAAGCAACAAAAGATTACATGATTACCTCCCAAGGGATGAAGTAAGACTTGATTTTGTCACATTGTACTTGATTCGTTAATAACACTATCATGATAGATTCTTGAGTGTCCCTGAATGAGCAGTTCTGACTGACACCTGCTAAAACTACTAAGTATATTTTGTACATATCCACTGATGACTTTTCTCAGTGCTCTTGTCAAAGTTCATGCATACATTCTTGGAGGTGAAAAATCAAAAATCTTCTGTACATATAAATGATATTTCAGCTGGTTTACTATAGCAGAATAAGGAAACTTTTAAAAATTCATATGACAACACAGGCAGGGAGTGAGTACTGATATCTAAGAATAAAAAGTACAAAGAAAGAGCTCAACTTAAAATCTGAAAAAATTTGATGAAAGCACATTAAATCTTAAATACCATGGTCTAAAAACTACAAGAAATGGCATAGTATATTAGAACTGGCTGTTTTCAGTAGTTGAAGGAAAATTAATTACATTATTAATAAATGCATTAAGAATACAGTGATTAAACCCAGGATCCAAGTAGAAATTTTTCAAAATAATACTGTTTTTCAAGGTATATATACATATATATATATATATCAAATACTCAATACTCAAATACTTCTTTCTACAAATACTCAAATACTTCTTTCTACAAATAGTATCACCATACAACCAATTGCTCTAGCCCAAACACTAGATGTCTTCCCTGATTTCTCTTTCTCTCTCTTTCAGTATATAATCCAATTGCCTGTTTTATCTGTCTTACTTTCCAAACATGTACCAGATATCTCCTCTCCTTTTAATTTTATCAGGTATCAACTTTTTCCAAACCAGCATCTTCTCTTATCTCAAATACTGCACTAGAATCTATTACCAAGACTGTTCGATTCACCCCCCTCTAATATCTACTCTCACTTTAGAGATGTTGCCTTACCACAAACCTGTTGTTTATGATACCTGTAAGATAATTCTCACTACATTGAGGATGACATGAATGGCCCATGCACAGAGACCAGCAAATACAAAAGCCTAAACCTCAGAATTAAGAACTATGTTGGAATAAACTCTTTTTATATTGATGCTAGTACATGAAAAGGAGTGGAAGCATATAGATCAAAAGCCCAGTAAGATTTCGGGAACATTCTATTGCCAAAGAAATCACACATCTGACCTGTCAAATTCTCTGTCTATGTGACCCTTAAAGCCACTCCTGGTTACCAAACATGCACCAGCAGGAAGAGAGTCAGCAATGTGATGTAGTTGCCAGAAGCATACTCTATGATGTGCTGCAGACATAGTCACAGGGAATAATGTCCAAGGAAGTTTCTTTCTGATAGCAAACTGGGAACTCTATGACATAGTTTTAAAAGTCCCATTTCTATCCACCTAAGAAAATTACTCTCAAGGCTGAGATTTCAGAATAAGTTTCTGTATATCTGGTTTTAAATATTGATATGTAACAGTGACAACTATATGTACCCTATTTTTTTCACACTTTTAAGTTATAGAAATGGGTTCTTTCCTGAAACCTCATGAACCCAACCCCCACTAGCTTCAAACATTTCTATTTTAAATTAGTTTATTTTTCACTTAAAAATGCACATGTATAAAATTCAAAAATCATAGAGTGTACAGGCATAAATGATACAAAAATCATCACACACATGTTACCCTGGATGATATATGTGCCAAGAAAATTCTCTTCTTGAGAGTGTTATATTTATTCCTTCAGTTGCCAAGAGTGGTGTCTCCTCACAGCTCACAACTAAGTGTCCCTTGGCTAAAAGTTACTGCCATTTTTTAGGTTACACCTTCTTGGGACAGAACTTATCCAATGATAGGTTGACAAATAAATACAAAGACCCAACACTCTTGCCTTGAATAAGCCAAATCTCAAAGGCTATCTTAACTCCAAAGCTCACCACTGGATTAGATGAAAACTACTGCAACTTTTTTGCAAAAACAGGAAAACAAGCAAACAAACAATCAAATACACCTACTATTCGGTCCGATCCTACTTCTTTCATTCCTTTCTAGATACTCTTCCCCAAAAGTCCATGAATGCAAATTTCTACTTCAGTATCTACTTTCAAAAAACCTGACCTACAAGGTTCCGGCGTTGCTGTGAGCTGTGGTGTAGGTCGAAGACGTGGCTTGGATCCCACGTTGCTGTGGCTGTGGCGTAGGCCGGTGGCTACAGCTCGGATTCGACCCCTAGCCTGGGAACCTCCATATGCCACAGGAGCAGCCCAAGAAATGGCAAAAAGACAAAAAAAAACAAAAACAAAACCAAAAACAAACAACAACAACAAAAAAAAAACCTGACCTAAGAGAACTGGTTACAGAATTGATCCTAGAAAACAAAATTTAAAATGGAATTTTAGAAATGGATCATCCACTGGGATCCTGGCAAAAGGGACTCTAATTATGGGTGGTAGATAGAATACTGATAGCTTTAACATACTGGAGCAGTTCAATTTTTAAAACTTAAACTGGTGGTGAACTGGACTGGAATATTAATCAAAATGAATGTATTGGTAGGTACACCAACTCAAACATTTGAGACATTCAGGGAAAATAATCATTACTAGGACTATGGAATTGGATGGGACTCATCATGCATTGAAGAAAAACAATGAGACTTAGAGTGATTAATTGCCAATTTAAGGTGAAGTGTGAAAGCCAGAGGGTCTCTTTGGCAGCATATAAAGGGACTCATTTACTGCTGCGAGAGGGCAGAAAAAAGGTGTTCATCAGATCCAGGACTTAATTATAGTGGTAGCCAAGCTCCAGAAAAGGATGATGTTCAATTCCAGCAAGTCTGCTATGATAAGATCCGTGCCCTAATTGGGAAGGAGTGGAACTTCAGACTCAGGATAAAACATCTGAATCAATGTACTTGAAAGTTCAGTTGTCAAATTTCCCTGAACTCTCTGTGCTGAAGAATTGACCCACTCTTCCTTAAGGGTTAGTGATCTTCCCTGCTTGAGTATAGTGCTGAACTCTGTTAAAAGAAACAATGTACACAAACCTTCTCCCCTTCTGGACACTAGACCCATAACTACTATCAAGTTAACATAGCCACTCTGGAGAAATGCTCCAACTGTTACAGGGGGAAAGTTGCAGAAGTTGCTGAAGAACTTAGTCACACACACTAGGAGACATGGGAGTATATGGAATTGGATCCTAATGGTGTTGTGTGTGGGGGAGTGTTGGGGACATAAATTTGGATAAAGAAAAATGTATTAATATGGAATATCTGACTCATGATAAAAGATTGATTTGTTTTTTATTGAAATACAGCTGTAAAATATTACATTAGCTTCAGGTGTACTGCATAGTGATTTGACATTTGAATAAATTGTTAATGATCAACTTAAGTCTATCTATCTCCATATATGTTATTACAATATATTCCTTATGCTGCATATTATATATGTATGACATTTATTTTATAATTAAATGTACCTCTTTTATTAAAATGATTTTTATTTTTTCCATTATAGTCAGTTTATAGTGTACTGCCAATTATCTGCTGTACCACAAAGTGACCGAGTCACACATACATATATATATATTCTTTCACTTACATTATCCACCATCATGCTCATCATGAGTGACTAGATATAGTTCCCACTGATATACAGCAGGATCTTATTGTTTATGTGTTTCAAAGGCAATAGTTTGCTCTAATAATCCCAGGTTCCCAGTCCATCCCACTCCATCCCTCTCCCTCTGGGCGACAACAGGTCTATTCTCCAAGTCCATTAGTTTCTTTTCTGTGGAAAGGTTTATTTGTGTCACATATTAGATTCCAGATATAAATGATATCATATGGTGTTTGTCTTTTTCTTAATTCCCTATTTGTACCATCTATTTTGTCCTGACCCCATCTCCTACTCCTCTGCTGGTTCTCTGTACTGATAAAAATCTGTTTTCATTTTGTTTTGCTTGTTTGTTTTGTCTTAGATATCACATGTGAGATCATACAGTATTTGTCTTTCTCTGTCTGACTTATTTCACCTAGCATAATACCCTCTAGACAAAAGATTTAAACCCTGACAAGGATTGCAAAAAAATATTACTAACAAGTTGCTAAGATTAATGGTCCTTGGAAGTTTGGAAAAGACCATGACCAACACCATATGATAAAGTCCAAAATTGTCATGAAAAACAATGGAGAAAAGAACAAAAGCCTCGAACATGTGACCAAGCTAGAAAATTAAACTTTTGTCTATTAACAAACTTAATAGTACAGAAATTGTACTATAGAAATAGAAAACAAATAAGAAAAATAGAAACAGTAGTGGAGCCAAAAGAAATGTAAAATTATAGATATATAAAATAAACTGTAGACACATTTTGTGAGATGGTAGAATAGAAAAGACAAGATTTTTAAAGCTGAGAGTGATAAGAGAAAAGACAGTTTACTTCTAACACTCTTACTGGTTTTCTGTTGGGTGGGGAGATCTGCCCTACTCTGGGTATGAATGGCAGGAACATACACACGCATATGCACACACACGTTTTCTGTTGTTGCTTTTCTTCTGACTAGCATGTTTCTTTATGGATAATTTTACATTTTTATATAATTTGATTTATTCATTCTTTCATTTATGGCTTTTATATTTTGGGATACAATTAGCAAGAACTGTCCAATTCCAGGGATATAAAAATATTAATTGTGTTCTTCATTTTTTTATCTTCTTTTTTACATTTAGAATTTTGATTAACTCATAAATCCTGGTGTATGATGTGAGATTATTTTTTGTTATCATTATCTTTTCTCTCAGGACTAACTAGTAGTTCAAGCATTATTTGTTATGAAGTTTACCTTCCCCTATAGATAAAGCACTTTTATCATTTACTAAATAACCATTCATATTAGGATCCATTTCTAGATTCTTAAAAATTGGGTTACATTTGTCCAATCAATATATTTATGAAACTATAAAGTCCTGTTTTAATTATTGGATCCTTACAATACATTTGCAATTTTGAAGAGAGGTTGCTACTTCCTCTCACTGCATTTTCTTTACAGTTTTATTGGTTATACTGGTTTGCTTTTTTTTTTTTTTTTTTTGGTCTTTTTGCCTTTTTAAGGCCATACCTGTGGCATATGGAGGTTCCCAGGCTAGGGGTTGAATTGGAGCTATGGCTGCTGGCCTATGCCACAGCCACAGCAACACCAGATCTGAGAAGCATCTGCGACCTACACCACAGCTCATGACAATGCTGGATCCTTAACCCACTGAGTGAGGCCAGGGATAGAACCCACAATCTCATAGTTCCTAGTCAGATTCATTTCCGCTGCACCAAGATGGGAACTCCTGTTTTGTTTTGAATATGAACTTTGATATTAGTTTGATCAGTTGTAGAGAAATAAGGCTACAATAATTATTTTGGTATGAAATTATTTTTACAAATTAGATTTATACAATTCATTATATATTGCATATATATATACACATAATGTTACATGTATGTATAGAGAGAGACCTATAAAAAGAAATTGTCAAACCACCTGAAGAACAGGAGTTTTCTTAAGTTTTCTTTCTCTCAGGGATTAATAAATAATGTAAAACAAAAAATAAAATCCCCAAATATAAGGATATAGAAGGTATTTCTATAGACAATTGATACTTACCAAAGAGACACATATGCAATATCACTCCTAACAACTCTAAGTATGTATCTCTACCAAATTCATTTAAAATATTTAGATAAATAAAGCTATAAATGTTTAAAAAGCAAGAAATCATTTTTTAGAAATATTACTATCTTATAGAAGAAATTGTCTGACCAAAAAAATTAAACAACATTCTTCAAGAAGTTACATTTGGTGTTCCTGTCATGGCTCAACGGTTAATGAATCTGACTAGTATCCATGAGGATGCAGGTTTGATTCCTGGCCTTTCTCAATGGGTTAAGCATCCAGCGTTACCAGGATCTGTGGTGTTGGTCGCAGACATGGCTCAGATCCAGTGTTGCTGTGGTTGTGGTGTAGGCCAGCGGCTAGAGCTCCGATTGGCCCCCTAACCTGGAACTTCTATATGCCACATGTTTGGCCCTAAAAAAATAAATAAATAAATAAACAAAATTTTTAAAAAAGAAGTTTAATTTGAGGAAAAAATATGCACTACCTGTGCAAAGCAGAAAAGAGTAGTATCAAGCACATTTATGAAGATGTTCTAAAATTAGAAAAAATGACTAACAAGTACTAAAATGGGAAAAAGACATGAACAAACATTTCCTAGAAGAGGAAACACATATGGTTTCCAAAATAGGAAAAATGCTCAATTTTATTATCAATCACTAAAAACACACACACATGAGATATGATTTTTTACTCATAAATTAAAGAGAAAAAGGTTTAACATTATCAAAAATGGTGGCAATATAAAACAATAAAAATTCCTTCAAATCTCTGGTAGTACAGGCACTTTGGAAAACTGGTATTAATTACAAAAGTAACAGATACACATCCTATGGCTGAATATTTAACTCACAGATACATCATATAGAGTCTCTAACACATGTGCAATAAGGGGGTGTATACAAGGGTGTTAATAATAGCTTTGTTCATAACAGAAAAAAAAATAAATATTAACCAAAATTCCTTAACTGTAAAGGATTAAGCACTTGCATATATATACAAAAGAACATTCACTATATACATATAAATATATTTATTTTAAAATGTATATCTATATCTTAAAACAAAATCAAATAACGTATTAATCAAATGTGTGTGTTTTCAAACTGTAGAGAAAACAAGGGAAAGAATAACATAAAATTCAGCATTGTGGGTACCTCACGAAAGAAGGACGGGCAGTGTGCTCAGTTAATGCACACAGGGGGAGTCACCTTTATTTTCGGTACTCAAGTTTGTAAGCTTAATAGTGATTTTTTATCTTGTTTTGTTTTATTATGTAACATGTACATACATATAAACTATATTTCTTTGCATATATGGTATCATCCAAAAAGGAAAGTTGATAATATAAATAAAACCAAAACAAGAATGTCGTTAAATTTTTACACAGTTCCATTAATTTTGACATTCTTCTTTTATATAAAATTCCAGCTATAAATATGCAGTTTTACATCTCTAAAATGTTAAGAAGCCACTTGAAAATACGTACTCATTCCTTTGTTGAAAATAAAATGCCTGCCAGATCAAATAAATTTGATTTTCAGCTATATTGGTATTAAACATTCCCTTTCGTACCAATATGTAAAGTTGTTCTAAATCTGCTTTCATGAACATGCCATTTGAGCTAATTACTTTATAGTAAATGCAGCTCTTAAATAATTGCTAAACCTTGGGAAATGCTTTCAATAATTGACTTGGTTTTCATAAGCAAAACTTGTGTTATTAAATTTAAATTAAATGCACATTTGAGACACTTAACTTAAAGTGTTAACATATCAGCATTTTAATAGTGTTAAGTGAGTCAACTTGAAGAATTAATACCAAAAGTAATTCAAACATTGCATTCAGAATTCTTTACGTTTTCTTTCATTTTAAAAATTTGTATAAATTTTCCATGTGTATTATGTCACCTGTAATGAATGCATTTTCCTGTTTACTGACATAACCAAATCTAAAAATATTATATTTCCTAAGGTACAAGTTTCCAATTTGTATGACCTATAGAAAATGAGATAAGAAGGCTTATTTTATGGTGAAATAAGTATAAATCAGTGAGGAAGTAGCAAAATATTGCAGACAGATTGATATATCTAAATGTTAAATTATTCATAATTAGAATTCATTGGTAATTTTTCATAAAGTTTTTATTCAATTTTTATAACTTTTTATACAGTTGGGAAGAAGAAAGTATGATTCCTGTCTCCTTTAAAAAATTCTCTATTGTTTTACCTCTTGTTTGTGCATACATATGAATTTTTAGCATTCATTTATTTTTCTATCTGCTTCCAAAAAGAAGTTAAAGGATAGATGGGTAGATAGATAGATACACAGATGGAGATAATTTCTTAGGTATGATACTTTCCCCTTGGTCATCTTTGCTCCTTCTAAAGATAAAAAATCTTGAGTCTCATACTCCAAATGAATGAAACTCTCTAATACATTTCCAAGAAAAAAGAATACTTTATAAAGGAGGAAGGATTGGTTACATTACACATCACTCATGCATAAAGGCATAAAATATATTTTAAAAGTTTCTTTTCTTCTACTGGAGACCAATTAACTCACAGGTCTTTACTTTTCTCCAGGAGGCTTCTAAGAAATATTTTCCGCTCCAAGCTCAAAAATTAATCTAAAAGTTACAATTAAATAAGTAATTACATAAAGAAAGATTCCACTCCCTAAAGATTTCCTTAGAGTACTTAGCTAACGCAATAATCTTTAGGAGATATTTTAATGCTTAAAAGTTAAGATTTTCTCTAAATTATGAGATTTGTGAGTGTATGATAGACACATACATAAACACACACATATTCATGCACATATAAGTGTAAACATACTGCATATAACAATGAAGAAGTGCTACAGGTTTCTGACTGTCAGAGATGACAGATGTTAAAGATTATGGTATTATTTGAGGACCCTGATCTATGAAATCAAGACACCAAATTCATATCCAATCTTGACCACTGGTTAATAGATCTTTGTTATCTATAACTGTACTCTTTACACATGGGAAATATCCACCTTATAGCTATATTGAGTTAACTCCAATAAACTGGACTTGGTAATGGAGGGCTGTGTTGAATAAATATGAGAATGACAAAAATGAGCCTCCAGCCGCGACTTGTTTTTAATGGTGCAACAAAAAGGAATGTGAATGATATTGGGCCCGCATGTATGATTAAATACCCTCAAATAGAACCAAGTCTCTTTCAGGTTTGGAACTGGGCAAACTTAAAGAGATGGTTTCTTATTTTGACTCTACTGTTCAATGACATTTTTTGTACCCTCTCTCATACTCAATTATTTCTTCTTTCTCCCTAGGCTGAGTCATAGTCACAGCGTTTCTCCCTCATGAGCCACAATCTATCTCTCTTCTCTTATCAAAATTTCCCTCTCCTGTTTCCGTAGGACTATAGTTTTGAGTTTTTAAAACTTGAAAGAGGAGCTTCAATTCAGAGTTGTGCAATAGATGGCTTCCTAACTTACTTTAATAAAGAGGTGGCAATTCTGCCTAGATAAATTGCATCCCAGGACAATGTAAATGTTACCTTAATCGATTGATGACACATACATTAATGCACTTTTTATTATTAATATAATGGTAATATGTTAATTTGTAGGCTTATTTCTATTTACATATTCAAATGTAATTTTAAATCTTCTTTGGAATCTTCCAACTTTCTCTCATCTCTGACGTGTCTTCATTCAGTCAAATTAAAACCATTGTGTCATATATTCCCTTCTCTACAAAAAAAGCACTATTCTATGGAAATTTGTGCAGGAGTTCCCTCAGTGGTTCAGTGGGTTAAGGATCAGACATAGTCTCCTTGACAATGCAGATTTGATCCCTGGCCTCGCTCAGTGGGTTAAGGATTCACCTTGGCACCAGATGTGGCATAGGTCACAGATGTGGCTTGGGTCTGGCTTTGCTGTGGCTGTGGTATAGGCCAGCAGCTGCAGCTCTGATTCAACCGCTGGCCCAGGAATTTCCATGTGCAACTGTGGAATGGAAAAAAAAGAAAAAGAAAAGAAAATTTGTGCATATTTTAGAGGTTATTTTATAATTATATATTTACGGTTTCTCCACAGAAAATATATGCTACAAATACATTGGGTGATTAAAAATAATCCAAAGAAAAACAGGTTTTCTGTAGATTTCAAACTCTTTGGAGAAAATCAATTGCCTCAAGATTATCAGGGTTTCCACATGAGGTGGAAAATGGAAATTAAATGAGAAGACCACGCTTTTCTCTTCTATTCTACCTCCTCTCTATCCAGAAACTTATCTATCTGAATTGGACTCATTATTTAAGGAAAGCTTTTGAGCACTTTGCAAATTTGAAAACACTGAGTTAGGGGGCCAAAAAAAAAAAAAAGCCTTATAAGGCAAAAGTTACAGCACCTGCACCATCCTTTATGGTCTCAGCTGCCTGATGGATGCCTGGCTACTCGACCCCAGACATTGGGCATTTGTGGACTACCGGCTCAGCAGTGGGACTCTGTTTCCCATTGCTTACTATGGTACAGAGTATATTCCCCAAATCCCCAATTTTGTTTTCACTTCTTTTAACATTTTTTTTTGTTTTTATTTAAACTCCGTGTTCAAACAGGATTGGGCCCCACAATCACATTCTTGTTCCTAGGCTACAATTGAATGCACCATGAGTAAACACCTAAGTCAAATCGTCAATGAGAGGCTCTTGCTTGGACTAGAATTATGTCTGTAAGTGGGATTACATGACCCTGGTTATGGGAAATGTAGGAATTTTAGTTTCTAGGAAACAGGACCTCATTTTATGCCTGCATCCCTGTCAGGACTTAGGGTTCTTTGAGTTCTGCTGCAAACAGCTCTAGGATGTTGTTATCATCTATTCCACCAGATGGCAGTAAAATATTTTATTTTTAAAAAGACATCTTTGACTAATTCACACAAGTTGTACAGGGTGGATCCTTACTGCCAAGTACAGCATGGACCACTCTTTTATTAAATGCTGATAATTGTTTTTTAAATGAATAGATTCACTTCCTATCAATTAAGCAAGTAGAAAATTGTTATAGATAAAATAATGTGAAGGATTCTAGATTTAATATTAAGATTGTAGTGGCCTAAATATTTAAAATCCTTGTTTCAGTCCATTTTCCCCTGCCTGTGAAAATCTGAAATCATGCTACATCTATACCCTGGCAAAATATTCTGAGAAGTGAGAAGCTGGCACATGTTGGCATGGATACCTAACATCCATACCGTTTCCCTTTGACAAGTTATTAACAGAAATGTTTCACTGAATCTGATGGGCTTTGCTTTACTGAAAAAGCATTTCCTGCCAAATATTTCGTTTCTGTCACAGGGCCAGCTGAAATGGTCGACTGGTGCTCCTGCTTCAATCTCTCTTATCTCCTTTATTCACTTAGATGGAAATTTCACACCCTGCATTTTAAAAAGTTATTAAACATTTACTAAGTGCTTGTTTTGTTCTTTTCCTTCCCCATTTCCCCTACTACTATTTTAATCCAACTCTTCTTGTTTTAATCATCTCAAAGGATTCTGAACTGGCCTCTCTGTCTCTTCTACTTTCCATCCATTTAGTCAACTGCAAATTAATTACTATTTCTGATGTATGGCCATGTGACTGTGATTGGTCTCACCTGCTCATTTTATGGTGGGGGAGGGAGTTCTGAAGATATTGTGACACCTAGTTTGTTGTAAATGTCCATAGATTTTAGATTTCTTTCTGTATGCTCCTTATTTCCTTCTGCGTGTGTGTGTGTGTTGTGTCTATCTATGTCTGTGTGTGTGAATTCAGAAAATTTCAAGAACTATGCTGCCACTGGCTCCATCTTTCCAGATGTAGTAGAATACTTTTATAGCTGTTGATATTTTATATCCATCTATTGATATTTCTATATCAAGATCTACCTTTCATTAATAGCTCATGCAATCAGAATATATGGAACTATGTATACAAAGTAGTGATGTTAGTTATGACCAATAGCAATTTATAATTGATAACTTTTTAGGGGATCTTTTTACCTCCTCCCTTTATGAACTGAGTTAATTAAATAAATAGGGCTTGGAGTTCCCGTCATGGCGCAGTGGTTAACGAATCCGACTAGGAACCATGAGGTTTCGGGTTCAATCCCTGGCCTTGCTCAGTGGGTTGAGGATCCGTGAGCTGTGGTGTAGGTTGCAGACGCGGCTCAGATCCCGTGTTGCTGTGGCTCTGGTGTAGGCCGGCGGCTACAGCTCCGATTCGACCCCTAGCCTGGGAAATCCATATGACGTGGGAGTGGCCCAAGAAATGGCAAAAAAAATAAAAAAATTAAAATAAATAAATAAATAGGGCTGTGTGTGTGTCAATTAGGATCAAAATTTAGAAGACCCATCCACAAAAAAAAAAAACTTTGAGAGTTGGTTATTATTTCTGTAGTTGAGAAAACGAAAAACTTTCCTATGCCTACTCAGTCACACACCGAAAAAAAAAAAAACAAACTAGAAAAAGAATAAAGAACTCAAGGCAAAATGAAAAATTTTATAATAAAACATGATGCTATTACAAAACAAAAAGTGGCATTTTATTCAGTTAATATCTCTTAAGGATTCATTTGAGCATAAAACAGTACATTCTCTTTTGAATGACACAATTTAATGACATTGATTATGTTTCATTTTTTTACTGGTCAAACAGTGTTTGGTATTGCTGTAAATAATGATCAAATTATCTTTATGTTATCTATGCTTTATTCATTTTAATTAGTATAATCAACCTATAAACACAGGTTATTGAAGGTTGGCCTATATTTTTAGGCAAATAATAAATGCTATAACCTTAAAGCCTAAAGTAATTGCAAGTCAATATGGTCAAGAAGTAGAGGGGTTGAACAGGTATGAAGCATAAAAGGGCCAAATCCTTGGTTAACATAGAGGCTCACATTACACAGAGTACTTCAGAAATGCATGTGCAAGTATTTCACTCATATATATTTATTGACGTTTATTGATCATGAGCTCTAAGAAGTTATATAAAAGTGCTTTATTTTGAAGTATTTAATTTAAAATGTGCTTCCTTTTCCATTTTGACATAGTACAAAGGTATTTTACTTAGGTTTTGTTAACTATTTAAGGCAGTCTACTCTAAATGTACATGACTATAGGCTTTTATGTTATCTTGCCAAATCAAATGACTTCATAAATTACACGTTATAGAAAATTGGGTGATATCAAAACATACAAAGAGTATGTAAAAGCTGAAAAATAACATAGATAATATGAAAGAAGAATGGAAGAACACATTTGATAAAAATGCAACTTAATCATTCAATAAAATTTTTAATAACAGTTGATGAAATTTTATGAATTTATAGATTGATTTGTAAATTATATTTATTATACAGGAAGATATGCAAAGTTACAGAAAACAATTACAGATGTATTTTTGTATTTCTTTTTGTTTGTGTATTTTGTTTTTATTTTTTTGGCTGCATCTGTGGCATTTCTGTAACAATCATCTGTCTTGCAAAGGGGTCATCATGTTTATAATTAGTAAGTACTCACTCCTTACAGTTATAAAACCTAAAGTTCAAATTGAATAAAATGGGTATCCATTAGTCCATTCTAATCTTAACAGGTGTTCTAATACATAAATTAATGGGGGAGACTAAGCAGCTCTCCATGTAGAAGAATTCCAAATTATTTATATAGGTAAATAAGCCTCTACGTACTCTAGCCTCAAGGAAGTGGAGCCTACCTCCCCATTTATTAAGTGTGAACTGCGCTGAGAGACTCCCTTCTGAAAAGTCCAGTGTAGGAAGGTGAGGAATAGAGGAAAGTAACTTTAGAGTTGAGAAACCTGACAAACCCTTCCCCGGAAAGTTATAAGGTCAACACCAAGAGTAGTAAGTCATGTTGAGCATATGTAGCCTGGTTATGATGTGATTAAAAACAGCATTTTACCTCTCTGATAGTACTCACAATATGTAACCCCAGTCTAGGTGTGAGAAAAACATCAAATTGCAATTGAGAGACATTCTGCCAAACACCTCACCACTGCTCCTGAAAAGGTCAAGGTCATCGAAAACAAGGGAAGTCTGTAAACTGGCATAGCTAGTGTGAGCCTAGGGAGACACCATGACTCAGTGGAATCCTGGAACAGAAAAAGGAGCTTGTGTGAAAACTAAGAAAAACCTTAAAAATGTATGGACTTTAATTAATACTGCTGTGCTGATATTGGTTCATTAAGTGTAACAAGAGAACTGTTCTAATGTAATGGGGAAAACTGGGTGGAGTATGTGCGAGTTCTGTATTTCTTCACAATTTTCATGTAAATCTAAAACTGTCCTAAAATAAAAAGTTTATTTAGGAGTTCTCCTCATGGCACAGCTGAAATAGGACTAGGAACCGTGAGGTTGTGGGTTTGATCCCTGGCCTCGCTCTGTGGGTTAAGGATCTGGCATTGCCGTGAGCTTGTGGTGTAGGTCACAGACGTGGCTCAGATCCTGCATTGCTGCAGCTGTGGCGCAGGCCAGCAGCTGCAGCTCCGACTGGACCCCTAGCCTGGGAATCTCCATATGCTGTGGGTGTGGCCCTAAAAAAAGTTTATTTATAAAATGTCATTCAAAAAATCAAATTAAGTGGCACAACTTTATGTAGTCATTATATTTTTCAAAAAATTTTCCTTGTAAAAGAAATGACCTTCTCTTGACTCAGGAGACTTCACTGCAATTTCAAATAGTCAAATTGGTTCACTAATAACATCTCTGAAATTCACTAGGCTTCCCACCAGTAAGCAAAGGATGGCCATATGTATAAGCACTAACCATTTCAACTATTTCATGGTGATTCAAACCTTTTAGCCATCTTGAAATCAATGATTATCCAAGACTCAGCTAACTGATTGGGTGGCAAAGATCAGTGTTGATGGTAAAAGTTTCATCAATGATTGAACTGGCTATGTTGCAAGTAGGTTTAGCTGCTGTGTGAAAAGTTTATTTCAGATAGTAAGTCTACAAAGCCTTTCTTATTGGCAATTAGATTTGAAGTACTACACCTGCATTGTCATTCCTATTAGCTGGGAATTATCCATTCCTTTACAAGCTTAAGGATGTTGTTAGTTAAATGTTACATGTTCTCTAGGGGGAATTTTTTTTTTTCTCTTTAGATTGAATGGTCATTTTGATTAGAGCACCACTGTTTACTTGTTTAAAGCAATTATAGAAAACATACATCCTGTTGCAGATATTGTAGTCTTACCAGTCAAGGAACTAGTGTGACCTTCAAGAAGAAAAAAAAAAAATGAAACAGAAAAAGAAGGAAAATATATTTTTATGAGAATTTGAGAATTTTTAAGGTACTTGCAATTTTAAAATAATGTCAAAAACATTGTCATCTTCTAAAGCTTCCCCATAACTAAGATTTAGCCAACACCCTCTCACCAAATTGAACTTTTACAGGCTTTCATGCCTCACATCTGCACATCACAGCAGGTTCCCATATAAGTTGAAAATGTGGTAAGAGTACTTTTTGCCTTCTGTCCTGAGCATGTTGAGCCCACTCTGTTATAAAACCAAAACCTGGGAGGAGTAAGTAATAGTGTAAAAATTTGAAAATTTTCATCTCTTTAAAATTTAAGATGCCCAAATCCTGAATTTTCTTAATGTCATAAATAATTGACTGACCCTAGGGAAAGAGCATACACAAAATAGTATAGTTGTTCACATTATCTAAGTGTAACACACTGTAAAATATTCAATGGCTTTCATTTGTCATCCTTTATATATATTTTTCCATTATTGTGAAATGTAGCTTTAAGCCCTGTAATAAGGAAACGCACACCTTCAAGTAATTTCTTCAGTCTCTACTAGATGGAGCCAAAGTATAAAAAATATATTCATGTTAGGCTTTGCAGTCCAAGGATTCTTGAGCTCAAACAGTTTTACTAGCATAATAAAGCAATGGAAAATTATGAGAAACTGGATGTTTAGCTTTAAGGATATTCACTAGAATTATTTGAATTTGAATTATGGTTCAATCACATAAATTTTTTCTGAGAAATTCTGTATATTTAAGTCCTATGTAACAGATTTTTTTCCTAGGATCTTTCACTGGCTAAATTTTGGACATTTTCTGCCTATAATATATTTAAAAAGCATTAGTACTATATAACCATTATTGGAAATTACACAAAAATCCAATTTATTCTAAATACTTTAAAATATTTTTATTTTTAAAAAAGAGAGGGAAGAGAAAAATGACAGTGAAAGAAATGGTGAATGGATAAGCAATGAAATCCTGCTGTGTAGCACTGGGAACTATATCTAGTCACTTATGATGGATCATGATAATGTGCAAAAAAAAGAATGCATATATGTATGTGTAACTGGGTCACCTTACTGTACAGTAAAAAATTGACAGAACACTGTAAACCAGCTATAAGGAAAAAAATAAAAATCATTATTTAAAAAATCTAGTATATATAGAAAGGAGAAACAAGAAGGTCCTACTGTATAGCACAGGGAACTATATTCAATAATCTGTGATAATGGAAAAGAATACAAAAAGAATATATATATAGATATATGTAGATAGATGGATCTGAGTCACTTTGCTGTACAGCAGAAATTAGCACAACGCCGTAAAGCAACTATACTTCAATACATTTTTTTAAAGGTGAAAAATAAAATTAATAATTTTTTAAAAATAGAAAAAAAAAGAAATGGTGAGGTGTGTTATAGAATCAGAGTAGTTTATAATAGCATAAAAATTTAGAGACAAAGAGGAAACATTAACATAATTAGTTTTAACTATTTCTTTACATGTTTTTCTTTAAAAAAATTCTGTTTCCTATATCATGTTATTCAATTTTCTATACCATAATTAATTAACAATGTAGTCTCCTTTTGCTTTTTAAACAACTATATTTGGCTTTCTGAATAGTTAATTAAGAGAATCTAAAAAAAAAAAAACAACCCTCAAAATATTAAAGTGTTTTCTGTTATACTTTTTCTATTCTAGGAATAATCTTATTTCGACATCATAGAAAGTTACAAAATTTTAATGTACAAATTAAACTGAAACTAAAATAACCTTTTAAAAGTTTTCCCCAAAAATACAAACTGAAAAGGCCAATCACAAAAACATAATATATTGGCAAACCCATAACACTTTTGGCTTATTAAGTTTATTTATTTCACTTAAATGAAGAAAGAGCTCTTCAGATATTTGGCCAATGATTGAGAACTTGCTTGACTAAATATTTCACATTTATAAAATATATTTTCTCAGTTCTTGTAGCAAATGTTTTTTCTCAGGTTATATATTACCAACCTTTCCAGATAATATAAATAACAGCTGGTTGAATAATGAAAATTTTGTTCAATAAACACATTTCTTTTCTGTCCTTGAAACGAAATATATTAGATGCTTAATCCGTTTCTTCGCTGATTCTACTGAATCAATTGAGTAGTTTAGTAATGTGTAAGCACACCCTTTACAGGTAAGCTGGGCCTTTCACTTGAATCATGTTTTGAGGGGTCTGTAACATAAAGGCTGTCTGCCTCACAAAAATGCAGCTAGTCAACATTAACAGCTCCCTCAAATAACAGTGGAGGTTAGGTTTAACAAAAAAGAGTTAGGAGTTCCTGCTGTAGCTCAAGCGGAAATGAATCTAACTAGTATCCATGAGGACGCAGGTTCGATCCCTGGCCTCACTCAGTGGATTAAGCAACTGGAATTGCTGTGAGCTCGGTGTAGGTCACAGACTCTGTTCAGATCTGGCTTTGCTGTGGCTGTGGTGTAGCTGAGGCTCTGATTCAACCCCTAGCCTGGGAAATTATATATGGTGTGGGTAAAGCCCTAAAAAGCAATAAATAAATAAATAAATAAATAAATAAATAAAAATAAATTAAAATAAAACAATAACATAAAAAAGTTAAATATGTTTCAGTGGTACTATGTTGAAAAAATCTAATTGTTTTTGTTGATTTTTCTACAATTTAATTGTTTAAATCAAGGTTGTGTTGTAACAATAGGAAATTTTCAGTGAACTAATTGTAAATATAAAAGTGATTGGCCACCACTTTAATAAACAGGTAAAAGAGTGGCTATGATTCTTCAAAATATCTCAATATATGTGGTTTATTTTGAGATTTTAGAAGGTGAATTTGACTATAGTAAATATTTATAAAATATGTTAGTATACTATCAACCAGTTTTTCTGTTTTTCATTCTTGTGAAATATTTATAGGCATAAACTGACATGTAGCAAAGCAAAAAGAAACTCTGACCATGTTTTTCTTTTTTTAAAAAAAGAAAGAAAATTAAGATTTATAAGAGCTAGTGGGTCTATTAGAATGGTTATATCTAATAATACCTTGAATGATCAACTTTTTCCCCAAGCATGTTGAAATTCTATCTGTATGTCATTTTATTATGTAAAAGTTGTAGAGACATAAATCTATTATTGTAACTCACAAAAAATAAAGGCATTAAATTCATAAGATTATATAATTTCTAGTAAAATTATATATTTTTCCTAGAATTATTTAGGTATAAATAGCAGAGGGAAAAAAAGTGAAGAGAGGAGGACAGGAGACAGCAGAAGGAAAGGAAAGTAGAGAAAGTAGTGGGCAGTATCCAAAATGCAAAACAAGTCTTGATTTTAATTAATGATTTAATGCAGATCTTCTTTAACACACATTTACAAATGTTTTCAAATTTATCATGAAATATAATAGTATGCCCATAGCACTGCATTTGTATCATATTGCATATCTCCTTTTATAATAACTGGTTTTATGTTTTAACTGGAATTGAGGACACTAATATCCCAAATTCCGCTCTCCTTAGGGTGGTTAAGTAGAGATTCCGTTCTCCTTAGGGTGCTTTGTTTACTTTTTGTGTTGTTTTGTTTGTTGTTTTTAATTTTTTTCATACAATCTAGGTGTGAACTTTTATATGTAATTAATTCTTCCATTTGCTATCACTTACTTTTTTACCAATAATGTTAATCAGAATATGCAATTACTGTAAATGAGTAAATAATCACCATAGGCTAAAAATTATTTCTTTTGTGATTTTTAAACAGAAGAAAAATGTACTGTTTACTTTTAATGTAATGACCTAGAGTAAAATTTCCAGAAAAGGAAATATTGTGTATATAGAATGCCCCACCTCCCTTTTAAAGAAAATATAATTGGGATTTCTTAATTTATCACAAAAGAAGAGGAATCAATATCAATTTAACTATTGTTGTTGAAATGAGTATTTTAATTTTTTTATATACAAACTAAAAATACATATAGGTTTCCATGGCAGCAAGCAGCACCTTTTTCTGTTTTAAAAATCTTACGTATTAACAGTTGACAAAATTTTGGAATATCATCTGAAATTTAAGGATTGGAATTTAAGATTTTTTTCCTCATGAAAGGGAAGAATAGAGCACAAAGTAATTAGTAATCACTGAATGGGGAGAAAGTGGGACATGTTATATCTTTATACCATCACTTGCTGACATTTTGTTCATATACCTACATTATACACTTCAGTATGTAGTTGATATCAACATTTATAGGAAGCAATGTTTTGAATGTTATACATTTTTATTCTTATTAGGTTATCTGGTTACCTTTCCCTCCTCAACGCCAGGTCTATGTAAGTATTCTGGATAATCTGTCAAAACACACTTTTTGTTGAATATGAAATGAAGAAGTGCTCAAATTTATTCAGTACATCCTAAAGGCCAGTCAGTGGAGCAAGTTCACCTCTTCTTTTCTTTCCTCTCTTTTAACAATCTTATGTATCAGCTACTTAAGAATCCTTAAATCACAGATGGTTTTGTCCAATCCACACCATTTTTTAGAGAAGACTGAGGTCCAAGAAGTTGTCTCAAGTTCAAGTTTGTACAATTAACTAATAGAAAGAGCCTATAATCCATTATCACTGACAGTAAGTCCTTACTCTCAAATTACTTTTGCCCAAATTCTAGACAAGCAATTACAATCAAAATATGTATTCCTGTAAATTCATATTTCTCCCAACAAAGTTATAAGATGGTTTCAGGTTTTTGCAGGGCTATGTAGTAAATGATCATTGCTGTAGGGCAACATGAATTATGACCTTGAAGACCTATGAACTCTGTTCTTTAGAAGATTTGGCTTTACACTGGAAGCAAAAATCTGAGAAGGGCAAAAGAGAAAAGAATGCAATGACAGTTTGGTTAGCCACAGTTTTATGAAGACTACTTTTGAAAAGCAAAGATTAAATAAAAGGTATGCTCTCAGTACAAATGATTGTAAAGATCTATTGAATGAGCAAATATCAGAGATTCTATAAACTCTGGCCACAGGCTGATGGAGACTCGTAGGATGTTTTACTATTGAACACAAACTTCCCACAGAAAAAGGAAGCTATATGAAAAGGCAAAAATGGACATTAATTTTTGTTCTTTGTGTTACATTGTATGGATAATTTGTCTAACACTAAAATGGATATTGGAAGAGCTCTATTATTTCATAGAATGTTAAGTTGAAGTGCTGTGCGTGTAATAGTCAAACACCTTCTATCCTTACCCAGGATTTAACAGTGGAAAGATCAGTTCAGAATCTCAACACTAGATGGCATTGTTACACTTGAATACAATTTAAATAATACAATGACCAAATGAACTAGTTAAATTAGTAGACAATTATTGCTGTTCTACTCCTCCTTTTATGTGATGAAACTGGTTACTTATAGCCTGCAGGATAAGTCCTATAGAATGCCCCACTCAGTCAGGGCTGTTTTTTCACAAGCTCTCTCTTCCCAGCTTTCACCTCAATCTGTCATCCAGATTTGACACCGCATCGTTCCAAGAGTACTCAGAAATGACATGTATATAATGTGGAATATTGTGCACATTTACAGCCGGGGCTCTTTTTCTTAAACATCGCTTGCTGTATCTTGGCATCGCTGTTCTGCTTAGCTGGGTGTTCTTCACTTTCCACATATAGATGAGTGCCTAAACCAAAACTTTAGTAAATCATCATTGTTGTTGTTATTATTATTATTTTAAAGAAAAAACAGAGAACAGCCAAACTGATTTCTGTCTTTTTCTTTTAGCATTTTCAAGTTTCCACTGAGCCTTCTTACAGGCTAATGAAGGCCATGAGACATTCAGGGCAATGCTAACACATGATATTTTTATGATTCATTTCCATTAATGCTGCACATTATAAATCAAGTTAAGTGGCATTTCTATCGAAAGAGGTTCTTCTTTACTTATTTATTTCCTCAGGATCAACAAGACCAATTCAATAAGCCTAGGAACCCATTTTCTTCCCTTGAATAGACCTTAGCTTTGTTTTCCTAGGTTATCATAATCTAGCACTTTTCCTGTTCTAACTGAAAACCCACTGGGGAAGCAAACCATTCTATTATGCCTGTTATCAAAAATCAATACTATACTATTTTTAAATGAATACAAATCTAAAATGCATTGAAAATGGTACCCAGCCCACACGTAGGTTCTACCACCCAAACACTCTGTTCATGATTACAGTACATCACATTTACATATTTCAGAAGTAAGTACAATGCATTGTGGGTGGTGGTTTCTATTTATAAGAAGGGATGCTGGAAATAACTACTCACATCACAGAATATTTTTGTTTTTTTAAGGCAATAGGGCACAGTTGTTTTGGCAGATTGCAATACTGCTGTAGTATACATCTTCAGATTAGAATTGCTACTTTGTTCTTTTTCAGATATGTGCCTACCCCTCAACTCAGTACTTTCCCATGAATCTGGAAAATTAATTCTTTACATGCCTCCAACAAAACCGAAACTGCACTTTCAGTTCCTAATAGGAGAACATAGGGACCTCAGTTGGAGTGTGCAACAATATAAGCCATCCAGTTAACTCTATAATATAAGCTATTATCAAACTACATTTAAATATTAAAGCTATTTTAAGATGCAAACAAACTAGGATTACACGTGAAAGTTCTATTTGGCTATGAGTATGTATCAAGCACTGAAAAAGTTCTGTAAGAATTTTTAACGTGATGCAAGCTTCTGTTAGACTGCAGTCACAATGGGCAAGAGGGAACTGCAAAAAAGATGACTGGCTGGTCTAGGACTTTAATCATCAGTTACCTGAAAGGAAAGGTAAATCCTATTACTACCATTCTCAACAATCATAGTACTGAATCTGATATTAATATGTTACATAAATTTACAAGATTTTAGATAACCTTTTTGACAAAGTGCCTAGAATCAAGATTTTTAAGCTGAAACTTGAATGTCTTTTTACCTTATAAAATGTTATTAATTTATTCAGAAAATCTGTTCATGTGTTACACAGGCTTACTAAGATGTTAAAAGCAAATCATTTTTATTCAGGACAACATTTTTTAAAAATTCCTTTTCATTTTCATTCACCTCAAATTCCTTTTAATGCATCTGAGACCACAAAGCAAAATAGTTCTGGTTCAGAATTTGCCTGTATTCAATTTATATTTTCTGAGAGCATGTTTCACTACTAAAATTATGAATGAAAGAGGGAACTTTTACAATATTATTTATTTTTATGGATTCTTAACTTGAGTGTCACCTGATGAATTTTAATGTTGCAAATGAAACCTAGTTGTCATTCTACCAGTGTTCTGATGACCTCCTTCATTCAAATTGTACATGCAGCAGATTAAAGTTTTTTATTTTTTTGACCAAAGTCAAAATGTTACTTCTCAATATAATTTGTGATAAATATGCATTTTGTTTGCAGAAGAAAGGAAGCCTATTCTTTGTATAAAAAAATGACTTGATCTATATTAAAACACTGGTCTGTTAAAGGATATTTTGATTGTTCTGCTCTGAATATCCTAGAGAACTGATATCGGGATGATATAAGTTCCTAGATGTATATAGTATACAGTGTGTTTCTCACTGGAGTAGCTCCCCTGCTCACTCATAGTGGATGTTCTCTCTCTATCACTCTCTCTCTTTTGCTCACATAGACTAACATTAACTCTTTATTTCTTTAGCATTGATTTTAAAATTATCTCTGAAGATTAAAAAGAAATCACACATTGTATCAAAACTTGTGAAAGAGTGGTTCATTTCAGGACCCTAAGGGAAAATCAGGTGCCTTCACATGGCACAGAACTTCTTCTGAAATACTTGATATGCAACATAATTTTCAGTAATTATGTCAATCAAACTTGTCTACAGTAATTTTGCTCAGAAAACTGATGTTTTTAATCTTTTAAATATGAAGCCGAAGTAAATGAGCAGCCAAACCACTACTTGAACTGTTTGATTATTAACTCCATATTAACTTCTTTTATTATTGAAGTATATTTTATTTAAATATTATATTGTAACTCCATTTTAACTTCTCATAGATCTTTTACAAATTGATCTTTGACTATAAATAATCCTGTTAGAATTAGGAATGTTAGAATAACAAACAATGATCATTTTATTTGCAGTCTACTTGTTTGCAATGTTGTTTTAAGATGGCCTTGAAATAAGATAGTATACTTAAATACAAATTCAGAAGAAAACAGATGGTTTTAGAAACTTAGTATTGTTAGTATAATTGCAAATTTAAAAACAATCGTTATCATAAAAAGAGGGGTTCAGGTATAAGCATTATTCAGTTTTGTGTAAATTTCATTATGGTTTTTCCATCAAAAATGGTTTAAGATGAAAATAGTCTTTAATTATCAGATTTATAAACACATTTCACTAAAAATTCTATGATGCATTAATAGTAGTATTGATTTTATGAAATGAATTAATTTTGGGTTAACACAAGGTTTTCTCGAGGGGTGGATGATGAGAAGTTAAGTGGTTCCTTTGTAGGCATAAATGTCAGAGGGCATGACGGCACAGTGAAAGAAAAACTGGGCCTGAAATTTAGTGACCAGCTCCTATCTCTGCCATTTTTATTAGCCCATGTCACCTCTGCTAAGCTCTTAACATCATGAATCCCTCTTTCCTCATCTGTACAATGATGCTACCGAATCTTGCCTAGACCCTCTTATTGAGTAAAGGAATAATGAAAGTATTTTGAAAATTGACAAGTATTTCAAATACAAGGTGTACCTTGCACATCTTTTTGATGGGATAAATAATTCTCTTGAATATGGGAAGTGGAGTTTCGTTTGCTTTAAAAATTTGGCAGTATTTAGTAGTCGGGTGTACAATCTGGCAGTTCACAAGGAGTGCCTTCTCTTTACCACCAAAAATAATTTGACATTTTGGTAAAAATGGAAAGCATTTATAAACTGAAGATCAAGTTGACAGTAATTAGAGAGGTTTTACTCTCAAGGTACCTCACACAGGTTCTTACAGAAATATTTGTTAATATCATTATATATCTATATAAAATATATCTTTATGAAGAAATATATATTAACATACAAACTATGACACACACATATGGGTAAATATACCCATATATACACTCACAGAAAATCATCCTACCTCACTGAGATGGAGAAAATTGAAAATGACTGCTCTGAGATTGGATACTTAGTCATTTTTTTTCATTTTAAATATCAGATTTGAAATTAATCCAAAGACCAGCATGGAACAGAAAAATGTTGTGTCAACATCATCTTTTAAAACTAAACTTTGCCAGGCAAAAGCCCTACTTTAGCCCTTAATTCAATTTGATGCAGATAACGAGATTAATTCACAAGCTTCATTTTAATATTGTCTTTATTTTTAAAAAGCCCATTGACGGTGTCAAAGATTTTGATTAGATAATTTGATCACATTTCTCAAGCCAGATACAAATTAAAGTTGGAGCTAAAACAGAAAATCTTACTGTTTACTATTCAGAACAATCTTCGTATTTCAGGAAATGGCAGAGCTCCAAAAGCCACATGTGTACAAATGAAAATTCATAACATGTTATTCAAACTCTTGTTGTATTTGTGCAATTTACTAATTAGATATGGTAAGTATCAGCACTGAAATATCATAGTAATAGCATTAAAAAGACAAAAAATCTATTTTCTTAGTTTAATGTCTCTTTATTAATGATATAAAAGTGTTTTTTGTAGCATAACTATACTCTATATCAAATATAAAATAAAACCTTAAGAGTGAAGTGCATATTTTAATAGGAGACTTGTTTTCTGTATGGGAAACAGAAAGACTGTGATGAAAGAATACTTTAATTAAGTTTGGTGATATCTGAAGTAAATCAGATACACAAATTAATTTATTCTTCAAATTATTCACATTGTATTATAAAAATGCAAGTTTGACTTCACTGAGCCCCAAGATGGAAACTTTAAAAAGAATAAGTTCTTCTCAGAATTATCTCCCCACTTTTAAAAATGTCTCTATCCTCCTTGTAGAATTCTTTGGAAATTGATCCATCATATCAATGTATTAGCTATATGTAATTATATACTGACAATATATTCAATTTCAGTTTAATGGTTTTAAAAATTATAATGTGTTTGTATAATTTTTGACAAGTTAAAAAACACTAACTCTCCAATTATCTCGATTGCCTTCTTTAGGTATAATCCCTGTTAATCCTCTGCTGAGTAGATAATTTTGTTAATAAAAATAATATCTAACACTTATTGTATTCACACTGTGCCAGACATTGTAATACATACACTTGATCATTTAACCTCCTCATTTTATCCAGTGAGGCCATACTTTCTAACAAGCGGTTTTAGAGACCCAGGCAACCAAGGCATAAAGAAGTAAAATAATGTGCTCAAGTCCCGTATTGTGGTAAAGCTAAAATTTGAACCCACATTCTGATTTGAGAGCTTACCTTCTTACTCACCATGATGCATATACTGCCTGCTAAATTTAATCTCAGCTATTTCTCATTAACAGAAAAACTGACTACTGATAGAGATCATACTTGTGTAAATATCTGTTAATGGCGAAGATTTGCCAGTAAGGTTTTCAAGTTGACACTGTTAGCAGTCACATATTTCTTTCTTTCCAATGCTCAATTAAGCATCTTGAATGTACAATTTCAGGACTCTGGAGTCAGGACACATTTTTTCATGCCAACCTAAACAGAAAATACTTAATTCATTTTCAAAAAGGGATGAAAGGGAATAAATGCAATGGGCGCCTACTGTCTCCCACGGGTTCCCATGGCAGCAGAGCAGGCTCAAGAGCCATCAGAGAGTGAGAAAAAAAAAGAGACAGAATGGGAGGTGCTAGATCTCTTACATGCAATCACATCAGAAAGAAAGCAGGAGCTGAGGCAGCGTGTTGTTTGTGGACTGAAGCAGAGGGACAGACCAGGGGAGAGTTGTGTTGACCTCAGCAGCAAGTTCTAACCTCTTTATTTCTCATTGTCTTAACCCTCGTTTAATGATCTGGGGACAAGTCCGCCCTCTATCCTGCAGTCTCTACTCTCCTTCCTCAATTTATTTCATTATCTTTTTTTTCTGGCTTCCTTCCCTGCTTACTTCCTACACATGGAGATGCTCTGGAAAGTGCCCATGTGTGCAAGTGCACACACTCTTCTTTTTAGTTTCATCACACCTTTTCATTGTATTCTGTTTTACAAACCAAGAATACCTCTGCCACACTGTTGGCGTGTCCTTATTTAAAAAAAAAAGGAAAATAACTTTCAGACTCTGAGAGACTATAGATTTATAGCAAGTATATATAGAAAGCTAAAGAAAAGGAAATTCATGTTGTAAATTATATGTATTGATAAAAAAAGTGTTTTATACAAATCTATGCATAAACACATACAAATACACACAGATACACAAAGTTCGGTGGTTAATAAACTGATCTTTATTCGTCAAAATAGTCATCAAAATAATATAATCTCCTAACAGCTTTCACCTTGGCTGGGTCTTGCTCTGACTACCCCAAGAGCTTCCTACTCAGTCAAAACTACTTAATGGTAGAAGATTTTGTGTCTCTTATTCCCATATCAGTACAAAGGTTCACTTCCAACATGATCTATTCATGTAAGGACCTGTTTTGCTTTGTTTTGCTATCCTTAATGTGGTAAACATGGCTCAGGAAATCAAGGACTAAATAACTCAACTAATTGAGGGACAGGAATTTATCTAATAATTATAGAAGTTTGTGCTCATCATTTATTCCTTCTTTCATTCATCCAATACTTCATAATTTTTTTGATTCTTTAATATTTTTTCAGTCAAAACAAATAGCTATATATATACACATACACACACTATATATGTATGGTACTTGGGTCATTCTTAATCTATAGTGTTTTTAAAATAAGTTTGTGAAAGATCTCTTTTATCAAAAAATGGTTTGAATTACCATTTTTCTACTTCAAATAGAATTTATCTAAAAGCAATACCATCATGTTGATTTAGGTGCTATATGGAAAATCATGACACCTGGGTTCTGATACCTACTAAATGACCTTGGTAAAATAAATACTTCTATGTACCAATGACTACTTTAACTATTAACTTCTTAATTAATTGCACTGAAGATTTGGAGTACCATCTTTAAAGCAAAGAATAGAGAACAGTAGACAAATATTCAATATAGCTGTAATCATTGACGAACTCATATTATCATTATCATTTCTAGAACTCTCTGCCTTTGTTAGGTTTTTTCCCCCCTCGGTGATTCTCTATTGCTGGGATTGTAGAAAAATCAACTTTTATCAAGACTACACAATTCCTGACTCTTCTAGTCCCGCCAAATCATATTCTATAGTGTATTTTTAATCAGTGATTTTTTGATGCCCTCATTACCGTGAACATTTAAAAAAGAAGGTTTTCCCTGAACAGTAAGAGACAGCAGTCCAGTTAGAGAAGTTAAGTCTGTATTGACTGAATAAAGTAATGTTGAATGATGAGAAAATGAGAATAGGTGCTTTCTACACCCATAATAATTCAGTCATTTTCATAATATTGATGGAAAGAGATAGCAGATGGTCTCATCATCATGAGGAAATGTAGCATGATCCACCCTCTGAGAGAAGAGCTTTGGTCATGTAAAACAGGGACTAATTAAACTATTTTATAGTCCATTTGGAAATGTGTTAAGATGCTTATTTTTTAAACAGGTAACTTTCTTAGCTAAGTCATCTACTAATACTAAGTATGTTCAATATTTTAATTCATTTTACCTCCCCCTGCCTTCAAGATCTACCATTTGGAAACAAAAGCAATTTTAGAAGTAGTCAAATAAAGCATATTTAAAATGCAATAAACATACTAACAAATTTTAGAATAAGAAAAAAATTCACCTTTAAAAAAGATCCGAACTGTAGTTACATTGTTATTTGTGTGATCCGCCAAAAGGAAAGTTCACCCTGAGATATCTTCCTTTTAGATGAATACATAAATAAAATAAAAGGGTATTTTATAGAGACTGACTTTTGAAAATCTAATGTGAAATCTTATTCTTCCACATACATTACAACTTGGATAATTCAGGATTGATATAGCCATTATAAGTCTTAGTGTTGTTGAGACCATTAAAGATAGTATTCTACATATTTTCTAAGTTTGGAGCACACTGTCTCTTTTTTGTGATAGTTTCCCCCCAAAATGAGGGAATTAGGAATTATATACCAACAAAGGCTCTTTTGGTTTGAGGGGGGGAAAAAAAAGCTCTCTATAGCTATATGTTTGGTGGTAGAGAAATGATACAGAGAGAGAGAGAGCACAAGAGATGGGATGTTCAACTGGGTAGCTGGTGGTAGTCCAGGCAGCTAGGCCTAGCACCATCAAATAGAGCCGTTAAACAAATGAAATTTACTTTACACATTCTTCTTCAGTGCCAGTCAGTTGGGTGTTTTTAATCACTGTGAATTTTCAGAGTCTTTCTAAAGCCATTACTAGGATGTGAGAGGTTAATCCCACCTCCTGACCTCATAGAGCTGTGGGCCAAACCTTTGGAATTCAAAAGGCAGTGAGGTCTCCTTCCCCTGATTTAGTTGCACAGGCTCCTGAGACATCAATTTTTAAAGGCCCAGTCAAAAGATTACAGAAATCATTCAAGTTAAATTTTGATTAGAAAAAAATTACTTTACAAATACCCTTTCCTGTGAAAATATAAACAGACATATTTAACTGAGGAGGAGTAGCAAAGGGGTGGGACAGAACATGTGAAGGTTTTTTTGCAATGTGGGTATGCATCCCTAAGATTAAATAGTTTTTCTAGTGTTTCTGTTGAATAATTAATGTCAATTATTCTTTCCAAGGACATCAAAATTTATTAGAGAAAATTGACCAGGGCTCTTCTAGAAAGTGCATCCAGGAGATAACTATTGACAACAGATCAGGACACACTAAACATCCAGAAAATCTTTCATTAGCTACAGTTTTCAAGAATGAATTCTGATTTGTGGTGGGACTCCAGCTTGTTTCTGAAGAGGTTACTAACCTTCTGTCAGATGTACTTAGAAATTTTATCTTAGAAATTTAATATATGGGACTTATTTGGGGCTTCAAAACTATATTGTGGAAGTATACCTTGTGATAGGGATAGGAATTCTAGTAGTATTGGATTTCTTATTTATACAGACTTTTTTTCAACCCAGTAATTTGGGCTGCATTCCCTCATTTCCCATCCATTCCCATGACCCTTTGGCTTGCAAATCACAATGTCTGAAAAATTCTGTGCCCCAAGTGGTTGGTGCTGTCAGTCTTGCCAGGATTAGAGTTGCAGGGTAGAGGAGCAACACTTATGAATATTATTCTTGATAAATAAAGCTAGAATTTTGCAATCGTACTTTGGTTTTTCCTAGTTATGGTGAAGTATTTGCAGTACTCTATGGGAATTTCTACGGCAACTGGTTGGGTTAGGGTTTTGGTTTGTGCTTCTGGAAGGAAATAAAGCAAAAGAACCTCCATAGAGATAAAACACTCAAACTCAGCATCAGTGTCATCAGACTTTAAAAATAATTAAGCTGACCCAGCTTTAGACCAAACTAGAGCCAGCTGAACCTGAAACTCCTGACACTTCAGATAATTAATCTAATCCTTGCTTACACATTACATTGGTTTGGGAATCTTCCAAAATATGTGACAATAAACTTCTCATCACTAAAACTAAAAGTAGGGGGAAAATGTAGTCCTCATGAAATCTTAACACAACTTCAAATTTACTTGCATAAAACAATCACAGTACTAGAGAACCTCATGGGATCTAAGCAGTCATTTCGTGAAGGTTTGTTGAATCGATAACAGTGAACAGTTGGTGCCACTGAAAGTAGCCTGATTAATTGACGAAAAGTTTCATAGATGAGACACGCAAATCATAGACAAAGGCATGAAGCAATAGATTTTAGTGACTAAGCAGGATTTAAAACATAACTATACTTTCCAAAGATGAGCTCTAAGTTTGATTCCCTGTCCCTACCCTCTTGCTCCTCATTTCAAGTCTTCTGCGCCAAATCCAATGGCAATTACATTCTTTCATTGCACAGGCAAAAGGATTGGCATCTTGTTTGACTCTTCTCTTTATCTCTCACACCAATCCATTAGCAAGTTGTGTCAACTATATCTTCAAAATACATCCAAAACCCGATCACTTCTAGCCTTCTATCTATTATCAATCATCTCCCTCCTACATTATTCCACAATTAGCACTCTATACTTAACACAGCAACCAGTGTAACAGCATTGACACATATGCCAAATCACACATTTATTCAAAACTCTCCAAAATCTTCTCACTTCTTTAAGAATAGCACCCAAATTATTGGACTAAAAGAACCTACCTATATGATCTTATCTCCCACTGCCCATCACTTAATTCTGAATTTATCATGATCATTACCTCTCCTTCCACCTATCACTCTTCTCATACTCCTCACAGGCTTCCTTGCTCTTCTTGGAGCAAGCCAATCATATTTCTGCCTCAGGAGTATACATTTCACTCACTGACCCTTCTGCTTAGAACTTCACCTTGATATGCTATCACTTGATCTCCTCATTTAGGTTTCTGATCCAATGTTGTCTTTCTAGGAACCCTCTGTTGACCAGACTTTCCAAAGTAGTAACCACCATCTACTTCCTATCTTGCTATCCTGCTTTACTTGACTTCGTAACACTTAGCAGTATCTGAATTACTATATATTTCTTGCTAATTTGTGTATTGACTGTTTTTCACTATTAGAATTGAAACTCCCTGAGCACAGGAATTTTATCTTATTTACTGCTATTTTCTCAATGCCTTAAAAGTACAAGGATTATAGAAGGAAATCAATATCATTTGTTGAATGAATGAGAAAATGAATAATGAAGAAATAAACACATGAGTAAATTAAAAAGTGGGTCCATGGATTGTAATGCTTATTAATAGTATGGAATTTTTCATATTATATTATTTGACTCTCATAAGAATCTATCAAAGGGGATTTTTTAAACACATTTTATTGGGAAAACAAATGGCTTGATGAGATTCCCAGTGTTGGTGTGTTAGTGCATATTTTTCATACATTTTGTTCATTCAGTTATTTATGCAAAGTATATTGATAACCTACTCACTGCCTATTGACAGACCTAAGTCATAGTTATATAGATATAGTCTTTGCCCATGTGGAGCTAAAACTATAGCAGGGCAGATAAATAATAAACTAAATAAACAAGTACCTGTACAATTGCATATAATAGTAAGTATTATGAATGAAGTAAGTTGGATGCTGAGATCGACTTTAAATGAAATGTTTAGGGAAGAAAAAGTTGAGTAAAAAGATGAGAGATGGCAAAGAACCAGCCAGCAAAGGAGGGGAGGGATTCATGTGGTTGGTAAGAGCAATCCAAAGAGAAAGAAGAGCATGTCCAAGACCTGAGAAGAAGAAAGGGATTGATTTGTTTAGGGAACAGAAAGACACCTGTCTTGCTGAAGCACAATTAGGTAGGAAAAGAGTAACATGGGACTGAGGTGGGGAGGACAAGAAAATACACATCAGGCTGACCAGTGATAAATGGCTTGATTTCTATTCTAAGAGCAATGAAAAGTTATAGTCTGAAAATTGTAGGAAGGAAGAGTATGTGACCTGGCTCTTTGCTATGACTGATTGCTTTATGAGGAATGGATTTCGAGATGGCTAAGGGTGGTGGCTGGGAAAATATTTTGAAGAAAATATATTTAAAACTAGGTATCTACCTGCTTTTGAAACTCTTGCTGATTTTACTGAATTGAACCAGAAGCCCATACAATAATTGCTATCTTCTAAAAATCCTCTAAAATAGGGGTAACCTGGGCTTATTAAGTGACATTATTTTAAAATGTTATACATCTGCGGAAATGCTTTAAAAATCTCCAAATATATTCAACAAGATGTTACAACTGAAATGTCTGCTTACAAACCGAGGTACTACAAATGCTACATTCCAAAGCAATTGTATGAAAGGATTACTGATGTGCTACAAGGACTCCTGTCCTCCTCACAAGGGAGATAGGTGGTAGTACCCAATTTCCATCTCAAGTCTGATACGAAGGGCTTCGTAGAGATCACACTGAAAGCCAGTTGTGTCTCCTTTCCAGTTTTAAGCATTCAGAGGGACAGCATAGGCAGGAGACTGTTGTCATTATCTCCAAGGCTAACTGAAAGATAAGAGATGGGAGCTGTTTAGTTACTGGATGGCAGTATAAAAGAATTGTTGCTGCACTGAAATTGACCTGCATTATTCAGGCAAAACATGTGCAAAGGTTTCCCAGGGATGTGGGTCAAACCAGAAAGAGAGTTTATGCAAGGTTAAGCTTGGATCCTGTCCAAGATGGCTGTTCAGAGGAACAGACAGGCTTCTGTAGAGAAACTGTAGGTAGACTTCCAAATTCTATCATAGAGGATGGAGAGATCTGCCATTAGAATAGAATATATCCACTGAGGCCATGAGAATTACAAATAAAAGACTACAAGTCATTGAGAGAGGTCTCCATAGAACCCTTCTGGGGTAACTATGACATTATCCACAAATGAAAGTGTCAGCTTAAGACACTTGCCAGGTGACTAGAGTGTCCTTCCCCTTTACCTTCTACCTACCATTCAGATGAATCACCTTCTGGTAATGATGAAGGAAAATATGGATGAATAAATTGAAGAAAGAATAAAGATTTTTCCTTACTTACCCATGTTATCACCCGCAACAGTCCTCATATAGAAAATGGAAATATGTTAAGTCATTTGAATTTTACTAAATTGAAAACTTAAGGTGAAAACTACTAAAATTTTCTTGTTGGAAGAAGATAAATTTCCTCTTCAAAAAAAAAAAAAAATTGGTAGGGAGTCCCGTCATGGCTCAGCGGTTAACGAATCCAACCATGAACCACAAGTTTGCGAGTTCGATCCCTGATGTAACAAGGTAATCCCATCACACAAAGAAGGCCAATAATCTAAGTAAACTGGTTCTGCTAAATATTGCCCAATAGGTTCCTCTTCTTAACACCCAATAGAAGCTTAACTTTACTTATATAACCTTACCATCCATATCGACTACCTGGCAAACTTTTTTTCCAACACAGAACAAATATCATCTCATAAGTCACATTTTTTCCAGATGTGAACAAGAAATTAAGCTCTCACTCATCTATGCATTCCCAGGATTTCCTGTTACATGATACTTTGCGTATACTCATATCTTTATAATCATGTCCCCTTGGAAAGACTCTGAGATTTTTTTAAAAGGTATTTGTTGCCTTATCAACTAGCAATGTGATTACTAAATACATATTTTCATTTTTTATTAAAGTACAGTTGATTTACAATATTGTACCAACATACATATACAGTCCTTATATTATCTTCCATCATGGTCTATTCCAAGAGATTGGATATAGTTCCCTATACTTTATAGTAGGATCTCATCGCTTATCCATTCTAAATGTTATAGTTTGCATCTGCTAACCCCAAACTTCCAGTACATCCTACTTTCTCCCTTGGCAACCACAAGGCTGTTCTCCACATCTGTGAATCTGTTTCTGTTTTGTAGATAGGTTCATTTGTGCCATATTTTAGATTCTACATATAAGTGATAGCTTATGGTATTATCTTTATCTTTCTGATGTACTTCACTTAGTATGATAATCTCTAGCAACCATGTTGCTGCAAATGGTATTATTTCATTTTTTATGGCTGAATAATATTTCATCATATATATGTATCACATGTTCTTAATATATTCATCTATTGACGGACATTTAGGTTGTTTCCATGTCTTATCCACTGTGAATAATGCTGCTATGAACATAAGGGTGCTTGTATCTTTTTGAATTATAGTTTTGTCCAGATATGTGCACAGGAGTGGGATTGCTAGATTATATGGTAGTTCTATTTTTAGTTTTCTGAGGAACCTCCATACTAGTTTCCGTGGTTGTACCAACTTAGGTTCCCAACAACAGTGTAGGAGGGTTCCCTTTTCTTCACTCCCTTTCCAGTATTTGTTATTTGTAGATTTATTAGTGACGGCCATTCTGACCTGTGTGAGGTGGTACCTCATTGCAGTTTTGATTTGCATTTCTCTAATATAAATATGTATTTATTAAACTAATAAATGCATACATATGAAATTATTATAATGTTTATACAATTAGCTATATTTACCCTACAGTATCTCCCACTCACCTACATTTGATCTTTTATCTGCAGCCACATAGAAGAGGAATGAACTCTCTTCCAGGTTCTAGTCATTTGAATAATTTAAGACAACTTGTGTGGACTCCTTGACTATCTCTTTTTTCCCTATCATTCTTTTTATAACATCATGATAAAATTATTACCATTAACCACAATATTAGTAAGGGTTCCCATTTTTAAACAAAAGAGCCAATATTGGCATACATAAAGAGAAAAAAATATTGGACGCATATTGCATAGGTTACAAGTGAGAAGGCTGGAAAGACAGGCTTTTAATTAGAAACAAAGCACAGACATGAAAAGAACCATTATGTCAAGGCAGCCTTTTTCCAGCTTCATATTATAGCAACAATCTACCTCCCAAGTCTCCTGTAGAAGACAGTTTGAGCAGAGACAGAGGCAATCATCATATATATTTTTCAAAATGTTCATTATCATAGAAATTTTATAAATCCATTAAACTCACATTCTTTATTTTTACAACTTGTCATGATAGACACTTAGTTGGTTTAGATTCCTTCTTCATTAGGATGATTCATGCATCATATATAATATTTCTATACTTTCTTTTAACAGACACCACTGTAATTGTTGTTATTGTGACTTTAAGACCTCTCATTTCAAATTTTTACTATTCTTTCACTATCGTGAATCTACATCCTGCCTTGAAGAACTTCAGCCAATATGAGAACTGATCATTTTGCTGACTAACCCACTGACATGAAAAATTGGAAATATCCTATTTGTAGAATTAGTTTGCCTTATAAAGAGTATTTTTCCTTTGTATACCTAAAGCTTTTAACATGAAAAACCTATACTCTAAGCAAGAAACAAAACTTTCTGTGAGTCATTAAGTTTAATGATGGAAGATGTTTTCATTATTCTGTTTCTTGTTTCCTAAATTTCACCATGTAAAAATTATCACAATATATGTGTCACTGGTTCACAGCATATATAATATAGCTTAGGAGTTTGCCTACTGCTAAAACTGGATCTTTTCCTAGTTTGATATATTATTTTCTATTGCAACCTATTTATGAATTTTAAGTTCATGTTGCTGAACTCATGAACTTAAAATGCCAATAGCCCTATCACCATTTCTACCTCATGGATTACATTGTTGGTGAACTATTGAACAAATCCAAATGTATTTGTGAAGGATACTTTTTAACCTCAACAGATTGGGACCATTAATTACTGTTTCCTCCATAGCTGGGAATGTTTGATAATTTTTCATGATTCTCTGTGTCTGTTCCATGGGGTTTATTGCTATTACTCCATTTATTGTCACAATTATTATTATCATCATCTTTTTGGGCTGCACCCTTGGCATATGGAGTTTTCCAGACTAGGGGTCAAATCAGAGTTATAACCACTGGCCTATACCACAGCCACAGCAACACCAGATCTGAGCCACATCTGCAACCTACACCACAGCTCACAGCAATGCTGGATCCTTAACTCACTGAGCAAGGCCAGGGACTGAACCTGAGTCCTCATGGATGCTAGTGAGATTTGTTTCTGCTGAGCCACAAAGGGAACTCCTATTGTCACAATTATTATACCTTGTTCCTATCAAATTTTAGTTTTCCAGTCAAATCATTAGCCAATGCTCATGAAAATGTTCCCTGTCTTTCCAGGAATGGTATTTAATTAAATGTTCTTCACATGCTTTCTATTGTGTATGGTGACAGCATGTAACACAGAACTCTACTCCAGGCTCATTTTTTCCTTCCTCAATCTATTAGTTATTCTAATACCTTTATATTTTGAGAAAAGCATATATTCTAAGAATACACATACTCAATTCAAATATTCACTTGTATGTTCAGAACCTGTTCAGGCCAGGTGCCATAATCAAACTTCTACTTCATTATGAAATATTCCTGGACACATCAGAATTGGGTATAATTGGATCAGATAGTACCACATGTCTGATAAAAGGATCCATCAAGTCATATGGCATCCAGGTATCTGATGATCAGAATATTTTTTTTCCTAAAGTCCAGTATCAAGTCAAGAGTTGATTTGGACAGTACGGCCTATATTTGAAAATGAAGATATAGTTTCAATTCAGCACCTAAAGACCTATGCTGAAGAAGCTTTACTCAGCTTCCATGTAGCAGCCCTATTTGATAAAGACAAAGTACAAATGACAGAGTAGCCTGTACTTTAGCTTTCATTAGCTGGAGAGCCTTTTTTTTTTTTTTTGGCTTTACTAAAGGCTGGAAGGCTTTTGTGTTACCTGATAACAGTTAGAACACTACACCCGTGTGGTTTTTGTCTCCAAAAACAAAGAGGAAGTATACATACATAGGAAATATATATACATGATGTAGCGAATTTTCCTTTTGTTGTATTAAATCATAGAACTGCTGTATTTGGTTTCCTTTATGCCCATCTTCTGCTATTGATCAAGGCATATAAGTGTACCTGCTCCTTCTTTCTGGGTTCTCTAAGTATTATTATATAAATGTAGTAGGACAGTGTTATATTCTATGGAATATGAAGATGATCATGAGCACTGAGAACCCTATTAGGTACAGAGAAACTGAGAATTGCTATAACTTTGAGGAAAATTGGCAATGTCATAGCATTTTTACTATCATACAAGGTATTTTTTATGTTAATTAGGTAATGAGATAAAACTAGAGAAAATTTATTTTTCTCCAAAGTTAATATGTGTATATCAGGACAAAAATGCACCCATTATTCAACTCCAGTGAGCAGAATAGCAATTCAAGTTGGTACTGTGACCTGATTAGTCTTCTAACTATGTATTGTCTATGATCCATCCATCTTTTTTGTGGGGCAAATAAACATATTTATCAGATAAGAATTACCAACCCTGAATCTTCCAGATTTTTGATGACAATAACCTCTGAAATTCTGGGATTACTCCTGGGATATACTACTGTTATTGATCATGATTGTATTTTTTTAATTGCTATATTGATAAAGAAGCAGATAGGAACTTCAGATTGTTACTGTTAATTGTACAAACCCTCACAACATGGGTTAGAGAATCCATGCAAGGATGCTGCCATTTGCTAAGGTTCTATATTCCAACAATACAAAAAAAGTTAAGAATATATGAAAATGAATTTTTTTGAACCCATTGAGCTTACCATAAGAAAATCTTGGATAAAACTCCATTAAGAGCTTACCACTAAAAGCTTGATATATCACAGTTAACATCTGGCTCTCCAGAAATTAGAGGTGGCTCAAAGATAAAACTGAGAATTTTCTATCTTGAGTTAAGTTGCCTAAACCATAGATGCTTTTTACAAAAACTATGAGGAAGTTTATATAACATTAGTTACGATGTTATTTCAAGATCCTTTTTAAAGAGTACCCAGATCCCTTTTCATTTAATGTATTTGTTCTATTGATTTTGACTCAAGTCTTGAACTCTCTACTGTGTAAACTCATATTTATACTGAAGTTAGGAAGTCCTTTTCTACCCCACAGAGAGCATTCTAAAGTTTTGTTTTGTTTTTCCAAAGACTCTTCTCTTTTGCATCCCTTTTGTTGAAATATATGTTTTTTTTTAACATGGTTATAGAATATGCCTAATTTTCAGTCTGTGATTTATCTGAAAATTTAGATATTTGAGCTTGCCTTTATTTTCTTCAAGTTGTGCAATGACATGCAGTCTTTGATTTTTAGAAGACTTTCATATATTTCTAAAGCAATGGAAACTTAAATCATTACCAATCCAATAAAGCCTTCTTTGTCTCATATATCTCTCCATTATGCCAACTTGTAGGAGTCTTAATAAACACATTAACTAGCTGAGAAGGAAGACTGTTCTTTCACTGAGGTTTTTTGCTTTTTTATTTTTTATTTTTTTATTTTTTGTCTTTTTGCTATTTCTTGGGCCACTCCCGTGGCATATGGAGGTTCCCAGGCTAGGGGTCCAATTGGAGCTGTAGCCACCGGCCTACGCCAGAGCCACAGCAACGTGGGATCCGAGCCGCGTCTGCAACCTACACCACAGCTCACAGCAACGCCAGATCCTTAACCCACTGAGCGAGGGCAGGGACCGAACCCTCAACCTCATAGTTCCTAGTCAGATTCGTTAACCACTGCGCCATGATGGGAACTCCTGCTTTTTTTTTTAATTAAAGCAGATAATGCATTCTTATTTTACTACTTCCAAATCCTTGAGAAATTTGCTGATACTTCCAGGTTCTATTATATTCTGTTTACTTCTCCAGGTGGAAAGCACCTAACACATCCCTATGTCAACTTTCATTCTCATATAACCAATATCTGGTTCACTGGAAACACACACCATGTTTTCTCCAATGAACCCTGGGAATACAGGCTGCCCAGATGAAACTACTTTTTTTTGGCTTATCAATCAGTGGTAGACAGCCTGCCATTTTTTGTCTTTGACCCTTTTGAGAGAAACCATATACCAGTCTATGCCATAACTTCTAACACTACAAGAAAGTCATATTTGACAATCTGAGTAGTCTCACTGACTTCTGATTAGATTTGGGTTGATAATTAAGCACCCTTTTGTGAGAAGGAAACAAACTCACAAAAATTTCTTTTTAAAAATTTTCTGTACAAATCCTTCTTTATCATCCTCAGTGAAATTGCAAATCTTAAGACCTTCTAATTGATGTCCCATACTCCTGTTTTTGAAACTCTCCTTTGTATTCTATATCTCACTTTAATGTCTTATTATTCATTTCAAAGTTTCCATTTCTTACACTATGAAGATAATTCAGATGCTGGGCAGCTAACACTGACACATTTCTATCACAGTAACTGTAAATGCTCAGTTGACCATTTTCCTTTTAAAAAGTGGCATAATACATGTGTTTGTTTTGAGAACAACAGATGAAAATAAGACAACTGGAGTTTACTGAGATTATGTCATGTGAAAATTATTCTATCTACGAGGTGTCTTCACCTAAGATAGGTAATGGGATTAGAAAAAATAGTGTGTGGTGTGTGTGTGTGTGTGTGTGTGTGTGTGTGTGCGAGCGCGGGGCGCGGGGTTGCGCGCAGAAGTCGGGGTGCACTATTATTAGGAACATTTTAAAAATGTGCTTTATTCAGTGAGAGAGAGTGCTAGCAAAGTGAAGAAATCTCCCATCATCACAAATTTTTCAACTTGGTCCCTTTTTCCTCAGTTTTTTTGCTACCTCTACGATTGAATTAAATATTGGATGGATGTTGTACATCCATCTGGTCAGTCTGTAAAGTAACTTCTGAAGATTCGACTTTAGGCCCTCTTTTTGGTTGTCTTTTCTTAGATTTCTTTTTTCAGTAAACGCTCAATCTTTAATCACTACATTAATTTGAGGAAATTCCAGGAGCGTGAATACAAAATCACTAGAAAAATTCCACATATGTGGACTCCTCTCAACCCTAAATCTCTTTTTGTGTATAAAATAAATACCCAAACACTGGGTAAATTCAAGTTTCATTGGTAGAAGAATAAATTCTGGTAATTATACACTTTTTGGTAGCAGATTCTCCTTTGAACAAGTGGGACTTTATTTTATACATGGAATGTTTTTGCCATATACCTCAGATGATATTTTGGATAAGCATAAGAACAGACTATTTTTAAGGCACTACATTTTTCACATATTTATATAATGGATAAATTTTACTAAATAATTTAAATACTTTTATTCATCCATCCCTGTCTTTGGTTAGTTCTGATATGAAAGGCTAGGTTCTTTGTCTATGTTTGCCTTGGTCATAATTTTCAACCAGAAAATGAGTTACAACTAAATTCCAAAAAAGGTGTTGTCCTGTATTCTACTAATTTTAGAAAGTACACAGGACAAATCTCAGAATGAAGTATGTGCAAACACCATATTATTTACAGCAAACTAAATATAATGCCTTGATTTGGCACTGCCTGCTTGATATTTCTCTTGAAAACTGTTACATATGTTTGTTTTGAGTTTCTGCCAAAATAGCGAGATTGTTAAATATCTCTCATGTGCTTCTTGTTAAATGCAAGGAAAGAATTGCAGAATACCTTAACTTTTATACAACAATCTAATGGACACTAAATCTTTTGTAAGGAAAAAATAATATTCAATTATTTAGAAAAACAATCACTCTTTTAAACATTAATGTATTGCAATTGTAACATGTCAATATTCATTTTTATACCTAAACCAACTCTAATCATAATGATGTGATTCATTTATAAGTTAAATGTAGAATACAGTGAGATTGTAATTATGTGGGGACTGATTATCCAGGCTGTCAATTATTCAAGGCTTTTGCTTCCCCTTCTTCTTTGTCCTGCTGTCCACCTTTTGGACTGTTATTGCCTTGTTAGTATTTTTACTCTCTGCTTGTTAGTGAGATTGGCAGGGAAAGGGAAAAGGTGTGAAAACTTATATCAGTAGATATTATTGCTTGTAAGAATTTCTCATAAAAATTGGTAGTAGAAGAGTTTGAAGCTAATTGCTAAAATTATGTTGGGGTTATGTGTATTTCACTTATGCTTGTTTATCTAGTCCTCCATACGTAGGGAGAGTTAAATGTGAGATGCAAGCCTAACAAAAGGTAGAAAATTATTTTTGAGAGAAACTTTCTGAGAAAATTATGTTGGTTGGAAGTTTTCTGAAGAACCTTACATAAAATAGCCAATCTAACAATTCAAAATTTTCCACTCCAGACAGCTATATTAGAAAACATTATAATTTTCTCAATGAACTGTTCAAATGCATAATTAAACATTTATGAAATATACCTGATATTTTTATATTTTTGCAGGCATCACAGTATATAACATACAAGTTTAAATATAATTTCTTGTATTTATATTTCATCTTTCAGTATCTCTGAGTTAATTTTAAAGCACTAATCTATGTTTATTTTCAACGATACAAAATTCACCAGATTTTAAACATGTTCCATTTGTTCATGTCCCCTAAATTTTAAAACTTTATGTAAATATTTATTTTAAAATTATTCAATCAGGACTTCCTGATGCAGCTCAGTGGTAACAAACCTGACTAGTATCCATGAGCAGGGAGGTTCGATTCCTGGCCTTGCTCAGTAGGTTAAGGATCTGGTGTTGCCCTGAACTGCGGTGTAGGACACAGACTTGGCTTGGATCCCCAAGATCCCCTGTTGCTGTGGCTGTGGTATAGACCAGCAGCTGCAGCTCTGATTCAACCCCTAGCATGGGAATCTTCTTATGGTGCAGGTGTGGCCCTAACAACAACAACAACAACAACAAAAAGGATAAATTATTCAATTATAAAATATTTATTTGAACATTAACTCCTTGCCCAGCATATTATAGTAGACACTGGAAATAAAATGAAAAACAATTTATAAATTATTTTGTCCTCACAATACTCACAATCCAACAGCAAAAGCTTCCACTGCACAGCTTTTCTGCAGTGATAGGTGGTAAGAAAAATTTATCTTAGACATTTGTGGCAAAAAGAGGTAAAAGACAATATTTTGGTAGAATCAGCTTCTATGTCTCTATGTGTCTTTTTGTATCTCTGTGTGTCTCTCTCTGTCTCTGTCTCTTTGTAATATTGGAATTCTCCAATATAGAAAGACATGTCCTGCTGCTGTTCATCACCATAATCCCTATTTTATTTTTCTTGCTTTTAGCTCCTTTATTTATTTTCAAGTAGATTATTACATTTTTACCTTTCCACTTTGTAACTGTAAAATTTATCTCTAAAGTTTGCTCAGATATCTTTGATTGTTGTTGTTGCTGTTGAAAGCAGGAAGGAAAGAATTGTATGTGTTAATAGTGCTAGTTTGAGTTCATAGTGTTAGTAAGATGCCATCAGCAAAAGAATAAAATTGTTCTTAAATTAGAAATGAAATTTCTATTACTTAATGGAATTGTTATACTCTGTTGTCATGGAGGCTGGCCAACAAAATATTAGTTGTTTTTTTAAGCAAACAGCATAAGACATGATTCTATAAAGTACTAATTTGTGTCATGCCTTCACAAAACTTCAGAAATGTTCCACAGTAGCTGTACTTTATTTTTTCAATATGAGGGTCATAGAGATACTTATAATGGTATGAAGAAAATATATCAAAAATACTGCTATATTTTATGAGTTTTTGATTATGCTAATGTACTTTGTGAAATGTAGAATGATGCTGGGATTTTGGATGCAGTGTTTTTCTGAACTTATTTGACAATAAAACTTATGGCTCCAGGGCATTTAAAATTAATTTGTGAATCTACCAGATAATTTTTCTATTATATACCAAATAATATAACATTTTGTTTATCCAATGACTTTCAAAATATTTTATCATTCCATCAAACACACAAAAATATTTCAGGACATTCCTTTTGGAACCATAAATGTCTTAACACATACAAGAAAAATTTTATAGCAATGAAAATGTATAAATATTAGAGAAGATCAATTATCATTGTATTTATGTAACAATGGTGGGGTGGTGATGTCTTTCAATTACATTCTATGAATGTCATCAACTGGAGATATGATTATAATTTGTTGAGCACATTAAAAAATCTCTTTAGAGGTTTGCAGAATAAACAAAACTTAGGCACTAGTGTCATTGAAATTTTTAAAATGAAACTGGAGAGAGCAAAAAAGGAATTGCAACACAGATAAGCCAGGATCATTTTTCAAATGAGTAAAAATACCTCTATCACAGTCTAAGTATGAGAAAATATGCAGCAACCAGCCTTTCTCAAGTCAAGTAATATTATGAAGATAAGGCAGGTATTATAAAGAACAGAGTAAGTATGAACAATAAACTATGGTATCATATGATATTAAAAGCAAATTTATAACAGTATACTTATAACAGAAAATTGGAGTTTTATATTAAGATCAGGAACAAAGTAACAATGTCTCCTCTCATCATGTCTCTTCAACATCAATTTGGAAGTATAAGCTAATGCAATAAGACAAGAAAAGGAAATAAAAGGTATACAATTTGGGAAGGAAGAAATAAAAATGTCTTTGTTAACAGATTATAGTATTGTCTATGTATAAAATCCAAAAGAACTGAAAAAAAATCTGGAACTAATGAGCAACTTATAGCAAGTTTGGAGGATATAGATTAATATATGAGTCAATAGTTTTTCTATATACCAGCAGTGAACAAGCAGAATTTGAAACTAAAAATGCAATATCATTGGAGCTCCCACTGTGGTACAATGGGTTAAGGATCCATCATTGTCTGCAGCTGTGGCATAGGTCACATTTGCAGATCAGATTTGATCACTGACCTGGGAACTTCTATAGGTAGTGTGTGTGGCCAAGAAAAAAAATTGGAGGGTGAAAGTATCTGACTTCAAGACTTACTAGAAAGCTACATTAATAAAAACAGTGGGATATTGGCAAATGAATAGACAAATAGCTCAGTGGAACAGAATAGAGAGCCCAAAAACATACCCGTGTGATAGAGTCAACTAATCTTGGACAAAGGAACAAAGATAAGCTTTACACAAGTTGATATTGGAATAACTGGACATACTCATGACAAAAAAAAAAAAAAGAATCCTGATGCAGACCTTACACCCTTTTCAAAAATTAACTCAAAATGGATCATATGCTTAGTGTAAAACCCTTACATAGGAGAAAATCTGGAAGACCATAGGTATGGTATTGACTTTTTAGATACAATACCAATGGTATGGTCCAGGAAAGAAATAATTGATAAGTTGTACTTCATTAAAATTAGAAACTTTTGCTCTGTGAAAAACAATATTAAGAGAAGTAGAAGACAATTCACAGGCTAGTACGAAATATTTGCAAAGTCATATCTGAAAAAGTACTGCTATCCAAAATATAACAAACCTCAAAACACAATAAAAGAAAACATATAACCCAATTGAAAAGTGAGACAAAGACCTTATCTAACACTTCACCAGAGAAAAGATTAACATGGTAAATAAACATATAAAATATTCCACATCATATATCCTCAGGGACATACAAATTAAAAAATAAAAATAAAAGAGTTCCCCTGTGGCTCCGCAGTAATGAACCCAACTAATATCCATAAGGACTCGGGTTCTGTCCTTGGCCCTCAGTGGGATAAGGATCTAGCATTGCTGTGGCTTTGGCATAGGCTGGCAGCTGCAGCTCAGATTTGACTCCTGGTCTGGTAACTTCTATATGCTGCAGGTGCGGCCCTAAATAAATAAATAAATAAAATTTAAGAATAAGATTACCACTATAAACCTATTAGAATCACCAAAATGTGGGATACTGGCAACACCAAATGCTGGTAAAGATTTGGAACAATAGGAACTCTCATTCATTGCTGGGGGAATGCAAAATGGTACAACCACTTTGGAAGACAGTATGACAGTTTCTTATAAAACTAAACATATTCTTATCCAATGATCCAGCAATCACTTTCCCTGGTATTTACCCAAAGGAGCTGAAAACATTTGTCCACACAAGAACCTGCATATGTATGTTTATAGCAGCTTTATTCATAATTGCCAAAACATGGAAGAAACCCAGATATCCTTCAGTAAGTGAATGGATAAGCTGTGGTACATCCAGACAATGGAATATTATTCAGTGCTAAAAAGAAATGTGCTATCAAGCCATGAAAAGACAGAGAAGAAACTTAAATGCATATTACCAAGTGAAAGATGCCAATCTGCCAAGGCTACATACTGTATGGTTCCAAGTTTATGACATTCTGGAGAAGGCAAAACTATGGAGACAATAAAATATCAGTAGTTGCCAGCGTTTTGGGTAGAAGGAAGGAATAAGGGATGAATAGATGTAGCACAGAGGATTTTTATAGCAGTGAAAATACTCTGTGATACTGTAATGATGGGTACACACTATTATATAGTTGTTCAAACCCACAAAATGTGTAACAGCAAGAGTGAACCCTAAGGTACACTATGGACTTCAGATGATTATGATGTGTCAGTTTATGCTCATTAGTTGTAACAAATGTACCGATTTCTGGTGAAGGATGTTCATAAGACAGAGAGTGTGCATTTATGGAGACAGGTGATAAAAGGGAAGTTTTTTAAAAATAAAAAAAGAGGAGTTTCTTTGTGGACTAGCAGTTATGGATCCAGCTTTGTCACTACTGTGGCGAGGGTTCAATCTCTGGCCCAGGAACTTCTGCATGCTGAAGGCCAGGCCAAAAAAAAAAAAAATAGCAAATGTATAGCATTTTATTCATTGCCTTAAGTTTTAAGCAGTTTTAATATTATGAAAGACTTAGAAAGTTGCCTTATGTTAAATTGGTATGTAATTTATAGCTGATAAAGATAATGAGGGCCAGGAGTTCCCGTCATTGCTTAGTGAAAATGAATCTGACTAGAACCCATGAGGACGCAGGTTCCGTCCCTGGCCTCGCTCAGTGGGTTAAGGATCTGATGTTGCTGTGAGCTGTGGTGTAGGTCGCAGATGTAGCTCAGATCTGGTGTTGCTGTGGCTGTGGCATGGGCCAGCACAGTTTTAAAAGTTGGATCTTATCTCCTGATATTTGCTTGTAATGTAATTAATATGATTTCTATCACTTCAGTTTGTTTTGTCCTTCTAGTATCAAAATTTACCATGATGTATGAGAACTGTAGTCAATCTGTGAAAAATTGACACTGATGAAATGAAAAAATAAACATGCAAATAACTTGTTTCAATTCTTGCAGGACCTTATTTAGAATGTGTATCCAGTAAGTATAATAAAAAAATAATATTTCAAATAGCTTAAATTCAGGGGAATCAATTTTTGGTATAACTTCTTATCTTTGTGTGGGCTTCAACAATTAGGCATTGATGTTTGTTTTCTTTTGAAATTGCATTGCAGCTATCTCTTTCTCTTTTTCATTACAAAAAATAGATGTTAACTTAGTTTTAAAGAACTCACCCTATTTCTAATTACTTTGCACTGCCTTTGTTACTTAGCATTCTTGAGTGATTGTGCATAAGTTTAAGCTGTGTTTTTATGTATTAAGGCTCTAGGACTAAAATGTCAAATTAGAAAGATGAATGTGGGCCAAGCATCTTCCCTTATGTCTTTAATAAAGTACCTTAAAATTTGAGAATTCTCAAATGTTTGAATCAGTTTCCATAAAAGTTTGCACAAAGACACTGGAATTTTATAATTTATGATTGATATTTTTCACACATTGAATCCCCAAATTTTGATTAAAATATAGGTACACAATTTGTATATTCAAATTAATGTAAACATTCAACTAACATTATTATCTCAATATTCAGCACCAGTTAGCATAAGTAGTGAATGACAGTGGAGGCAAAGGAAGAAGTTGATTTAATCAACAATCCCCAGATTTGAGTCATTTTACTACTATGTACATAGTGTTTTGAAAGAAAAGAACACACAGGAAATCACTTATAGTAGACTGATTTTATGGTCTAAACATTTAGAGATTTATTAAAAGTTTTGAAAATACAGTTTTTAAAAATGTAGAAAAATCCACTTAGTGTAATTCCAATTAGTGAATTTTTGCCCATTAAGATCTATACATATTAAATATATGCATATTACATACATGCATATTATGTATAAACATATAGGTATATCTGTATATATGTCTATGTATCTATATACTTATCTACCTTATGAATCTTCTATCATATGTGTATCTATGTATCATATCTAATTCTCAGCTTCTCTTGCTGTTAGTTCTGTTCAGCTCTGTGAAATGTTTGGTTTGAAACATAACAGAAATGTTTATTTTATTTCTGAGAAATGTCTTCAAAAGGGAAGTGTCATACCCATCTTCCCCTTTTCTCCACCATCCAGTTGGAATACAGCATGAATTTAGCATTTGTACCAACCATCTGGACCACAGGGATAAATCCCATACCTTAGAGAAAATGCAGGGAGGTACAGGAAGTAGTCAGTTCTTATAGAAATTGAATGAACTTTTAGGCTGGGTGGAAGGGACCAAGAATGACACTGACTAAGTCTTGGGTCCCTGATGATTTGTGAAGGTCTAAATGTGCTTGGACCTAGCTACTTTCAGATTTACTTTACACATTCTGATCTTATTAATTGAATGTGTAAATACTAAATTGTTGGATCCTTAGACTTCTATATTCTTTCCAGAAAAATAAAAAAGGAAAGCGTTCTTGTACTTTAGATAAACATATTCATGAATGAAATGATATTTTTCACAAAAATAAATTGGTGTGGTTGATGGATATGTAATACTGAGAGAAGTATGGAAGAATGAGGTAAGATAGACCTTGTGTTGAAACTGGGAGAAGATTATATAAGGGATATAGGGGTTCATTATACTATTCTTCCTACTCTTATATGTGTTTGAAAGTTTGGTAATAAAAAATAAGGAGATAAACTTATTTTATCTCCAGAGGTAGAAGAAGTGGAGGAGAAAACAAAGAAGAAATTATGAAAAGAGACAAGCTGAGTGAGAGAAAGAGAGACAAAACCAGAGTTCATATGTTTGGAAATAGAAGTAAAACACGAAAGAAAAATGGCATCAGATTTCTCAAAAGTAACATTCTTAGTTTACTATAAAGCAAGAGCTTCAAAATTATGACAGCTAAATCTGAACTTAAATTTCATTAAATTATTAATCAATTATAAAGGTAGAGTTAAGCCATTTTTAAAAATGCAAGTTGAGCTCTTTTTCTTGGCAAGTTCTATGGAAACTGCTTTAAGAAAATGAGAAGTAAACACAGAGAAAGACCCCAGATTCAAGGAACAGAAAAGCCAACACAGAGCAAAGAAAAGGGAAGTATCAAGATGACAGCTCTGATCTGGCTTTAGAAATCAACCTGGCCAGATTAGATGAGCGAACAATTGAGAGATAGTGAGGAGGAAAATATATAACTGATTGATTAGCCAATATGCTTGCATGTTCAAAAATTATGTTGGTCATTTGAACTATCTAGTGTGCATTTTTTTAAGTTAGATACATAGAAAGCTAAGCAAAATTTAAAAATACCATTATTAATCCAAAAAAAATAAATGTTCTGCAAAGAATATAATTCTTTGTTTAGGAATGTACAGCATTTATATTGTCATAAACATGTAAACATTGATTTTATAGAATCCCAAGTTGTAGTAAGAAGAAGGAAAAATCGAATATAAGCGTGTAACTATGAAAAGAAAAGGTAAAATTAATAGATTATTTTTAAAATTGATAAATCAAGAAATGAATGTTAAATTTGTGATTTTAACATAGAAGCAAAAGTTAATATTAAGAGCTTGAAAGAGCAGAGCTGGGAATTAGAAAGATGTGGTGCAAGGTACTGCTTTTATTTCCCAACATAAACTTTTAAGCACATTTGAATTAATTTGATAAAATTGTTAAAGATATATATATTTCAAGTGATTTCTATCCAAGAATATATATATTTATCTAAATATATCTAAATGTATTTATCTGTATATATATATGTCATACATGTATACATATATATATACACACACACACTCATACATAACACATATACAAACATATACATACGTGTATGCCAGGAAGTATATGTGTATTTTTCACTATTGTAATTGCTATGGTGCTTTTTTTCTTTTAATTTCTATATTACCCAGAGAGGCTGCCAGCTGCTCTTTGAATTTGCAGAATGAGAGGTCATTCTGGTGCAGATCTTCTTTGTCCTGCTCTGGGTCATTTGTATGACCCTTTCAGTTATGCAAATAATGGGGCAAGAAAAAACTCATAGTCCTGGGATTAGGGTATAACAAGATTTTTTTCCACCTCTATGCAGAGCTCAGGGTTAGAGAATGAACCTCTTTGCATAATGGCTCTGGGGACATTCTGGTCAAGATACAAAGCATAAAATTACAATGAGTCTCTGATATAAAAATTTTGTTAATGAGCAGAAGAATCTAGACAGGTGGTTTACCCTCAATACAAGAAACAACATAAGACTTTGTTGACTGGAACTTATATTAGACCTGTTTATGGCTAATGTTCTCTCCAGACCACCTGCCCAAGAGGGTGGCTAAATTTAAGCTGAATTTACATGTAAGAAAGAAAATAATAGCTTTGGTGATTAACTTAGAATCACATTTTGGGTTTATAAGGATATTTATGTCAGCCATGTTAACAAATGTCATCCACAGATTATGCAGGATGAGTTTCCAAAATTCTCCCCTATATCACTGGAAGAACAGTGGTAAGCCAAATAAGATCTTACTTCTATCTCAGTTTGCCCCTCAAATAATTGTTGCTTTCTGCTATGAATCAGTTGATAGGATACTTTCCCAATATGAGTTGGTGGGGAGGTCTTGAGAGAGATTGTAGACTTACTGCTGGTAGGATGTTGTGGGCTGTAGAAGTTAACTGAAAAAAATATCAAAACCATATGTAACCCAAATTGGCAGGGTAGATCCCATGATTTATATATGTGAAGACTTGTGTTTATACATTCCAAGTCTTTATATCAATTTACCTTATACTACTTTAGCAGTTAAGGTGTATAGCCAGACCATCAGTATTATTACCATTTGAAGTTGTAAACTCTGAAACGTCTCCCTTAATACCACTAACTCCCCTCATTCTAATCACAGTAGTCAATCTTTGAGCCTCTTTCTAATCTTTAAACTAGGAAATTTTTATGTAGAGTCAGATAATAAATATTTTATGCTTTCCTATTAAAACGCTGTCTGTTGCAATACTCAACCTGCTATTGTAGCATAAAAGCACCCATAGGTATTTGTCAACAACTAGGCATAGCTGTGTTAAGAAAACTTTAATTACCAAAGGGTATTATCCATAATCCACTCAGGTCAGATTTGTTTGTTGGATTTAGAATATTGTTGGATATTTTTATTCCAAGCCTAGAAGGGACCTATATTATTTCCAGTCATAATCTACTAGCTAGAAACCACTTGCATGGCTTCAATCTGATTGCAGGAGAGTTTGAGAAATGTACTCCTCCTGTGTGCCCAAGGGTAGAAAACGGGATTAAAGAGCATCTAGCCAATCTCCGACAAAAATACTAAATTATCATTTTTTAGATTCCATATATAAATCATATAATATGACATTTATCTTTCTCTCTATGACTTAGTTCACTCAGTATGTCTCACTCAGTAAGTCTTCACTCAGTCTCTAGGTCCATCCACGTTGCTACAAATGACATTATTTCCTTCTTGGAAAAAAAAAAAATATTAAACTGAATCTCTTTGCTGTACACCTGAAACTAATAACCACATTGTAAATCAACTATACTTCAAAAAATACTAAATGTAGTACAAACTGTTTAACTTCACTAGAATGTCATTGTTTTTAAAGATAATTTGGGATGCTAATATTTATTTGGAATTTTTAGTATTCTCTAATGTTTCCATATTTTTCTTATTAGCTAATAGTGTAAAACAAACTTCTCCCTAAGATACAAGTATGAACTTAAAGCAAGTTTGATTTGGGTCTACATAAAATGATTTAAAGTCAAGGGCTCAGTAATATAACAAAAACAAAACAAAATAATGAATATTCTGAGGATTGGAAACTAGATTTACAAAACTATAGGACGAGTTTTTATGACTAAACTCTTTCAGAGGAAGATGGAAAGTGAGAGTACCAACTAACATTTTTATTACTGAGACCAAAGATTCTGAACCCTTAGAAAAAAAAAGGAAAGAAAAAAAAAAGATTAACTCTTTTCCTTGTTGTGATCATTATTTTAATATTAAGAGCATTAATTAAGCCATTCCACCTGGGGACCAGATTACATGAATTGATAGGAAAGCTTATACACCACAGAGGAAAAGTTATAATCCTTAGGTCATCTCTAACTTTTTTGTGCACATCTGGATCCTGTGTATGCTCATTTCAATCAAAACATGTTGCTGCTTTTAAGAAAATGTGTTATGTCTTGCATATAGGCCCTAGTTGTCTGAGAGCTATTCTAGTTAGTCAGCTTCCCTCAAAAATAAAACATTGGGTGAGAGCTTCTCACCAAGCACTCATTAAAAGGTAAACTTCCTTGGTCTAGGAGTCACATCAATCATCGTTTTCTTGCAAACCCAAAGCTGCCTTTTTCTCAGTTAGAAGCTGTTATCATCTTCAAAGCTATATCAAAACAGTGTTTGTTCTGTGCTTTGATTTCACCCACATGGTGAATTCAAAGACAAGTCTACTTGAGAGTGGAGAGAGACTATTTCAGACGTTTGAGCATTTGTCTTTCCATGTTTGTAAACGTGATTTAAGTGCCTGACGGCTAACAAAAATCTTTTAAATGTAGTGGAATTTTTTCTTCATTGAAATATTCCACCTTCTATGTTTCAAAGTGTTTATGGCTGATATCTCATAATCTTAAGTATAAAACTCCAAAAGGTTTGTGGAGGGCAACATAATCATAATTCACCTCAAAGAGTTCATTTCCCTTTATTTTTTTTTAAAAAAAAAACCCAGATGTAGTCAAGTAAAAACAAACAAAAAAGCTCTTTTTGAATGACAATTTCTAAATACCTGGCACAACTGGCCAATTTTTTATTGGGAAAAGAAAAGTCATTAGGAAGATAATGTTACTTAAGGTTCATTTTGCATTGAGGATATTTGACACTATTCACCGGAGATAAACAGATGCATGTAATTTACATATGAAAACCCATCAGATAATGCAAAAATTTGTATGTGAAATGCTTCATTCACTGAATTAGCCTATGGTAATCTCTCATTATATGAAAAAGAAAATGATTACTAAAAATGTCTAAATAAATATTAATGTGGTTATATTGTTTTTAAATAAATAAAATATTTAGAGAGAACAATATACAGAGAGAATCATTTAAAGGTACAGTTGCTATTTTAGGTTTTATTTATCTGAAGTCTCAATAAAGAAGACTTAGAAAGTTAAATTTGTTGATGAGCTGAAAAATATGATTTTAAATCTTCCTCTCTTGCTGCACCACTTTAAGTGATGGAAGAGAATGAAAAATGACCAAAAAATGAACAAGGAAAACCTTTCATATCTTGGCTAAGTTAAAGCAATTGTGAATAGGGCCAAATTTTGTTTATACTCTTCCCTATCCACTTAAGTCAGAATGGCATCAAGGTTGTAGTATAAACCATGTTTCTCTTGTAAAGACTTTTTCCTCTTTTCCCTAACTAGAAAATATTTTAAAGTACTTTAAAGAAAATATTTAAAGTATTTAAAATATCAGACAGTATGAAAACTGAAATAGTTTTGAACACAATGTTTAGATAACAACACATCCCACCCAAAGAAAAGTAAATTTTGCCAATGTTTTATTACTGACCCTGTTCTTAATGAATGAGAAGAGTTCACTGCCCTTGAGCAATCTGATACCCTCACATTTTCCTCAGTCCCTGTCTCATTGTAACAAAGCATTGGAATGGTGGACATTTTACAAATTTATTAAAGTGAAAGTACATTTTCAGAGAGGGAGGGAGGACTAATGTGTGCACGGGTTAAACCGAGGTCTCGACTCACTCCAGGATAGTCTTTACACTCCACAATGGAGACCCAATTTGATCTTCTGATTGGTCTTGGTCAGGATACCTTATTTGCATGGGTAACAGGTTATTTGGTGTGAGGAATGGGTGACATTCCTTCTCTAGCATGGAGTGAGCCTCCCTGGCTGGTCAGTGTGGGGGAAGAGGCATTACAGTGAGACATGGCCAGAGGCTTTGGGATTTAATCTCCTTGAAGGGAATTTGAAGCCTGTAACAAATCTACAGTCCTCTTGGGTCACAGAGCAAGAACCTGGGGAGCAAATTAGAACTGCAAGTGGAAATCACTTATGCTATGGTTTGTGATAAACTATCCAGATATTTTTAAAGAGATGCTTACCAAAAAATGTTGAGGTGAGGAATAATCTCTGGGATTTGCTTTATATAACTCAGGAAAGAGAAAAGTAAGAGCAAGAGAGCCATAGCTGGAGAAGAGGTTAGATAATCAAGTTACCAAAAAATTGATAAGGGTTCAATCTTGTAACGGGTAAAAGGGATTCATTTGCTTTTCTCTCTGTTTTTGCCATGTTTGAAACTTTCATATACTAAACTATATTTTTAAAGACTACATTAACGTCATCTGTCAAATGTACTAAAGTCTAATGAGTATATTCCATGGGTTATTTTAAAGGAAACTATTGTTCATCCCCCTTCCATAAACATCTCTCAAGAAGCCAAGTCTATAACCTTTAGCATGACTTATATTTTTATGAGCATCAATAAATTAGTAATGCTGATGAAAAGCAGTGTCTTATTTTTTGAATCAGTGCTACCCAGTCCCTCCAGTCTCCAATCACTTCCCCAGTAAAAATGTGTCCTAATGATGCTTAAATTAGCTAGGTTCCTACCTTGTCCTTATTTTAACGCTGCTTTATCAATGTATGTAGGTAAGAGAGGAGGAAGGCATATTCACACATATATGGATACATGAAATTGCCTTTGCTTTAGATAATCTATGTAATAAAAGTTGCTTTCTTTCAGTGATAGTCTTTTCTCTTTATTTGCTAGGAATACATATATATATTATATATAATATATATTTAAATTGTTAATGATATCCAAACTTGTCATATCTATTACATTATTGTGCATGGAATACTTTTAATTGGACGATAGTAAGTACCAACTCTAGGATTACTTTCCCAATCTAAACCTCTTCTCTGATCATAACTAAGTTATAGAAGATTCAGCAATACTTGGTTCCTAAACATTGACTCCTCTAAAATGTCATTAATCTGTACTAATTGGAGGAAGCTTAGTCTCAATTAAAGGAAAAAAATCTGAATATATATTATTTCAGAAAGAAATAGGGTTCTATTATTTCAAGTACCTACATTAACTCACATTAAACTAACAAAGTGTTATCCAATACACATCCTTGACTTGATTTAATGGTTTGTAATTAGCATATCAATTGTGTGGAAATGGATCCTTCTAAAGGGCTTGAGGGTGCTTAGTAAGTTTGTTCTACTAAGTATTTTCAAGGATCCTCTTATAATCTTATTTACATTATTAATTTACTTCTATAAAAAGAAATAAATTAATCAATGCAAAAATAACATTCCTGTCAGGCTCTGGTCAAATAATGAATACAGAATTAGTAAAACACAAGTATTAAAGTTTTTCTCTACCATTCATACCCTAATTATAATCTCACAGTTTTGCCAAAAAGCTTGATGTATTTTTTTCTTCCTCTGTAAAAGTGGTTCTATTGATAGGAAGAAAGATATCTCCTTCTGATTTGATGTTCTTTCCCATTATAGAGAGAATGGTTTTGTTGCATCCAACAATATATTATTTGAGAGATGGTCAGTAGTCACGTGAAATATAAGATAACCATGATTTTGAAGAAGAGAAAACCATATTTGGATTCTGCTCTTGCAATGGATTTATATTAGTACGTAGTACAGTGCCTGGAATATTAAATCAATACACATACATTGACTAAATAATTCATTCTTAACTTCTGGACCATTTAAAAAGAAACAACACAATTCATTTTCCATCATGCTTGTACAAGCTAATCCTGCTTTCAACGTAGTATTTATTCTTTTCACTTCATTTTGTACTTCATCCTATTTTTATGTGAAAAACGCCAATGTTTTTCAAATATGAGTTAGTAGGCTAAAGGTGGCTATATCTCAAAAAGAGACAGAAAGAGAAAATAAAATTAGATTTCAACTTTGGAAGGAAAGTCTTTGTTTATATCTTTCTCCTTTGTAGTAAGGCAGGGTTATCGTAATTATTCATGAGTCTTTTTTAATAAGTATATAACATAGAAGATACTATCACCACAGAAGATACTATTCTTTGGGTTTTCATCGTTCATTGTTTAGAGATTTCTTTAACTTTTACATGTCTTTCCTATTTAATATTTTCTATTCTGTCCTTGTCTTCTTTTTATCATTTCGTTTTGAATTTGTATATTACTACCATATTTCCTTTTATGATGTTCATTTGACTAAACTTGCTTTGTTCCTTTAAACTTTTCTCATTTTCCCAAACCTTTCATCAAATCTTTCTTATGAACTCTTCAATTTGTCCATGTTATTTTTCAAACATGTCACTACTGTATATATTTATGTGTGTGAGCACAATAATGAGTGATGCCTAAGGTGTGTACTGTTTTCTCTGAGCTTTCATTCCACTGAATATGATTATGTGTAGTCATGTATTTATTATTCCTTTTAATTTCCTGTATTTTCCCTTGATTTATTCTGAAGTTTTTTCCTATTTGAAACATTTACAGTTAGGTTAACAAATTTACTTATGGAAATATTGATGAATAAATAAACGTGTGAAGTAAAGTAAATCCAAAGTTTATGTCATTTTTGCTCTTATGACAACTTCTTAAAAGTAGGGAACATTCATTTTGGACAAAATACCTATATGTGAACTTTTCCCTTTTTTTGAATTTATATGTTAATAACTGGTAAAATTATATGATCCTTATTTAGCCCTTTTTACCCATAAAGCAGTTCTCAGTACATTTTAATAATTCATTGGATGTTTTGCTGCAGGGCTGCTGTGTTCTCAAAATTATATAAATCATATGATTGAGAGGAGAGATGCAAGAATTTATAGTTTTTCTAGAGGAAATTTATATGCATATTGTGTAACATAAAGATGTCATAAATGTATGATAAGATCAACATTTTCATTGAGTATATAGTTAAATCAGAGGAAGATTTAAAAATACTAAATGTCTACTTATACTTTTTGCATTTATTTTTATTGCACACATCTGAGAATCAAGTATGAGACAAAAAATGTACTTTGACCAAAATAAAATGTTCTCATTATAGTCAATGGGGGAAGTGGAGTTAGATTAACACCTAATTTTATTTTAATACCTTCTCCCACCGCCCCTCAAAAAAGAGAGAAAAAGAAAAATGGAAACATTGGTTTTTAAGAATATGCTGCTTCTTTTCTGGGATATATTAAAAAAAATCTGAACTCTATTTCTTTAAAAAATATTGATTTTCTGAAAATTAAGACAATATCCAATAATCCTTCCAACTGATTTATCAGAGAGAATACTGAAATTACTACCATAATGGATAAGGTACCTTGTAAATCAGTTTATAATCTAGGATGTCTATATAGTCTGATGGCTATACATTTGTGTTAGGAAGCTTAATTCTTCAAAAAAATCAAGCTCTTTTCTATCTTTAAGAGTTTGCTGAAAAATGAGTTTAAAAACTGAATTCCCTAAAGTGATCATTTTATCCATCTGTAGTGTAACCCAGCATCAGAATATTTTATCAAGCAAGAGTTGTGTTAAAGTATAATCTTCAAAAAAAAAAATCGCAATTCTTATACAAATATAAAATTAACACTGGCAGAACATAAAAGTAAACACTCATTTAAAGAGGAACTACTAAACTATTAAAGGCAATCCAAAGATTTCAAGATTGTGTCCCTATCTATATATCTACTTATATATCTTTCTATCATCTATTAAATATACACATAATTTATACTACATATAATATATTATACCTACATACATACATCGTCACACATGTAAATAATCGGAAATGCTTAAATGAGTTTGCCAAAAATGGAAACTGATTAATATTTTAAGGTTCATTAAATGTATTATTTCAGGTAGAAATCAATTGTATCTCTACAGGACAAAATTTATCTGCATTTCTGTGTACAAAAATCACTTGCATTACTATCAATTTTCTACATCTCAATTTGTAGAGATGACCCCTTCTTGATTTATAAATTAACCTAGTCAATAAAAAGATGATCAAGTATGTGCACCTCTATAGAATTATATACTACCCAGAGAACTCAGTATACAATGCTAAATGCCCCATTGAAAGGACATCTAGTAAGTTTGTTTTTTCTCTTATTTTGCCTATTTTCCTGGCAGTGGTAATATTCATAATCAGACTGTGCAAAAGAATTCAGTGTTTAATGATCTCTACCCACCTCACTTTCCACACAACAATTTTTTTTACTATTTTTTTATATTACTCAAATGAATTTATCACATCCGTAGTGTATAATGATCATAACAATCCAATTTCACAGGACACACAACACACAAAATTTTTGTATTTGAAGTGTAAATAGTTTAGCATAGAAATCTCAGGACTGGAACTATTTTATATAATTCTATCTCATTGCACTTGTCAATTTCTCTATTTTTCTTTGCTGTTCTCACAACTTAGCAATTTTGACAAACTATTTGCAGATTTCTATTATTTCATCTTATATGTCTGGATAAGTTTACCCACTTTTCAACCTAATGAATATTTTTGAATTATGTTTTGCTTCTTTGCTGAACTGATTGGTAGCACCATCTTGGAAATCCTAGCAAGTTGAACTATCAAACCTTCTTCCAATTCCTCATCTTAAGCTATCAATTAAATGTTCTCTGAGATCAGACTTTAGACCAATGTCCAAAAATGTATTCCAGGAGTTCCCACTGTAGTGCAACAGGATTGGTGGGCGTCTTAGTGCTCTGGGATGCAGGTTCGATCCCAGACAGCACAGGCAAGGTTAAAGACCTTATGTCTGCAACTGAGGTTTAGGTCACCACTGTGTCTCAGATCTGATCCCTGGCCCATAAATTCCATATACCATTAGGTGGCCAAAAAAAGAAAAAAAATATATACTTATGTATAATGATTCCTTTTCATATTGCTGAACATTCCCCTCTCACCATCCTCACTGCATTTAACTCCCAAAATTGTGCCCTCTGCTCACCTATTTTTAGAATTGGGAAATTGAAAAAAAGCAAGAAGTTAAAGTTGGTTAAATCAAATCTCTCTTTCCTGCTGTAGCTTACTCCAGTCCCATTTCCTACTTTCTTTACAGCAAAATAAGTCTCTTATTAAAAATTTAGAATCTTAGAACTAAATGAAACTAGATGTAAATTAGCCCGAACTCTTAACAGATGAAATTCCTGACAGTGGTTATGGTAACAGAGTAATGCTCTCTTCCCCAGAAAAGAAATGTCCACATTCTAATCTCCAGAACCTTTGAATACATTACCTTATGTGACAAAAGGGATATTGCAAATTTTTTAAATTAAAGATCTCAATATGGATAGATTAGATTATCCTGGATTACTTAGTTGGTCCCAATGTAATCACAAGAATCTTGATAAGAGAAAGGTAGGAATCAGAAATGAACACCAAAGTAGAGGTGTGTGTATGTGGGGGGAGGTGGTGTGTGTGTGTGTGTGTGTGTGTGTGTGATGGACAGAGAGATTTAAAGATGCCACCCTACTGATTGAAGAATTGAAGGACATCAGACTAAGGAATGTAGGGGGCCTCTAGAAACTGAAAAAAGCAAGGAAACAGATTCTTCTCTTAGATCCTCCAGAAAGAATGCAGCCCTATCAACAGTGGCTAGTTAAGCTACTAAATTTGTGGTAATTTGTTAGAGCAGCAATAGGAAACTAATATTATGGCCCCAAATTAGAACCTTTATAGAAACAGGGAAATTATCATTTTCTAAATTAAGCTTTTCCACTATTGGAAATCTTAGTGTTCAGGGACTTCCCATCATGGCTCAGCAGAAATTAATCTGACTATTATCTATGAGGAGGTAGGTTCAATACCTGGCCTCACTCAGTGGCTTAAGCAACCTATGTTGCTGTGGCTGTGGTGTAGGCCAGCAGCTGTAGCTCTGATTCAACCCTTAGCCTGGGAACCTCCATAAGCCATGGATGTGGCTCTAAAAGACAAAAAAATAAAAACAAACAAACAAAAAAACAATAACTTAGTGTTCAGGAAATGTAACTTGAGCTGAATTCTAATCTTGATAGTTTACCTGTTACCTCAGATGACACCTTTCTTCTTAATTTTATTGACTTCACTCCCAAGGCTTGTGACATTTCATAGTGTGGCCATTTTGTATGTGTTACCTGCATTTTCTCTGTCTTCCAGTTGGAACTAAGATGAAACAAAAATTCACTACCACATTTGCTATTTTTTGGGATGAAAATCTGTCAGGCTAAGTATTTCAGATTTTTCTTTCTTCTTCAGTCCCATCTCCACCAGGCCGGTACGAACCTCTCCTTTAGCTTATGATTATTGCAATAGTCTCTGTTCTCTGAATTCTGAATTTTTCTTCATGTCTCTGATTTGAGGTCTTTTCAATTCAGCCTATATTGCTCAAATAACTAGCTTCAAGTTATTCCCTGGTTTAGGAGCGTGTTTTCTTCTATTGCTTATCAGATGTCAAGCCTTCATACACAAATCTGAGTTGTTGTTTTTTTTTTTTTTAATTATGTCTCCCAGAGCTGGCTTCACAGGCTTAGAAAGGCTCCATGTTTGCTGAATGCACTGCTGTTACTATCTCAAAATCCTTAAAAATTTTTGAACAAAGCCCCACCATTTTCATTACATAATGGAGATTATGTATTGTACAGCAAATTATGTAACTTCTTCTGTCCCTGAGTTTATTACAGTTTATTTTGTGACCTCATGCTTTCTCAGTATAGCCTTTCTTCTGGAAAGCAGATATTATTTTTGTCCTTTGAATTTACCATCTTTAGACCAACTCCTGTTTCTTAACTGTTTCTTTTTTCTTTGAAAAATCTTCTCTCCTTCATTTCATGCTTCTAGGCCCAGCTGAGGCACTGTGATTTTCCAGGAATACTGCATTGTACATAGTTTGTATTCCTTAAATGTCATTTCTCCTTCTAATTCCATGCCTTCTCCCTTTCCTCACTGGCAACTTTGCCAATGAATTCTTATCCATTTCTTCAGTTCTTACTAATATCTTTTCTCTGAATTTAATTTGCACTTTACCATTCTCCATGTACTGTAGCATTTTCTCATTATCTGTGTCCTAACTGTAACAACAATAGACTTTTCTTGCCCTATTATGTATATCACCTTGGAAAAAGATAGTGCTTGATGTATACAGATGATGTATATTTCCTAATGTGTGAATCATCTATCAACAGATTTTTCCTCTCACTAAATGGCCTAAGAATATGGGAAGCTGCTTAAGAAAACCTTCTGCTGATATAGAAGGCAAGTTAGTTCCAGGAAGGTCACTTACATGGCTGCTCCCAGGAAGTCAATATTATTTTCTAATTTCTTCCACATTAAAAAGACTAAATGGAGACATTTCATGAGCAAGTGTCATTAGAACACTTTGACTTGAAATCATAGAATTCCCAAATTTTCTTATAAGTGAATTTCTATGTATTATATTATACATATATAAAGTTTATATTTGGTATATATACATATGTGTACACACATACTGCACATCTGTGCTTATGGCAACAGAAAGTAGGGTCGGATAGTTTTGGGGTTTTTTTCCCATTTCCTATAAATTCTAATAATACTTCCCCTCATGGAGACCACTGTACCTGTGAAGTGGAAGATTTTCATCTGTAATTTGACCTCTATTGTACTTCATAATAGTGGAGGATCACTGGTTAAAGGGAGAATCAAACTTGAGAAGCTCTACTTTGGACAGAACTTACATTCTAAAATAATGGATATAGAAAAGAAAGGCTGAAGGGTAACAAGATGGAGAACACTGGGGGATTTTCAATTATCTTTGGTGAATAGATTTTTCTTCTGATGCTAACCATTCCTATTGTAAGAGACCTGGTCATGTAAGTGAGATAGAATAAAAGACCAGGCTAGGCCACTTGGAACATAGGAAAATGAATATAAAGGATCACAAAAGCTCAGGATTGGCAAAACTACTAAAAAGAAAAAGTTGGTCTGATACTTAAAACACCTCTATGCTTTAATTATTGTTTGAAGGAAGCATCATCAGCTTATACAAATATGTTCCTAAGTGTTCAGTTTTTCTTATTTTGAAAATATTTAGTTAAAGTGCTGTTAGAGTCAATTTGGTTGATTGACTTGTGAGTTTAGGCATTTTCTATGTGATTTGGCCATCTTTTAACTTTTAACCCAACCATTAAAAATGGCCTTTTAATCACTGTTGTATTGATTTAGGCAATAATCACCTATTAAAGACTTCCTAAAGGAGTCTTCATATCATTAAAAACCTAGCAGTCTATAAAGCCAGAAATTTGTCCAGATATCCAGGTGGACTCATCATCTAAAAAAACAAGAAATAAGAACTGGGTCAGATAAATATTTCATCATTCAGGAGCCTATACAGTAACTGTTGCCTATGATTCAATGATTCATTCCCCAAATAGGATATAAATTACTTGACAGTTTTATAAGTTTCTTGAAGTCCCCAGAGTCCCCATACTAAAACCCAGGTATGTTTGTATCCAAAGATCAAAGTTTGCTTTCCTCCTGTTTCTTTTTTTAAAATTTTTTTATTATTTCCTCAATACAATTTTTTTCACTGTACAGCATGGTGACCCAGTTACAAATATATGCATACGTTCTTTTTTCTCCCATTATCATGCTCCATCATAAATGACTAGATACAGTTCTCAGTGCTGCACAGCAGGATCTCTTGATAATACATTCCAAAAGCAATAGTTTACATCTTTTAACCCCAAGCTCCCAATCCAACCCACTCCCTCCCCCTCCCCCTTGGCAACCACAAGTCTATTCTCCAAGTCCATGATTTTCTTTTCTGTGGAAAGTTTCGTTTGTGCCGTATATTAGACTCCAGATATAAGTGATATCATATGGTATTTGTCTTTCGCTTTCTGACTTACTTCACTCAGTGTGAGAGTCTCTAGTTCCATCCATGTTGCTGCAAATGGCATGATTTTGTTCTTTTTGATGGCTGAGTAGTATTCCATTGCGTATATATACACTACTTCTTCCTAATCCAGTCATCTGTCCATGGATATTTGGATTGTTTCCATGTCCTGGCTATTGTGAATAGTGCAGGTGCATGTGTCTTTTTTAAGGAAAGTTTTGTCTGGATATATACCCAAGAGTGGGGTTGCTGGGTCATATGGTAGCTCTATGTATAGTTTTCTAAGGTACCTCCATACTGTTCTCCATAGTGGTTGTACCAGCTTACATTCCCACCGACAGTGCAGGAGGGTTCCCTTTTCTCCACGCCCCCTCCAGCATTTATTTGTGGAATTATTAATGATGGCCACTCTGACTGGTGTGAGGTGGTATCTCATAGTGGTTTTGATTTGCATTTCTCTAATAATCAGTGATGTCGAGCATTTTTTCTTGTGCTTGTTGGCCATCTGTATATCATCCTTGGAGAAATGTCTACTCAGGTCTTTGGCCCATTTTTCAATTGGGTTGTTGGCTTTTTTTTGTTGAGTTATATAAGTTGCTTGTATAAATTAGAGATTAAGCCCTTATCAGTTGCATCATTTGAAATTATTTTCACCTATTCTGTAAGTTGTCTTTTTGTTTTCTTTTTTGGTTTCCTTTGCTGTGCAAAAGCTTATCAGGTTGATTAGGTCCCACCGGTGTAGGTTGCAGACGTGGCTCAGATCCTGCATGTCTGTGGCTGTGGCTGTGGTGTAGGCTGGCAGCTATACCACACCTAGCCTGGGAACCTCCATATGCTGTGAGGGAATCCCTAAAAAAAAACCCAAAACCCAAAAACAAAAAACTTCACATTTCCCTAAAGTTCTCTTTCTTATAACTAACTCCCTAATACCTCTTTGCTGAAACTGGATGGTTTGCCAGTTAAACAAACAAACAAACAAACAAACTCAAATGAGGTTAAAGCAGAAAGCTGATTTTATTGTAAAGATGCTAGGTATCTAGCAGAATCAGATTCACAAAATAGGTAATAGAAAAAAAATGGTCACTACTGGAACCTGAAGAAATGTTCTTTTTCAAGATATCTGCATGGCTGTATCCCTTGCCTCTCTTAAAGCTTTGTTTCAGGGAGGACTTCATTGATCATCTTATTTAAAATTTACCAACCACATCCTTGTCACTTTCTATCCTCCTTATTTTGCTTATTTGTGTATAAATTATCTTTTAATATTATAGGTAATCTATTTATTAAGTTTATTCTTTATTTCACAAAGACAGAAATTGCCTAATTTGTACACAGCACATAGAAGACACAGTAAATATTTGTTGAATGGATGAATGGTTTGACTTACTATGATGACAAAACAATCTTGATTATTTTGGAGGAATGTTATCAATTTTTGTCTATAAATTTATATAACGTCTCTACTAAGAATAATCCAGGAAGCCTCTATAGGAGGGTGGAATTCTGTACCTTCTTTTTCAAAGCAATAGTTTTCTGGTGGCCTAGATACATGTATGTATTTTTAATCAACCAAAAACATTAAAAAGATTTACTGAGTATCCAACTGTGTAAAGCACTCTATTTCCTTCTACGGATATATTGTAAAATAGAAGTTTGTGCCCCAATTAATTTTGTTGAAATGTGTTTTGAATGAAACCGAATTTGCCCCTTTTCAAGTTTAACTCAATATGTGATAGTTCTATTTATCAGAATATTTTTTATAGTAGAGCCCAGTTAAACCTGACAGGTTGTTCACAATGGTTGTTTTGTAAGATAGCAACTCAGACATATTACATTAAGAAGACAATATAATACAGAGTATAGTAACAGGAATTATTTGATTTTGGAATGTTTTCTGCTTATCTATATTTTCCTTTTCATGATTGTATTTTATATTGACAAATCTTTAATGTAGAAAAATATGAGAAATGCTGCTTTATTTAATTTCAGGAAACATTTTAATAGCTTACTACTATTATAACTTACAAGTAAATGGCTATATAAAAGCATTAAGTTTTACCCTTAGTCTTTCAGGAATCTTAGTAGAGAGGAAAAAAAGGGACATATAATCCTCAGATATTATTCACAAGTATGTAGAGATTTCAGCCACTGTTCCAACAATTTTACAAATAATAACCCATTTAATCATTGTAATAACCCTAGGAGGTAGGTTCAGTTTTATCCTTATTTTGCAGAGAAGGAAGGTGAAGCAGAGAAGTTATGTACATTGCCCCAAAATACAAAGAAAATAGGTGGCAGAGCAAGGTTTGAACTGAGGCAGTCTCGTGACAGAGTTTGTGTTCTTAATGCTATATGCTTTTTCTTCCTTCCTTCTACCTTGCTTAGCCTGCTTAACAATTATCTCCTAATTTAGTCTTTTGGAGGATGATGTGAGTACCCACAGTTCTTTTCAGAGTGTTTTCCAAACTGAAAAATATATTTACTGAGATGGTACATTGCAGCAGACTAGGAGTGCATTACTATTTTATGATATTCTCTCTATACACTTCTGGAAGTAGGAATTTTGGGTCATTATCATTGTGTCCATAACATCTACTATAGGTGCCTAGTATACAGATGAAGCTCAATCAAGAGATTCTTGGTGTAATGACATTCCCACAAGATCCTTTTCTACTTAAATAATATCTGTAGCAGTCAGATAGGTTAGCCTACGTTATACTGGCAAATATCTTGAGCTCTATGGACCTAAGATAATGAGACACATATCTCATAAAAAATATGATGTGGAACAAGTAACCCTTTACAACGTGAAGCTAGACAATGTGAAAAAAAAAAACAGCCTCCACATTGTTGTGCCAAGGCTAGGAAGAGCTGGAGAATTGTGATGTATAATTTTCAAGTCTAGATTTGAAGTTCCTATACCACTAGTATGCATATCCCATTGGTCATTCCTGAATCATATATATATATATATATATATATATATATGTATATATATGTATATATATACACACACACACATATATATATACACACACATATATATATACACACACATATATATATACACACACACACACACACACACATATATATATACACACACATATATATATACACACACATATATATATACACACACACACACACACAATCTAACTTAAAGGAAGACTGGGAAATGTAGTCATCTTATGTGCCCAAAAAGAGGAAACTATTTGATTACTAGGTAATATTGTGTCTGCCAAAATTTAAAATTTCCTAAGTGATAAAATGTGGAAAGCCATTCATGCCTGGCTAATAGCCAATTATATTACTGACTAATTGATAGCAGAGCAAACAAATTTGGCAGAGATTTATAATTTTCTCCTAAGAACCATTCCTTTCTTCTTCTACAATAACAAAAAAAATCAATTTTTTTAATAGGTATATGGCCACTCTGAGTAAAGCCTACATCATTAACTTTTTTTTGCAACTGGATATGGTCCTGTAGCCAATAGGCTATAAAGGGAAATGCTCTGTACATCAACAGAGAAATGGCTTTTAGGGGAGGTCATGTGTCTTTATATTTATTTCCCACTTAAATTTGCCCATGATTTTAAACATGACTAAGTCTCTAGCAACTACATCAGACCATTAGATGACATTGAGAATGGAAGCTAAACATAGCAAAAGCATAAGAGATAAGAAGCTGGTTCCTTGACAGCATGTAGCATCTTTCCATCTCTAGTATTTTCTTTTAATATGTATCTTTAGGTACATACTAGAACATATATTATTTTGGAATAAAATTTACTTCCCGTTGGAATATTAGTTTCAGAAAATACTTTCCTCCTGTTTTTTCCCATTCTTTTTCAAGAACTTCATAGATATCCTATGGCTTTGACTCTAAACAGATTGAAAATTTTGTTGGAAATCTCTAAAATTTTAATTTAAGGAAATAAAATGAGACAAGCAATAACATTATGTGGCAAAATGTCATCGATATGAATCTAGTTTGTCCCAAATCAAATATTTTGATATTCCCTGAAAGTGCTTTCATTTTACTTAAAGCCCTATAGGGAATTTATTAGCATTTTCTCTTTCCTACTATATTTAACCGGTGCACCCTGGAGTGCTTTCCTCTGCGATTAACAAGGAAGTTGAGGGGTGGCAAATGGTGAAGATAAATTATATTTATCAACCACTCCAGGGCTGGAAGTTTGCTTCAGCCTTTATCCCCAACCACTGCTTCTTGAATGTAATTTAAGCAAACTTAAACTGTATCTACAAAGGCAAACTCTTTCACACCAGTTTGTAAATTCAGTTTAAGAATAATATTAAACAACATTTCAAGTAAAATTTTAGTATGAAGCAAATATTTTAGTATTTTCTTTTTAAAATCTCATGAGTGTAGATATTTAATATAACAAATTGAAAATATATATGAAAATATAGTAATATAAATTTTGCAAAAAAGCTAAGTATGCTTATATCTATATCTAGGCATATACATTCTAAATCCAATTCAATTTTTGATATGGTTAAAAGTGTTCAAGTTTTTATAGCAATAATTGATTTCACTATAATGTTTTCATAAATATAATTTCAAAATATTCCAGATTAGATGTATTACCATGAAAAAATACTTCTAGACCATGAAAAAATACTTACTTGTAACTTTTTTCACTAAACCACAGCAATGGCAACTCCTAATCCTTAACCACTGGGCCACCAGGGAACTCCCCTCATATATCTTTAACCATCATTTTCTTAGCTCCTTTAATTATTTTATTTTATTTCATTTTGTTTCTTCTTTCTTTCTTTCTCTTTCTTTCTTTCTTTCTTTCTTTCTTTCTTTCTTCTTTCTTTCTTTCTTTCTTTCTTTCTTTCTTTCCTTCCTTCCTTCCTTCTTTCTTTCTTTCTCTTTCTTTCCTACTGCATCTGCACCATATGGAAGATCCTGGTCTAGGGGACCAATTGGAGGTGCAGCTGAAGCCTATGCTACAGCCACAGAAATAACAGATCCAAGCTACCTCTGCAACCTATGCCACAGATTGTGGCAATGCTGATCCTTAACCAAATGAACAAGGCCAGGGATGGAACCCACATCCTCAGAGACACAACATCAGGTCCTTAACCCACTCTGCCACAATGAGCTCTCCCTTTAATTATTTTAAAAAACAAAATTATTGTTTTCTTGCTGTACATCATAGAGAAGATGCAGAAACATGACAAATGAGTTTGTAAAGCACGAACCTTCAAAATGTTGTCTATCATTGACTATGTGATAGCAAAATTATAATTATGTATTTAATTAATTTTATACTGCAGAATCCAAAATTTGCCATGAAACATAAGAGATGCAACCAGATTACAGACAACCATCCTGCTTTTCTTTTTGTACATGAATAAAACAAATCCAAATTATACAAAATCCAGTAAAGTTTTCATTCCCTGGAAGAAAGACTTCATATTCTTGGAACTGAGGATACTACAGTGAACAACTCAGATAAGGTCCTTGCTCTCATATACACATTCTAGTGTCAGGTGGGAATAAGAGGGAGGACTAATAAATAAATGAACAACTGATTATAGAAATGGGGGGGAATGATAAATTGCTATGAAAAAAATAAAAAGATCGTAAATGAAGAATCAATGATTAGTGATGAAAACCTTAAAAATCTTTAGATATTCTGGTCAAGGAAGGCTTTTCCAAATTGGTAACATGTGGTCTGAAACTTGAATAATGAGAAGTTAGTTATACCGATATTTTGTCAAAGAGTATTATAGGCAGAAGCATAACAGAAAAAAATCGATGGAACAGATCAAAATTTCCAATAAATTATTGAAACTATAAAAGATCACAAAAGGTACAAAATTCCACTAAGGATAAGAAAATGTAGAGCTGACTATACGGAGAGATTGGAGTGATTGGGAAAGTTCAATATTGTAGTTATATATCATTTCACCTAGAAATTAGCCGATAAATATATTGATTCTAACGCAAATATCAAGCATGCTTTAAAAGAATAGACACATTGATTCCAAAATTTTTGATTTGTGTATATAACAAGGGCATTTTTAAGAGAAATGTGGTTTATCAATTAGAGGTGGGACAATTTGGAGGAGGATTGTCCTGTCAAAGGGAAATTGGATTATATTACTATACTGATCAAAACAGTGATTCCAGCACCCTTTAGGTAGTAAACAAGACAATAAATTAGAAAACACTGAAGTATATTGAACTGTTTATAAGAATTCATTATACAGTAAAGTTCTAATTTCAAAGTCCACAAGTATTGGTATTTGACATGAGTGGATACAATGGACATTTGGTAAAATTAGTCAAATTACATTGCATTAAGTATAAGCATGGCTGGATAGAAAGAAATAGTGTATGTTTTGTCTTGTACAAATCATCTGTGAAATGATAAAAAATTTGGCAGGTTTGGATTAAAGTATTTTCCATTTTAATTTTTCTTCAGCCCTTTTACTGTAGTTTTCAGCAATACTCTTATACCGTACAACTATAAACTACAGAAATATAAATACCTGAGCAGCTAGTCATATATATCCATGATTATCATTTACAAGTCTTCCCATGTTCTTTCTATCTCTATATTCTAACTAGGTAAAAATCATACAAACTATTTCAGAATGACTTGAGCTCGAGAGTTCTCCAGTCCTCTTACCCTGATTGCTAGTTATTGTCTACTTCAAATATGGAAAAAGAAAATTGAAGTTTATGATTCTAACTTCCTGGCAACCTTCTGATATCTGGGAAATGTATATATCATGGTTACGATTAATTCTCTGTGTCATCAATCCTGTCTTTCAGTAGTAATGACATTCTTTTAAGGAAATTTGATTATAGAATTTCCCTTCCATGTTGATCTCCATCAACAATCTGTTAGAATGGTGAATGAAAGAACTGAAAATACTTTGTAAATTATTAAATGGGCTATGCACATTGCACCCAAACTGTACCTATATAATAAAGAAGCATGCACATTAATTTCCATTTCAAAGAAAGTCAAATTTGACTTAATGATTATGGAAGAAATGATAAGTGATTGAATAAAATAGAATTCTCCTTGAATGTTAAGTAAAAGCTATGTACAAACAAGAAGTGAAATGTAGTAGAAATAAGGTTGTTTTTTTTTTTAACAAAGAGGTATGCTACATTGAAGACTTCGTTATTGCCATTGGAAAAAAATGGTATAAAGGGAAATATTACTTTATCCGAAAAATTCTGGGGTTATAATGAAATAACATCAAATTAATATTTCAAAATTAGTTAAGCAAATATAAAAAGTTTCAATTTGGATTTCTTTAATGTCAAATTTTTATGAACATGTCTGGTTTCTCTGTTATTTTGAATCATACTTCTTTGCTGCTAGAAACAATACTTGATGTAAGGTATTCAAATATTTACATATGAATAATAAGATATATGGAATATATGTATTTTAAAATGTTTAAGCACATATGTGTATAAATAAATATAGTTTTTGCTCCTCTGATCCCATTAATCATTTCATTTATTTTTCTCTCCATACTACATCATTTTGTCATTACACAGACATAGTGCCAAATATAAATACACACACATGTGCACAGATAAAGATAATCCTATGAAAATAATCAAATGAATGTTGATTCTCAAGATTTAATCCATTATAAAAATACTTTACTATAAAAAAGACAGGATCAGTTCTTAAATCCACTTATAAAATGATGATACTTTCTCTATACCTGAGAAATATTTTTCCTGAATGAATTAGAGACAAATTTGGTGTCTTAAAACTGATCCCTATACTACAAAAATGATAAGAAAGTTAACCTCACACCGGATGTCTCAGTCTGTAAGAGGTCCCTGGGGGTCAAGGAATAACATTCATTTTGCAGGATCATTTCAGGTGGCACAATTTCTTAATTACTGTTAGATGCCTCATAATAGAGACCTAAATCCATATAAAACTCCTGTTGCAACGATGACAATTCTGCTGAGATTATTTCTATATCTTCTGTGCATGACTATGTTCCACATTTACCTTTAAGTTTAAGCAAATTTTGAAAAGCAACCCTGCCAAACTGTCGTGGTTGAATATCATCATCATCACATAACTGTTTGGACTTAAGAAAAAAGTTCAAACTGTGAAGGATTTTGATAGCAGATGGTTGAAAAAGAGAATCTGGAAGGACTTTCCAGGTTTTTCATCTTTAAAATGTCATGCCATGGCTCTGGTGTCAATTCTGCTAAAGTGGCAGAGAATGGAATTGAGGCTCAGAAAAGAGCACTGCTTGTCCAAGGTCACTGAGGTAGTGGCAGAGTTGAGGTTTGGACTCAATTTTCAGTGGCTCCAAATCTCACTACTCCTTGATGCGTGAGTGACTTCTTGCACATCACAATCTGTTCTTACAACATATATTTCATGGTTTTATAACTCCTGTTGACAACGTGTGAAGGTTTAGATTCCTTAGGCACTTGTCTTTCTGACTTTCCCTCCACACACAAACTAAGAGTTGGGTCAGACTAGCATCTTACACAGCTAATCATGCAACATGAGAAGTCTGCTGAGGAGTCCAAAATTGCCTTCACCTCTCAGTCTTTACAGGGGTGAGGAATCCACATAGAAGAGGACCAGGGCATTAACTTTGCTCTGCCAACTTTATAACTTTATCAAGACTCTAAAGGTACAGAAAACTTGAAAAGATTTGACAATGGTGTTGTTTTATAGAAAAAGTTTAGAGGTACAACATAGTAACATATAATGATATGCTACTGACAAAAATTAATCATAACATAATTAGTCATAACTAGACATCTAGAATTATAAGACTGTTAATACCTCAGCCATTTCACATGGGATGGAAAATTTACTTAAATACATACGTAATATCAGGAAAATGAAATTCACAAGAAATAAAAAAAGTAATATTTGTTGAATGATTTGACAGCATTTATTTTAGATACTTTTTTGAAATTGCTTGTTTCACCCTCAGACAGTATTTTTTTCTTTTAAATTTAAACTTGGCCCACGGCAGTGGCTCAGAAAGAACCAGAAGAATTTTTGAGAAACAAGTAGTTGCTGCATTGGTGGTAAATGCAGAAGAGTGGAAGAAATTCATACTCCCTAAGTTTTCTACATAGCCAGGATCTATGTAGCAGTGAATTGGAACAGATGCCTAGAGTTTCCTTAATGTAGTTGACTAAGAATTTGCTTTAGGAGTTCCTGTGATGTCACAGTGGTTAACGAATCCGACTAGGAACCATGAAGTTGTGGGTTCGATCCTTGGCCTTGCTCAGTGGGTTAAAGGATCCCGTGTTGCCATGAGCTGTGGTGTAGTCACAGACGCAGCTCGGATCCTGTGTTGCTATGGCTGTGGCGTAGGCCAGTGGCCACAGCTCCGATTAGACCCCTAGCCTGGGAACTTCCATATGCCATGGGAGCAGCCCAAGAAATGGCAAAAAGACAAAAAAAAAAAAGAATTTGCTTTAAGCCGTTATATAGAGAATTTGATTCTTTTAGTCATAATAATAGGTGAGATACTATTAAATGTACTGTGATGTGTGGATCAGTATTAACAAGAAGAGGATAAGTACATTGCACAGAATTAGGGTGATGAAAAGCAAACCTAGGCCAGATCCAGGATAAAGAGAATTCTATTAACTACTTGAGAAAAGGGTCTTCATCAGTATGGAAGGATAAAGGATTAAAAACAAACCACATAATCTCACTGTATTTGCCTCTATCCATTGTTTAAGACGTTTACATGAATAAGCATAATATATATCACCATATAATAAAATGCATATACTTTGGTTAATAATCTTTATAAGCATTATGATCTAAATGGTTAATTAAATTTAAATCACTCTCAATTTTTGTGGTTGTGCTTTTAGCAAGTATTGAGTAAAAAGAGTTTTGTCAGGTTTGTTTTGCAAAAGTCTAGAACAGTTGTATAATCAATTATATATACATTTAAGAAGGTGGTTTCCAGAAGTTCCCATCATGGTGCAGTGGAAACTAATCCGACTAGGAACTGTGAGGTTGCAGGTTTGATCCCTGGCCTCTCTCAGTGGGTTAAGGATCTGGCACTGCCCTGAGCTGTGGTGTAGGTCACAGATGCAGCTTGGATCCTGCATTGCTCTGGCTGTGGTGTAGGCTGGCAGCTGTAGCTCCAATTCGACCCCTAGCTTGGGAACCTCCATATGCTGCAGGTGCGGCTCTAAAAAGAAGAAAAAAAAAAAATAAAAGTAGTTTCCAGGGCAGGCAGATCAGAGGAACTAGACCTTTTCCTACAAAGTACTTGGGCAGGCATTTTTGCATATCAATTTCTATGTAACTTGAGTTACAGAAGAAAACTTAAATGCTATATTGAAAGATACCAGGCTAACAAGTGAAAATATCCTAGTTGTTTCCAACATAGAAATTTTGATGTAAAGAACTGATTGTATGTGTGCTATAAGAGTTGAAGAATCAATGAAGCAATCTAAAGATTAGTAAACAGAAGAAACTCTGGATATAATTCCAAAGGCTGGAGGGAAACCTGGAGGCCCAAGTCATTCCAGGGGATCCAGAGCCATGGTGGAGACTTTCAAGTGGGTGCCATGAACACAAAGAGAGAAACTGTCTGGCAGGAACTAGATCCACTGAGGTGACCCAGAAACTTGCGACGTCAGTGGCAGCATAAGAAGGCATTTCTCTTCTCCTAGTCTCTAATATTCTAGCAGTGCCTTGCATTGGCTAAACCTTAATCTAAGTCATTTAGTAAAGGAATCTGCATGAATATAGTTTCTTGAGATAAAGTGCAAAGAAAATAAAAGACTGAGATGTGAGAGCAGTAGGCAAATGGCTGGCAGGGGGTTATAAACTTAAAAAGGGATATGTCAAAATATCTTTATGATTACATGTATTGATTATTGATTTGTTAATGGATTGAATTCCATCCTGTACTCATAGACATTAACAAACAATTGTTATCTTCTTTCCTGCTGATTTGAAGCTGATATAATTTATAGAAGTTACCCAATGACTGATGGTTTTTAAACATCATATTTATAAGGAGAATTTTTTCCTTGTAGAAGTTATTTAAAGGCAGATTGTATGTAATTACCTATAGATTGAGCAAAGTTTGTATATATGGACTGGTTTATATATATTTTAGAATTTCTCTTTCTTATATTTTTGGATTCAATTTAAACCACCTTGAAAATATGTGAATTTACAGATTTTTCTTAGACCATCGGGATACAATTTTAGCTTTCAAGGAATTCAGGGGACAATTAGGTTTATAATTAAATACTAGCTCTCATTTTGATAGGTAATAGTAAAAAAATAAATGCAAGGAGATTGGAGACAGTAGTATGATCAAATTAAGCTGTAAAATTCCATGAAAAGCTTCTCGGAGGAGATTATGCTTGAATTGAGACTTCAGGCATGAATGAAGTAAAAGAAATCATATTTCAGAGATGTGATAATGTAATTTAAATTTGGTATTTTATAGTTTATTTTTACTCTTTTTCTATTATACAAATATTAAAAGATCTTTGTAGAATAACTAAATAACACACATATAAAAAAACTCCATTAATCTTACTAATTAGATACAAACATGACAATGGGTGTATATTTCCAGATTTTTATGCATATATCAATTTATTTACAGAAGAAATAAAATAATTCTGGCAAATAGAAAATAAATTCTACATTTAAGATTACGATTATTTTCAAATGAAATATGTTATGAATTTATCTGGCAATAGTTATAAGCCCTGTGTTTCTTAAATTGCATCATTTTTCTATGCATACTTTTTAAAACTAATCATATTTTGGTAGATATCTTGGTAACTTCTAAATATTCAATATTATGAGCAATGCTGTAATAAATTTCCATATTCATTTTAAAGAATATAATTAACTTTAGGATAAATTCCTAGAAGTATCAAAAATATATATTCATATTAAAGGCGTTTTATCCATTTTGTCCTAAGAAAATCTTACCAATTTATAGACAAGTGTGAAAATATTTAGAAATTAGGGAAATGGGTGATTGTTTAATTACACATGTCAAAACTAGGCATCACAGCTTATTGACATGCTTTCTTATGCAAAAGTAAGTTGTCAATTATCTTAAGCCAATATGGTTAAATTTCATTTTTAAAAGGTATACCTATTTGGAAAAAGGAACAGTGAATTTTATAAGCAAACTTTATTTTAAATCTGCTCTATTCACAATTGTTTATACATAGTTAACCAATGCTGAACCCTTAATTACAAAAGCTTTGCTACTCTATATTTAAGGTAAATGTTTGTAAGACTTCTTGTAGTAGCTTATATTTTTTAAAAAGTCAGATATTTAGCATTTGGGGGAGAAATTACTGTAATTTTAAGCACATTGACATGCTTTAGTAGGAAGGGATGAAGAACATTTAACTCAATAGTTCTGTTCTAAATAAGCCAGGGGTATTAGTTACTTAATACATTTTTTTCCCAAACTATATTTGCCTCCACACTCCTGTCTGTTCCTCAAGCAAGGCTTGGCAGAGTGGGGGGAATTAGCTCCATTTGCTTTGAAAGCATTCTTCTGTTTGTTCTTTCTTTCCTTCCTGTTTACTTTCTTCCTTCCTTCCTGCCTTCCTTCCTTGCCTCCTGCCTTAGTCATATTTTAATTCAATATTTAATTCATACTGCGTTTTAAGTACAGAAAAGAAAATTAAAACAGCCATTATCTTTTATCCAGATCATATCAATGATTAACTTAAATAAAATAAACGGTCTGCCAAGAATGTAAAATAGTACTCAGAGGTACCAAAATGAGAAGCAAATATGTCTTCTTTCCATTTCCCTGACTCTGATTTTTGTTTTCAAAATTACTTACCATCAATTTTTTCTTTTGCATCTTTCCAGAAGACTAATATGTATGTACTAGCCTATATGTAAAAATAATATCTTTATGGAGTTCCGTCGTGGCTCAGTGGTTAATGAATCCGACTAGGAACATGAGGTTGCAGGTTCGATCCCTGGCCTTGCTCAGTGCATTGCTGTGAGCTGTGGTGTGGGTCGCAGACATATCTCAGATCTCAGGTTGCTGCAGCTGTGCTGTAGGCTGGGAGCTACAGCTCTGATTGGACCCCTAGCCTGGGAACCTCCATATGCTGAGGGTGCAACCCTAGAAAAGACGATAATAATAATATCTTTATTCCTACATTTAATCATAGATGGACATGCATATCCTTTCTTAAAACAGCATAAATCATACAATATGCATTGTTCTAAGCTCTAGTTCTAGAGAACAGCACAAGGCAGATCACACATTATTTTTATAATGAAAAATTATTCTGTTGTGCAGATATATATCATAGTTCATTTAACTGTATCAAGGTAATTTCATTTTTAAATTTATTTTTATTAAAATTTTTTTTTTTTTTTTGCTTTATAGGGCTGCACCTGTGGCATATGGAAGTTCCCAGGCTAGGGGTCGAACCAGAGCCGCATCTACAGCAACTCAGGATCAAAGCCACAACTGTAACCTACATCATAGCTCAAGGCAATCCTGGATCCTTAACCCTCTGAGCGAGGCCAGGGATCAAACCTGTGTCCTCATGAATATTAGTCTGATTCATTTCCGCTGAGCCATGACTGGAACGCTGGGATTTTCAGAGATGAATTCTGATATACCCAACCTCTACTGAGAACATCTTGAGTCTAGTTGAGAAAATAAGGACCCAAAAATCATGAGTTCTTTAAGAATAAGGTTATTTTGTTCAGGATGGGAACTCCAAACTTTTAATCATAAGTTTCTCATTACTGCGCTTTTGCCTCATATTCTGATGAATAATTTTCTTAAGTAAAATTTTGATCTTGAAATGATCCTGCTAATAGTATGTCTTCAGTGGGTCTGCAAACTTACCAAATGTCTTTGGCTTAGACAAAACATAGTAATTGTTATTGCATAATTTTTGCATCTCTTAAGACGTAAAATGATTCACTTTTTGGTCTTGATCAGTATTGCCTCCAAATCAAGATAGTGAACTCCTCTTACCATGAATATCTTTGGCAACTAGGCTAGTTTACAGATTTGAAAGCATGCTCTAAAGCAGATATTTTAACCATTTGGAACTGGCATATTAGATTTTGTTTTAGTACAATTGCCTAGGTAAACTTCTAACTTTATTCTCCTATGTTATAAGAGTGAAATCTAGATACAATTCAGATTATGGATAATGCACCTCTATATTTTCTAGCACCCTAAGTGTCCAGTGCTTTGTGTTTTTAAAGAACAATTCTGTTTGCTGTTTCTTGATGTTAAGAAATACAGTAAAACAGCATCCCCAACCATATAACTTGTTCTTCTATGGATTCTGTTTGCTATGCTACTATTGCTTTCAATATGTGCATTTATATTTAAGTTAACATCTAGAGTTGGTTAAAATGATTTGGAACATTTTACATTTAGTGCTAAAGAGAAGACATTTGATATTTATTCGCACTTTGCTCGCCACCAGTGATTTCCAGATCTAAAATCACATTACCTTCTGTTTCACATATAGTGGCATTTCCTAAGTGCCCTGTCATCATACTTTACTATTATTAAACCAATAACACTGGGTTATAATCTCACTAGAAGTCCAGAAGGAGGACTCTAAAAGAAAAAAAAAAGACTGAAGAGCTTAAAATAAAGATGTAAATTAAATTATTACAGACAATTTTGTATAATTCTTCTGTAATATTTATCAATTTAGAAATATCATATGGTCCTTAATATATGCTCATCTGGGGTCAATATCTTGATAGAAATGTCATCAGCATGCCAAAATAAAATTCCATTTCTTTACATGAATACTATATATATTCTCAAAGTCTTTGTTGTTGTAAAATAAAGTTGAATAAGACATATTTACTGCATGCTTCTAAAACTGATAGAAGGATTTGGACACATTTAAATGTTCAAATTCCTTTAAGAAGGTTACAGATAAACTGAGACAATAAATTCATGTTCCTAAGATTCACTGTAAAAAATAATGCTTGAAGAAAAAAATACTGCCCTGCAGGATATACTGTATATAAAATCAAATGAGAGGAAAGAAAAATGATAAACTACAACAAAAAAGCAATTCTTCTGCCTTTATAGTGAAAGTGAACTAAGGAGAATGGAACAGATAGCCGTAGTACTTCCCAGCTATGCAGTAGAATTTTCCAAGTATTAAATCTGCGTATTCTATGTAATTATTTACTTTAGGCCTCTATAGCTTCATAGTGCTCTATGTTTTAATTAGAGCTCTAGTTAATTTTAATAATGCTCAAGGAAATTCCTATTATCTCACTTTAAATGTTTTTATTTTATATTTCTTTATTTTTTATCTCTATTCTCTCCAACTCATAAACTATTTCTCAAATCTTTTGACAAAAGCCCTTAGATGTATATCACATCCATGTATAATGAGTAATGCCTTTTGTGTTTGACCTTTACATAAATTTCACTCTAACTTCTTTCATAAACACTGCATTCAAAACCAACCCACATTGTTTTATGTTCTTTTGGTCCATTGCTCTAATTGTTACAGGATTATTCATAGCATACTTCAGGTTGCATTTTGCTAGTGATGAATATCACTATTACAACTCCTGAATAACACAATGTTATGATAAGTGTCCTCCTTCATGTTTCCTCACAGACCCATGTTGGAGTCTCTATGGGATATATATTTACAGGTGTGGACCAGGAGCAGCATGATCAACCATATAGTTACTTTCATTAATTAGCACAAGATTTCATTCCAAAATACCTGTATCCATGTGTTCCAAGTTTATCATATATTAAATACCAAGATATTTACATTGATCTCTTTTTGAGCTCTTTATTCTGCATGAATTGTAAACTGTACGCATACTGCCTTTACAAGTAACGTTTTGTAGTATGGCTTAATATTTAGTAGAATACTTTTTCTAAATTAACCTCGCTGTGGATCTTGTCTTCAAAATCTATATAAATGTATACAATTTTAACCAGGATTTCATGAATTTATAAATTTATTTTGGACTATAATAGCTTTAGTACATCATGTAGTCCTATCTATGAGTTGTAAACATCTTTAATTATTCACTTCTTTTATTTCCTTTAAAAGAATAAATTTTTGTTGTAACATTTCTATGCATTCATTAACAGGATACTTTATAATGAATACTCCTAGAGTAACAGGATATTTCACTTATGTTTTCTAGTTGGTTTTTCTAATATAGAGGAAATCTATTAAATTATTTTTGTTAGTTCTGTAAGTTTTTCTATGTTTCTTAATAATTAAATGATCTAAAAAAACACAAGGTTTCTATTTCTTTCCTTCTAATTTCTACATCTTTTACTCCTTTTTACTCCTTTTTCTTACTTTTGGTGTTTTTAATATAAACATATTAATATAAACTTTTTTTATATAAATGTGTCAGCGATTCTAGGCTTCTTTGTCTTGTGTCTGATATAAGTAGGAATATATCTAAATATTCTTATAAAGATTGATATCAATGCTCTCCATATATTTATTAAAAATATTATTTTTGATATTCCTTCTGTTTAGAGAATTTACTTCAATATTACAGATTTTCTCTTAATAATATGTCAATCAATTCTCTGAAGTTGTGTTTGTTTAATTTATCAAATTTCTTTGTTCTTTTCAAAAGGTATTTTTACTAGGTTTTAAACTATGTTTTATTTTTTCTTTCAGTATTTTGAGGATGACATTTAATTTTTTTCTGTATTACATAGTATTGATGAGAAATCTGTTTCACATCTTATTTTGTTTTTATTATGCAATGTGTCTATTTTCCCTTAATTTACCTCATAATTTTCTTTATATTTATTTTCAGTAGTTTGTATGTGATATGTGTGTGTAATGGTATTTATTCTGTTTGGATTTCTCTAAGCTTATAAGTATTTTAGTTAATATGCTTCGTTATTTTTAAAAATATCCTCAGTCTCTTTACAGTATTTTTTCTCATTCATTCTTTCTTCTTTTCAGACTCTAATTATACATCTGGTAAATAAACCATTTGCTATTGTTCCACAACTGTTGGATAATCTGTTCTGGATTTTTGTATTTATTGATTGATTTCTTTATTTTTACTTATTCCCCTTTGTGTTCCAATTTCAATAATGATTCTATCTTCAAGTTCACCAATTCTTTCCTCATCTCAGTTGAATCTGTGGATAAGTTTGACTAAAACAATCTTAATCTCTGTTACAGTGTCCTTTACTTCTAATATTTCCATTTAAGATTTTCTTTCATATTTTCATTCAACTTTTGTTGTAGTTTCTGTCTGTCTGCCAATATATTCCCTGAAGATTTTGACATAGTAATCACAGTATTTTAAATTATCTGTCTCATAGTTCCAACATATGCATTCTTTACTAATTTTTTTATGTTGATTATTTTGTCTTCAATAATGTATTCCTTGCTTTTATGTATTTTATAATTTTTGCCTAATTGTTGCATGTAATGTGCAGAACTGTAGAGTCTGAAGTGAATGTTTGGGGCTGAAAATACATATTCTTCTCCTAAGCCATTAATTTGAATATAGACGGCTAAATTCTTTCTTTCCTTTTACACATAATTTAGCTCCTAATCTGACCATCTTTAATTCTGGCTATTTATTTTTGAGTCAAATCTGATTGATTAGATATAAGCTTTCTTGGTTACAATCACACTAGTGCATCTCTAAAATTACTATTTTGTCACAATTAGTTAGATTACTCAACATTTCTGTCACCTAAGGCAGGGGTGAAGTGTGAAGTTTAGAATTTTTTAAAAATAAATTAATGCCTTGAGGAAAATTATAACCATATTGAGTTTTAGGAATAGTGTATGTCATCTTCATGGTCAGCCCACATTATTAAAGATAGCAAAATTATGGGATATATTAACAACATCACCATCACATGTAATGAACAAAGTTTCTGAGCTTCTTGGATCTGTGGCTTGGTGTCTGATGTTAATCTGGGGAAATTCTCATCCCTTATTGCTTCAAATACCACTTCTGTTCCTTTATCTCTTTCTTCTCCTGATATTTCCATCATGCATATGTTACACCTTTTGTAGTTGTCCCACAATTCTTGGATATTCTGTTCTGTTTTATTTTTTTCCAGTCTTTCTTAAAATTCCCATCTGCTTGTTTATCCTATCCATATGTTCCTACATGTTGTCTACTTTTTCCATTGAAACCCTTACTATATTAATTAAGAAAAAAATTCTTGGTCTAATTCCAACATCCCTACCATATCTGTGCCTGGTTCTTATGTTTGTTCAGTCTTTTCAAAATGTGCTTTTAACCTTTTAATATGCCTTATAATTTATTGTTGAAAGATAGACGTTATGTATTTGGTAAAAAAAAAACTGCAATAAATAGGCCTTTTATAATATAGTGGTTAGGTGTTGGGGGAGGGGAACTGTTCTATAATTTGATAATTAGGTTTCAGTATTTCCTGTGCCCCTGAAGAATGAAATTCACCAGTGATTCTCAGGTTTTTTCTTTACTTTTTGTCCTCTGTCTTCCCACCTCTATTAGGTTGGGACAGTATTATCAGAGGAGTCTAGAATTTGGTATTTCCCTTCCCCCAAATGAGTTAGATTATGATAGAATCTCTGTAGATTAGGCTTTAGTAAAACAGTTACTTTGAGGAACAGTAATTATTAAGAAGGACAGAATACTCTGGCATATTTTAAAATAATTTTCCTCTCCTCCTGCCTGAATCATGAAGGGATTTTTCCTCAATATTCTCTATAAGAAAATGGTAAAATTTCTGCAGGTAAAACTCACAAAAGTGGCAGGAAACTCCAATGACTGGTTCCCCCATAAGGCTGGCTCCCCCTGGAGATTTTTACAGAGTTTTCCGCCCTGAGCATCCAACAATTCACCAGTTACAGTTCTGTTATCTTACACCTGAACTAGTTCCCACAGAGGTTTTTGCTTGTGCGTCTATGCTCTGATAGGTAAGTTGTGGTTCCCTGTAGTCACCAGTCTGTCTCTCCAATTTCTGGTACAGCATTCTGCCTTGTGACCTCACTTCTCTAAATAGAACTAGGCAGAGCAAGATAAATGCTATATATTTTCACTTATATAAAGGAGAAACAAATAAACAAATAGTAACAAAACCCAAACAGTCTCACAGAGAACAAACCAGGGGTTGCCTGACAGTGGGAGCATGTGGCTGGAATGCATGAAATAGGTGAAGGGGATTAAGAGGTGCAAATTTACAAACTACTAGTTACAAACTAAATTAGTCACAAAACATAATGCACAGCACAGAGAATATAATCAGCATTTTATAATAACTTTGCATGGTGTGTAGCCTCTAAAAATATCAAATAACTATGGTGTACGCCTGAAACTAATATTATACAGTAATTCAACTGTACTTAAATTATAAGAAAAAAGATTTTTTACATTTTTAAAGTTTTATCAGCTTTTTCCTTGTTAAAACACAGCAGTGGTTTCTAAACTCCTTACAATCTGGATAAGAAGCAAGCAGTCTGACAAAAGAAAATTCATCTTTGAATAACTAGATAAACATTTTTAGTTGAATGGCTTTGATATTGTCTGGCCTTCAGGAGGTGGTTGGACCAGATGATTTTTTAATGTAATTCCAAAAAAGTAAGCAACATATTTAAAAAAAAATTACATGAGAGAATTTTAAGTTGTAAGGATTCTTGCTATTGATAAAGCATAGCAAAAATTTGAATACAACATTTGTGATTTTCTAGAAGGATTCTCCAGGAAAGTTTTAAAATGCATAACTACGCATGATTTTTAAGAATTATAAAGATAATATTACCAGGACAGATGATTTTTTGTTCTTGTTTTTGTCTTTTTAGGGCCGTACCCACAGCATATGGACGTTCCCAGGTTGATTGGAGATGCAGCTCCCAGCCTACGCCACAGCAACAGCAATGCTGGATCCCTAACCCACTGAGTAAGGCCAGGGATCAAACCTGCATCCTCATGGTTACTAGGTGGGTTTGATATCACTGAGCCATAATGGGAACTCCAGGATAGATTATTAAATCATTTCATACTACCAGTAAGAGTAAAATAGTTCTGCTGTATTTTTAAAATTCTATCAAAACTATGTTATGCTTTGAGGACAAATAATTTGTGTCAAATTGTATCTTTATATTAGAAAAAAATCTCTGTGGGTGACAACATATTATCAAAGAAAATATTACAAAAAATGAATTAAATATCATTGTTATTGTTTTTAGTAGAGATATTTGTTAGAAAGAGTGGGGATAGAATTATACCTGCCATAACAGTAGGGAAATAGGGGAGATTTTATGAGGATAAAATTTAACTCTAAGGAAGAATCATGAAAATCCTATTATTGGAAAAGAAAGTATATGAAATAAAATATTTATTATAAAGGCTTAATATTAGATTAAATAAAGATTATCTAAATTGAAGTCAAGAAAAAAAAATCAGAACACCAGATAGACATTTCAGACAATGGAATACATGCATATGGAATCAGTGGCGAGGAGGAAGAGAATGCAACAGAAATAATATTTGAAGATGTCTGAGAATGCCCTAAAATTGCTGAAGAATTTTGATCCTCTTAAAAATTTGTGCCATTAAAACAAACAAACAAACAAACAAACAAAAACACTGTTTTTCATTTAGTGGAAAAAAATTGTGTAGAGACTGAATGGCTTATAAATAACAGAAATTTATTTCTTTTGGGAGTTCCCTCTGTGGCACAGCCAGTTAAGAATCCAACTGCAGCAACTTGGTCACTGCAGAGGCGTGGGTTTGATCCCTGGCCCAGGAACTTCCATGTGCCACAGGTATGGCCATAAAAAAAAAAAAGAAAGAAAAAGAAAAGAAAAGAAAAAAATTAAAAGAAAAGGGATATTTATTTCTCATTGTTCTAGAGGCTAAAACCCAAGATCAGGGTGCCAGCCTGGTCAGGGCCTGGTGAAGACCTTCTTCCAAGTTGCAGACTGCCGATTTCTCACTCACTCCTCACTTCTTCACGTGTAGGAAGGGGTAACAAGCTCTCCAGGCCTCTTTATGGAGGATACTAATCCCATACCTGAAGGCTCCACGCTCCACTCCTCCTCAGATGCCCCATGTCCAAAAGCCATCACATTAGGCATTAGGATTCCAACATGTGACTTTTGAAGAGACAAATTCAGACAATAGCATACACATTCTACATTCAGTTAATTATCAAGTTCTTATAATCCTATATGTGTATCTTTAATTAACCATTTTCTCTCCATGTCTTCTAAAAACTATCTATGCTAACTTGTCATCAATTTGTGTGTGTGTGTGTGTGTGTATGAAAAAAAGGAGGATTTATCAGCTTGTCTCTACATCTCATTCCAACTGGAACTGGAAGAATGACCAGGAAGGAATGGCTTGGTTAAATTTCCTGGTGAACATGCAAATTATCTCACTTGATAGCATCAACTGCTAGAAAGATAAAGTCCTTGTCTATGGCCTGCTGTTAGAAGGATTTACCAGTTGATCTAAGTTAATCTCTTATTCTTGAGTCTGATTTGATAGTCCTATTCTGTGTCTCTTAGATTGGTGCTATTAGCAGAATTGTCTTTATTTTGAACAAATAATAGTGGGTAAGGCACTTTTTAGCAAGAAAAAAAGAGGAACCGGAAATATATTAGGAGAATTTGATGTCTACCCATTGTTGGCTAAAAGTTGGTAAAAGACTTGAGGTAGATTATAGAAGGCAAGTTTTATGAAGGAATTCAAGAAAAATAAGCTTAGACCCATGGGTTAAATGAGTAGAGTTCCAGGCAGAAGGGAAATTTGCCAAAAATTATTTCCTTAATATTTTGACCATCTCCAATGAAAGTTAAATCTCTAATAGACAAGGCTGGAAAAATAAGAAAATAAGACTTTTTTGGGGACCATTTATGGCTATGTATTACATCCTTGGTGTGGCAAACACCTGGGCAAAAAAAATTGTTATATTCACTTGCAAGATAACTTGAGACCATTGTTCACTTGTAATTATGCAAGTAAAATTATATAAGCCAAAACTAGGTGACCATGGAATTCCAAGGATATTCTGTGAAAGAACTAGACATTTTAAAGAGAGATGCCAGTAAAAAGAATTAACAACCTATATACCCTTCATCATTTTAAGATACTCTCAAGTGGAATAGATTATTCAGTTGGCCACTGATGGCCAAATGGCCATAAATTTTTGTGAATAGATGTTTCTCCATGGTATAACAACTATCTTGCCACAGTGAGTGAAGACCAGGGTTTAGAAAAAGAAAAAACTTTGGAGGGTTAATTGTCTCAACTTTCACTAACTGACAAATGGAATTCTCCTAAAGTGATAAGACTTTACAGACCACCCACCTAGCCTGGCTTTATCATATTCTAGGGTGATACACTGAACTTAATGCCACTGATACATACAATGATACAGGATGTAATAAGAAGAAATATATCTTGAGCAACTTATGTACCTTGCTGATAGGCTGTGAATATTCAAGAGGTACTATCTGACCTGTGACTTGGGCTGTGTGATGGGAAAATGAACATATTGTCCAAATGACAGATGGCACAAAAAGAAGACATGAAAAGACTAATGAAGGTAACAATAACCCATTCAACTGGTGCTGTTTGAAGGATGTGTTGAAATAAAGAACACTGACAAGACTCACTAAAAAGCTGATAGGATATTTTTAATGCTAAGGAAGTGAGAGATCCACTCTGATCCCAATCCCACTTATTAAAGCATCATGTCAATTGGATCTTATTTTTTTTCTAACCTGGAGGAATTAAAATCTAATTATGATAAGCAGGATTTAGAGTGGAAAATACTTGAACAGGGTAGGAAGGTCCATTGACTCATTTACTTAAATCTATCGAATATAAAACAGATTGACTGAGGGGATGAAAGTTGCTTTCCCTATCCATGTGTGGCATGGGGGGAAATATGGGTAGCATCTTAGGCCTTATAAAACAATTTGAATGATGTTTCCTGGAAACTATGCAAATTCACCTTAGAATTGATGGATATGGAGGACACTACAAAGGGGAGGGACACAGTCATCTTTAAGGGGATGGAGATGGCACTCTGAAAGATGCAGAGTTAAACTGGGAGGATGTGGCAATTACATAAAAGAAGGAACTGAAGTTGCAAATCGAAGAGATTATTCTCTAGTCCAATCACATTTACCTGAACATATAATTTAGTATTGGGCAATTTTTTTTTTTTTGCCATTACTTTTTTCATGGGAGTTATCAGCGAAGTTTGTCCTTTGCCTAGTTTTCATTGGGCCTTGCTAAATGGGAACTTTTGTAATTATTCATGCCCTTCTAGGTAGTAGAAATTACACAATATAGAATTCTAGGGGACAGCATTAGGTCTGTGTTCTGATTAAGGAAATGGTTGAAGTTGGAATTTGCTTCCGCCTAATTCTCTTTTCTGGTCAGTATATAAGGTAGTTCCTGGACACTCATGGTAGATTGTCAAAGATTAAAGCATTTGTTCCTCTAAACATTTCTTTTTGTTTGTTTTTTGTTTTTGCTTTTTAGGACTGCACCAGCAGACTAAGGAAGTTCCCAGGCTAGGGGTCAAATCAGAGCCACAGCTGATGGCCTACACAACAGGCAGAGCAATGCCAGATTTAAGCCATGTCTGCAACCTACACCACAACTCACGGCAATGCTGGATCCCCAACCTATTAAGCAAGGCCAGGGATTGAACTTATATACTCATAGATACCAGTCAGTTTTGTTTCCAATGAGCTATGACAGGAACTCCCCCTCTAAATATTTCAGTTGTACAGAAGTATTCCTATACAGTACCTCCATACTATTCTAAATACTGTATAGGAAATACAACAGGTCAAGCAGCATTAATGATTTATTTAACACACCAGTTTTGAAACCCACCCAAGCACAATTTGCATTTTCATGAAATAGAATCCATTCTACTCAAGGATAGTTGAATTCACTACCACATTGCCGTAAGCTAGTGAGGTGCACTTGGACTTGATAATCATAAAAACCAAGTTAGTTCTCTATGTTGATAAAATAATAATTGCTCTCTTCAAAGGAGGAAATGGTGGAGGAGTTAAGAAATGTTGCCACTCGTATGACTAAACTGTTTGTGAAATGAATCCAGCTAAAATTCAAGGCCTCTTCTTTGCCTAAAACTGGGGACAGTCTTCAAAATGTGAGGAACCTTACCATCTCTCAGTGAATTTATTTTATGCAAGAAGCTCAGAGGTTAGAGGTTAGCAGTGTCCTGACTTTGATAGAATTGTATTCCTTATCCAGGACTCATTTCCATAAAGCTAAGGGAATAATATCAGAATAAAAATCTTAATGGAGGATTTTCCATCATGGCTCAGAGGAAACAAATCTCACTAGTATCCATGAGAACACAGGTTCGATCCCTAGCCTTGCTCGGTGGGTGAAGGAACTGGTGTTGCTGTGGCTGTGTCATAGGCTGATGGCTACAGCCCCAATTTGACCCCTAGTCTGGGAGCTTCCATATGCTGTGGGTGCGGCCTTAAAAAGACAAAAAGACAAACAACAACAACAAAACTTAATGGATAAGCAACGAAGCCCTACTGTACAGCATTGAGAACTATATCAAATTTCCTGAGACAGAATATGATGGAAGATTTTATGAGAAAAAGAATGTATATATATGTATGACTGGGTTACTATGCTATACAGCAGAAATTGGTACAACACTGTAATCAACAATAATAAAAATAAATTCTCAAACTAAGTGAAATAAGTCAGAAAGAGAAAGACAAATACCCTGTGATGTCACTTATTTGTGGAATCTAAAACATGGCCCAAATGATACTATCTACAAAAGAGAAACAGACTCATGGACATGGAGAACAGACTTGTGATTGCTAAGGGGGAGAGGAGAAGGAAGAGGGATGGATGGGGAGTTTGGGGTTGGTAGATGCAAACTATTACATTTAGAACAGAAAGCAAAGAGGTCCTACTCTACAGCACAGGGAACTATCCAGTCTCTTGGGGTAGAACATGATGGAAGACAGTATGAGAAAAAGAATGCATATATATGAATGACTATATTACTATGGTGTACAGAAGAAATTGACACAACACTGTACACTAACAAAAATAAAATTAAAAAAAAAGATGACAGCATAGGCAATTCTGATCAGCCCTTAGAGTCCAACTGACTCTAGAAGTGTTTAAAACTGAATACATGAAGAGTAGAACATTTGGCAGAAACAGATTAAGGCTACCCTTCCAAGACGTCTAGGTTTTGAACGCAAATGCTGCCACTTGAAAGAACATTTCTAGCTTGTTACTGGGCATTGGTCAAAAGTGCCCCCATCATAGATGTAGATAAATCTAAGACTAGAAATAATAACTATGTCTTAGGAGTTGTCAGAAGAACATCTGAATAGAGATCAACGTTCATGGAGAGGGAATGGAAAAATTGGGTTAGTACATCATATATATGAACAGACTGTCACCTTACTACCAACAGAGACAGCAATTGAGTCTCCTAGGTCTTCTCCACCTCTAAACCGTAGTCTGAACCTTCTGATTTTCCTCTACCTGAGGCAAAGCAAGTGCTTGTTTCACTGATGGGAGTTCCTGAATTGAAGGGACATGTTATGTGGAAATCCATCACAGTATCCCCTGCAGAAGGTAAAATCTCGGTGGAAGAAGTCAAGGGAAAGCTTGCAATGGGCAGAACAGAGACCCACCTGTAGCACAGAAAAAGGGAAGTTAGGCTCATGCTTCAGGGTAATATTTAGCTATTTGTAAGTTTGTGAGCTGTAGTCAATGTCCTTAGATTATATACAGGAAAATGGGTCTTTTAAAAAACAGGGCTTCCTGGGAACTCTTACTTATGGAAATCCCTGTGGGATTTAGAGGAATAATTTAGATGTGCCTTGTAGATACCAAACAACAATCCCAGTGGCCACCTCAGAAGTCAACTGGAATATTAAAGCAGAAATAGCTGAATTCCAAGGGCAGGCATACAGGTGTTGAGGCCATGCACATTTGGACTGAAATGGCAAAAAACTGTGACAGTCTCTTACTCATAAAGATCCCCTCTTCCTGTTGAATTCGGGGCCTTTATTCCACATTGGTACAACAGGAGCTGGAAAATTGATTATATTCTCTGTCATCTCTGCAAACACGTATTTTAATTTTACTGTAACTCATAGGAAGTATCATGGCTGGGTATAACCAAAATAGGTCATTTTCCTGAAGCATGTTAGAAAACAGAAAGTTCATCCTGAATGAATATATACTGAGGTCATCCCTGTAGGTGAGGGAAACAAGATAATTATTCATTGTTTAAATATCAGGGAACAAATGAAATTGAATTAATATCATTGGAATAACACATTTAGTTAATATCACAATCAGTTACAAGGGGGAAAATGTGTCTGAATTTTCAAGGAATTATTTGTTTTGAAATGCATTTTTATGTGGTTCAGAATGCTTTTAAAAGCAGTAAAAACATTTGATAAATATAGCAACACAGTTTAATGTGTTAACAGTATATATTTGTAAGGAATATTGCTTGCTATGTGACTCAAAAGAAAAATGTAATATCTACTTTTACTGGTAAAAATATCTTTCTTATAGAGGATGTTTCATAATAAAACTTTCTTAAACTCAAATCCTTAATCTTTCAAGCAGGTGCAATGCTGAAGCTCTCCTTTCTGTAATAAACTCTAGATGTGGTTTAAAAAATTAAGAAAATTAATTTCTTTTGTCCATATGCTGTTGGATTACATAACCAAAACAAACAAAAATATTTAACATATTTTCTGTGTTTTTCATCACCAAAACAACAGTTTTAGAATATTGCCCATTTATATTATATACTATTTAAACTATGCCATTCTAATATTAATAATATGCTTTGTTATTTTGACTTTATTATTTCATAAAAGTTAAGAAGGAAAATAATTGACTTTATTTTATCTGAATTAATATACATGCTGCCATAACAATTATAATATTGAGAATTCAACATTTTCACTAAATAGAACTGAATTTCCCCTTTTTTATCATATGCAAGGTTAAGTGATATAAAAATTAAGTTTAGGGAAGCCTCCACTGTGCCAGTTCTTACCATCAGAAAATGTCCTATGAAAATTAGAATACATTTTTCTTATCTCAACATGGCAAGTATTACCACTATTGATGACCCTAAATAATTATTTTATTATCTGAATGTTTTTATATTCAAATAAGACATTTAAAAAATTGCTACTGACTTGCTGTGTGACCTGGAGCCATTCACTTAACCTCTCTGTTTCTCGATAAGAATCAGATTAAGAATAATTATCCATGCACGCTTTGCCAGTATAGAGAGAAAAGGAAAGAGAATCTGTAAAATAAATTAGGTGTTAAAATATGTCATACACATTCAAAGTATTATTTAAATGTGTAACATAGGTAGTAATGTCTATCAGCATTTAAATTAAATGATAAGCTTAGATATATAAAATTGGTTTGTGTGGAATTTAGAAATTAAATTAAGACCAGAGTTTCCCTCCATTCATAATCCATGCTAAATGGTTAGAGGAGAGAACAACAGTAGAGATTAAGCTTTTATTCAAGTTGAATATGTTTTCCCTACATTTAAAAAATCTTAGTTCTCTCAAAATGATGTTATTCCTTTGAGAAAGAGGAAAAAACCTTTTCCTTGGAAAATTGAAATTGGTCAAGTCATTATTAGTAATCTTTGACATGACTGGGGAATCAAGGTTCCTAATTTCTAGTCCTAGCTGAGGAGATAATTTATTAGCTGTGGACAAAATTTATAATTTGATATCTGTATATACTACAAAGTGATCAGCACAAGTCTAGTTACCATCCATCACTGTACAGCTGACCCCCTTCACTCACTTCACCCATCCAACCCCCTTCCCCTCTGGTGACCACTAGTCCATTCTCTGTACCTATGAATTTGTCTTTGCTTTATATTTTCGTTCATTAGTTGTTTTTAAATATTTCACATGAGTGAAATCATACTCTATGTTTTGCTTTGTCTGACATTTCACTTAGCATACCTTCATAATCCATTTATATTTCTGTAAATTATAGGATTTCAATTTTTTATAGCTCAGTAATATTCCATTTCACACACACACACACACACACACACACATACACACACACACATACTTTATCCATTCATCTATTGATGAACACCCAGGTTATTTCCATACTTGGCTATCATAAATAATGCTGTAATGAACATAGGAGTACATTATCTTTTTGAATTAATGTTTTCATGTTCTTTGGGTAAATATCCAGAAGTGGAATAGCTGGGTCATATGCTAATTCTATTCTTAATTTTTTGAGGAATCACCATACTATTCTCTATAGTAGCATCAACAATTTACAGTTGTATTAAATTCTATTAAGATGGGTCCCTTTTCTCTCCCTCCTCTCCAACAATTGTTATTTCTTGTCTTTTTGATAATAGTCACTTTTGTAAGAGTATTTAGAGAAAATGACTTCTAGAAGTAATTTCAGAGTGAACATTTTGATTTATAATCATTCAAATTATTCTTATAGCCTTGTCATTTTTACATGAATAATAATAAAATAATAAAGCACATACACATTGATTCAAAAATAAGAAATAGATTAGGAATCAATTCCCTGGGTTGTATTTAAGATGGCACAAGGTTCTATATGCACAGTTCCCTCAAGATGTAGATGAATAAACTTGTAAAATATCTCTTAGAGACTCAAGTTAATCAGGTGATTCTGAAAAGGAACATTTCCTTTTTCCATGGGTAATATTTCCTTAATTCTTCGGGTTGGATGTCATTGTGGATGGCAGCCATGTTTTTTAATAAAAGTACTGGGCTCGATTATCACAGGCAAAAGCCTGAGGCATTTTTTTTTCATTTGTCTAATTTAGCACTCCTCTATTATTTTATCATTGAATTTTACCAATTTCAAATAGAAACCTAGTCCTTGAATCAACCAGAGTTTAACTCTAACATACCCAAATTCCAAACATGTTTTGTTGCTTTTGGAACCATGGGTGCCTGCTTAATTTGTATTTCCTCTACCATTAATGGTACCAATAGGTCAATACCATTCCTCTACTTACTTATTGTTTTCCAAGTTCTCCTTTCTATTTAATATATAATTTTTTATGAGCAGCTGCATTCATCTGTTTGTGGACCTCTGCAGTCTCTTCACCATATGTGCATTCCTAATAAGTTGCTTGTGGCCAGTCAATCATAAACCATGTATAATTTAAGCCATTTATAATTTAAACCTTACCCACATACCAAAGATTTCACTGTTATTCACGTGCTCCTTTATCTGCTTTTACTTGCAGACTAACTATCATTTGCTCCATCAGAAGCAATCATCCACCATCTGTCAGTCTGTGACTCACTTGTCTTGGAAACTGAAGCCTGGTGTTTATATATTGCAGGTATCATGAGAACTTCTCATCTGACACCTTTCCCTCTCTTCGCCATTCATTTTTTTTCCATTGTTAACAAGCATCATTTATGATGTTTTCTATGATTTGTGACATGTCCTCTACGTAGATATTTTCAGCATGACTACATTTTTGAAAGAAAAGTGGTGTCATCGTATCCACCTTGTCATTTTTAAGTATATATCTCAAAGCAATGGGAAATACAGCAATAATTCACAGTATAGAAATGTTTCCAAATTGTATAGAAAGACAGGATATATTAATGACATGAAATAATTAAAATTACATGTATTAATTAATTGTCAAAGAAAGTTTATTTTTATCCTGAAAAGTGATTCTGTTTTTCCTATCCATAACCCTCTTCCACTGAGTTCACATAAATATAAATATTTTAGATGAGAAATAGAAATAAGTAATTCTCAATATGAAATCCATTCCTGCATTCTGTGTGTTAAGATGTGAGTATACATAGATAGAAATAAATGTCAAATTAAGTCAAAAGTGGTATTATCTGAGGAGAACATTGTCAAAACTGGAGGTGGGGAACTTCTAATTTGGACCACATCTGAAAAGTTGAAAATGTACCTTAATCTAAAATGGGATAGATATTTTGTCTTAAAAATTCTATGAGGCATAGGTCTTTGTCTTCTTTAAGTAAAAGTAATTAATAAAATAACTACCACATGCATTGGTGAGTTAATAAAAACTTTCTGTGAAATACTTCTTTGTACCACATTTTTACATTAAAAAAAAAAACCTTCCCTTTTTTCATTTTTAAGACCACTACCAAGTTCTCTGAAAGAACTGTGAAATACTTAATGAGACATTTATCTGGTCTATGTATTTTATATTTAGCTGATAATATAATGAGGCCAAGGTACTGGAATGAAACATCCCTAACATTTCACATAATTTTCCACTTCCTCTCCACCATTTTTGGTATTTCGGCAGAGTATTTTAACTTTTTGATATTTTGAACTTTATCATTACTATCAATAATCAGTACATCAGATGCAACATACAGCTAAACCTTATCCTGAAAAATATGTTTTCATCTATCTTTGAGTATGTTGTTAAGATGATTGCAGCCTAATAAACAAAGCAATGTGTTTTAAATTTGATTTTTCTATAATGCTATATGAAAGGTTTTTATGACTGATGTTTCCTCAGTACATTTTAAAGCTATATTGCAAAAAGCAGACTTTCTTATTGTTTTCCAAGTCTTCTATAATTTTACATGCCTGTGTATCTATTTCTCCCTCTCTCTTAAAAACATAGTTATCTGTTGACAACCCTGGGAAAAAGTAAAATCTGCTATTATATATTTTCCAAAATGTGAAAGCATTTCTTACAGTAGCAATTGAAAGTCCATATGGTATATAAGTAGCACAAAAATTTTCAGTACTTTTTTCTTCTTTGTATATTTTAATATTGCTTTGAAAGAAAAATTTGAAATATAGAAAAGTATCCATTCTCTTAAACGTATATATATATTTTTTTCTGATATATTTACTCTATTCTATGTTCCTTCTTATTTCATGTCATCAGTCTCTAATCAAAGATTGACGTAGTTTTCCTGTAGTAGGAAGAAATCGTTTTTCTCCTCTACCCTCTGCTAAAATTTAAAAAAGGGTGGGGATACATATGAAAAGTCTATATAAATTTTAAAATACTAGTCAAATAAAGTATTTATTGCTTCATTTATTTTCAAAAGGCAGCTTAACTTGGAGAAACAAGTAGAAAAGTGGCCTCTAAACTTTGCTTCACTAACAAGTTACCTCTTTTCTGCCTCAGTTTCTCAATCACTCAAGTGGGGTATAAAACACATTATATTCCTCATAGAACTATTGCAAATTTGGAGGTGATATCATATATTTGGCAATGTAGTGCAAGCTGAGAACCACTGTATCCATATAAGGAATTATTATTTTACCTTTATTTCTAGAGGAGTGATTTATAAGCTAAGTTGAAAAATGAAGGTTGAAGAAATCCAACATATAGGAATATTGGCATCAGAGCACAAATTTCATTTGATCTTTTGCTATTTCCCTTTTTAAGAATTATACAGATTAAAAATAAAAATTAAAAAAAAATTGAATTGATAAATTTTCCAAGAGTGAGAGAAATATGTAAATGGTTTTCATGAATACTTTTTTGAATAGAATAAGCAAAGGAGAGTAAGTACCATTTCACCCAACTCATAAAACACCACAAAAGAAAGGGTAATCATATCTACTATCAAAATTTTCTGGTTCACAGACTGAAACACTCTCTTGTTTCCTGATTCAGCATGGAAATCTAATGTTTTCCTTTCCTTGGATGATTTTGAGATACAATCAAGTGCACAGAATACATTAGAATACATTTGCAATTTAATTCAAGGATTCCCTTTTTTTATTTGGGCACAAATGTCCAGAGGCACAGGGTTAAAAAAAATTACTAAGAAAGTAAAGATGGGGAGCTAAAGTTTTTAACTAGTATGAGATAAAACAATAGTTTGAATAATCATGTACCTAATGATTTGGGGTTATTTCATTCATATAAATTATATAACAGAAGAATTACAAAAGGAGAAATTCTACAAGTTGGATCTACAGTCAAGTGTAGAGAAAATCATTATATGTTGGAAATAGAATTTTATCCTTAGAGACAAAAGAATACTTCCAGGGTAGCCGAGAGGGGAAATTCTACACTGTGTTCATGAAATACAGCAGAGGCCTCCAGGGAAAAGAGAAAACCTCCACAGAGATTGCCCACATGGAGGTGGCCCCAAATCACAGAGGGCATGGCATGTGAATAAAAAAGGTTTAAAATGTGCTCAGGTAAATTCCTCTCTGCCAAAATGAAATTCAAGTATGAAGAATCAATTCCCCAATGGGCAACACTACAAATTGATTTTTAGGACCCCTTCCAACTGTACATAAATAGAAAAGTGCATGTTAGTAGTTGAAGATGGATTTTGCCAATTGTATTGGGAACTTCCCTATGAATAGAGGCATATCACTGGGAACTGTCAGGGCATAAACTGCATAGGAATATACTAGATTGACAATAAAAGGTCATATTGAACCTTAGTAAATTTCTTTTGACAAGCTCTTAACAAACTGTGAATATGCAGCATAGTATAAAATAAAATATTTAAATAATCTCCCAATTTGATTTGAAGTATTATTGCTAAATCACTATGTTCAACTGGCTTGCACTTTTAAAATGAAACAATTGAGTAATTAAAATAAATTTGAAACTTTTTCCTAATAAATTAATTACTCTTGGGCTCCATTGTCTGACATTTAATTCATAAGATTTAGCCAACTAATAGCAGTACAATTATGTTTAATGTACAATGACAGAGTCTTAATTTTATTTTATTTTTTTTTACTTTTTAGCACTTCTTTAATATCTTCCTCTGTCTAGCAACTGTGAAGTGGTCAAAAGGCAGGAATGAGGAGAAGAGGGAAGGGGAAGAATCCACAGGGTGTAAATAATCCACAAACAGGCTAATTGGTCCCTGGATAATTGGTGATTCTCTGCAGCAGCAATGTGACTGAGACTTCCAGAAAAATGAAAATATTCATATCTGTTCAAATTTTTGTCTTAAAGCATAAAAATACTAATCAGATGGGCTTAAATATTTAATCAGTATCTTCAATCTATACTTTCTAAATATTTGCATATGCTATTGCCTGCCTTATCATGCAGTTGTATTTTCATTTACTTATAAATGAAAAAAATCCTGACTCACATGGTACCTATTTTTCTTCTGTGTGTTGTGGTTCTGGCTCAGCTCTACCAGTGACAAGCTGTATGACCTTGTACATTTACTTTATCATCGTTACACAAAAGGATTTTCATTTCTTAAATTAAAATATTCTATAATATTAAGATATTTAAACATTCACAAAAATGTTTAAACGGTGCCTATGTCATGAAAGACGTCATACTCAGCCTTAAGAGAAACTCAGTGCATAGCTAAGTCACAATATTTTAAGGAGCTAACATTCTAGCAAGAGAGACAATTATGAAGACAAATAAATATAATGGAACATCCTGCAATTTCTACTTAAAAATATGAAAACAAAGCACAATGGGTATTAAGAGATTAACTTCAATTTGGAAGGGGGCATAAAAGAATGCAGTACTGGTAAAATAGTATTTGGTTCGGCCCTCCAGAGAGTGCTAAAATTTTGACAGCCTGAGATGTTATAACTGATGGGAAATTACAAAGAAGGGGAAAGAAGATACAGGCTGTGGAGCTGGGAAGCACAGGGAATTTTTAGGGAACTGTGTGCAATGTTGTTTGGTTGAAGCATTTAGTGTATGCAAATGAGTTGTTGGACACTGGTTAAAAGGCAAGCTGGGGCTTTGAAGTTCAAGGAGAACAGGTTTTGATTTTTTCCATTCGGGTGATTGTTCCTTAGAAATATTTAACCTGATGCAACGTGTGGTGTTAATAAAGAAAAGAGATTCTAGGTGGGTGGAACTAGTGAAGAGTTATTTGAATGATCTTTTTGAAAAACAGTTGGTTACTGAACTATGGTGGTAGTAACAGAAATTGTAAAACAGGAACAGACATTCTAGCTATTAAAAAATATACAACTTAAGTTGTAAATAGACATGTTTCCCAGGTAGAGAGAGAATCAAAAATAATATTTCAAGTTGGTTGAATGGAGAAGGATAGTTTTATTAAATGAAATAAAGACATCCAAAGAGGAGTTAATAGGTAGCTAAGTTATCTGTAATTGCACATATTGACTTTGAAGTATTAATAGTTAACCACCTGGTCACTGAATGATGTCTAACTGGGTTTCCAGGGGGAATGTGAGGTTGGAAATAATACCTTTGTTCAAACTATCAAAGTGGTTGAATTCATCAAGTCAATAGGTAAAGAGCAAAGATGCAGCCTTAGACCATAATCTGGAAATTTAAGAATAAAATATGAGCTACATAACAAGAGTCATTAATGTATCAAAAAAGAAACAAGAATTAAATGGTCTTAGAAACAAAGGAAATAAAAACAATGTTTAAATGTTTTATGCATGGCAGAGAGTAATGCACCTAAAGGAACAATGGCAAATATAAAACTTATGTTAGTTTAGAGAATTCCCATGGAGTTGGAGTAACCAACATTAAATTTAATCTCTAAATCTTGATCTAGATTTCTGTGGTTAGTAATGTTTAGGATCAAAACAAAATGTTAAGCTTGGATGATGGGAAAGTATGATGCTATTAATGGAAACATGGATGTAATAGAGTGCTAAATATTAACACAAATCCTCTCAGTCTTTAATAAAAAAAAAAAAACCTCAGTTCTCTGTAAATATTAATATGGCTATTGCTTCTTGTTAGAGCCCTAAGAAATACTTTCCAATGTCACCTGTAGCTATATGATATAACATATATTTATTTTATAGTAAGCTAAAAAACTTCACATCCAACTTATATTCTTAGAACACTGATCTAATATTTAGTATATTTAAAGATAGATTTTTTTTCAAGCCTATTCCGTGTAAATATATTCTTGGTGTGTATATGCAACCTGAGGCAGAACTTGGAAGTTAAGAATGGCGTGTGGTGCACAGAGCTTATCTGCATGGCCAGACCCTGAATGTAGAGGATTCTGGAGGTAACATACATTGGAAACTCTAGTTTAATACCAATTCAGTTTCATAGATTCTTTGGTCTAGGGATATCCAGGGCACAGGAAGATTCCAATGTCTAGGAAAGGTTTAGAAGTGACAGACATCTGGGGCCTTGTAGAGGAAGACCATTTCTCGTCTATCATATTTCCTAGATAACTATAGTAAATGTAGGCTTTAATGGCTTACAAATGCCGGAAATGGTTTTGTACTTCAACCCTGCTAAACAGAGATCAATGAACTGTTTTCTACTTGTGCCTATGTGATGGTATGAGGACACAACATAATTTAGTTATGTTTCTCTTGATTTCGAAGAAGGTGTGGGCTTAGCTATTTCAGGTTTGGAATTTTTCTCTGTTGACTTCCCATCTTTAACAACTCTCCTAATGAAGCATTGTCCACAGCTCTCTACTGAAAGGAGCATAATTCACTTAAAAGGTTATTTCTGAACTGTGGCCATATTAACTTGGTTGTAACACAGAGGAAGTACATATGGTAGAATTAATTTATTTCCTAAGACGCTATGATATGAGGAAGAGAGGTATCCATATGTTCTCCCTCCTAGTTCTCTTTTATGCTATTCATTGTACACTTCAGTGTTTTGTGCTCATACCCCTCATTCTTGTCAAGCACACTTAACCTCTGAGCTCATGACTGTGTCTCATTTTTCCCTCACTGCGACAAATGTGACAAATTCCAGTTCTAACATCTTTGATAAAATATAAGAGCTAAGATCTATGGGGCATTTTCTGAGTGTCAGCCATTGTCCTCAGCATTAAAAAAAAAAACAAAAACAAAAACAGACAATACAAAACAAAATAAAAACACTCATTTAATTCTCAAAATAACCCAGGGAAATAAAGACTCTGACTCCATTTTTTGATGTTTGACATCTGACAGATTTCAAGACCCATCTCACCTCTCCCTTTCTGTCCAGTATCTGAGCAAGCTGATAAGACCAGGTACTCCATCTTTTCAATTTACTTAATTTGTCCAAGGATCCATACCTCAACAGTAGGGTCTGCTTTTAACTCAGACAGTCTGGTTTCAGAGCCTGTGCCTTAACTGCTGCACTAACTACCACTCTGATTTCTTCCAATAGATTCTTAGATGAACATCAAAAATCATGTATTACACTTGAACATATTAAAATACATTAGGATAATAAAATGAATAATATGAGCTTATAGTTTTAGTACTGATATTATAGGAGCAAAAATGGTCTCTGTATTAATACCTATACTTTGAAATTAAAATTTCATATAAGTGTGGAATATCTGGCTATTTTAGCCCTCAATAATAAAAATTAAATAAAAAATACTTTAGAGGCTCAGAAGATTTTCATATACTACTACTATTGGCTGTCAATTTAAATGTATTTGGTTATATTAATTTATTAGACTTGATAACCTTTAAGGGTACAACCACCTGAGCTTACATTTATATTAATCATCTAATAATTTAAGTCATCAGAGTCAAAACTTTCAGTGACTGGGGATTCTATCCTAGAAGATTTTTTTCTTGCTTTCTGCTTTAGCTTCTCATCTTAACAGTCAACACAATCCAATCTTTGCTACCACTGTTAGAATTGACATTGGAATCTGCAGCAGTATTTGTCTTAATCCAATATTTGTCTCATTCCCAGTTCTTACTCTCAGTATTTACCTTATTCCCGAGTGTTTTAATTTTTGTATTTGTTATATGCCTTTTCCTCTTCCAAAGACTCATCAGGTTTTCTCTCATTGCATCTGTAAATGACGGTGCAGCGTATGCATGTATAATGTGGGAGATTGCAAAGTTCCAAATAATGACTAGATGAGCTCAGCAGGTGAATTTAGAATTACCAAGTCACTGCTTTCAACTTTCATGAGTTTAAATAGCAGTGATGAATAGTCATGGTGTATGGGCTTGGCTAGATCTCAGGCCTGGAAAAAAGGTAACCATTTATAGATCATTAGATAAAGTACTTCAAGGTCAATTTCCTTCCTATTTTTCCTCTTTCCCTCCATCCTTCCTTCCTTTGCCTCTTCTTTTTCTCTCCCAAATATAAAGAATATTCTTAGGAGAAATTTGTACTGGATGATTTAAACTATGTTAGTATAGACTAAGAAAGGGAAAACATTTCAAATTTCACAATTTGAACAGTTAGAATCAATTCATGGAACAGCAAGATAAAAAAAAAAACCTCTTCATCTTTTTTTAATATAATACAATCAAAGCAACAATATCAGATTTATCATAAAATTAAAATCAAGGAGTAGCCTTCATGGCATAGGACTTTTATTTTTTATGCTATTTTTACTTTTTTTTAGGACAGATTCATGACAGATGGAAGCACCCAGGCCAGGAGTGGATCAGGAGCTGCAGCCACACCTAGAGCAATGCCAGATTTGAGCTGCATTTGCTACCTATACTGCAGCTGTGGCAATGCTGGATCCTTAACCCACTGAGTGAGGCTAGGGGTCAAAACCACATCCTCATAAGTACTAGTTGCTTTCTTAACCCATTGAGCCACAATGGGAACTCTGGCATAGTATTTTTAATCATGATTTATGCTATATAATTGAATAAATTTAGCAAATACACTATAGTCAATACTGAAATACAAAACCTTTTGGTGTTATTTGTTTTTATTTTATAAATATAATTTAGTTTCCCTCTCAAAAAATGAGTGCCAAAAAGCAATTTTAATTTGCAGAAATAAATATACCTGGGGTGGGTGGGCGTATGAGTATAAACAACCTTATTTTTTTTAGCCTAAAGGGAATAATACACTTGAGTAGAAAAAGAATTATGAGGTAGGACTAAAGGGCTGAATTATTGGGAGGAGTTGATTTTCTGAAAAAAACCATAGGTCTACACAAGGAAAGAAGAAAGATGAAATCTTAATATCTAAGAACATGACTTTCTTTTATTGAAAATAAAAACAGGATTTCCCTTTGTGGTGCAGTGGAAACGAATCCAACTAGAAACCATGAGGTTGAGGGTTCGATTCCTGGCCTTGTTCAGTGGGTTAAAGATCCGGTGCTGCCCTGAGCTGTGGTGTAGGTCGCAGACGTGGCACTGATCCTGCATTCCTCTGGCTGTGGCATGGGCCAGCAGCTATGGCTCTGGTTCAACCCCTAGCCTGGGAACCTCTATATGTTGCAGGTGCAATCCTAAAAAGACAGAAGACAAAAATAAAATAAAATAAAATAAAATAAAATGAAATAAAATAAAATAAAAAACAGTGTGATTCATAACACACATTCATTGTTAAAATTCACTTACTGAAAAGGGATAAAATAATTTTTTGTATTACATGTCATCCAATGAAAATTCAAATGCATCCAGGTAAATGAAGTTTAAACAGCATTACTGATCATATTTTTTAAAAGAATGAGATATTTCACCTTGTACCGGTTGAAAGATAATGAAAAGAACTGAATCTGGAGGCCCAAAGGCCACCCTGGCTTGTCTTGCTAAAGCTCTGTGGTGAATTACTCATGTTTAAGAAAGGTACTATGGGAATTTCTGTGTCCTATAACAGGTGTCCTCTCTATTCAAACCTCCAACAACTCCTCCCCCATGCTAATTTTCAGTTGATGTATTTGGGTGATAAATTTGAAGCAAATACTAGAAGAGCACATTCATCAGCTTACCTTTCTAAGCCATTTATTGCAAGTAAGTGAGTATTTCCAGGATTTCATAAAAGTTTTGCCAGTATTAGAACTATGCCTCCTTCCACTTAGCCTGGAATTGAAGAATAAGGAATAAGTGCAGTGGATAATTTTCAGGAAAGGGGTTGATAGGAAGAGACACATTAAAACACTTCTGGGGTTGGATAAAGAGCAAAACACTAGAACAAACTAAAATGTGCACTGCACAAAGTGGACTCAGATCATGGGTCACTCTGGCAATTTTCCTGGAGATTGAGACACCAGTAATGTTGGTATTACTATGAAAACTTTGTATCTCATCTAGCACACATATTCCTGGGTCCAAGTGTTACTTATACCAGCAGGTGAAAGCTACATTAGGGCTGTAGTCACCAAATTTGCAGAAAAATTTTTAAAGAATGTGTATTCTAGTAAATGTTTACTGCTATTCTATTTATTTGAGACTGGCAAAGAACTCACTTTCAAGCTAAGCCTCCACAAGATGGAAAATGATGGGAATATATATTATTTATATTTTATTTGCGAATTTACAAAATGTCATGCTTTCTCCTTTTAAAAATCTTCTGTTTTTTTTTTGTGTGTGTGGTGGTTTTTTTTTTTTTTGTCTTTTTTTGGCCTTTTCTAGGGCTGCTCCGCGGCAGATGGAGGTTCCCAGGCTGGGGGTCTCATTGGAGCTGCTGCTGCTGGCCTAAGCCAGAGCCACAGCAACGCGGGATCCAAGCTCACGGCAACGCCAGATCCTTACCCCACTGAGCAAGGCCAGGGATTGAACTCGCAACCTCGTGGTTCCTAGTCGGATTCCTTAACCACTGAGCCACGACAGCAACTCCTAAAGATCTTCTGGATTCCCCCTACCCACCACCATTTAAAAATGATTCTTTCATGTCTCTATAACAAAAATCAATATACAGAAATACCAGAACTTATTTTATTTTTGCTTTTTAGGGCCACGCCTGAGGCATAAGGAATTTCCCATGCCAGGGGTCGAATCAGAGCTACAGCTGCCGGCCTATGCCACAGCAACACAGGATCCGAACCATGTGTGTGACCTACAGCAGAGCTCAGGGCAACACTGGATCCTTAACCCACTGAGCAAGGCTAGGGATCGAACCCACATGTTCATGGATCCTAGTTCAGTTCGTTAACCACTGAGCCAAAAAGGAAACTCCTGGAACTTATTTTAGATGGACATGTACTAATTGTATTTGCATATTAGGATCCATATGACTTTCTTGTTAGGTTTTATTTTAAAGGGTTTAAAATGATGGAGAAATAAATAAAATGGATTAGAAATTTGAACAGTTTACACAAATACTTGATGTTTCATGAATGCCACATCACTGACAAACATTTGGAACTTCTCACCTTTCTTTCCATTAGAAAGAATATGCCATTGATGGTTAAGGTACTAGATTGTGTCATGTAGTGATGAGAAGGAATTCAGTCTAAGCTCTCTATATTTCATGTCACTACTTAGAATAAAGCTTGTCTTCTTGGAATAGAATTCTTCTTGAATTGGCTAAAAAAGTCATATAGCCCATGAAGCCGTCTGCAGTACCATCTGGGAAGGGAATTAACAATCTGGAAAAATGGTCTGTGGTGGAATCCTTTGCACTTCACTGTGGTGGATGGCACAGACCAGTTGCATTCTAACAGATGTGCAAAATCCTTTGCAAGTTGCCTTTTATGCTTCAATGGATTCAAATGAAATAAGGTATAAATTTGCTTTATAAAACCAAAGATGAAAAATATAAATTTTTCCATTGCTAGTATTATTAGTCTTTCATAGGATGTTACACACTCAAAACCAATAGTTAAAATATACTCATATTAATGGAGATATTGTATTGATATGTTAATGAGTAATTTCATTGCATTTAAGAAATTCACCATCCAACAAAGTAAGTTAAGATATGGAGTTCATTTAAAAAATTAAAAGTAATGAATGATCTAAAATTATCTATTTAAAGGCGCCACAAATAATAGATAAATGTGCTGTGTCTGGAAACATAATGTATCTGCCACTTCCTGTCACCAGAATGCGCTCTTGTGGTTTTTACTTCTTCACATCACTAGCTTTACCATTCAAAATCTGAACTGCTGAGAAACCCAGCAGAAATATTTCAACAACCCAGAATGCATTGGACTGCCGATGGAAAAATAATACAACTTTGCTGAAAATAAGTCCATACCCAAAGAATTGTAAACCACTTAACATGGTATTATAACATCAACACAGGCCATATTGTAAGTTAGTATATCCAAGTGTACTTGATAGAAACATACAAAGACCACATAAATATACATTTAAAATTTAATTGAGGGAGTTCCCGTCGTGGCACAGAGGAAACGATTCCAACTAGGAACCATGAGGTTGTGGGTTCGATCCCTGGCCTTGCTCAGTGTGTTAAGGATCCAGCAGATGTGGCTCAGATCTGGTGTTGCTGTGACTGTGGCGTAGGCCGGCAGTAACAGCTCCTATTAGACTCCTAGCCTGGGAACCTCCATATGCCATGGGTGCAGCCCTGAAAGGACAAAAGACAAAAAAAAAATTTAATTAAATAAAATTTAATTGATATAAAATATAAACCATACTAAAAAGTAAGGTACTGTGAAAAAAGAAAAGGTATAGTTTTTTTAAAAAAGACAGAAATTTTATACATGAAACCGTTTTACAAGGGAACTTAAAAACTCAATGGATATAAAAAATTATATATTGGACAGTAAGACATGAAATTAATAATGTGGAAGGCAAAGTAGAAGTCCTCAGTCTAAAGTCCAGACATAAAAGAGATAAAAAAATATAAGTGTAAAAAAACATAGGACAAATAAGTCCAATATAGATCTAAGGGCATTTAAGACAATGCAAAGAATATTTTAAAATGTAATGAGATGATGGAGATAATAATTTAGCATTAGTAGAGCTGTGAATTTTCAGATTTGGAATTATGTATTTCTCTCGATAAATTTAGAAATTCATAGTTAGGTATATTGTACTAAAACTGCAGAACAGGGAGTTCCTGTCGTGGCTCAGCTGTAATGAACCTGATGGAGTATTCATGAAGATGCAGGTTTGATCCCTGGCCTCACTCAGTGGGTTAAGTATCTGGCGTTGCCATGAGCTGTGGCGAAGGTCCTGCACTGCTGTGACTGTGGCATAAGCAGAAGCTGCAGCTGTGGCTCCAATTGGACCCCTAGCCTGGGAAATCCCATATGCAACAGGTGTGGCCCTCAAAACAAACTGCAGAACATTACGTATGAAGAGAAAGATCTTTTAAAATATCAGGAAAAAATTTAAATTTACAGAGTAACAATAGTTATTAGCAAGGGTCTTTACACAATGGACACCTTAAGTTATATATAAAGTACTGAGAAAAATAATTATAAACTTATATATGCTTATAAACTGTGACTCAAGAGTGAGGGGAAAATAAAGACATTTCTGACCAAAAAAATACTGAGAGTGTCCCTTAGCAAATCATATTAAGTGGACTTCTGAAGGATATTTTTGAAGAAGAAATGGATCAAGAAGGATGAAATGGGAAGTAAGAAACATGGCAAATATTATGGGAAACTGGCAAATATTATGGAAGGATGCCTCTTTTTCATGCTTTATGTTTCTATGTTGACAAACATCTATCATGTTCTTAGGCTTTTAGGCTATTATCTCAATTCCAGTGGTTGGTGAAAGAGTGAGCTACATGATTGGTGAGTTTTTCAAATATTGATAAACTATGCTTGACAGAGTATCTTTCCTCTGGGGCTCTTCCTGCCTGCAAAATGCTTGTAGCCTCTTCTGTTATTCCCTGATATAAGCAAAGTAGGCATCTGTGAGAAAAGTCTGTAGCTTTCCAGCACTCTCTGACTAGTGGGGAAATACACTGGGAGAGAGGTAGAGAGCTGACTCAATAAGCTATGATGTCCATCTAACATCACTAGTAGTATATAATGTACTAATCTACCTGACTCCAGATTAGCCTCTATCTGCTTGACTTTATCTCTTAACTGGTTTCAAATTGGTTATTTACAAATCTGTTGCAAAGACTAGGAACTTCAATATGTTGACCTAGAGATCTATTTGGGAAGCAAAAATACCTGGAAGTGAAGCATAGGAAATGAATTTTAAAATTCAGAATTTTATTTAAGGGATTGTTGCATGAGCTTTAGACCTTGTCAGGGCACCTGGAGCTTCTTATGGCTTTATACACAATATTTTTATTTTTAACTTAAAACTGCAGGTATGGACCTTAGGCCCATGAGTGCTTGATTATTATCCTAGCACATGGATGGTAGAACTTGACAGCTGGGACTGGCTTCCTGAATCCTTAGCAATTAGAAACTGCTGAGTCAAACATGAAGAAGAAGAAGAAAAAAACAAAGTTGATATGCATGATTTTTGACATTAGGGTGCATTTTTCTGCCTCTTTTTTTCCCGGTTTTTTCAGTCATATTTGCTGGCAGAGAGATCAGCGGCTTGAAATGGAAAAAACAATTTTCTCTCATGTTCATTAAAAACCCTTTTGAACATATAGCTTTAAGTTGTAGGTGTCAGGCAGTGCTGGATGAACTATCCTTGTTTATCTTAAATGTTGTTTTAAACCACATTTGAAGCCAAGAAAAGAAACTCTGAAAGAGAGTAAACTTGAATTTTTATAATTAGTTTATAAGTTGAAAAGAAAAGGGAGAATGTCAGAACTAAAATACATTTACAGATTTGTCAAAGGATAAAGATGATAAATGAACTGTTATAAGTAAAATTACATTTACAGATGATACCTAAGTATGAAGGTAATCAGAATAAACTTTCAAGTAAAAGACATCAAATAAAAGACAATGAGAGTTAAAATAGTGAAATAGTAGATCATACACATTTTTGGGTGTATATATACGTATATACATATGCATTTTATGCATATGCATATACACACATGTAAATATAACAGAACTAAGACCTAACATCTATCATAACAATAAATTTAGGATAGAATTCAGAAAGTAAGTGCACATTAATAAGTTAAGAGACTGCAATTTAAAAAGAAGGAGTTCCTGTTGTGGCTCAGAGGAAACAAATCTGACTAGCGTCCCTGAGGACCCAGGTTCTATCCCTGGCCTCACTCAGTGGGTTAAGGATCTGGCATTGCCATGAGCTGTGGTGTAGGTTTCAGACACAGCTCAGATCCCGCATTGCTGAGGCTGTGACATAGGCTGGTGGTTGTGGCTCCAATTCAACCCCTAGCCTGGGAACCTCCATATGCCACTGGGTGAGGACCTAAAAAGACAAATAAATAAATATAAAAGAAGGCATAATACTTATGAATGTATATTTTATACATATAAAACCTAGAATCTACTTTAATACAGTGGAAATTAGAAGGGACACAAACAGAGACTAGTAATAACAGAATTTGTCACAGTCTCAGAAGTTCTCTAGGAAATGCTGGTCCAGCAAGTGCTGGCTGAATTCACAGGTTTGTGTAACATTGGCTTGAACTTATAAGTGGCTTGATCTTTTTGTCTGGTTTCTTAGAAAAACTATTTTTCTCTATCTTTATGATTCAATAAATTCATTGAGATAAGTCTTGGTGTTAACTGTTCTGAGTGTTCGTTCCATAGTACATGGCAAGTCCTTTCACTTTGCACATTCGCCTTTTTTTTCCAGAAAGTTTTATTTCATTATAATTTTAAGAATATGCTCTATTCCATTACTTGACTTTTCTTCTTCCAAGGACCTCAACACAGGATATTTTTTCATGTCTTCTCTCTTCCTTCATTTTTCTCACCATCTATAATTTTTTCTCAAACATTTATCTCTTTGTTATCTCTTTATTTCTGTTTTTATTATTGTGTTTTGTTTTCTATTTCGATTGGAGTACTTTCCTTGCTCTTGTGCTTATTATAACTTAGTTTCTTTTTTAACAGGTTTAGATAATTCATTTATTCCTTTGATCTGTATCTTAAATTCAAAGGGTTTCAAAAGCAAAATAAAAAAAGCTATAAAAACTCTTGGCATTTGTGTTATTTGTTCATACCCCTGACTTCCTTATTTAGTCCTCTCAAAACCATCTGAAAGAGGCACAACAAGAATTATTACCCCCATTTAGTAGATGGGGTAACCGAAGAGCAGAAAGTACTTCATTACTTGCCTAATAGGCAGTAATTTTTCACAGAGATTAGGATTAGAACCCAAGGTTCCTGGTCCTTCAAGAATTTCTCCTGCTTGCTCACACTGCTGTTCCACAATTTCACTTAATTTAGTCTTGATTTCTAAAATTTTTCTTTATTTTTTTCTCATATATTGACCTCTTTATATACTTTAGTTTTTTTCCCCATTTTTATACTTTCAATTTTCATCAGTATAATTTGTAGTTTAGACTTGATTTCTAAAATTTTTCTTATTTTTTTCTGAGCACTCATCTTTCTTGTTTGGTTATCTAATCTCTAATCTTTTTTTTTTTGACTTTTTGGAAGCATCCATGGTCCTCCTACATGTTGAAGTTAATTTTTAAATTGTAGGCAATGATTTCTTCCACTTTGTGAACATAATTTTTTTTCTATATATCTTTATCTATCACTACACTATTTAGTTTATTGTCTTTTTTCTCAACCATATTTTAGAGTATGAAAATAATCTTTTTATAAGTGAAATATATCTGATTTACAATATTGTGTTAGCTTCTGGGATACAGCAAAGTGATTCAGTTATATATGATTTTTTCACATTACTTTCCATTATAGATGATTACAAGTTATTCAACACTGCTCCTTATGTTATACAGTAAATCCTCATTGCTTATCTATTTTATATATTGTGGTGTGTATCTGTTAATCCCATGCTCCTAATTTATCCCTTCCCCTTCCTCTTTGGTAACCATAAGCTTATTTTCTATGCCTGTGAGTCTTTTTCTGTTTTGTAAATAGATTTTTTTGGTATAATTTTTTTTAATTCCCCATAAAATTGATATCATATAATATTTGCCTTTCTCTGTCTGACTTAGTATTATAAGTTCTTGGTCCATCAATGTTGTTGCAAACGGTTGAGTAATACTCCATTATATATACATTTATATATATTTATATATATGTATATATTCTTCATCTATTCATCTAGGCAATGATCTTTTTTATTTCCTCGTGATTTTATGAGATGCATTTAATCACAATTTAAAAAAAAAATTTGTCTTTTTAGAGTTGTACACATGGCATATGAAAGTTCCCAGGCTAGGGGTTGAATCTGAGCTGCAGACACTGGCCTATGCCACAGCCACAGCCACACCAAATCTGAGCTGCGTCTGCAACCTACACCATAGCTCATGGCAATGCGTCATCCTTAACTCACTGAGGAAGGTCAGGGATAGAACATGTATCCTCATGGATACTAGACAGGTTTGTTACCACTGAACCACAGGAAGAATTCCCTTTATCACAATTTTTAAGAGAACTTTCCTGAATGAGAAAAGAAAGTGCTTAGATTTTCTAGTTTCACTGATTATGAATTATATATTTTGTTATTAAGAATATTTTTAGAAACTTTTATACATACTTTCATACGTCTGAGATCTGTTTTTCATAAAACCCCATCTGTAATATTTATCTCTGGACATTTTCTTTTCTTTACACTCATTGCTCCTGTTAGGCTCTTTGTTCAACTTTGAAAATTTTTTCTCCTATAGTCTTAGGTCCCTGTTTTCCTCGGGGGCTATTTCTGATGTCTTTAATGTAGTGTAATAAACTATCTTCATTTTTTTGGGATCATTTTAACACTGAAAGTCCCACATCCCTGGAAACTCCTTAATCAAGGACAAGTTGAAAATTTAGTAGCCCAAACCTTCGTGTCCATTTTTTTCCAATACTAGAGAAGTACTATAGTCAACTTGATGACGAATCTCCTCTGATAGCCTCACAATTCCACAGTATAGTGAGTCTTTTCTCTCTCTTATGCACTTGCATGCAAATTAGAGCATATAAAATATTTTCTAATTTTTTTGTTCTTTGTCTCGGATATATTGGCTAAGGATTCCATTCTCCTTTTGGAGGGAGGTAGCTGGGGCTTTTTTTAGGGCCGCAGGTGTGGCATATGGATCTTCCCAGGCTAGGGGTAGAATTGGAGCTACAGCTGCCTGCCTATACCACAGCCACAGCAACACCAGATCCGAGCTGCATCTGCAAACTACAACACAGCTCACAGCAACACTTAACCCACTGAGCGAGGCCAGGGATGGAACCCACAACCTCATGGTTCCTAGTCAGATTTGTTTCCACTTGATCACAATGGGAACTCCTGGAGGTAGCTGTTTATTGGCTATATTTGTGTTCTTAGACTTCTTAATTCCCATTTATCTTATTCTACTAACTCTTCAGAAGCAAAACTTGTGTAGGTTCTAATTTGATGGTGATTTGGTCCTATCAACTCATGTTTTATGGTTTCTAGGTATACTTCATCATTTTTCCCATTTTTTCCTTATTTTTTTTCTGTCTTCTTTATTAGTTGATTTGTGTGGAATTTCAGAATACCATTAAAATCATCTTGTTCTGACTCAAAATTCCTAGGAGATATAAACATATGCTCCTAATGAATACCTTTTTGATGGGTTTTCTACCTTTGCGTAGTGTAGAACTTCCACTATTATTGTGATAACCAACAAGAGAACATGTTGAAATCTCTTGCATTGAAAATTTGCAACAATTATTTATTTAATTTTATCTTTTGTCTATATTTCATCTTTAAAGAAGGAAGTATTTACCACTCAACACTCTTTTCCACATGGAAACTAGGAGAAAGTAAGAGGTTAATTTATTAGAAACATTTTCAGTGGATTTTGGACAATTTGCATAAACCTACTTAAGATTCATTATAGATATTCTCTTCCCTGAATAATACAAAAGTCTTGAGATGCACAATATTGGTTCTTCCCTTCTAATATCCATTAATATTTGGCAAGATGACTTACTTTACTAGCATAAAGTTATTCAAACTAAAGAGCTTATATGAAACTGTGGAACCCATGAAAACAGTGTTAATGAAATAAAAACTTAGAGTAAGAGTTAGTCACATTAAGAAAAGAAATCACCAAAAATGGCCTAATCTTTAGCTGTCATAAGTGTTTCTCATGTGAAGAATTTCTTCCACAATTAAGCCCTTAGAACAGGTGATCTCTTCTCCCATTCCTATTCTCCTTTAATTCTAACATTTTGAACAGTTAATCTCCTCCTCTAAGTATATCAAAATCTTATAAAAATTATAAACATATAAAGTCTATTGCATTAGGATTTTACATCTATCAATCAATACTTTAAATTTGCTTGTTGGTAAAAATAACTTTGCAGTATTTATAATACTAACTACAAAACAAAAAAGAATATATAAACCTAGAAAAACACTGGACACCCACTTTAAAAAAATTAGACTATTTCAAGGTTGAAAGATCAGTTGTATATTTCCTTTGACAATATAACAAATGGATTAAGTAAAGTATTTGACATTTTTTTTCTGAACAAGAAAGGTAGTGTGAAAAAAAAAAGACAAAAGTAATAAGACCAAATCAAGACAAAAATATATATAAAATCATAAATATTTTCAGAGGCAGACAAACCATTTACTCAGGAGGTGGAAATATAGGGATACATTGTTTAAGTCAGTAAGTTTTATGTGAAAACCAAATGTGACGTAGTCCCCTTATATTAAGCTCATTCTAATTAAAAAGAGATTGGGAGTAAAATTTAAACTACTAGAAATTATTTTGGGGGGGATGCCTTTTAATAACAAATTGGCTTGCCAATGAATTGAAGAATTTTTAATTCTATCTTTCCATTGGTAACCGATATGTCACTCTAATTGAGTATGAGAAGCTACTCTCAGGAATGTATATACAATTATTTTTAGGAAATAACAATTTTCACATTTAAAGAAACTGCTGCTATTTCAAACTCCATGATTCTTTTTAAAAATGTGACATTACAGAACAATTCGAAAACTTAATAAAATGTTCCAATTTAACTTTAGTCCATTTGGGAGGTTTGATTTTTAGACAAAATAAAATTAAAGAGTTACAGACATAAAACTCTTTGAGGTATTGCTAATTAAAAGAGGTAAAATATCTTACTTAATCATACACTATATATCAATATCTCATATCTTTCCATAACATAAGATTTTGGTTTCCTTGAAAGCTGGTCATTCACTGGAATGTGAAGCTATTTATTAGTTGAATTGGAATTTTTAAATAACCCTCAACTAATGTCGCCAACATTGTTATGATTTCTGAACAGAATACTCACCATAGAAAGTCATCGTGGTAGTTCTAATATCTCTCTCAGGCAGTACACACAATTTTCTACATTCAGATGATCATTTGCTCCATAAATAAAGCAGGATGATAATCCATGCAGAAGAAAATAAAAGACAAAGTTAAAATAAATACTTTTCATCCACCATTGTTCCAATGTGGTACCATTTAACTTCTGCACAGACAGTAATGCCTATCATTGACATTTCAGAAGAGAACTGAAAACATTGTAAACCATTTTCTGATGTAAGAAATTACGGTATCCAAACAATACTTCAGTCTAAAAGGGAAAGGCTGAAGACTAACATAAAACAAAGCTCATCATAAAACATGCTGTTACCTCCTGTTACAGTAAACATGTGAAAGTTTGCTAATAAGAAGTTCAGCTTCTTTCTCTAAAATTCACATATTTCTGTGGCTACAAAGTAGAATATAATTCAACATGAATGCAAGAGTAAATGATGGTGTAATGGCAAAACTAAATATTCCATAACTATTAAAATAATCATGTCATATCTTTCAGGTCATATGCAATATTAACTTTTTATTCTATTTCAACAAAGTACATTGTAATTTAATTAATTGAACCAGAGCAATTTCATGGTTAGTGTTTGTATCCTTAAGAAAACTTTTAAGGATAAAATTTTTTTAGGATAAAATATGGCTAATTCTATCTACAATGTAACAAAGGAGTATTTTCAGGATATTGGGAATAATTAAAGATTACAAATAGAAGATTAGGAATTTCACCTAGTTATTGCTAATGCTAGTGAACAATGTTAAAAAAAAAAACTCTTCAGGAAATGGGTTTGTATTGTGGGTGCGTGTGAGAGTGTGTGTGTTGTGTGTATGCGTTTATGTGCTTTCAGCTATTTTGATGGCAAATCTACACTTTAATGGCTGTCAGGTTTTCTATCCAATAGAGTTGTTGAAAAGCACACTTTCATAGTTCAATTTGCTAACACTGGCCAAAATAATGTGACACTTAAGGAGTGATATGATAAATTAATTGATTTCTCCACCTCACCAGAACACTAAGATATTTCCTTTAATGTCTATGGAAGCAATGTGAAGTTCCGGCAACTGACAAGATTGCACAACTATTCATCAGGCTTTTCTTCAGTACTAAGTTTCCACGGGGAAAAAAAAAATACTTCTGAGTTTTTTACACAGCACAAAATACAGTATTTATTCCATTTTGATAGGAAATTTTTGAGGTACTTAGATATAGAAAACTATAGACTTTATCATAGATAGGAAATGATAGGGCAGCTCTAGCTCAAAATGCTCTTTATATTTCAATATAGATTAAAATACCCAGCTTCTTTATTTAAATGGATTTTATATTTTTACTAATATTATTTTAAATTATCTTCAGTGAGTATTTGCATTCAAAACAAGAGGCCAGATGCCATCTCTAATTACTTACAGAAGAATAATCTCTAAGAAACTTTAGGAAATATTGTGAATAATTTTTTGAATGAGTAGCTCAAATAGTTATAATTTATCAACAGAGAGGAAGTATTAGAATTTATTTATAATAACCTAAAATTAATTTTTTAAAAAAGAGAAGTCCAAGCCCCCTTAAGCTGACAGGCTCCTGAGCTCTAACTGGCAGAGTGAGTGCAAAGAGATTCAATGTGAAAAGTGGAAGATAATGTGCTCACACACTAATGGGCCCTGCACTAGACACAGGCTCATTTTTCACATCATGTCATCTCTAAGGTTTGAATAAAAAGTAATGGCCAGAATGAGCCTGGCTCTATCTCAGACATTATCATTTGCCTCCTCAGTTTTATTTGTGTTGACTTGTACAGTCTAAAAAGATGACAGTCTCTGGGCCTCTGGATCACTCAGAGTGATAATACACAGCACATTACACTGTTGGTGACAGGTTCTGTTCTCCTGGATGGCATATGAAAGGAACGCATCTCTTTCCGTCATTTCAAATGCTATAAACTGACAGAATAAAGAATCTTGCAGAGGGGACATCACAAACCCTGTCTGTTATGATTTTATGAGATAAACTGGAGTTTCTAGGGTATCTTGTTCAGGAAATTAGTGTCAGTCAAACTTTAGTGGGCTTTTTTTTTTTTTTAAGAGATAAATAGCAGACTCTGGAAAAGTAGCCTTGCTTTATTTCATACAGCAAAACTGCCAAAACCATATGTTCAGTCTTAAGAAAAGTGATAGTTGCCCTCCCTTAAACAGGTAGGTCTTGAGTTACCTAGTTCAAGTGTGATAAACTACCCATGGCTTCAACAAGAAATAAATGTCTACTTACAGATAAGATATTAAAAGAAATCACTAGCCTGATTGAGTAAAAGAATAAATCAGTACTTTTAAATATTTTGGAAGGATCTTTTTTTTTTTGCTGAATTGCTAACTTAATATCCTATTAAACTATAAACATGCCAAGAGTATAATGTTTTTTTCCTGGTACATTTATTCATGGTTTTATCTTCTTTCTCTTTATTTCAGTAACTATTGCTGAATTGATTTACAGTAGTTTGAATTTAACTGAGGACACCACAAAAATATCAGTAAAGTAGATAATAGTATGCAGAATTTTATTAATTTATCCTAAACTGAATAGCATATGGATTTCCTATTCTTACGTTTTTTAAAACATTACAGTGTCATAAAAATTTACAGGTACTTGAATCATAATCTGCCAATTGTCAAAGCTTTTTCCCATGTAATTTCAAGTACTTCTATTATAATAAACGTTCCTTGCATGACTTAAGTTTAAGTGATTATTTAAGTTAGACTTGCTCATTGTACTTTTCTGTCTATTTCCATGTTCGAAACTTTTTACTGTCAAGATGAATAGAAATGAATGTCAAAGAATGTTTAACACATACATTTATAAATGATCCTTTATTCAAATTTTTTATTATGGATTCACTAAAAAAATTATTTCAAACTAGCTTTGAGCACATGGTTGTATTTTAAGAATAGGATAAGCCTGCTGATTCAGTTGACTTGATATTAAGACATAGAAATGTTTTAAAAATTAAAGACTGTATATAACCATAAATAATGTGATTAAAGGAAATGATGATAAAAAAGCAATAAGAATATATTTCATGTGTGTTTCTCCTATCTCTGTGCATGTCATTAATCAATTAATACTTATGCTGTAGACTACAGATTTAAAAATGTAAATGTAGGCTAATCTTAGGAAAGGAAAAGGAAAAATGAAGTATAGAGCCTCTAGTTAGAAAAAAATACAAATTTTTTTTTTCGATATGTTCACATAAAACATACAAAGAGTGTGGTTCATCATCCTACCATTGGATTTTTAGAATTTTCTGGTGCTTGGAACATTGATTTGACATTCTCTATATTGTGAGACTGCAGAATTAACTAACCACCTGTACACCCAGGCAATTGATGGGATTCTCCCTCACCTTCCACTAGGGCGTTTTCATTTATGCAATCCCAGGCTGAGGTGCTGGCACCTCTACCCACTTGCCATATCCTACTGTAGAGTTACTATATTATGTTGGTTTATGGAGGTTATAGAGGGAAAAATAAGGGTGATGGGATTAAAAAATCTTAATAGCATTAATTTGTAGAGGGATTATCTCAGGCTTTTGTTGTCATTGTGTTGTTTTCAGGGTTCCTTAATTTTTCACTCAATCAAACAATTTTTACAAGGCTCAGAATTAATCTGCAAATCACGTTCCTGACTGGAAATCTTCACTTGTGCTCTTCTGCAGGCTAACTTTAGAACTTGAGTATTATCTGTATTTGTTTACTTACCTTGTATCACATAGCTTGATGCCCTCTTTTATACCCACCCTTTCCAACGTATTCTTAAATGATTTTTCTCTGGATATCCTACTCTGGAAGGTGAATTACCTTCTTGCCTTCCTTTCTTCTTTCTTTTCTTCCTCTTTCCTTCCTTACTTTTTTAATTTTCTTGCTTTCTCATTCTATTTCTCTGTCTCTCTCTTTGAGAGCTAGTGACTAGAGGACGGTCAAAGAGTTACTCTTTCATGGAGCTAGCTAGCCCGTCTGGGGTGAGGTTTGTTGACAGCATCTTTGGCTCCTGCAAGAGGACCTCAGCTTTGTAAGTATGCATTCAACAAAGAGCATTTAGAATCTGAAATGTCACTTTAATAGAATCAGTGCTGTTACCCTACTAAACTATTTACCAGCAATGTTTTAAATAATATTGATGAGTAATAGCACACTTTACTTCCTGAATACACACCTGTCTGATAAAACATTTATTATGGGTGTGTATATATATATATAGAGAGAGAGAGAGAGACAGAGAGACAGAGAGACACAGAGACACAGAGAGAAACGGAGACAGGGAGAGAGAGGGAGAGATCTCAGTAATGTTAACACGTTTAACAAAGAACTTCTTCAAGTTCTATTATATATGTGGAAAGAAATAGAAGAAGAGCTGCCCGTCAAAATCGCTTACCTAGTTGGTGTGCAGAAATGTATATATAATAGAATCTCTCTCTCTTTTTTAAATTGTTTCAAAATAATATATGTACCTACAGAAAAGCAAAATGACTTGTAGTGCCCACTGGAAATCTGCAACCCCGCTGCTTGTTCTGTATCCAACAGCGACATGACTAACCGCACCGTAGCACAGGGACATGGAAAACACAGTCGCTGGCTAAGGCTTACTGAAAAAGTCATTTTTGCTCTAGGAAACGGGAATGGCTGCCCAATCCCATTAGGCTTCCACCTCATGTCCTTAGACTTACTTCTGCCTTTCTTTGTTCAGGTCTTATCCCTCAGTGTCGATGTTGAACTTGCCTCCCAGAAGAAGTAAGCCTCTTCCTTGTAGTTGGCCCATGGAGTCATCAGGTTAAGGGTGTATCTGCTCCATTCCTGATAAATGCCAGTGTTATCTGGCCCATTTCTTTTGTGTGTCTCTCAGGTAGATAGCAGGGTTAGGACATATCAAATCTTGTATTCTCCATGTCCCTTTTATTTTGGAAAGCTTTTGAGAGCTTAACATTTCCCTGTTTCTTGTGGTTCAGACCAAACCATTCCCTTCTGAATCCGTTTACCTGTGGCCTCTTGCCTCCTACAGCAAATCCAGGCTTCCTCTTGCCATCTTCAAGGAACCCACCTCTCTCTCCCCTTTCTGTCATTGTATGTGCTTCCCTAGCTGTCACTTTTACCTCAGGGCAATTCTAAGCATGTGAACATCATTATAACACTTAAGCAGGAAGTCAAGTGAAATCAAAGATGAAATGTTTGAGTTTCAAAAGAATAGAATCCAAATTTGTTTCTTTTTAAACAAGTAATAAATATTTACTAAGACAACTACTTAAAACATAAAAAAACTTGCATTTCAAATTCATGACTCGCTATTATCCAAATATTTTGTAGGTATACACACACACACACGTCTATGTAATGTATATTATATATCAATTCAGCTCAACCAGTTGGCCTTAACATCTAGAAAAGTTTTATTTAAATTGTTTGTGAATTTAAAAGGATGGTAATATGCTCCAATCCCTTATTTCACATCTCCTGATAGATAATTGAAACCCCTTTTACATGCTACTTACAAATAGTCTTCTAGCCTCTGCGTAAAGGCATTCAAGCATTTTCCTCTTATAAAACCCATTCAGTTTTAGGTAGTTCTATTTAAAGCAAGTTTTTTCCTTAACTTGAAGTGAAATCTGTCCCTTAGTAACATTCCATTGTTGAATTTTATTCTTGCATCTGGAACCACATAAATCATGGCTAAATAAATTTTCACATGTGATCTTTCAAATATTTTAGGATATTTATTGCACCTTGCCTACATTCTCTAGGTTAAGTAACCTCACTACTTAAACTAAGCATTGTAGAGTTTATTTGGATAGTCTACTGCCATGATTTGTGTTCTCTATTCCTGAATATTAAAATTCCTCTCAAAACGTGGTCCCCCAAAGTGAGTATGATGGTCTGGCCACCTCACACTGATTATGAAGATGAACTAAAATTCACTGTGATTTTTATATAGATTTTTCCAAGGCAAGCCTTCTTTATTGTGTCCTCATAAACTTGGATTATTTTTTTAAGACTCTAGAACAGGTGACTTTACATTAATCAATACCCCATATGACCATATTGGCTTATCTATTTATTTTTTTCCGGTCGAGATTTTTTTTTAGATATTGATAACAAGTGAATATTTTCTATATTTTGTTCAATCTCATGCCATTTATAAATGTGATTGGTATGCTGAGTGCTCATCTTTGTCCTTAATAAAATAGTCCAGCAAAATTTAAAATTTTATTTTTTTACAAACCTAGAAATTTGTTTTGATCAAGAAGACAAGATTCAATTAATCTAAAGGACCATGAAATATCAGAATTCCTATTTTTAACTGTGCCGATAGTGAAACTTTTTTATAATACTATATTTAAATTCAGAAATAGTATGTTTATGCATTTTCATAATTATTTATTTTCTTATATTATTTTAATCTTTAAAAAGATTGAAAAAATCTGACAAAATTTGCAACATTATCTGACATCTTTCCAAAGAAGTTCAAAGGTTTTTAAAGAATGTCATTGGATCAGGTAATATCCTAATGCTTCTTCTAAATGGCCTTTCTGATACAGAAATTACCAATCCAATAAGGCCTAAGTAAGCACCAAAATAGACTTGTAAGAGGAAAATGTAATACTAGTTAGATTACTGCTTTGAAAGTAGGGGTTCTAGACATACAATAAATTGGAACTTATAGCAGTAATATGTGTTTTTGTCTTATTTCAAGAGTATCACACCATGCTGTGTGTACAATAGATACCATAATGAATTACATGACTCTTTTTTTTTCCCCTCAATGTAAGTATCAAAAACTTTGGTGAGAGATGTAATTCCAGGTAAACAAACCCAGACATTCCACTGGGGGTTCACCTGTGGATCTGATTGTCACTTCATTTCCTGTCAAGGTTCCCTAACTATAAACAAAACTAATGATAGAGTCCCTCTTTCAAGGGAATTTTTGAGAGTTAATGGATGTACAGTGAACAATTTAAAGATTGAACACATTGGGCAAAAAACTAAATTTATTATAGTGGATACTCACAGCCTTATGTAACCTGCCAGTCTAAACCATGTGTTGCTTTGGCGCATGCTTACTGAAAATAGCAGACCAGTTTGTGAGCTGGCAAAGTCTCAACATAGCAGATGGACATGCAATGAAATAACTAGCAAAGAGACCTTGTTTCAACATCAAATATGTTTCCTTAGGGCCAGATAACTGGGCAAAGTTGTTTTAGTGATGCTGCTGCAAGTAAAGTAACATGGTATATCTCCTTTTCATTAAGTCTTCACTAATTTTTCCATCTCTTAGGTGGGAATTTTTTCAGGCATTCACCCATTTCAGATGCTTGAAAAGCTCATTTGAAAGTCACAATGGCTTTTATCTTTCAACTTAAGAGTTTTAAAACACCAGTGAAGAATGGAATTTAAGTAATACTTGGATTTAAAAAAAAAAACCTATTAAAAAATAGCTATAGCTATCTGGCCCCTTAAGCAAATAGGAGAGATTTATTATACACTCTGTCATGATACTCTTCACTTAGAGTTTTGTGATCTTACAGTATCTCAGAGGAATGATGTTATTGAGCTCTTCAGTAACCTATAATATTCTGGATATTTTTGACTGACTCCTCTAAAAAGTAATGCATCCACATGGCAACTTAAAAAGAGTAGAATCTCATCATAATTAATAGAAACTTCAAACAATTTCCATCTCTTGTGAAATGGGAGCCCTTCATATTTTAGGGGTTAGTAACACAATTATAATCACAGAAGTCTATATCTGCAATGGCAAATGCAAAACTTAAAACTCAGAGTAGAGTACACACATTAAAGAAATAGATTATTAAAGTGTTTCGGAGAATGATCTGAATTTACTTTGTTCTATGACGTTTTAATAAAATATTTCTTATGAATATAAAATTCATTGTGATTTCTGGATACATCATGAGCCCATAAGCATTATAATGTTTTTTGAGGTTTAAATTAAAAATGAAATCTAAAATAATGCACACATATGGCAAAAAGGCGATCAGACAGTTAAAAAATCCTTTTGTTCCCTTGGTAGAAAACCATTAGTGCATCTCTGAATATGTAATCTTTTAATAGTTATTTTGTATTTGTTCTGAAATTTTTGATGTGTGTGTGTTCTTAAATTTAAATACCTATTTATGTTAACATATTTAAAATAATATATCATGGAACTCTGCATCTGACACATTCATATATATTTTAATAGCTTCATATTAATTATTATATAAAAGAACAAAAATTTATCTAAACGGTTCCTCATTAGTGGCCTTTTCAATATCTGATGAGGTTCTCATTACTGATCTTATTCTGAAATTTCTTGGATATTGTCACATATTTATTCCCCCCGATGAACCCTAGTGTCATTTTGTCAAATGCCCCCCAAGTAAAAAGGCTGATGGAATTTTAATTGGTATTGAATGGAATTTATGAATTTAATTTAAACAGAATATACTTCTTATCAAAGAACATTGTCTTTCTTACCATTCATTCAAGACTAATGTGATCTATTATTTGCATAATGCCTGGCATGCAATAGATCATAAATTTATAATATTTTATATAGATTCAGTAATATCTGGTGGATTATTATCATATTTATTATTACTATTGATGCTAATATAAGAAAACAGATTTTTTTCTCTTCCTACATTTTAACTTGACACCGTTTGTATACAGAAGAGCTACTTTCTATATTAACTGGCAAACCATCCACTTTACTGAATTATTTTACTGTTTGTTGACTATAGTTTAATTCTCTTGAGTTTTCTTGCTTATATAGTCATACCATCTGCAAAAAGTGTTAAATTTTTGAAGTTCCCGTCATGGCTCAGCTGTTAGCGAACTCAACCAGCATCCATGAGGACACCAGTTTGGTCCCTGACCTTGCTCAGTGGGTTAAGGATCCAGTGTTGCCATGAGCTGTGGTGTAGGTCACAGATGTGGCTTGGATCCAGCATTGCTGTGGCTATGGCTAGGCCAGCAGCTACAGCTCTGATTCGACGCCTAGCCTGGGAACCTTTGTATGCCGTGGATGAGGCTCTAAAAAGACCAAAAAAAAAAAAAAGTTAAATTTTTGTTGTCTTTGAAAAGTTATAAGCTACTTATTTCCTTCTTTTCTCTAATTGCACTAGCTAGATTTTCTAGAATATTGTTCAATCACACTGATAAAGGAAGTTAAGCATCTATTCCTTTTCTAACACTTAAAGATGCATATGGTGATAAACTTCAAATATATGTTGGCTTTGGGTTTTAATAGCTCTATCTCTAGATTATTATGCCAAAAATAAACTACCTATTTTTAGGCTAGTAAAGGTTTTTAATATGTTAATTTATGTTACTTTGGGGGTATTTTGTATGGTTTGCTCCCAGTGACTCTTTCTCCAAATTATTTGCATCACTTCCCAGTAATATTGAATTTGACCTGGACCATGCGACTTGCCTTTGGCCAATGATGCAGAAGCTTTAAATGGGTTAAATCCTACCTTTCGGTGTTATGTCATTAGAATAAAATGAATACTCCAGATGAGTTAATCCTTCAGACTGGGTGCCGTTAGAGAACCCAGTCAGCCCAGTTCAGCTCAACACAGCCTATTGGAGCTCGTTAGATTTCAGTCATATAGTAACCCATAGACTTCATGTAACGTGAGTAAGGAACAAGTGACTAAATATTTATCTGCTTAGATGTGGACATAATTTCAATCTTTATAAATTCCTTTGCTTGTGTCTAAATTAATATATTATTATTTAGAATGTTTTCTGAAAGGAAATGACCTTTGCATGTCTGGGATGAAACTCATCTGTCCACAGAATGTTATTTTATACAGCTGAATTTGGTTTGATAATATTTTCTTTTGGAATTTAGTATTATTTTAATAAGTGAGATATGTCTAAAGTTATCTTGACCAGCTGGTTTTTTATCTGGGTCAAGTTTTACTAGCAGTGCTGTGATAGATTAAAAAAATTAGAAAGATTTTTCTGAAAGTAATGTTTTAAATAAGTTTAAATAATATTTGAATTTGTTTATTCACCCTTTATTTGAGAAAATTACAAACAATCCAGACCTTATTTATTTTTTATAGAGTGCTCTTGATAATATTTCTGTCATTCCTGTTTATAAGTCTATTAAATGTTTATGCTTATTTTACTAAAAACTCATCTAATTTACTTAGGTTTTTAAGTAGGTATTTCAAGTGTTTTATAAAATGAGAGCTCTCTAGGTAATTCCATTGTACAACTGGGGTAGAGCTACATGGCTCTAGATATTCCTATGCCGGCACCTATCAGTTCTTCTTTTTTATTTTTTATTAAATTTTATTGGAGTATAGTTGATTTACAATGTTGTGTTAGTTTCAGGTGTACAGAAACATGAATCTGTTTTATATATATATATATATATATATATATATATATATATATATATATATCCATTCCTTTTCAGAGTATTTGCCCATATAGGTCACTACAAAGTAACAGTAGATTTTCCTGTGCTATACAGCAGGTCTTTGTTACTCATTCATTCCATATGTCGTAGGGTGCATATGTCAGTCTCAACTTCCATTTCATCCCTCCTCCAATATTTTCTCTTCGGTAACTGTAAGTTTGCTTTTGAAATCATTGAAACTGATTCTATTTTGTTAATTTCTCTGTAGTATTCTTTATTAGATTCCACATATTATTGATCTCATATGATATTTGTCTTTCTCTGTCTGACTTACTTTGCTTAGTATGATAATTATTCGATATACCCATGTTGCAGCATATGGCATTATTTCATTCTTTCTTATGGCTGAGTAATATCAGTTCTTATATAACAATGCAAGAATCACTTGAGAAGTTTTCCTTGGCCCTATTATATAATGTACCTCCACGTTGTAAGCCCTCATCCTTAATATAGGTTATATCTATTATTTGTTTTTTTAGATATTATCAAACCCAAATACATTTTATTCATTTATTTTTAGCTTTATTTCTTCTGCTAATATGTATTTTCCTTTATTATGACTTCCATGACCCAGATACCTATGACAATATTTGCTATCAAACTTAATGAATTGTATTCTTTCTTTTTTTTCATTTAGTAGATTTGATAAATCTATTATTAATATTGTAACCCTTGCTTTCATTTCAGAATTTATATTTTTCTCCTCCTATTCTTCATACCATTGCATCACTTTGTTTTAGATGTCACCTGTACATAACACATAGTTGTCTATATTTCCAAACTTCCTTAAAATTAGAAGGTATAAGGTTTTTAGCTATTTATTTTCTGTATTTTGTTATTTTCTTGTTTCTTTGTATTTATATCTGGTAATCTGCAAATATTACAGATTTGTATTTGTTATGAATTTGGTTATTGTAAACATGAGATCGCCCAGTTTTCTTCGTAGAGGAAAAACTTTAAGAAAACATAAACATTATAGAAAAATCACAAACAAGCCAAAAAACCTCTTCAAAACCAAGATTAAATATCAGTATTCCTAGGAATGTATTAACCTCTGAGATTATTTTAGAATAAATAGTAAGGAAGAATTTTTTGGATAAAGCATTAGAACTGCAAGATAAAGTATGTCTCTTGCTCATCAATTCAGAGGTGAAAAACGATGACATGACAATATTAAAGAAATAAACTTTTCACTTGGTTCTGTAGTTGTATGACCAGCAGTGAGATTAGGTCAATGAGATAGGAGGTTGTGGTCTATCTCAGGAATATGATTCTGATTCTGTGCTCACACAAGGTGGACTATTATCATTAGGAACTCTATAAAAAGCAGTAAACTTCCAAAGACTACACCCTGAGGAAAAGGATGAATGAGAAAAATAATATCTTTCAATGTAAGACATGGAAAAATAAGTTTAACTTTCCCTACCTGATCTATTGTTGAGGGAAAAAAAATCCATCTCCTGAGAATTTGTAAGCTTTGGCCTATACTTCAAGTAAGTTCAAGTTCAAATTTACTTTATCCATATAACCTGAAAATCTTTTAATCAACAACTCAAAGTAAAATTTTCTCTCACACTAGAGATAAGTCTGCCGTATAAGACAGAGCAAGCACAAGAGCATTTTAGAACAGTGCTACTAACATGGTGATCTGTAGATTATTGCTGATTGATGGAGTAGTTTCTACTTATCTGTGGTGATAAGGTAAGTACAGTTAAAAGTGTTAGAAATGGTTATAGCAATTTGATGGAGTGATTAGTAAAATTTAGCGTAGTGTTTTTTAAAAACCTAGTACTTATCTTTATGTCTCTGTTCGTTTAATTTTTTTCTAGCAATTCATTTTTTTTATTTGGAACAGCATAAATCTAAGGTAGATCTGAAAAAAAAATGGTTCTTTAGTACTAATATTTTGAGAAGCAAAGATGTCCCATGCAAGATGGCAAATAATTCAAAAGATAAAGTTACAGCTCACAATTAAAAATTACAGAGCACATGAGGGCATAGAAAATACAGTGTGATTAGGAGTCTGTATAAATGAATATAGCAGGATTAGACCAGATAATATAATTTATATGTTTAAAACGAGTAAGTTGAAAAATAGCAGACTAGAAAACAGAAAATAGAACATGACAATATAAACTAAAAAATAATTTGAATAAGAACAAAGTATAACTTCAATAAATGAAAAAAAACTTAGTGGAAAATGTAACAATCAGATTAGACACAGTTGAACAGAGAATTAGTAAGATAAAAGATAAAATTTTTATAAGTTATTTTTCATATAGCATGGAAAGTAAAAGAGTGGAAATGTGAAGTATGAAAGAGAGGCAATGAATGAAAAAGGCTAGATATAATGAATAGGATCTATATAACTATACAGAGTTCCAAAAATGACTTTCCCAGAATTAACCCATGAATTCTCAGAAGAGGGATATGCAATAAATGCTAAATAAGATAATTTAAAATATTGTAGGGAAGTTCACTAAAACAAAGGGAGGCTGTTTTACCTGTAACCAGAGATTATAAATAGGATTACATGTAAAGAATGATACTTGGGGTTACAGGTAACATTTCTAGAGCAGCATAGAACCATAAATTGAAGGGAGAAAATATCTTTAAAATGTAAAGAGAAAATATTTGTCAAGCCTTAATTCTGTATGCTGCTAGCTTAAATTAGAGAGAGAAGAAAAAAAAGATATATTCAGAAAATGACATGGGGGAGAATAACACTCTCCCATCTTTTCTAAAGGAAAAGGCTGAATTATGTACAGCAAAAAGATGAAATTAAGAGAAGAAAGGAATGAGATAACTAAAGCAAAGATGAGCAATAAAAATTGATAAATATATGGGCAGATATGAATAATTCTTACAGTACAGAACAATTTTTTTGTGACAATGATGACTATTTTTATTGGCTAAAGAATATTGAATGTCACGTAAAATTTTAACATCTTTTGGGCTTGGGGATTTAAAATTTGTGTTTTCTGTGAATGGCAGAGATAATTGGTATCATTAGACTAAAATATAATATATGTACAAAAACTAAAAGTTTAATGATAAATATCAAAAGTAGAGAAATAAAATGATTGACTTCCATAGAAATACAACAAAATATGGAATATGGAAAACTTGATCAACCCATGAAAATAAAAGTCAGGAAAATAAGGGAAAGGAAAGCAAATGATGGTAAAGAGAAAATAAAAATTATATGATGGAAATAAAGAAAAGTCAGGAAACCGCAAATATAAATGGACTGAACTTTATATTTAAAACATAGGTTTTTTTTTTTTTAAAGTACATTCTAGATGGACTAATTACATATAAATAAAATATATGAAAAGATGTAGGAGTTCCTGTTGTGGCTCACTGGTTAACGAAACTGACTAGGGTCCATAAGGACACATGTTTGAGCCCTGGCCTTGCTCAGTGGATTAAGGATCCAGCGTTGCCAGTGAGCTGTGGTGTAGGTTGCAGACACAGCTGAGATCCCGCGTTGCTGTGGCTGTGGCTGCTCCAATTCGACCCCAAGCACAGGAGCCTCCATATGCCACAGGTGCAGCCCTAAAAAGACAAAATAAATAGACAAATGAATAAATAAATAAATAAATAAATAAATAAATAAATAAATAAAAAGATCTAAAATATATTTACAAAAGCAAACATTAAAAAATCATAAATAGAAAAAGAAAAATACAAGGCACAGTAAAGATATGTGTGTAACACATGCAACCTTTCACAGCATTATTATTACAAAAATTATATATACATAATAAGAAAGAGAAAAATATCCTATTAAAATAAGTGGTGAGTGGGATGGACTTGGAATTTGGGGTTAATAGATGCAAACTATTGCCTTTGGAATGGATAAGCAATGAGATCCTGCTATATAGCACTGGGAACTATATCTAGTCATGTATGATGGAGTATGATAATATGAGAAAAAAGAATGTATATATGTGTGCGTGACTGGGTCACTTTGCCGTACAGTAGAAAATTGACAGAACACTGTAAACCAGCTATAATGGAACAAAAATAAAATACATTAAAAATAAATTAATTAATTAAATTAAATAAACAGTAAACATTTGAATAGGAAGTTCACCTAAGCTGAAGCTCACATGGTCCATTAACATAAAATGAAATTTAACTTGACTATTATTAAAATTAAACCATAATTAAATATTTTTCAGACCAATTAGATTAGCAAATTTTTTAATTATTAGGAAACAGGAGAAGAAATGAATTATGCAATTTTTAACGGGAAATAAAAGAAAAAAAAACATTGGAGGTGGTAAGTGAATGACAGCTTTTCCTTGTCACCAAAGTTTTCATGGGCCCCACTTTCTGGATACCCTAATCCCCTAACACACTGGTTTGCCTCCACCGTTTTATTTTGGTCTCTTTGTTCTCTTTCTAGTTGCTCACATATACCTGGTCCTTATACTTCTTGAACAATGTTATGAGCTGTCCTCATGCTGAAAATAAGAGGTAGCAATTAGAACGCAGCTTTAAATTCATAATTATCGAATAACTTCTGTATCTGAGACTTGGCTTTTACCTTAATTTTATTTTTGCTGATTCCCATAAAACAATGTATCAGGGAATTAGTCCACAGGTAATGTCCCTGTTTGGCTTTCAAAGATTCTTAAGATTCTTTATTTATTTTTGGTTTCTTTTCTATAATGTTGGAGTTTGTTAGACTTTGAAGCTAGAAGTTTCCTTGTATTTCTATAGAGAAAAATATAATCTATGTATTTCTTACCATGCAAAGATAATTCCTTAATGATACTTTGTTGGTACACATATTACAGTATAATTTAAAATGGGCCCCAGGAGTTCCTGTCGTGGCGCAGTGGTTAACGAATCCAACTAGGAACCATGAGGTTGTGGGTTTGATCCATGGCCTTGCTCAGTGGGTTAAGGATCCGGCATTGCCGTGAGCTGTGGTGTAGGTTGCAGGCGCGGCTCAGATCCCACGTTGCTGTGGCTTCTGGCGTAGGCTGGTGGCTACAGCTCTGATTAGACCCCTAGCCTGGGAACTTCCATATGCCACGGGAGGAGGCCCTAGAAAAGGCAAAAGACAAAATAAATAAATAAATAAACTAGGTCCTAAGTATTTTTTGTGTTCGTATTTCCCATAGTAGACTATGAAATCTTCGTGGTCATGAAATGTATATTAGAAAATATTAGTATCCTCCATAATATTCACTCCCCTCTTCTTTAGTAATGGAATTCCAATTTGTTTTGGAGTGGTTGTGCGCCAGCAAGGAATACATGTCCTGCCTGCCTCCCTTGCCACTCGAAGTAGGCACTTGACACAATTCTGGCCACTGAGATGTAAACACAGATTATTGGATATGGCTTCTGGGAAGTTTCTCTATTGGAGACTGACCCAGCTGGCATGTGTACCCGTTTTTGTTTTTTTTCTTCTGGAATGTGGGCATGATGTTCAGTGTTCTAGTATCCTTGCTCTTTTCATACTAGTAGGAGATAGAAATTATTATTCCTATATCCATGAAATAAAATCACCTTGCTGTAGTATAATGGTGTCAATCAGATCATGCACTCACAATTGAACCAAAATAAAATATCTATGCACTATTGGAAGATGATTTCTGTAAACCTAAGTTCTTAAAACAATAACTCCCTAGGGAAATGCACCTATCTTTTTATGTATATATTAATTTGTATGTTTATTTTTAGTGAAATCCTACTTTGTATTCTAGACTATCTCTTTGGAAGATAAGTAGATTTTTCTTTTCTTTTCTTTCTTTCTTTTTTTTGTTTTTTTTTTCTTGGCCCTCCAACATATGGAGTTCTGGGGTCAGATCACAGCCAAGGTTACAACATATGGTACAACTGCAGCAACAGCAGATCCTTAACCCACTGTGCCAGGCAGGGGATCAAACCTGGGTCCCAGCATTCCCAAGACACTGCTGATCCCGTTGCACCACAGCAGGAATTCTTAAAATGCACCTATCTTAATTGACTTAGTCTAAGAAGCGTCTATATCTGGACCTGGAAGCAATTTTTTGCAAACTACATGGCTGATATACACTGAGGAGGCAGTAAAATAGATATTTAAAAAGTTACCTGCAAATGGGATTCTATAGTCCATATTTGCAGTTACCCAACAAATATATATATATTCCCACACTTCAACAAACCACTGTAAAGAAAGATAATCTAAGCTACCCTTCACCTAATGTATGTCACATCATGCTTTAAGAATACTCTTAGGCATCACTTTTCCCACAATGCTTTCCCAGGTCTCCTCTTTCCCCATGCCATGTCTGCCCACATATATATGGATTATTTTTCTCATACTACCTTCTATCATGTTCTATCTCAAGAGATTGTATATAGTTCTCCGTGCTAAATACAGCTATTTAAAGTTTCAAAAATTTTTTGTCCTGTAACCTTTAATAGCTAGAGTATCACTGATAATATGTTAGTTGATATAGGCTTAGAATGGCCATACAATTTCCAAAGAAATTTAAAATATATCTATAATCTGAAACATAGTGTTGACAAGTTTTAACTTAAAAAAATCCAACTAGTAACATAACTCTTTGCTTAAGTGTACACGTGCACCTCTTTCTTTCTTTCTTCCTATTTCATATATGTCATACACACGCAGACACACACACACACACTGAAATGTCAGCGTTTATTTCTTTAGAATGATCAGTTAGGCTGTGATGACGGTACACAAACATGATTATGAGTTCTGGTAGCAGCATAGTTGCATAACTGCACTTATTTTTATGTGTTTTCACATTCTACCATTTCTCTTCTTAAAAAGTAATTCTCATAGTTACTTTATTAAAGAAATAACAAGAATAAGGCATAGCTATGTGTCATTCTTAGGAGTTTTAAATAAAGAGGGACAAACACACTGAAAAATTAAAATCTTATTTTTTCTAAATAGAAGAGCATTTTATCCTCCAATTAGACATCAAGGATTTAACTGATGTGGAAACATTCAATTTAGAAAGGTGTGAGCATAATGATAAGCTAACTCCTCTTTAGGAAAAAAAGCAAATACAGCACACACCCAGTTGATTTTTAAACAGGAACAATAGCCTTAAATATATATATTTTAAATTCTGGCAATATGTCTCTCTGTATGGCTATAAATTTGTCCAGGTTAAATGAAAATTTTCCCAATTGAAGTGTGCCGTTATCCATTCCATCCTTTATCAGCTTCACATGTACAGTTCTAAGGCAAACATGCAATTGTACACTTGGAAATTTTGATTTCAAATCTTGACAGCATATTTCCAAAGGTATAACATCTTAATCAAATTTAAAAATAAAACATCCCAGTGCTGAGCTTGGTTGTAAACCTAAAATTATATAACATACATGTTTTTATGCTTTGTCAATTACATTTGAAATAGGGGACTGTTTGTTTCAGCCCTTCTAAAAATGAGACGAGGATGAGAAAACAACCTATTTCCTTATTAGGTTCAGAAGTCAAAGGACTCAGCCAGGAGCCGCAGGCTTCAAGAGCATAGAAGATTAAGACATATATTGGATTCATGATGGAGGGCAGAAAGTTCATTTTCAAAATAAAACAGAATTTTATTCATATTCCTTTTAAAATTCAGATTGCCATTTGCCAGCTGACCTGTGACACGGCAGCAGTGTATTACATTTTCAATGAGCAGTCTGTCTGGGGCTGCTAGTAGGAGAAACTGCTTCCTGGTTCCTAGGTTTTTATTTTTTTAAGTAAGATATTGTTGTCAGAATTTTAGATGGTGCAAACAGGGGCAAGGTAACATATTTATTTTTAATAAGAAGAAGATGTAGAATAGTATAGTCATCAGCATTATGCATGGAATAATCCTGTAAGAAAAAAAATCACAACAGCGCAGGTAAAATGTGTATATGAGACCGTCAAAAAAGGAGACGCCAGCATCTCAATGAGAAATAAGGGCAGGCCAAAAAATGAATCTTTATTTAAAAAATAAATACATGTGAATGCCTTTTTAAACAAGTTTTGGTAGGGTGCAAGACAAGCCAAGGTTTTCTATAGTCAAGGACTAGATTTACCCAGCTCACCATCTGTCAAAATTATATTATAGACGACACATATGCATAGATACAAGACCACTGATTTTCATATATATTAAAACCTGAAACTACTGCAAGATATGAAAACCTACAAACTGTTAAGCCAAAAGGCTTACATCTAGAACTTTTTTTCCCCTCCACATTGTTTTAATTCTATTCTCTTTCTGGCCACATTCAGGAGAAATGGACATTTTGTCAATGGAAATATATAAAAATTAAATTTCACTTAGGAAAAAATCAAAATAGGAGCTTTAGAAAAATATAAAAAGAGGAGAAAGGATATACCCTTCCTTTATTTTTGGAGCTGCTTTTGTGCTTGAATCTATGAAGTTCATTTCTTACATTGTAGGAAAGTGGTTTTAAGACAGTTTTTAATGTCAAGTAAACAAAGGTGATGTCTGAAAACTAGCAATAATGATAGACATATTCCTAGCTGACTTAACTTGAACCAGGACAAAGCGGTATTTCACTCCTGAGCATATCTTCTTCGTAAGAGTTACTACTGTGTGTTATTTTGGTGAACCTCTCACATGATAAACAGAGGGCAACACATACCAATTGTAACTGATTTGGCACCATACTTTTCAAGTGGAACCAGAGGAAGAGAGAACTCTTAACCTCAGACTCATTTTGAACAAATGATGTTTATATATATTTTCTTGCATATTAGTAAGAATAATAGGTTTTCCTGGTAGCAAGCATTGGCTTTAATGCATCCTCTGCATTTAAGTAAATGATTGGTTTCTAAGAACAGTTCTGAAAGCTTTCTTTTATCTCTATAGATGATGTTGCAAAATCATAACTTGACATATAATTGTTTAAAAAACTATATAATTATTTCTTCTTAGCATTAATAACTCAAACTTTCCATATTATACCAATTAGTCTTAATATTACTTTTTATTAAATAAATATTTTCAGATAAAAACTTTGATAACTTGCTATTTTTTAAAAATGACAGCAGAAGCAAATTGAATGCCATCTAGATTTCACTTTAAGAACAGATGTTCTAAAAGCAGATCATTTCTATTATAATTTAAAATTCATGATGGGAAAAAAGGAGAAAACTGGATATCATTCTTAGACTCTTCCCGAATGTATTTTCATACTTATCATTCTGATTATAATCCACAATGTATCAAAGTCCATCCAAATTCTTAATGGACAGTCTCCAAATAAAAACCCTTATCATTCTTTTTTTGTAGCTTTAGCATTTAAATTAAAGGGGGGGAAGACTTGGAGTTTGAGGTTAGTAAATGTAAACCATTACTCTAGAATGGATAAACAATGAGGTCTGACTGTACAGCACAGGGAACTCTATCTTGAGATAAAACATGATGGAGGATAATATGATAAAAAATTATATCTATAAAAAACCAAACATTTAAATTATATAATCACATTGTCTTTCCATCAAATATTTAAATACCAATGATTTTAAATATTTGTGTGTATTTGTTTTTCTAGCCAATGGGAAAACTGAAGAACATATTCTATTTTAAGCTTTGTTTTATTTTAATTGTTAAAATACATTTTGAAGGGCCCAAATTTCTATAATATTCAAAACAAAAAGAAAATCTTTTGATTCTTCTAAAAGGAAGGAAGAAAACAGGATAGGGAGGAAGAAAGGAAAGAAGGAACAAAGGAAGGAAGGAAGACCGGGAGAAGGAAGGGTGAAAAAAATGAAGGAAGAAAAGAGTCCTTAAATATATTCTAAATGCAGTTAAACTATTTTTGGATAACAATATTTGCATGTGTCAAATTACACCCTTTCCTCACACACCTCACATACTACCAAAAGCCTGCAAATCCTGATACTCTAGCTTTGTCTATGCCATCTATTAGTCCAGTCTGCCTAGACCTAGTGCTATTGAACAGATTTCATTACTTAGTATGGAAAATGACTGTCAGAATTGATGAAATTAGTATTTTTGGAGCTATAATGTGCTTGGCATATGTCATTGGGAATGTTTTCCAGTAGCTCACACAAGCATCAAACAAAATTTTGAGTTACTTCCTATTTACTAGCAATAAATTGGTTTATTTAAAATTATTTTTAAGAAGTTTTGCTCCAGCAATTTAACCAGTTGAACCCCAAACATAAAATAGGCACCAAATTTAGCAATAAAATGTGATTGAGATTGCTTCTTCACTGAGCTAATTCTCCCAGAATCCACTGTTCATCTCATCATTCCTTATAAAATACAGAATCCTTAATTGGTCTGTGCTTCTCCAACATGTTTTTAATGAAAACGCAGCACATAACTCTTAGTTTGTTGGCTGCCAGAGCCCAATTTACAAAAGTGGGAGTGCGAGATAAGAAAAGAGTACATCTGCAGAGCAGGCTGAGCAATGAATCACACAGTGCCAGAGTTGAGTAGAATATAATTGAGTCCAACATCTCTGAGCACTTTCACCATAATTAATGATAATCTGTAACAGAGGAATCTGAGATTCCAGTTCAGAGAACTGTTTAATTAGGCCAAGTAATGAAAGCAGAAGCAGTACAAGAATATGGCCTGTCTCATGATTAATGATTCATGCTACTGAACACAAAAGTGCCGCACCGTTAACTCTAACGGATGCTGCATCTCTCTGGCATTTACAAAATAGTGAAATGCATGCATTTTTGTATTTTAAAGATGTAACTGGCAGTATCCTTTTCTGAGCTATTTACATGATAAATATGGTTCCGAAGGTAACTGTCTTCTTCACAGTTTCTTTGCTCTGGGGTAGTTTAAGATAAATATGGTATCTGCCTCTACGTCAGTATTAAGGTGTTATTCCAATACAGAATAATTAACACTTTCTCTTTCACTTTCCAAGTTAGTAAAACATTATTTTCAATCTTACTTTTTTGTCGTTTCAAAAACATGTGTCTTTTATTGACTAAATCATAGATCTTGATATTTACATATATACTTTACTCATTAATAACACAATAAAGAAAGAATAGGTTAAAGATCAAATCTAAGATACAGAAAAAATAAAACACACTTGACAGTTATTATTTTAGGGGGCCAGAGTGTAAAATGTCCTCTCAATACATAGCAATTTAACATTGGGATTGCCCTGTAAGTATGGGGACAAGACAAAAGAAAGAATGGTTTGCCTGAGGCTTTGATTCACAAGCCAGCAAATTGTATAGGTTTTATGTCACTACCTATTCTGTTTTTTAATAAAATAAGGAATAGTACTTCTTAGAGAGATTGCAGGATTGCATCGTACATATACAAGTACTGTGATGAGACAACTTCTCTAATAAAACATGCATATTCTGTTCTCAGAAAAAAATAGGTCTTTTTAGGTGACTGCTGCAGAAGCTTCTGTGATTCAGCACCTATGACAATTTAGACTAATTCAGAAAAAAACATTATCTGTTATATGGATTTGAAAAAAAAAAGATTTCTAGAATCTCCCTTCTCCTTACCTTTTCTCACAATGGTTGTGGACACTTAATCACAAAAATGCAACTCATGCTTGACATCCAGATATCTTTTCTTGGCCCAGATAGAATGTGTGATCTTACAGGCAGTAGATATCCAGATTTGCCAATAAGTTTGGATCCATATAAATCTGAAACAACTGGTAGAGATGTGAAATTTCAATGACTGCCTTCAAGTAGGCTAGAACAAATCTCTCTTGTTTATAGATGTTTTCATTCAATCTGAAGAGGGGTTGAACTTTCAGGAATTTTTTGAAGAAAATCAGTAATACAACACATGTAAATGGAACAATTTTTTATGAGCCATTAAAGAACTACAATTGATTCTAAAATTTCAGATATATATATTGATTTCTTTGGATAAATTTTACTACTGATTTTTTAAAAAGTTACATAAATTTGTCCAATCTACCTCTGTAAATATCTAGGTGGACTTTACTTATACATGGAATGGTTAGTTTCTACTATAATAACAAGAAATAATAATTTTCTTTCAAGCAAAATAGACATTTAATCAAATTCTTTGAAAGGGATTTGCAGATATTCCTAAGCTAGTTTGATATTTTATATATTGAAATTATTTGCAAATCAACTATTATTAGCAGCATGAATTGGAGAATATAAAAATAGAGAAAAAGTGGGCTTTATGATGTGTGAGTCTCTCAAAAGAAAAAGCAATCTATCAATTATTTTACAATGTATAAAAATAGCTAGGCTTTATAAAGTAATTTCTATATGCCAAGCACTGATCTTCACAATTCCATGTTATTTGTTCTTTAAAACAAATAACCTAGTGAAATAGTTACTATAATTATCCAAATATGAAACATGAGATGAAAAGCTTAAATGATGGCCTGGGTAAAATTAGTTCATTAGCATATTACAGAGAAAAAAACCATAATATCAGTGTCATAACAAAATTACATTTCTATTTTTTATATAAAAGAAGACCGGGACTGCCATGGTGACTTTAGAATGCCATTAGGAAGTTGGAATTCTCTCTTTCTGCTCTGCCTTACTCAGCAGATCACTGCATAATCAGACATAGTTGGTAGAGTTCCAGCTATTACATTTATATTCTAAGCAGTAGGAAAATTGAGGAAGGAAAAAAGGGATTTGCCCATCCTCTTAAGAAGCCTTCCAACAAATTCCATGCAGCTTTTCTCTTTAAGTTACACAGGCAGGAACCCAGTTTCATGGCCCCATATAACTATAATATACATTGGCTAATACAGATTTTAACCTTGGTAGTTATGTGTTAAAGTCAACATTAGGTTTGCCTCATTAAGGAAGGCTGGAAAAATAGATTTGAGAGTCAGCTAGCATTCTCTGGCACATAGAGATTTAGCAACTTACTTCCTTGTCATCCAGCTGTTAAGTGGTAGAGCCTAAATTTGAAGACAAGTCTGTCTCAATCAAATACCCATATTCTTAACTGTTATCATGCATACATAATACCTTATCTCTTATACATTTAGCTTATACTAAAAACCTGAGTATTTTAATGAAAGTAAAATATGATCTGTCCAGTCCTTCAAATTACCATTTGAAGGTATCATATTCAACTCTAAGAAAAATAAGTGGTAGGTATGAGGCATGGCCAGTTATTTGGCATTAACTACTGGCAATATACTTCTATTTTTAAATCCAAAATTATCTTGAAGTTTTTTTTAATAAGTGGATCAACAAATGTTCTACAGTTTAAGGCTAACGCTTTTCATTATCCATGTGGAGACAGTGACAATTTAATAATAACACACACCTGGGGATAATTTTAATATGTCATTAGGAATAAAATTTCACAGATGTTAAATATGAAAAATATGCTTTAGAATGGAAGAAACACACAGTATACTCATTGAATGAAGAATCCAGTAGATAGATTAAAATAAACCCAAAAGATGAATTAAAACAGATGCTATTGAAAGAAAATAAGTGAATTATATAATAGCTTTGAGGAAATAAAACAGAATCCAGATAAAATGAAAGAAAATATCAGAGATTAACAGCATGAAAAATAGAACAAGAAAATCTACTCTATATTGCTTATGAATTATAGAAAGAGAAGATGAAAAACTGGGAAGAAAATACATTGAAAGAAATAATGATTATGAATTTTCCAAAATGTAAACAAGCAAAAAATGAGTTTGGGGGTTCTGATAGGTCACTGAGCACTGAGACAGGCAATTATAAAACAAAAACCTAGATTCATTGTAATAGAATTCCTAATTTTAAAGGTAAAAAACAAATTGCAAAAACAATCATGGAGAAAAGATAAATTACCTAAAAATAAATAGTGCTTTGGATGACAATGACTATCTCCTTGCAGCAATAAATAGCAAGGATCAATGTAATAGTAATAATATCACTAAAATACTCAGTGAAAATAACTTTCAACTTAGATCTCTACACATAAACTACCAGTTGACAATGGCATGCAAATAAATACTGAAAGAACTTTATCAGTTATATAGTGTCCATTAAAAATATAAATACTAGGATATACTTCAGACAAATGGAAACTGAAAGTAGGAGGAAAAATAAGATGCAAATATAAAAAGAAAGAAATTATTAAATACATTGGTTAATTAAGAAAGTATGAGATTTCAAACAACAAAAGTAGTTCTGGTTACTACTCAGGGTAGAGAAAGGTGGAAAGGCTGTATCTCTCACTTCAATGAAAAGAAAAATTAATCCAATTAATCTGCAATATCACAACTTTTGTTGGACCTACTGGAGAATTGAAGTCTCAAGGAACCACATCGTCTGAAAACTAAGGAAAGAGTGTTTACTCTGTGGAGAGATGGGTCATGAACACTGAAAAGAGTCAGATGAGAATTCTCAAGTGAGAAAAGGGACTCAGCTAAAAGTCTTATTGAATTGATAAAGGATGAGTGCAAGAAAGTGTAAGATTATAGTTATAGAATCCCAGGAAGTACAGAGTTCACATTCGTTGGCTGATTCTCCTTTGTGGACCTTTAGGGAGCACAAGAAAAACAGGTCAGGGAAAGGCAGTAGGCTGGAGAAAACTATCTTAAGAATTTCAGGGGAGTTCCCATTGTGGCCAGGGGAAACAAACCCCACTAGTATCCGTGAGGATGAGGGTTCGAGCCCTGGCCTCACTCGGTGGGTTAAGGATTTGGCATTGCAGTGAGCTCTGGTATAGGTCACAGACACAGCTCAGGTCCCACATTTTTCTGGCTGTGGCTAGCAGCTGCAGCTCCAATTCAACCTCTAGCTTGTGGCCCTAAAAAGCAAAAAAAAAAAAAAAAGAAAGAAAGAAAAGAAAAGAGAGCGAGAGAGAAAGAATTTCAGGACTCAGGGAAGTGTAGGAAAAACAAACAAACAACAAACAAACACCTAGTTTTACCAGTCACTTCTCTTCTAAAGAACAAAGTCATTAAGCTGGTGAGGCAAGAACAGCAAATCTGTTCAGCCCCAGGGCAGACTTGAAGACCTATCATGGCTGGGGTAAGGGAAAATAAAAATCCCTCTTTACTGGGGAAAGGGGAAAATTTTGTTGAGAGTGGACTACTGGAGATCTTCTGCTACCGTGACAGAAGCTTACCTAAAATTGAGACTGTGTCAGGCCACGGAGAATCTCTATTCCCACTTCCAAGCACTAGGCCAGGTTGTACTGAGTAACAAGCAGTATTATTCTCCTGAGGAAAGCGGGTAGAACTCAGAAAGAGACTCTCTTGGTGATGCAGGGGTGGAAAGGTGGTCTTAGATTTCCTCTGAGGATGGAATTCTGCTGAGGATGGAGCAGCACCATGGAGAAAATCCTTTAGCATGGTTTGGCCAGGGGAAAATGGACCCAGTGCTGCATTAAACCATAGAAACAACAAAACCCAAACCAAGTCAACACCTGACTAGATTGACTCAATCTCCCACAAAAGATGTGTTCCCACTTCCCGGCATACGTACTGTTTACCTAAATATACTGTTTATTTCTCTATTTTGTGGTTCTACACATTATGTACAATAATGAATTAAAAATTGAGAGAAACCAACACTGAAAGGACCTAGATGCCTGAACTATCAGAGAGGGAATTTAAAATAAATGTGATTAATATGTCAGTGGTTCCATTGGAGAAGGTAAAGAATAAATAGATAATTCAGTAGAGAGCTGGACATTATAAAGTGTCAAAATGAAAATTATAGCTACAAAAAATACAAACACAGAGAGCAAGAATGCCTTTGGTGCTCAACATTTGATCAAAATTGTCAATAAAGCATCATGAATTGAAGATAGAGCAATGGAAATTATACACACTGAAACAAGGGGTAAAAAGAGAATGGAAAAAACTGAACACATTAAAGAGTCTGAGACAATATCAAACATTCTAACACACTAGAAGAGGAAATTTTTCCCCTCAACCCATCTAGGGTCTGTGGTTGCTTTAATAATTATATTGAGTTACAACAGATAAAAAACTATTTTAATTATGTACATATGGGATCCCCAAAAAGATATGAGACTCAGATGGTGCCCAGATGGTTGAGATTTATATACCATCCTGAGATAAGGAGAGGGATAGAGGTTTGAGGCTTCGGGGTTGACAAATTTAACTCATGGGAAAGTGAGAAGAGGAAATGTTGAATAAACAAAGGTTACCCTCTTACACAGATAATTTTTCTTTAGATAAAAAGTTTTCTCTGGCAGTAGATGTCTTCCTGATAGAGGCCTACCCTTGCTAATATAAATTTAAAATTTTTCATAATTATACATTTCTCCCCTAAATGGGGGAACTCATAATTTCTTTTAGGTAGTTAACAGGGAGGTAAAGAGCTTTTCCTGATCTGCTTGGTCTTGATTGCCTCCAGCTCAAAATAATCCTCAGGCCAAAGTGACACATTTTGGAGTGGAATGTTCTTAACTCCTTCAACACATAGACATATATAATTAAAATTCTAGAAGGAGAAAGAAGAGAACAGGGAAGAAGAAATAACCTGAAGAGAAAGTGACTGATAATTTCCCCCCTATAACGAAAGATATCAAGCTATATATCCAAAAAATCTCAAGAGCCTCAAACAGGGTCAGTAATCCTCAAACCAACACCTAGACTCATTACGTAATAACTACTGAAACTTATAATAATATTAAAGTAAATTTATTTATTTATTTATTTAACTAAAGTGTAGTTGATTTACAATGTTGTGCCAATTTCTGCAAAGTAAATTTAAAATTAACCAAAGCAGGAAAAAAAAAAAAAGATGTGTTAACATACAAGTAAAATTAAAAAAAAAAATTAGACTTCTCATCAGAAGCTAAGCAAGCTGACGATTGGAGTGGTGCATTTAAAATGCTGAGAGGAAAAAAAACAAACGTCAACCAAGAATTGTAAACACAATAAAAATATATTTTTAAAAAAATAGAGAAATAACAGAATACAAACAAAATGTTTATTAGGATAAATATTAAAGGAACATTTTCAGGCAGAAGAACCATAATGGCAGACAGAAACATGGATCTGCACAAAAAAAGTTGTTTCCCTAAATACTGGGAAATAAATCTAAAAAACATTTTTTTCTTATTACTAATTTATCTGAAAGAAAAGAGGTGGTCTATTGTAAATATAGTAGCAATGTCTTATATAAAGTAAAATGCATGACAAAAATATTAAAATAAATGAAAGAAAGATTTGGGGGATATGAGTCAAAGCCTACCCATGAAGCAATAAATTATTCAAAGTTAACTGATTAATTTAAAAATATATTTTAAACCATAGTTTTATAGAAAATCTTTAAATAATTACAGGCAATAACTAAAGATGAAATGGAACCATTAAAAATATTCAACAACAGTAAAAATAGGCCTACGAGAAAATGAAAAAGAATTAAACAAAGAGAAAAAACTAATAAGTTGATAGATTTAAATGCATCTATAATAATAATTATATTAAATGTAAATAATCTAAAAAAACTATTAAATGAAGAGACTGTTGAACTGTTAAGATTGGGGAGGAAAGTAAAGTATAACTATATGCTGACTTTAAGAAGTACATTTTAAATATAAAAATATAGACAAGTTAAAAGTAAAAGGAGGAAAATACATACTGTGCAAATATTAATAAAAAACTATTTTGATAGACGAAGCACACTTTAAGACATTATCAGGGATAGAGGACATTGCATGGTGAAAAACGAGTCAATTCATCAAGTCATAGCAATATTGAATGTGAATGTACTTCCTAACAAAGCATTGATATATATAAAGCAAAAACTGATTGATATGAAAAGAAAAATTGACAAAGAATTCCAAAATTATGATTGGAGATGTCAGTACTCCTCTTTCAGTAATCAATAGAATCAGTAAGGATATAAAAGATTCAAACAATATTGTAAATCAAATTGGACAAATTGATGATATAGAGAAACAGCAGAATATATATTCTATTCAGAAGCATGTGAAACATTCATCATGATAGTTATATGCTAGGCGAGAAAATGAACTTGAAAAAAGTTAATATGAACAGATCTTACAAAATGTGTTTATTTAATAAAAAAATAAACTAGAAAACATTGACAGAAAGATGTATAGAAAATTCTAAAATGTTTAGAAATTAAAGAAAAGACTTCCTTAAGAGAATGGATTAGAGAGGAAGTTGCAAGGGAAAGTAGAAAATATATTGAATTGAATAAAAATTAAAATACAATATACCAAAATTTATGAGTGGCAGATGAAAAATGCTTAGGAGAAAAATTAAATTAAATGTTATGACTATAATTATATACACATGTATGTTCTATAATATAGTGTAGAACATATAATGTACATGAATTTATACTAAATATAAAATTATATAATTAATATGAATAAAAATTATATGAGTTATAAAAGGGGGAGATTTCAAATCAATGATCTAAGATTCTACCTTAAGAAACTAGAAACAAATACTATTAAATACAAAGTAAGCAGAAGGAAGTAGTTAAAATATGATTATATATCCATGAAATTGGGACAAAAATTCAAAACAATACAACGAAATCAAAATCTAGTTCTTGACAAGTCAACAGAAACGATAACACCAAACATGAAATGCCTATGTATAAATCTCACAAAATATGTGCAAGATCTCTATGCCAAAACACTCATTAAATAAATTGAAGAATACCAAATAGACGGAGATAATTGTGTTTATAGATGATCAATTCATATCAATTTTAAGATACCATTTCTTCCCAAATTTATAGCAATGTGCTTTTCTTTATCAGACTATAAGTTTTTCAAGGGCAGGGTAATGTCTAATTTAACTTCATAGTCTTGTGCATATTAGGCCTTCAATAAACTTTTTGAATTAATTTAGGGATGCAGGAACATAATCTCTGCTAATACATTTACAGTATTAGATCATTAATGTAGTGAAACAATCTCATGATTACCTACCCCTGTTTTTTTTAGAAATTGTATTTATTTCTTAAATATGATGTGACCATAAATGTTAAGGAAGATATAGCATATAGGCTTAGTAATTTTTCCTTACGTTTATGATTAAAATGTAATTATCTAATCAGTGGAAAACAGCATAATGAATAAGGTATGGAACACAAATTGTAATGAACACAGAATTCAATTAGTACTTCCAAGATTTTAGATTTTTTTTTTCAGCCATGTAACATAATTGACATCTATGGAGTAATGGCAATTTTCATGTCAAGCTAGTATGAATTTTTCTGTATATATTTGAAATTATATTTTATTTTATGTTTCTACTCTAAAAGGGGATATAGAATTGATAAATATATAATGATGAGTATTAATGAGTGCTATGAAGTGAAGAAAATCAGGGCAAGGAGAAAGCATAATGATGTAAGTGTGCTTATGATGGGGTATTCTGAGAAGACCCTCTGAGGACAAGACATTTGTGAATAGATTTGACACACATGCAGAGCATTTATGAGAATAGTAACAGAAATCAGACGCAGAAGTCGACAGGACACTGCCCTTGTAGGACTTTGCAGACCAAGGCCCTTTGAGAAGCCAATATATCAAAAAAATTCTAATCACCCCCACAGCTGATGTTCTGTAATCTAGGCTATCATGGAATCTTGCCTGATTTTTTTTTTTTTAAATAGGGCCACACCTGGAACATATAGAAATTCCCAGGCTAGGGGTCAATCAGAGGTGCAGTTGCCAACCTATGCCATGGCCACAGCAACAACTGAATCTTTTAACCCACTGAGTGAGGCCAGTGATCAAACACACATCCTCATGGATACTAGTGGGATTCTTAACCTGCTGAGCCAAAGTGGGAACTCTCTGAATTCTTTCAGTAGCCTTCCAACTGCTTCTTCTACAGTTGATTCACAATATAAAACCCAGTGGTCCCTTTAAAATGTAAGTGAGATTGGGTCACTGTTTTTGCTTAAAGCCATCTAAGGGCTTCTCATGTCTCTCAGAGTAAAGCTACAAGATTTCCAAGGCTCACAAAGCCCCATGTGACTAATCCCTGTTTAACCCTCATTCAATCTCAGACCAGATACTTCCTGGCTTTCTGTCCTGGAAATCACAAATACATCCTTGCCTCGGGGGCTCTGTGTATGCTTTTCTCTCAGCCTATGATGATTTTTCCCTGGAAATGCATGACCCACATTCACAACAAGCCTCCTCCTACTCAGAGGCTATTGATTTCTGAGTCCTTCCCTGATTATTCTCCAGAAAATAAAATCCCCACTTTCTACCGGAGCATTCTCTAATCCCTTCATCTTCATTTATTTTTCTTTACAACACAATCTGACAGTGTTTTTTCTTATAAATATATCTACCTAGGAAACACTTAATTGCATTCTGAAAACTTGTGAGTGCCTGCGTTTCCTCTTGAAATGAAGAGGCACAGTTAAGGATATTGCCCCGCTTTTAGTTCAGTACCTTACAGAGAGCATGATCTGAATTTAGCAATATTGTATGAATATCTTGTTTAAGAGAGGAAATATATGTATGTTTTAAATAAAGCTCTGTGCTAAAGATCAAAACCTAAATTAAAGGGATCATCTTTTTCTCATGGTTATTACTATTTATCTTTTTTTTTAAAAAAAGAAACTTACCTCAGGATTACTTTCGCAAAACACACTTAATACAACTGAATCTTCTCAAAAACAGGTTTCAAGGGTCCTATGGGTTATGTGATGAGAGGCAGTGTTATAGAGAAAGAAGATCTCTGTTCTAATTCATATTTTACTCTGGGAGAACTATCATGTGCAAAGCTTCAGTGAGGAGATTAGAAGAAAAGCACTGGTGTTCTTTTACCTCTGGTCAACAAGTATGAATACCACAAAGTTTCCTTTTCTTTTCTTGCATATCTGCCTGGTCATTTTCAAATGCAAAAGTCATATTCAGTATACTCATTTATGCTCCCAACTTGAGGAATAAAAACTTTTAAAATGGTCTTAACAATAGGCAATAATATATTTCTTTCACTTGAGTGAAATCTGTTGAGTTCTACTCTCTATCTATCTATAATTGCGTCTTCTCATAAGCTCATTTTCCACCCATGGGCTCACTATAGTGATCAGTATCAATATTTCATTCATTAATTGGTGTTTTATTTCTTACTGAAATCAAATTTTATTCAAATAATAAAGTTTTATTTCCCCAAATGTTGCACAGTGATAATTGCATTTGGTTTTGAAATATGCTAGATATTTCGCTGTGTACTCTTCTCAGAATGCTGCTGGGCTTATTCTATAAACTGTTGTTAAGACCTATTACTAACCTGATAACTTTCTATATTATGCCTTGCATCAATGAATCAAACAATTATAAAATTTAACAATTATGAATGGAGAGTTTCTTGGTGGCCCAGCATGGTCACAGCTGTGGCACAGGTTTAATCCCTAGCCCAGGAACTTCTGTGTATCTTGGGTGCAGCAAAAAAAAAAAAAAAAAAAAAAAGGACGCAACATAGTAAATCAACTATACTTTAATCAAAAACAATATATAGGAGTTGCCATTGTGGCTCTACAGGTTAAGAACCCAATACAATGTCTGTGAGGATGCGTATTCAATCCCTGACCTTGCTCACTGGGTTAAGGATCTGGTGTTGCCACAAGCTATGGTGTAGGTCATAGATGTGGCTCGGATCCCATGTGGTGTGGGCCAGCAGCTGCAGCTCTGCATTGACCCATGGCCAGGGAACTTCCATATACTACAGGTGCTGCCATAAAAAGAAAAAAAAAATTTGGCTAAGTCCTCCTCCCCAAAAAAGTGGACAAAAAAATCATGAATGGTATGTTGATTCTTTTTTATATAATCATTGTAACAGCCTTTAACCATTGGCATTAATTATGAGGAAAATTTTATATTTAAAAAAGTTTAGTTAAATGTTTGATAATTCAGTCATATTGTGTGATAATACTCCCATTCTATTATACCAAATGTTAACTACAGGTTGTATTATTAAAGACTGTATTTTTTTTTTTGTCTTTTTGCCATTTTCTTGGATCGCTCTCGCGGCATATGGAGGTTCCCAGGCTTGGGGTGTAATCGGAGCTGTAGCCACCGGCCTCTGCCAGAGCCACAGCAATGCGAGATCCAAGCCGTGTCCGCGACCTACACCACAGCTCACGGCAACGCCGGATCATTAACCCACTGAGCAAGGCCAGGGATCGAACCTACTGAGCAAGGCCAGGGATGGAACCCGCAACCTCATGGTTCCTAGTCGGATTCGTTAACCACTGTGCCACTATGGGAACTCCTAAAGACTGTATTTTTTAACGTTCATAGCTACTTCGCAGACTTTTCAAGTTCAATATTGTATATTTTTTTAAATGATGACTTTTTTTATATTTAAAGCAAAAATTAACTCATTCACGTATTCACTTCTTCCTCAAGTTGGGAGCATAAATGAGTATACTGAATATGACTTTTGCATTTGAAAATGACCAGGCAGATATGCAAGAAAAGAAAAGGAAACTTTGTGTTTGTGGTATTCATACTTGTTGACCAGAGGTAAAAGAACACCAGTGCTTTTCTTCTAATCTCCTCACTGAAGCTTTGCACATGATAGTTCTCCCAGAGTAAAATATGAATTAGAACAGAGATCTTCTTTCTCTATAACACTGCCTCTCATCACATAACCCATAGGACCCTTGAAACCTGTTTTTGAGAAGATTCAGTTGTATTAAGTGTGTTTTGCGAAAGTAATCCTGAGGTAAGTTTCTTTTTTAAAAAAAAAAAGATAAATAGTAATAACCATGAGAAAAAGATGATCCCTTTAATTTAGGTTTTGATCTTTAGCACAGAGCTTTATTTAAAACATACATATATTTCCTCTCTTAAACAAGATATTCATACAATATTGCTAAATTCAGATCATGCTCTCTGTAAGGTACTGAACTAAAAGCGGGGCAATATCCTTAACTGTGCCTCTTCATTTCAAGAGGAAACGCAGGCACTCACAAGTTTTCAGAATGCAATTAAGTGTTTCCTAGGTAGATATATTTATAAGAAAAAACACTGTCAGATTGTGTTGTAAAGAAAAATAAATGAAGATGAAGGGATTAGGCTTTTGTTTGTTTGTTTGTTTGTTTTGTCTTTTTAGGGCCGCACACGTGATGTATGGAGGTTTCCAAGACAGGGGTCAAATGGAAGCTGTAGCCACCAGCCCACACCACAGCCACAGCAACGCCAGGACAGAACTGCATCTGTGGCCTACACCACAGCTCACGGCAATGCCAGATCCTTAACCCACTGCGTGAGGCAGGAATTGAACTTTCAACCTCAAGGTTCCTAGTCGGATTTGTTTCCACTGAGCCACTGAGGGGAACCCCCATATTCACTTCTTGAGTTCATTGTCCATTCAATCAACATATTAAGAGAAAATTACTTTACAAACTATAAAACTGTAATGAAATGTAAACTATAGGCAGCCAGTAATTTCAAACTAAAACCTTTTTTTTAATGAGTAGAAATGTATTAGCAGTGCATAGATTCCAGGAATGACCTCCCACTTCTTTCATCCCAGAGTACACGGAGGTAGAACCAAAGAGTCTTATATAGCAAATGCAGCATAAAATTTGGGAAGCAGTCTCAGATGCAGGAAGGGGAATTAATTTCACAGGTAGGCTTTGTGGCATTTCCCTATTAGAAATATTCATCCACAGTGAGAAGGAGAATGCTGCGTTAAGTCTTGTATCTAGTAGATTCATATATATATTTGGCTTTTAATTTCTGGGATCATGTAATTTTATTATCAATTTTACTTTTTTTTTGCTTTCTAGGGCCATATGCATGGCATATGGAAGTTCTCAGGCCAGGGGTCAAATTGGAATTACAGCTGCCAGCCTACACCACAGAAGCAGCAATGTGGAACCCAAGATGCATCTGTGACCTATACCATAGCTCATGACAATGCTGAATCCTTAACCCACTGAGCAAGAACAGGGAATGAACCCGTGTCCTCGTGGATCCTAGTCGGGTTCGTTACTGCTGAGCCATGATGGGAACTCTGTTATTATCAATTTTACTTTTATTTCTTTATTGTAGTTTTATTTTTCCAAATGTTAAGATAATAATTCTTATTATGGAAATTTCAAAAATACATGAAAACATAAGCCATAACTACTATATAACCAAATTCCTCTCATGAAGTAATAACAATGGTTAACATATCAGACATTTTCTTTCTTCTGCAGCCATAGCATCTCCTGTTATTCCTGGAAGATGTCAAGTAACATGTCCTCCTCAGGGTCTTTGAACTGGAGCAGGCTGCACTTTTAAATAGGGTGGTCAGAGAGTTCCTGTCATGGCTCAGTGGTAATGAACCCAACTAATATCCATGACGATGTGGGTTCAATTCCTGACCTCGCTCAGTGGGTTAAGGATCTGGGATTGCTGTGAGCTGACGTGCAGGCCAATGGCTTACAGCTCCAGTTCAACCCCTAGCCTAGGAACTTCCATATGCCGCGGGTGCAGCCCTACAAAAAAACCAACCAAACAAACAAACAAACAAAATTAAATAAAAACAAAAGAAGAAAGAAATAGAGTGGTTAGGGCGGCTTTGCTGGCAGGTGACTTCCCACAGGTGACTTCCCAGAAAGATAAGGAACTGATATATGTGGTTATCTGGCAGAAGAAAATTCTAGTCAGAGAGAGAGGCAAACACAAAGAATAGTGCTTGCTGAAGAAAAGTAAGGAGGACATTGTGCCTAAAGCAGGGTGAGGAAGATTCAATAAAATGATGAGGTTGGAGAGGTAAATTGAAGAACAGATGAGGTAATTTGAAGGCCAGTATAAGGAGGCTTGCAGTTACTTTTAGTGAAATGGGAACTATTGAGGGTTATGAGCAAAACAATTATAAGATATCACAAACTACTTTAAAAGATCATTTATAATATTTTCAGAAGTCTTCTTAAAATTTTTAATGTTTACTTTTTGCTCTTCAAAGTTTATGTTGTTATTCTAAATCATTATTTTCATTTAAAGTAGTGTTTATTTTGTTAGTCAAAGCTAATATCAAATTATAAGACTTCAACCCAAAAAGACACCTTGTATGCATATATACATACACATATATATTTGCCTGTGTGTGTGTATGTAATAAAAATGGGTGTAACATGAAGTACAGAGCTGTTCTTTCTCAAGTTCACAAACGTAAGTTCTATCCCTTCCCTAATCTGTTGTACAATTGAGTAACTATATATCTAAGATTCTAAACATGACACTAAAGAGTAAGATATATTTTCTTATATAATATAATACATAACATACTATATAATATATAATGTATATAATATACTATAAATATACTATATAATATACTATATATATGATATACATTATCATAATTTCCTCATTAAAATTTGATGGTTTTCTTTCTCTAGGACCTCCACATGGTTTAAAATTACTTTGAATTTTCAGATTTTCTTTTCACTATGAAAAATTTATTTGCATTATATTTCTATATGATTATTGTTTTCATTAAGAAACCCAATTTTTGAATATTTATTTCCTTTCTTTTTTTTTTTCTTGGAAATAGAGCTCTATAGAGCTTTATTAGTACAGAGCTTTACTTTTTCCACAGTGTTTTGTATTGAATATTTATTTTCTTACCAGTCATCTTGTTGAACTCTCTTCATCAGTCTAATAATGGTTCAGTTAATTTACTTTGGTCTGCTCTGATAAGAATTGCATCATCTGTAAATAATCATAATACTATTCTCCTGTGCTTCATTATAGCTTTTCCCTTTTATTTTGATATATGTTAGATAATAAACAATAAATATAGTAATGTAAGAATTATGAATTTTAATAGGAAATGCACTTTTATTTTATTTTTATAGGTAATATTGTCTAAGATGAGCAAACGATTGAGTTGTGTCAAATGTTAGAAAACCCATGATTAAAAAAATCTGTTATTTGGAACTTAACTTTGATTACTGATAGATTTGTAGAATAATAGCACTTCTGTATAAATTAGAAAACCATTTCAAATATTTCCAATAACCTTTTTAGCGTGCGTTAAGAGGAGTTAATACTTTTCACTCTGAACTATTGATTTGAAGAATCATATAAATAGCTATTTGAATATTGGATTATTCTTGCATTTTTAGAAAATAGCACATTTGGTGATTTCATATTTTCTGATATTCTGATGATGTATTTCTTGATATTAAATTTATGGTATTTAGAGTCAGAAGCCTTAGAGTCAGGAAGTCTTAATATCCCATTTCACTCTTAGTTTCACCTTGTGATCTTAGGTAACTTATCCAAACTAGCTAAGCCTTAGTATTTTAAGTGTAATGTGTAGAAAATAAAATAACCTACTCTTTTAGACAGTTGAGAGCTTTTAATGGTATAACACATGTAAGGTACTTAGCATAGATGCTAGCATGCCTAATTAATGTATAGTCATAAATGCTACTGTAATTGGAAAAAACAGACCTGAGTTCATATTGGATGTGTTTCTTTTACTTTAATCTTTGGGTTTTATTGTTTTTGCTACAAGTTAATCATTAATAGGATGTTGCCTACAACTTAAAATATACATAATGGCCCAACTCTGGGAACCTTGCCTTCCAAACCTGAGTGTTAAGCTAAAATACCTTGAGGCTCATAGGAAACGCCCTGACCAAGTCTACCCCTGAATGACTACAGGAAAGAAGGAATTAACACATGCCCTCTGGTGAGACTGTGTAGAAGCAGGAAATGTTTGCAACTTATTCCCTTTTTTCTTTATCTCCTCACTTCCCCTCAACATCCAAAAATAAACTAACTTCCAAACCTGGGTGAAATGGCTATTTGGGACTATAGTCTGCCATTTCCTTTGTCTGCTGGCTCTCCAAATAAAGTTGCTATTTCTTGCCCCAACAACTGGCCTTTCAATTTATAGTCTTGTGCAGTGAGCCATACAAGATTGGACTTGCTAACTTTACATGTCAGTAGTTTTCCCTGTTTTGTCTTTTGCTGATAAGCTGTTGTATATCAAGCCAAGAAATCATCTTAATACTAATTAGCTCCTTTTAACTAGGTTTTGGAGTATGATTTAAAAGCTATACAAATTATCTAATCCTTAAAATTCTATCATAAATCATCCCATGAAAACACCTAAAATTGGTATAATTTCTGGATATTATTTGCAATTTCAAATAATTTAAGATTTCTTCTAAGGGAATTTATGTACTCATTGCCCCAGATTAATTTTATAACATATCTTCTCAACTTCATTAATTCTTTAGTATTTGCTACATTTAGTAGCACGTAGGTATGATTTGGGGTGGGGGCAGTTGTGACATTGGGATGCAGCAGTTTGAGGCAGGATCTTCGTTTCCTATCCTGGAATTAAATCTGGGCTGCAGCAGTGAGAGCACAAAATCCTAGCCTCTAGGCCACAAGGGCCAGAGGGTTTGATGTAGGTTCCAGTCCTTGTCTCCTCTGTAAAGAATTCAGCAAAAAGATGGAGATAATAAAGTGGGTAAACTGTTATTAGAAGTAGAATTTGTATGAAAAGGACACATGGATGGGCTCAGAGAGAGTTGTGCTTTTGGGGTGGTGTAATTGCTTATATGCAGGCAGTTTTCTGAGTTCTCTCTGGCCAATTATTTTGCTTGTTGCCCACATCTGACCTGACTCAGCCCCCCACCTCCCTCCCCGACGTGTCTTTTGAAGAGATGGATTCCAGTGTGAGGTTGGCAGACATTATGGGCTGGCAACCCCTCCCTTCCCTGCCCCCTGAGGATATTTTCTGCGCATGTGTGATCTGGGAGGTCTCCTTAATTCCAAGAAAAATGTGTCCTGCTTATTTTTTACTCCAGCAGAGCTCAGCTCCTCTCTGCTCTTTCCTTTATCTTTTTTTTATGAAATGTCAGCAGGAGACAAGTTCCAGCTGCTCAGCCTGGGGCCCATCTACCTCCTACCTCAGTTATAAGTTAAATATATTTTTTACAGACCTAAGTTATATGCTAGTGAATATTTCTATTATTGTTTTTTCCCAATGGCATTTATTCATGTATCATATCCATGTTTGGGACATGTTTATATGTTTAGAATTATTTTTCTCCTTTATCTGATTTTAAAGTTTGATTTTTTTTCCATAGTTTATTTCTCCTTCCTATTTTTAGACAGTTTTTGCCTAACTCTATGGATTGGATTTTTAGTTGATTATTTTCAACTTGTGTTCTTTGAAAATAAAACCATACAGATTTCTATATAGAATATAGAGCAGCATGAATAAAGTCATAAGTTTGCAAAAATGCACACCCCTCTTAGAGAGCTATTGTTTACATTTTGGTCTCATTTATGTGACCAGATATCCTGGTTTTTGGTAAACTAGATTTCAGTTGTTTAAACTAAGAAACCATGTTTTAGGAGCCTTACAATCACCAATTATGTTTCAAAGCTTCTTGTATACAGTATGCTCTTAAAAGTTGAGTTACACCAGTCAAGATCATGGATTCTGCTGCTAGATTTATCTGTTTTCAAAACATGGTTCCACCAGGGAGTTTTCGTTGTGGCTCAGTGGGTCACAAACCAGACTAATATCCATGATCCCTGACCTCACTCAGTGCATTAATTATCCAGCATTGCTGTGAGCTGTGGTGTAGGTCACAGATGCAGCTCAAATCCTGTGTTTCTGTGGCTGTGGTGTAGGTTGGCAGCTGCAGCTCTGATTCGACCCCTGGCCTGGGAACTTCCCTATGGTGCAGGTGCGACCCTAAAAAAAAAAACAAAAAGTAACAAACAATAAAAAAATAAACAACCCCCCCCCAAAAAAATACTTTCACCTTTTACTAGCTCTGTGATCTTGAGAAATATTACTTAATGAAATCACCTCCCATTTCCCTCAGCTGCTATTGAAGATAAAGATAGTATCTAATTCCTAGAGTTTTGGTAACGTTTACATTAGTCAATGCATGTAATTCACTCAGAATAGCACCTAGCACTTAGTAAGCATTGAGTTATTGTGACTATTTTATTTTTCTTATTACTATTGTTATTATATCATTATTATTATTTATGGATGTCAGAATCAAAGAATGATTTGCACTTCAACAGTGCAACTCTAACTGGCTTAAAGTAGATATCTTTAAGGATATCTTCATAAAAGTCTTAATTTTTCCACCATTTAAAATCTCTGACTGAAGCTTGATCTATGTATTCTTATTCCATGAAACAAAGTTTAAAGCAGTATGGATCTTAAATATAGTAACAATAATCATCTTCTGTCAAATGAACAGTTGTCTTATGGGATCATGATTTGAATGCTCTGATAGAAGTTAATAAAGTAGTCACAAAGGATTCTGTCCACTTTTGTACTGAAGAGGATCATATTTAAGGCTTCATTTAATTTGGAAAATGTCAAAGAACATCAAAAGAGAAAATTTATTTCATTAATCTTTGAAAGACATAAAATAGAAACCTCATATTAGCCAGAGTTATTAATCAAAATTAAGTATTGACTTTGTTCCAGTAAATTCAAATTTATAAGGAATATTGGTTATCAACACCCATATTACGTAGTTGGAAGTTTGGAGTGATTTCTGTACAACCATGTTTTAACCATTTGTATTTCTGCTTATAGAATTATAGAATCTTAAAAGGGTTCATGTATTATAGTTATTTTTATAAACAATAGAACTAAATTAAATAAACCTGTCAACTTCACTATGAATGTTAAAAAATAACTTACAGTGATATTATCAAATTTTCATATTAATAACATAAATGTGTTAGAAATAGATGGTATTAATTAAAATAAGGGCTTACTGGAGTTAGGAAAATAACCTTTTTTTTGGGGGGGTTGCTTTTTAGGGCTGTACATGTAGCATATGTAAGTTCCCAGGCTAGGGGTCGAACTGGAGCTGCAGCTGCTGGCCTACCCACAGCCACAGTGAGTTAAGGATCCAGTGTTGCTGCAAGCTGCGACATAGTTCCCATATAGGGCTCAGATCCTGCTTTGCTGTGGCTGTGGTGTAGGCTGTCAGCAGCCCTGATACTGCCCCTAGCCAGGGACCTTCCATATGCTGCAGGTATGGCCCAAAAAGAAAAAAAAAAAAATAAGAGGTGTGCTGAAGTATATGTGAGACATTGTTATGTTGATTACTCAGTGGTGAGACTGAAGAAGTACAGAAGTCAGGAGAACATATTTAGCTTGATTTTTATATACCTTTGCCCAGTTTTATTTAATTTACAATACTGTAAATAGGCAGTATTCATATTATAGATAAATGCAATAGAGAAAAAGCAAAATATAAATAAATATAATAGAATTTTGGAAGAAAGTATACCAAAATTCTAGATTGGTTTTATTATTCCAGGTCAATGTTTTGGTTGCCTTCTCCAGATTTTGAAGAATGTTTAAAATAAAATGACTTTAAAAATTTTTGAGGAGTTCCCATTGTGGTGCAGTGGTTAACGAATCTAACTAGGAACCATGAGGTTGCAGGTTCGATCCCTGGCCTTGCTCAGTGGGTTAAGGCTCCGGCGTTGCCGTGAGCTGTGGTGTAGGTCATAGACGTTGCTTGGATCCCACGTTGCTGTGGCTGTGGTGTAGGCTGGCGGCTGCAGCTCCAATTAGACCCTTAGCCTGGGAATCTCCATATGCCGCGGGAGCGGCCCTAGAAAAAAAGGCAAAAAGGCCAAAAAAATTTTTTTTGAATCAAAAACAGTAATGGCAAGTTAATATAGATCACACTCATAAGGTATTTTAAGCTATCTAAATATAAATAATATAGTGTTTTATTTCTCATTGAAAGACTATCAATAGCTTCTGGGCTGAAAATCTAAGTAGAGAAGACTCACGCATACAGTTCTCTGTGGGATTTGGATGGACCTTTGCAATAATTTTTAAAGCTATGCTCTTATTCTGAAGTCTATTTTGTAAGCTCTGTGAAAAACCACTGCCCCTGTAGCCACTTGAGAGACACAGAGTTCAAGCAATCTCAGACTTTGCTCTGCCCCAAAGTGCTTAACCCTCTTTCCCTTCTGTGCACACATTCTCATCAGCACAAGACACTTTTCATTACTTCCTGAAAAACCACAACATCAGAATCTTTTGGATTTTTGGATAACCCTAAGATCATCATAAAGGGACTTTGAGGCAGCCAGCAAATCTCTCTCACGGAAACACTAATTGGACAGAGACGCTGGGCTTTTAAACTTAAGCTCTGTGTGTATTTAAGGCTGACCAAGATTAAAGTGGAAAGAGAAGAGGAAAAAAGTAATTTTCTTCCATTCACTCATCTCTAGTGTTCCAGGAGAGAAATTCTCTAAAGATCAGCTTTGGAAGTTCTTCTAGAGGCCTTGGTTTGCTCTCATTTTAGTGTTTTGTGATAATAATGCAGGGAAAGAAGAAGAAGGAAGAAGAAAAACCTCTCAGATATCCTACTGAGCCCTCTGAAAAGACAAGAAGTTGAAAACTAAAGAGAATGTTAGTATACACATATGCAGATACAGGAACACACACACAAACACATTGAACCTGGAAGGAAGGAAGGAAGGGAAGTATGGAAGAGGAGAGAGAGAGAATGAGGGACAAGGAGACAAAAAATAATCAGTCTCATAAAGGGGGAATAGAAAAGGAGAAAAAATATAATATAAACTTTAAATTTCATACTTGTCTCTAATAACTCTGCTCTTTATAGTCTGTATTCATTAGCCAAAGCAATGTGCCAGACTGACAGCTCTGGCTCAAGTCATTAGAGAGCCTCCCTCTCTGTACTATACAGAAGTGAAAGGATATAAGTGAAAAGAGGAGAATTCAGGCCTGAGAATATATAGCAAAGCACATGACAAATCTCTGATAATTTTAACATTAGAAAACAGGAGACATGTGGTGTTCTCAGGTAGCAGGTACTCAAAACATGCCAGTTACCTGCTTCCTTTTTAGGAAGTAAGTTTGCATCACACATCTACACTGCTGTTTATGGGTTGATTTGCTCTCTAAAATCTTAGAAGAGCCAACAGGCTATCTGAAAGATGTTTTCCTGTGTTACTATCACTAAAACATACAATGGGGACAAATCCTAAACACGGTAAACTTCAGAGTTGAACAAGAGATATTTTTGCAATACATATTCCTTCTGTAATTACTAGGTTTGATATCATTACATTTAAATTATATACTACATACAATTTTTAGATTGTAGTGAGAAAGAGTGAATGAGAGAGAGGAGAATATGCACATTCACAAATTTTCCAAATAATTCAAATTATCTCTCCAAAATAATTTTTAAAAGAAATTAAGACCTATTTTGTAAAATCTTTAATTTTTACCCAGGTATGAAAGTTAGAATACTTCCTCTATTTGATTGATTCTGTACTTTAATGAATTATATTACAGAGATAGTATCTTTTTGTCATAGTAATTAAAATTCTTCCTTAATATTCTTATCAGGATTATATGCTGACGATTGCATTACTCAGGAATACTCGATGATGCAAATATTTTAACTATAAACTTTGCATATTCATACCAAACATTTCCCTATGAATGCTTAAATAGGCAACTTTTTTTTTTTTGGTCTTTTGTCTTTTTTGTTGTTGTTGTTGTTGCTATTTCTTGGGCCGCTCCCACGGCATATGGAGGTTCCCAGGCTAGGGGTTGAATCGGAGCTGTAGCCACCAGCCTATGCCAGAGCCACAGCAACGCGGGATCCGAGCCGCGTCTGCAACCTACACCACAGCTCACGGCAATGGCAGATCATTAACCCACTGAGCAAGGGCAGGGACCGAACCCGCAACCTCATGGTTCCTAGTCGGATTCGTTAACCACTGCACCACGACTGGAACTCCTAAATAGGCAACTTTTATCTAAAGTTTACTCATACTTAGTCATCCATACCTCAGTTTCCTGGATAAATTACAAGGGCTTACATTTTAGCTTCAAATGACCCTTTACCTCTCCTTCTACTTTTAAAATAGAATAATGAACGCAGCATCATGATATAGTATAAACTAATTCTAGGGCTATTGATATATGGCATTTCATAGCCATAAACAGAGTTAACCATTAATTACATCTATATAATGCAATATTTAAAAAGTGGTTAAATTCTAACTTCCCCAACTGCACTATTATATGTGATTATAAAAAGCTCATGTTTTCACATACACTTTGCAAATTCTCTCTTGTGCCTACAGTTTCCATGGTCTTTCTCTGCTTCCAGTTCCCCATTCTTTATACATGAATTAAGTTGTCTCTCATTAACATATGCATAATTTCAGTATTAGAAATGGTAGGTTCCAGGCATCAGAAGGAAAGGAAGGAAAAGGACCTCTGAAAATGCTTTTCTATAAAAGCCATGAGAACACTGGCAGAAACCAATTTTTGCCAAATCTGGTAATTAATCAGACATAACAACAATCCAGGGTGAATTTGTTTTAGAAAAATGGCAGGATCACAGTAAGAAAGTAGTGCCAATTTTCAAATCATGTTTCTTGCAAGTCCCTGATCGTCCAGGCAAACTACTGGCCGCAGTTCATAAAGATGGACTGGCTAAAACTCCATGCAGTGCCTAACTTCCACATAGCCCCAACTCTGACTGGAAAGCCATAGTGATGTTTTGGGCTTCCTAAAATTAGTGTCAGTTCAAAGCCAGTGTTCAGTAGTCTCTGAAAGTTCTGATTATTTCCTCTCCCCAGCATAGTTACCCTGGTAAAAGTAGTATCTCACTTTGGGGAAGTCTAGGAGAAAGATTAACCACATAAATTTATAGTACTGTACTTGGGGTCCTTCATCAAAGGGACCTGACTTCAACTTCATTTAAGGAGTTCTGGGGCTGTAAACTGGCTCTAGTCTGGGAATTTATGAAGGACAATGGTCCTCTACTTTTATGATTCAGGTTAGAACACAAAGCTGTAGTAAAACAATACAGTGATGTACCAGCAAAAGGATCAGTTTACAGATCAGTGGAACTGAAGAAAGAATTGAGAAAGCCATAATTTTGGTTAATATATTTTCAACAATGGTAGTAAGAAAATTTAATGGATAAAGAATAATTTTTTCAACAATTGATGCTGAGACAACTTGATACTCATATGAGAAAGAATGAAGTCAAACAAAGATCTCTTCCCATACACAAAAATTAACTCAAGGAGTTCCTGTTGTGGCTCAGCGGAAGCAAATCTTACTAGGATCCATGAGGATGCAGGTTCAATCTCTGGCCTCATTCAGTGGGTTAAAGATCCAGCATTGCTATGAACTGTGGTGTAGGTCACAGACGTGGCTTAGATCCTGAATTGCTATGGTTGTGGTGTAGGTCGGTGGCCACAGCTCCAATTCAACACCTAGCCTGGGAACCTTCATATGCCATGGGTGAAATCCCAAAAAGAAAAAAAAAAAAAGAAATTAACTCAAAATGTATCAAAGACCTAAATGTGAGAGCTAAACTGTAAAATTTTTAGGAGAAAAATTAGATATAAATCTTAGTGGCTGTTGATTGAGCAGCTGTTTCTTAGATGTTACACTAAAAGCAAAAGCAACAAATAGATAAATGGGACTTGATCAAAATTAAAACTTTTGTGCATCAAAGGATATTATTAAAATGTGAAAATCCACCCCATAAAGTGGGGAAAATATTTACAAATCATATATTTTGGACTTGTATTCCAAATATATAAAGAATGCTTATGACTCAATAATAAAACAAAAAATACATTTAAAAAATGAACAAATGATTTGAATATATACTTCTCCAAGGAAAATATAAATATGGTCAATATGCACAGAAAGATGTGAGCAGCACTATTAGTCCTTAGGGAGATTAAATTCAAAACCACAAGATTCCACTTCACATCCATTAGGATACCTAAAATAAAAAAGACAGGTATCTGCAAAAGTGAGTCACATGATCAAGCCTGAAGATCACAGGGCCAGGAATTATGCTCTTTTCAGCTAAATAAGGCCACACCATGGAAAAGTGACCATAGTCTTCTTACAGGTTTTCAATTGTGAAAACTGACACATGCTTGATTACAAATATTCATGTCTTTTCTTTCTTCTTTCTGCACTCAAAGGATATTTTCTTCCTAACCAAAAAAACACCTAAAAATTTTCAAATCACAGCACCAGACTCAAAGTTTCAAGATTATCTCTACTTCAGCCTTCTTTTTTTTTTTTTTTTTTTTTTCCCTGTCTTTTTAGGGATGTACCTGCAGCATATGGAATTTCCCAGGCAAGGGGTCCAATTGGAGCTGTAGCTGCTGGCATATACCACAGCCACAGCAAAGCCAGATCCAAGCTGTGACTACAGCCTACACCACAGCTCATGGCAATGCTCAATCCTTAACCTATTCAGTGAGGCCAGGGGTTGAACCCACATCCTCATGGATACTAGTTGGGTTGGTTACAACCAGTAACAACTGGAACTCCTCTACTTCAGGTCTGAATATTTTTTTTTCTTGATCCAGAAAGCTATGAAATAATAAATAAGCATCTGACTCCCATGTATATGAAATACATTACTGGAATAGCGCGGGATACCTTCAAAATTCTCATCTGGAAAGGGAAAAATTGGTAAGATATTTACAGCCTACAGCTATACTGAAATCCATGGGACAAATATAGCAAGGGGCTTCTTTCCTAGAGATGTGGAAACAGTCCTTGATGAAAGCCCCTGTTTTCCCTTCCAGGCATTTGCTCCATAGTCCATCATTCTCCATTGCCCTTGGCTTGGCTGATTGGAGGTTCTACTTTTCTCTAACTGAGCCAAATCTGTTAGTTTTTCCTAAGTATTTTCTTCTGGGGGCTTAGCAAAATTTCCACTATGTTTTATGCCTAGGGAAACTTGAAGACTCAAAGTTTATTTTAGGTCTCACAAGTCATAGTCTCATTTAGTGCTCCCTGAAATTTCTTTTGTCAGCACAACTTACTCAATATGTAGTCAGATTTTTGTTTGCTGTCAGCACCATGAGCCAATTTTGGTTTGCTGTCAGCACCATCCTCAATAGCTTTGAAGGTATGCATCTCTTTGGTCTTAATTGCTGGCACTTTCAACTCATCAATTATTTTGTTCTTTCTGTATATTCATGATTTAATATATTGCTTGGCATGTAGTAGATAGTCATTAAATATTTATTAGTTAAGTGAATGATAACAGTTAAAGAAATAAGAAATGTGAATGCTAATACTTATAAGAAAACTGATGGTATTAGCAATAGAAGAGTTACAAATTAATAGAACAATGAGGTATTATTCTTTTCCAAAGATATTTTATCAATAGTGGACTAGAGTAATGGCAAAATGGATAATTGTGGTGCATACATTGATATAGACTTCCTGAAGGACAGTACAGCAATGAATCTTAAAATTCCTAAAGCTTTTATACCCTCATATCATGGCAATTCAAGTTTAGGACACATAGGGAAAATATATGAACAAAGATATAAATGACAGTCTTGGCTACCTTAGCTTACAATAAGGAAATAGCTATAAATGTATTTAATGAATTAATATGTAATATTTAAAGCTATTTATCTAACTACATATCTCTTCCAAGGTACCGTAACTATAAGTCTGTATGTATAGTTATTTGTTTATGGGCACATACTTTAATTACATACTTATGCATATATAAATAATCACATGTATGTGTATATAAATAAAAAGTATTCATTTTGTTGTGAGATTCCATTTATATAAAAATGCATATATGTATATAAATATTCATATATACAAAAAAGTCTCAAAAGACCTATCAAAATATATGCAATGATTATTGGATCAGAAATGATTTTCATTTGCCTTTAATTCGCTTATCACTATATTCTAATTTTTATAAAATGAACATAAAGTAGCTCTAATTAAAAATTAAAGTAAAAGTGACAGCAAAATTTTAAAAACTATTGGCATCAAATCCTCTGCAGTTTATTAATACATACACACAAAATTCAGGTATGTAAATGTGACCAATATACAAACAAGATTATTTTACATGATGGTAATTTATAAAGAGTATAATCCCTGTTAGTAATAAAAAAATAGCATTTAAATTATTTCTAAATTAAAATTTATATTTTCATGCATAATGGAATAATTTGACTTAGAAAAACAAAAGAGAACCCAAATCAGATAAAAAATTAGACTTTTTTATGTAAAACTTTTTAGTTAATTTTACTTGAAATGTGATTTTTTTTTCCTTTGGTTTAATTTTCATTAGTGGCTTTTCTATTATCATTACAAAGGAGCCAGATTAGGGGTTGGGTGAATTTAACTAACTTTAAACATGTTTTATTTACCTTTTAAATCAGTGTGTGCTGCAATGGAACCTCTATTCCTCAGGGCTCAAGTGCCATTATTTTAGTGAATCTGGATGAGGGTCATGGTAGGCAGAGTAAGGAGAGCAAATACCTTCTTGCATTTCCTTTCTTGCTCATTTCCTTCAAAGTGATTTTTATTCCTTTACTGCACACATCTCATGCACACCTTCTGTACTTCTGTATTAATTAGGGTTCTCCAGAGAAACTGAACAAATAGGATGTATATGTGTATATATACATATGGAGAGAGAAAGAGAGAGAGAGAGAGAGGGAGGGAGAGAGGAAGAAAGAGAAGGAGGAAGAAGAAGATGTACTTTAAGAAATTGGCTGAAATGATTATGGAAGCTGAGAAGATCCAAAATCAGAATCAAAAAGCCGGAGACTCAGGACAGCTGATATTCTAATTCCAGAACTAAAGAGGTCAGGCTCAAGATTGAAGAAGGGCAGATGGTTTAGTTCAAGTCTGAAGGCATGAAGGGACCAAAGCCCAGCTTAGCAGTCAAGCAGGAGTTCCCTGTTATTCTCAGGAACATGACCTTTTTTTCATTCTATTCAGGCCTTCTAATACTTTATTCAGTCTACTGATTCAAATGTTAATCTCATCCAAAAACAAGATACACCCAAAATAATGTTTGGTCAAATATCTGGGCATCCCTTGCCCAGTCAAGTTGACACATAAATTAATCATCATGTCTACTGATTTCTACCATAGCCTTGAAATAGTCATATTTTTAAGGATATGTATTCATTTAAACATACTTGTTCTATCAGCTTTTACTGAATACCTCCTCAGTGATAGCATTGTTCCAACTCTGGAGAGCCAGTGAAAAATCCAGAGGAAACCCAGAGCCACACTCCAGAAAGTAAATGATTTTGATTGCACCTATAATGTGGAAATAATTTTAACAAACAATAATAATGACAGGAGTGAAAGAAAGTAGGATTGATGTGGGCCAAGTCACAGAGAAGAGTAAGTGTAACAGCTAGACAAGAAAATTGAAGTATAGGATGTCATAATAAGAGAGATTAAGTCTGGGGAGAGAGATGAGTTATATTGTAGAGCATCTTGGTTATTAAGTTAAGCTGTTTGATATTATTATTATTAGCAATGAGGGGCTTTTGCCATCTATGATCAGCAGACTAGATTAAACAGTATATTGGGAATACTGATGCATGATTGATAAGGAAAATATTGAAGGGAAGGAGGCAGGAAGGGAAATAACCAGAGGCCTATTCTAATAGGCCTTATCTAAGATGATAAGGCCCTAGTCATTACTAAGAATGGATTATTAACAAATCATGACAATATATTTTAAAGAGTAGGTCTGAGAGGGAGGGGATATCCAACTATATGCTTAGATGGAGAAGATAACTGTTATTCACATCAAGGAGGTCAGCATGCATAACTTCTGACTTGTGCTGGGCTATAACATTTAATCTGGGTCATATTAAGTTTATTGTCCTAGGAGTACATATGCAGGTAGACATCAAATCAAGCACTTAGGTGATGACCGGGACAACCTTATGACTTTGGTAATACATCCATATCTACATATAAATTGCAGCCTTATGCACCAATCATATTCCTCCTTTCCCTCATCACAAACTGCCTGCCTGAGTTCCTTTTACCTCTGTTCTCTACTTCATTCCAAAACCTTAGAAGCTATTGGTCAACTTGCCTGTGGCAGTAACTGATAATATACTTGCACTAACTCATTAAAAATGTTGGCTTTTCAACAGAGGATTTCTATAGATACAGTTGTGTTCCAAAAGACTGAGCCCTCAGGATTGAATTTAGAGAACTAGAAATTGTCAACAAGGAAAGCATTGGGGCCCCAAGGATATTAAAGCTTTCTCTTAGCACCCAGTGTACTATGTAAAGTAAGCCAGTGCTTGATCTATCTAGGTGTGATCGTTGCCATTGTAAGATTACCTCTAAGCCACACAACAAAGTAAATATATTTACAGACTGTTTTTGTCAAAAGCCTGACCAATGTCTTTATAATATATCAACTTCTTTATTTCAGAAGTTTAAAACAATGTCACTGTCTCCTGTTTTTATTTGAATCTATTCACTACTTCAGTCCCAATATTAAGTACAGAAAGGCAATATTTTAAAAATTATAGGTATAGCATTATTTCAATTTTTAAAAATCAAATATGCATATGTATTTGAAAAAGGTGTCCAAAGAAATATGAAAAGTGTTACTTCTGAGAAGTAAGATGAAATGTGACTTTAAATGCATTCTTTATTCTTTGTTGTATTGTTCAAATTACCCATAATGAACACGTATTACTTTTATAATCTGAAAAAAAATTAATTTAGAGAAAGTAAAAGGGTTATTCATCACACAATGCCTTTGTGGAATAGAATTCACTTGGCCTTAAAGGCATAACAAATTCCCACCCCAAAGACAGCCCTGAAGGAAATGTATCAGTGCCAGAACAGCAACCCCCAGACTTCTGTGTAGATTGGCACCATTGTGCAGTAACATTACCCTCACAACGACCTGCTCAGTCTCTCGTGGCAACTATTGAATTCTGACTGAGGCCACTCCTGTTCGTTCTCTTGCCTACCAGCGTAAGTCACTTGGTCGGGCACAGCTTAATTCTTGACTGTGGATTTTGTGAACTCCTCTTATAAAATGGTACAATTACTGCAGGTCATGAACATCAAATGCCACTAACACTTCCAGCTGTGACCATGGAATAGCCTCCCAACAGAAGTACTGCAACATGGTAATAATAACATCCCAGCTGTAGCCACAATCACCGAAATCACTGACAGTGTCAATAATGTATAAAACCCCATGGAAACTCAACTGTACTTGCCAAAAGGCATTCATCAATTTCACTGCCTTTTATCTACCATTTAAAATGGTCTGGTTTTAGTGTTAGGGTTTTAAAATAAATGACTAGGGTAAATAGGCCCTGGCTGAATTGCTCACTATCTGCTTTGAATTGCTTCTCTAAATGTTGGGGACGTGAAGTTCAGCCTTAACCACTCAAGTACAATCTGTAACCACTACATGTTAGGTGATGGGGTGTGAGCAAAGAGAGTTGAGTGTCTAGAGAGGTGAAATTTACTAAGCCCCTTTACAGCTTAAGTTCATTTAAAACATTGCAAAGGACATAGTGAGAATACAAGAGAAGGAGCTGCTTTGATTTCTCAGAAGCCATTCGGCTTAGGAAGATCCAAGGGAGTGAAAATGGGGGAAGACCAAAGGGAAAAGGTCTATTTAACAAATGTTAAGAATAATAAACTGTAACTGTTACTGTACCACACTCTAGTGTTTTCCTGAATTTGCTCAAATACATTGTAGAGAAGATAGAACAATTGCTTAGAATGTTTGAGCAAACAAATTACTGCTGCTGAAGACGGAAAAAACTAAAACAGAAACCAAAGAAACAATGACTTGCTATATTGAAAAAACTGTTAAATATCATATACTTTCAGCACACTGGTCATTACTAGTATTGTAACTTGAATGTGTATAATTATTTAATTGCCATACCTCTTTCAAATAAGTTAGCTTAATTGATTATCTACTATAATTCCATTAAATGTTATTATCCCCGCATATTACATGTAATAATATAGATTTCAGAGAGGCTGGAATGATATGCTCAATATTACACAGCTAGTTAGAAAGCAAACGGAACACAAGAACATTGATATTCAGTCACACCAGCCGCTCTCATCTAGAAAATCCTCTCTCCTCAACTTTGTGTTTCTCACTGTAGGTAAATACCTATCAAGCTTCATAAAACCTGTGCTTTCTAACCTCAGACTTTAGAATATGTGAGCCTTCAAATGATCTTCTCTTTTTTAGGGAGAATAGTGAATTTTGGCTAGCAGGACAAATCTCCTCTTTACCCAGGCAAAGAAACTTGCAGGGTAGCAGCAAACAAGAAATAAAGAATATTTGTGGAAAGAAACAAGACTAAATCTATAGATATTTGGACACCTTTTTTTATACACTGATTATTCATTAGTTCTTTCAGTAAAAAATGACTGAGCAGCTTAAATGACAAGGATTTTATTGATGCTAAGAATTTAATCAGGAACAAGATTTTTGCCCTTGCCCTAGATTTATAATTTAGAAGAGGAGATAGAAATAAAAATAAACAGATATGTGCGTATATTAAGATATTGCAAGATTTGACAGATGCTATGAAGGAATCTGGGCTTGGCGATAAAGAATAAAAAAGGCAAAGGGCATAATTTTGATAGGATAGTTCAAGAATGCATTTATAAGAAGGTGGCATTTAAATGAAAATGAAAGATATTTATCCAAGTAATAAACATACTCTTTACACTTGAGAAAATGAATTTTCAACATAGATATAAGTGATTTTTGAAAATTGAAAATTACCTAGATATGATACAAAGTTTTGAGAAGTATGTTGTGGAAATTAAAATCACTTGATCAGAATACTAGGATCTTAGGAATGTGTGAATTCTAAATATATAAACTTTAAATATAAAGTTGCCTAAGTGTGCAGAAGTGGAAAATAAAATTAGTGTCTGTTGATAGCCCTCCAAAAACTGTCTCCACTGCGAGTGAATGGGCTTAAAATTGTGTTTCAATTGAAAGCTTTAGATGTTATTTTCCTCCTGGAGGGATCATTTCACATGTCCCAGCAAAGCTTTTCAAATGTGGTGCTTTTGGTGGATTGTGTCTTAGAAGCTGTCGAGTTGAATATGCAATGTATTCCAACAGTAAAGAGAATTATGACTTCTTCCCTGAGTGTGGTATTTGTCCCTGCATTGTTAAGAATCAAAGATTATTCTAGATCTCAAGATTTTTTTTCAGTGTACATGAATAACCTAATATTTGATATGATTTAATTATAGAACTTTCTATTATAAACATAGCATGTCTAGAACTTCCCCAAATTTAAAGCGGAAATGAGTGAAGCTAATCACATTCCCCCTCTTCCATAATATTTTCCTGCTATTTGATTTCAAAGAAGTTTTATTTGTTTCAAATTTGTACCAAATTTCACACAGCATTGAGCTCTGGCCACTGTCTCCTCAATGCAGCAAATTCCAATAACTGAAATAAGCCACTGGAGTTTCGTGAGCATGAAAAGACTCCTTGCAAAGTTAAGATTTTTATACCCTGGATGGTTTCAAGTGAAGACTGAATGCTCATCCATTAGGAAGTAAAAGTTATAGTCTTCATGTTCTGAAGATCTTCTTACAATTCTATTACATAAGTTGAGTCTATTTGAAATTATAACACCAGTTGAATAGGTTAACATTGAATCATTCAGAGAATAATTTTGAACCACTTCAAACACCTTGTTGATGGACATTATTATGTACCAAATTAAATCAAGTGAAAAAACTTTTTTTTTTCTTTTTAGGTCTGCACCTGCGGCATATAGGATAGGGGTCAAATTGCAGCTGCAGCCGCTGGCTTGCTCCAGAGCTACAGCAACACCGGACTGGAGCTGTGTCTGTGACCTACACCACAGCTCATGGCAACACTGGATATTTAACCCACTGAGTGAGTCCAGGGATCAAACCTATATCTTCGAGGATACTAGTCAGGTTTATTACTGCTGAGCCACAATGGGAACTCCCATCAAGTGAAAAATTTTATATAATTGTTTTAATAACATAGTAATGTTTTAATTAGTAAAGAATACAATAATAGACCATTACGTATTGGTAATAACTAGTACAAGAATTCACTTCTGATGTACACTATGCCAACAGTCAATGGCAAAGAAGCATGGCATTCTGGAAAGCAAAAAGACTGGCATTAGGAAGCTTAGTTTTATTTTTAGTTCTACCACTGATTAATTCTTCAGTATTGTGCATAACCTCTTGGGGCCTCACTTTCTGTACCTAAATAGGTGTTGGAGGATATGTAAATTTATTCTGCAATCTGACTCTGAGAGAGAGTAGACTCTTTTAGTGATAAACAAAGACATACTATGTATATGTCATTTTCTCTTTGATTTGATTTCTCTGCTTTTAATTTATAATATTTCTATTTGTCAGTATGATATATTGGTTAGGAATATGGGTTGTGGAAACAGATCACTTGGTTTAAATCTTTGCTCTCTCACCAAATGATTACTAAGTGTAATCTTGTATAAATTTCTTAGTTTCTCTGCACCTCAGTCTTTTGATCTGTAAAATAGTGATTATGCTGGTACCGAATAAATAAATTGCCATGGGAACTGAATGAGTTTGCACATGTAAAAATGTTTAAATGGTTTCTGACACATAGAAAACATTCAATGATGTTACCTATTTTTGTCTTTTTCAATATTTCATTCTCTTTACTTTTTATCTCATTTGAGAACAAGAATGATATAAAAATGGATGCAGCCGGGCATGAGACGATTTCATTCAGAGGGATTTTAGCCTACTTTTCAAACTCAGTAGTTCAATGTGAGACTTTTTAAAAGTTGGCTATGCTTCACTTTGTAATTAATTTTTTAAAAAATATAAAAATTGGGCTTTTTTTCTTTGCTCCATATAATATACTTCTTTAATTTTGAAAATATACCCCTAAATGAACTTATCATGTAAAGTACATATAAAAAGTATCATAACAATATTGCCTAGAAATGTTTCTACTACATATGTATTTAAATTTGAATCCATGATAATTTCAGACTTTATAATCACTACTGAAAAAGCAGCTTTTTTCCAAAACCACAATGACTTAGAAATGGACTTTAAATTGTTGTCTCTGGTCATCTGCCATATTTTCCACAAATATGATTAAATCCTTTATATAATGCAGCACTATTGGGTACCTAAAATAGATGCTTAGAAGTGGCAACTTTGTCCAAACACTTTAAATCCATCTTCTTTTTTTCATCCTTACTTTCTTTTCTGACCCGGATCTGGCTGCCAGTGCACATGAAAGAAATTACAAAAGCTTCTCAGTCACTGCGACTCGGGTTCCTTTTGCACTACAGCATTTGTCATTGCCAAAACAGCAGAGTTTAATTAAGTGTTGTGAGCAGCCTAGTGAGAAACACACTTTAAATTAAACCTCTGTACATGCAGCTATTGGTTCTTTACCTCCTGAACAATCAGCGGGGTGTTAGGCATAAATTCTGTCTCTCAAGGGAAACGCAGCTCCACGCACCTCTAGAGATTCATAAATGATCCTGCTTTCTCAAAACCATATCTTATTAAAGCACATTTAATTATTTCTAAGTTTTAAACACCGATAGATGAAGGCGATAATTAATGTGCCTACCACTAAACATTTTATTTACTCTTGATATATTAATGGTATTATCAAGAAACTATGCTAGAGTTTCAGGTTGAACAAAATTACATGGCAAATTATCTTTTGATGCATCAAGCAATCGTTAATATAATGGAATAAATTATTTTAACACCTCAGTAGTAATGGATGGGTAAAAGAATATAAGCATTTTAATTTTCAGAATGTTTTTGCAATTACACATTTCAGGGGACACTTAAATCAATGGTGCAAGTGTTTGAAATTTTAGAAACAGAAACAAAAGAACAATTTAGGATTAGGACTTGTGGGTTTCTTAAATGCAAGGGGTATCTCAGTGTAACTTGTTCTCTCCATAGCAGCAAAGTTCTGGCACAATGTTTGTGTGAAAAGCAAAATGACTTCTTCTTAAAATTAAATTTCTATGTGCTCAGTCCCCCTTAAACGTTCACATTTAGATTTTTGCTTAAAATGAAAAGAATGACATATAAGTTTTATATCCACTTGGTTAAATAGAGTCTCATATAAAATAATGGTGATGATTTTTCTCAACTGAACAGAGTTTATCAGAGCAAGTGAACAGTCAGGATAGATGACCATATCCATAAAATATTCTTGACTTGTTCCACAGCACCATGGGGTAATTTCACACTCTAGAGGACATTCTCAGGATAGGCCTGTTCTACAAAGATGCAGACTAGATGAAAAGATGATCTATCATTCAGTAGCATTAGGCACAAATGTTTACCTGTTCTCCAGTAACCTGGATTGTATATCTTATCTTTCATGTTTGGCAAATTTCAATAAAGTTGATGCTGCTAAAAGCTCTCTCCATTAATTAGGAAGTTCTTGCCTGGAACTTTCAAAGACAAGCTAAAAATGGATCATTGTTGGTCATAAAATCATTTAACTCTTGTTTTGCTGGAGGATGCCCCTCTCCAAAATCTCTGTTGACACTGCGATTTTATTCTTTTCATTCTATTCTTATGACAGGTAGGTGAAGTAGCTTTCGGTGATTATATTTAAATAAGCAAAGGAAGACACACATGCAGGAGCACCCACTTGAAATTAGGCAGGACTCTAAAATATTTCAGGATTAAAGTATTGGTTCATCTTGTAACAATATTGATTGGCCTAATAATTTATAATTTATTCTAGTGATCTGTAATTGTTGATTGAAGTGAGTGATGGGTATATTGTAATTCACTTTTTTGATGAGGACTTCAAAGAGAACATACATGGTTAATGATTTTTAGGAATGTATCCTGGTACCATTGCAGGTGCTAAAATAATATATGTTCTTATAATTAGTTATTACTGATATTGATAATATCCAAACAACTTGACAGATTCACATTTTTTTATTTGTGTATCATTTCTATATAGTCTGCCTCAGGGTATACGTGCAGTCCCCTCAAATGGCTATTAAACTTTTCTTCTACTTTATTTATATTCTCCATTTTTTTTCACTTTCTCCATTTGTCCTTCAGACTCCCCACTCTTACTGTAATTGAAAGTAGTGGTGAAAAAGCAGCAAGTCACAACACGAAAACCTGATTGAGAATATGCAGAATTAAAGCAGCCATACAAAAGCAGAAGTAATTTAGGGGTGCTCTATGTTGATTTGTTTATTGGGTAGCCTCTGTGCTCAAAAATATTTCCATCTCCCATTCCTGAATTATTTCACTTGCTGGTTTCACGAATGATAGATTAATTTGCTTTAACAAGCATCCTCTTTAAAAATGAAAATACCTTCGGGAAGGTTTAGTGACTAATACTCCCTACATTAATATGAATAGGTTTAATTAGGCTGCTTCCCCCTAACCTCCGAGCTGATATCGGCTGCGCTGAGAGAAAAGGCGCTTTGGGTGGTGAAAAAGACATAGTCATCAATCCTAAAACTTAATGATAGTTTGAAGAATAAGTTAAGAAAGAGGGAAGAGAAGGTGTTTCCTAATAGAGTGCCCCAAAGCAGAGAAGTTTGGAAGCTAGATTTTTCTGGTTCCAATCCCAGCTCTACACAGGTTAATACTGCAGCAGTGGACAAATTAATAGCTATATTCTCCTAAGTAAAATAGGGATGAAGATGGTCACATGCCCACTTTATAAGGTTGGTTTGAAAATTAAATAAATTTATGGGCATAAAATCTTCAGCAAACAGGAATATATAAAAAGTGGTAGCAAATTCCATTGGACCTTTTTAGTGAGAAAAGTATTGGGCAATCATTCATTAACCCTCTTAAGTCAGATGAATTAAAGGTTTTGTGGGAGTTCCCATTGTGGTGCAGCGGAAATTAATCTGACTAGTATTCATGAGGATGCAGGTTTCATCCCTGGCCTTGCTCAGTGGGTTAAAGATCCAGCATTGCTGTGAGCTGTGGTGTAGGTCGAGGATGCTTCTCAGATCTTGTGTTGCTATGGCTGTGGCCTAGGTGGCAGCTGCAGCTCCTATTGGACCCTTAGCCTGAGAATTTCCAAATGCCGTGGGTGCAGCCCTTTAAAAAAAAAAAAAAAAAAAAAAGATTTTGTTAAAAAAGCACTTATCTTTTGGGTGTTTCTTCAACCTAGCTCTCAATTACAGAATCATAAATATTCTGTGGTTAATTCCTGCCCTGCTCCTGCTCCTTCAAAAACCTCCCTACATTCCATTGTCTCTTGTCTCTTCCCTTATACTGCAGTCTTAGTTCTATCACTTACCTCAACCTTGGGTTTGTCTTCTTAATTATATGTACCCAAAGGGGTTTCTCTTTCAAGCATTAAACACTGACAATTCTGCTTAGAAAACTGCCAGGAAGGCAGAAAATTCTCAGTTTGAAATAAACATTTTCAAGGCCTAGAAACTGATATTAGTAATGCTCTGTATTTTCTTTCTCTTTCTTTCTTTCTTTCTCTTTCTTTCTCTTTCTTTCTTTCTTTCTCTTTCTTTCTTTTTCTTTCTTTCTTTCTCTTTCTTTTTTCTTTTTCTTTCTTTCTTCCTTCCTTTCTTTCTTTCTTTCTTTCTTTCTCTCTCTCTCTCTCTCTCTCTCTCTCTTTCTTTCTTTCTTTCTTACGGTCTTTTTGGGGCCCCACCTGTGGCATATGGAAGTTCCCAGGCTAGGAGTCAAATTAGAGCTGTAGCTGCCGCCTACACCACAGCCAAAGCAATTCAGGATCTGAGCCATGACTGTAACCTACACCAGAACTCACAGCAACACCAGATCCTTAACTCACTGAGCAAGGCCAGGGATCAAACCTGCGTCTTCATGAATACTGGTTGGGTTCGTTACCACTGAGTCACAACAGGAACTCCAGTAAAACTCTGTATTTCTAACTCCAGTAAAGTTCTGAAAACAGAACCGAATGGATACATATGGATGAAGCTTAGGATCCAATTTAAGTTTTGAAAAAAAGTAAATGGTTCAAAACCAGAGTGCAAGTGAAATTTTTTGTATACCATCTATTTATTTCTCAGAAGTGCCTTAAAGGACAAGATTCCAAATAACAACTTTGGAAAAATCTATTTAACATTTTAACTTACAACAAAAAGAACAGTAATAAAACGGGAATGGGAAGATGAGGAAATCAATTAGTAAGGTTTTATAAGTTGCCTTTTTTAGTCAAGTCAGTCTAATAAATCAGAAACTATTACCTAATATTTCATGTAATATTTCCTTTATAGCTTCAACTCAAGTCAATCATTATATATCTTCTAACAAAATTCATCCCAAGATAGAATTTTTCTTCCTTTTCCCTTAATTTGTCACCTTATTATTTTTATTTTTAAGTAGAAAGATGTTTAACACCAATGAAATAAGTTAATTAATATAGAAGTTTAAAAAAGAAATATTGCTATATGAACCCCATTCCCTGAAACTTCCATTGATAAGAGATCACTGAGATCCATTCACACATAGCGCTATACTCACAAAGCCTGTGTACACAGAAATACACATTTAAAATATTCTAACAAAAATTATGCTTTACTATATCTTTACAACTTGCTTTGTAAAGTTAATATCTCACAGGCATTGCTCCAAATCATTGCATATAATTTTATTTGAGTTGTATGGCTATAGCAAAGAGTATTCAAGTATTTTCCTATTTTAAAAATATTCCAGATGATTCCAATAATAATTACAAATTTTCTATACAATATCACTATATATATATATATATACACGCACACTTTTACTTACTATTATTACATGCATGTAATGAACTAATTAATTATGACTGAAAGCACAAAGTATCATATATGGACTACTTAATTATAATAAAGGATTATAACTAATAAAAATGCAATTAAATGAACACATTACCTGTTTTTATACATATACATATATATACAGTGAAAGTGTATAGAAAAATTTTAGTTATTTGTTGTATTGAAGGAAAGACTGTTGTCTTTTGTAGGTAAGGACCAAGGATGCTGAATATTTTATAATCTGTGAAACACAGGGATTTTACAATCTCCACAGACATTGTGCAGTTAGAAAAAGACTTATACTGGGAAGAATTGTACATTAGCACTGTACTGCAGTTGATAAAATTGTTTCCCACAGGGGTATAGGTTAACAATGATGGTACATTAATATATGTATACCAGAACTGAATATTTCTGAATAAGTAAATGGACAGCGTGTGGTGGAAGCCATGTTGTTTGTTGTAGAAAGTGCAGCTAACCAAAGGGAGGAGATCAGAATGAGCCACTTGGTAATGGATTAGAATTGGAGACATTATTATGAACTTAACTACAGTTAATCTAGATGCAGATGGTTCTATACAGAGTGTGCGTATATATGATGTGTGTGCATTTCCTGTTTTATCATCTGGAGTTCTTAGAGGCAATAATACCTCAGTGTCACACCTAGTGAATTTATCTTGGTTTCCAATACCACTCTCTATGTAAAAGGAACCAGGATTCCCAGAAAAAAAATGGTTGATTTGGGGACTGTACAGGAAATCTGCAAGATGAGGCTGGCACATTTTGTAGTGCCAGAAATAAGGAAGCCATTAAGGAAGTTTGAGTGTACAACAAAAATAATCAAATTTGCTGTGGTAATTATAATACAGTGTGGGTTGGCGTCTACCGTGTTCCTCTGGAAGCATCATTCACACCATGACAACTTGGAGAACCTTCTAATTGGGAGGAACTTTGCCTAGAGTTCATCTTGTCTTGCTTCTCAGACTTGAATGTGCATGTGAATCCTTTGGCGGTCAAGTTTAAATGCATAAACAGATTAAACAAATCTGGGGAGGCGCTTATGATTCTGCATTTCTAAGCTTCTAGATGATTCCAGTGCTGCTGAAGCTGCAGGTCTGCTTATCACACTTTGAAAGGCATGAGCTTTAGTGTACAGGATAGGGAAAGAAGCATGAAGTCAATGAAGAGATTTCACTGGATTACCCTCAATCCTAGGAAAGAATCAGCACTGCTCTAAGCATCCAGCAGAGTTAACATTTCCATCGACAACTTTATGTGACAAAAGAAAGAGCCTGACAATGACAACCGTTTGCAGAGCAGGGACCCAGAACCTTTAAGACCAGGGCTGGAATTCAAACTGTCATTTACCAGTAGGAATAACAAATAGAAAATGACCAAAGAGAGATCAACGAGGGAATTTTCACAATAATGTGTCTAAAGGGGAAAGACAAAATGCACAAATTGAGGTGGAAAAGTTCAGATTGGCAGAATGAGATCTCAGGGCATGATGGGTGACTATGTCCAAAGCACATTGTGAGGAGTGAAGCCAGTAGGGTGTGTGCACTGAGGTATGCATGAAACTGCTTAACTGTCCTTACTGGTCCCCAGACCTCTGCCTGAGGGTAGCCCATTGGCAGTGCAGAGCTTGGTTTTGAAGTTCGTGATTACAAAAGTAGGAATGGGAGTGACTGAGAAGAGAATACTACAGGGAACAGGACTGACAGAAGTGAGGCTGCAGAAGAAAAATGCCAATATTTTAATTAAAATACAAATGGAAAGTTGCTTACAAATGGAAAGCAACCAGGAAAATCTAACATACAGGCAAATTTGTTTGGCTCATTTCCTCATTTCATTCAGGTCTATAGGAAAACATCATACTATCAGAGGGATCTTCTCTGACTGTGCTATCTAAAATAATGCCCCATTTCATTTACTTATTTTTAAAATCATACGTAATTATTCACTGGTTCTGGATTTTACATTTGTATGAATGTGTATACACTCAGACTTACGTAGTTTTTTCTTTTTTCTTTTTTTTTTTGTCTTTTTGCCATTTCTTGGGCTGCTCCCGCGGCATATGGAGGTTCCCAGGCTAGGGGTCGATTCGGAGCTGTAGCTGCCAGCCTACACCAGAGCCACAGCAACACGGGCCACAGCAACTCGGGATCCGAGCCACGTCTGCAACCTACACCACAGCTCACGGCAATGCTGGATCGTTAACCCACTGAGCAAGGGCAGGGATCGAACCTGCAACCTCATGGTTCCTAGTTGGATTTGTTAACCACTGCAACACGACAGGAACTCCTTTTTTTTTTTTTTTTCGGTCGGTATTTTTTTAATGACTGTTTTCTTCCCTTGAACTCAAGCTTCAGGACATTGTTTTGTATACTCCTTTCTCCTCAGCTTAGAAAAGAGTCTGTCCCCATAGTAGTTGCTCAATAAACTTGCTGAACAAGTAAAGAGGGGATGTATCTGTGCTTTAATGTCAACCAGATGATATTACAAATGAATAAATTGAAATATATATGTTATGGGAAAAAATGTGTCAAAGACTCATGGGATCTTCTATCAGTGTATCTATAGTAGGAGGATAAAATTTTAGTGAAAATGATGGTTTAGATGTCTCAAAATAATTATGTCATTCACATTATTTTCTTTTACTATCTAGAGAAGCAACTTAGGTCTCAGCAAATCTGAGTGTGGGAAGAACTCTCAGGGTTATATATAATAATACTCTCAGAGAGGCCAAAATACGGACACTATGCACATTTTATAAAAACTCTTTTCTGAATAAGTGTTTCTTATTTGAACAATCCCTAGCTGATTCTAGGCTCAAGAGCTTGATCCTAAATGTACTACTGAACTTGAGCTTCCTGCTGGGAGCACAGCAAGTGTCCTCTAAGAATGAGGAAGCTGAGAACCACATAGCAATAGGAACAAGTGCTTTGAAATTAAATGGTGTTTGGAAATTGATCTGGTAGGTAATAATCTTCTATATGTAACTTGTGATTTATTCTAATTTTAAATTGTTAACACATGCTCTCTGAAACAGAGATGACTTCTGCATTTGTGTAATGCTAGGCCTGGCAACTGAAGACTTTCTTTCTTTATTTTTTTTTCAACTGAAGACTTTCTAGTTTTCTCTCCCTTGGAAACTGATATTGTATTTTGTATGTCAGCCACACAAAGTCCTATGGCATGTTTTGTAATTCAATATTTACTAAGCATTAAAGAAATACAATTTATAAATTTTTTAATTATAACAATAAATCCAAATACAACATGCAGGCTCCAGTTACAATCTTAGATAAATCTGGACTGTTGTAAATATGGTTAATGATAGACAAATATTTTTTAAAGGAAAGATGGAATCTAAACTATTCAAATAAAAGAAAAATATCTATTGAAAAATGGCTAATTCTCTATAGTTGCAGCTTTTCAGGAATCTCTTTTATTCACTTGTTAAAATCAACTGGAAAATAGCCACAAGTTTTCAAGATAATTTATTGTGTTTTGTGATTTTATACCTGCTTGCTTTCTAAATTTGCCTTCTTGTTTGCTTATTTTTTGAGAAATGGGTTTACATCAAGTATTGTCCATCAAGCTATGGGTTCCAAAATATGAACTTGGCTTCCCACACAGGTATGTACAGTTCTTAGGCATGATGTTGCTAGCATTTGCCATTGAAATAAAATCCTGTCAAGGACTCCAGCTTAGATTCTCAAAAGGAGATCTCCCCATTTATTCATTCACTCTTCAAAAGAAGTGATGGATGAAGGAAGGAAACAAACTCATAAATGTCCTATACAGTTGTCTCAAAAGAAAGACAGAAATCCCTTATATTTTTAGACTATAACCTACTCCACTGCTCAGAAATGCAGCCAGGCTTGAATAGATGAAATCTCTGTAAAAATCACTGTCAAAATCTATATATTTAGCACCAAACGACATGTTCTAGCAAATAATTCATTGACTAGCTTCAGGGTCAGTCAAGCCATGCCATTCAAATAGATTTTTAAAAATAAGAATAAATATTTAAAATGCTATCATTTCCTCATTGGTTCATTCTGACCAGCTCTAACATATCCAAGAAATACGGCTTCTGAAGGAATTATCATTTAGTTGAGACAATGAACAATCCTATTTTATCAAGAAAAGGATGAATATTCTTTCTCCAAGTAACCAAACATACCTAATGTATTTAAAAGTTTATTCTGAAAGACTAGCAAATTTATTTTCATTTAGACAAGACAAAAATAAGCATTTTTTAAAACACAGTCAATGGAATAAAATTTTCTTTATTCTGATTGCTTATTTGGAAACAGAAGGGCAGATATTTGGAAGTGTACTTCTTCAACAAATATGTATATGCTTGTGCTTACATTCTAGCATTTACAATGAGAGTTGCTGAAATACAAGTTAATATCTTGAGATAGAAACTGATATTATTATCATGGTGCCATTTAAACCAAAATATTTCTCAAAGAAATCATCAGAATAATCACCATCTGTTCAGTTATTCATTATTATGTAATAAACCACACCAAACCTTAATGGCTTAAGATGATAATTATTTATTTATTCATGACTACATTTTCAGTTGTGTCCCTCAGCTGGGCTTTTTTCTTGCTTAGAGTTACTTATATGGAAGAAGTCACCTGGGGATTTGACCAGAGATGGATATTTTAAGATGGCCTTACTCATGAGTCTGGTGGTTCACTCGGTCAGTCAGGTATAATGCCCAGAATCTTTTCCATGTAGCCTCTCTAGCAGGATTGCCCAGGTTCCATTAACAATGACAATAGTATTCCAAGAGCACATATATGGAAATTCAAAGCTTTTTGAGGCTTAGGCTCACAAGTCACATAAAGTCACTCCCACCTTATACCATTGACCAAAGCTATTTCAAACACCAGCCTAGATTCAAAGGGTGGACAAATTGATTCAATTCCTGAAAGGAGGAATGGAAAATAATTTGCAGCCACATTGAACCTTCCTCATTTCCATTTGTTTTAACACAAAATGTTATATTTTTATTTTGGAAATTTTAAACTCGTAAAAGAGGGGACAGAGAATAATATCATTTGCATATTGTTCAGCCACTCCTATGCTTTACACTCCTTCTAGAATAAACAAAGATAGTATTTGAAAACTTTGTTATTGAGAGAACATATGACAGAAGGTTATAATAAAGACAGCAAGTGGCTTGTAATTAATTAGGTGTGAGTTGGTCATTTTAGGGAAGCCTTAGTGAAAAAAATATAATTTTGTAAAAATGAACATCACAGAAAAATTAGATTTTAGAGGCTCTATAAATATTTCTACATATTTTTAATATCATATAAGGAATAAGATTTTCATATGTATAAGGAGTACCATGATAGATAATATAGCTTTATTAAACCTAAATCTTCGCAATTTTGTATCAGGAGACTAATGCAGTGGGTACTTGGACTGTATTTTGAGAAACAGTGATTTTAAGGCATACACTTATCAGAAGACAACAACCAGAAAATATAAGTAATAAAAATAGAAGTTAAAGCAAACACATTTTGAATCGTAGATGGTATTTTATTTAAAAGATTACTCATATAGTTGAATTTATCACTATTACTATAAAAAACCAGTCATGCAAATTTAAATGTGATTCATGCTTTTTGTAAGAGGTTGAGCTAAAATACAAAGTTATTTTTGACTCTAAGATGAGATTTGAAGAAATGACCAAGTTAATTTTCTTTTTCAAAATTTAAATATTGCTAATTAAGTGCTTTTTGGAGATAAACTCTAAATACATATTTGTAAAATCTAGTTACAAATACTTAGAACTTGAAATTAGCTCAAGTTGTAAAAACTCAATTTCCTATTACGTGGGTCACCTAAAGAAAATGGTGACTTTGTTGATTTTTTATTTACTTCATTTGATGATAAATTAGCTATTATTTATGGATGTTAAAGAGACAAATGGTGACTTTAAAGGTATAAATTACTAGATATGAAAAAAATCCCCAAGTTTAAGCAGATATTATATCCATAAAGTCTCTCAAGCAGCACAGGAATCAAAGCACTCCTACCTAGTTCAAGCCATATTTGTGACATGCCATGTGGGCTATAACAACCAAGTCCAGAAACACAAGTTAGGGAACCAAAAAAATAAATAAATAACAGCTTTAAGTTGGAAATCCTATAGCTTTAGTTTTTTTCATCCCCATTGGGCTTCGTGACATTAGCATGTTAATTATCCCAATGTTTATGGCAAGTTAAATGAAAAATAGTGGTATTTATCTCCACTTTTTGATTTTATTATATTATAATTAATAACCACCCAAATGTCTAAATTGCCATCCAGATTGTTTTTGGAAAATAAAATGAAATACTATCATCATTCAAAAGTTGTCAGTAATTATTTTTTCTAGGACTTCCCATCATGGCTCAGCAGTTAGTGAACCCAACTAGTATCCATGAGGATGCTGGTTCGATCCCTGGCCTCGCTCAGTGGGTTAAGGATCTGGCGTTGCCATGACCTGTGGTGTAGTTTGCAGATGCGGCTGGGATCTCGTGTTTCTGTGGCTCTGGCGTAGGCCGGTGACTACAGCTCAGGTTGGACCCCTAGCCTGCGAACTTCCAAATGGCCCTAAAAAGACAAAAAGACCAAAAAAAAAATTTATCTTTTCTAGTATCATTTTATTTATACACCATACATGTAAGTTGTTTTCCAAAAAGGCTTTATTTTTTATGAAACAGAAATATTCATCTCTGTAACCAAAAGTGATGGTTCAGGACTTTCATACACACCAACATATTTAAATGAAACCTTAAATAGATCATCATTTCCAGATCTTGCATTGCCAGTGTGAGACATTGAATGTGGCAGTCAAGCTCTTGGCAGACTTGGGGTTAAAAAATACACATAGCCGTTTACATGAACCTTAAACAAACTTGCAGCAGCATTTTTCTTTCAGTCAACTGACATTTTTCTTTATGTTTCGTCAGTTATATCTGAGTGATCAGACAGCCACTACACGTGGTACACCCACCAGGATTATTATCTAGACCAAAGGCCCAAAGCTCATTGTAGTAGGCATGTAATTCTTTACAATGTATGCCACGTTAACTGTGTTGGGTTATCTATTCAACAGCTGACTGAGCTGGGCTCTCAAGCTCTTCTCAACAACCATGTAAGAAGCGATGACAATTGTACTACTTCATAACAGCTGCATGGAACTCTGACACACACTTCACAGCAACCAGTCATCTATATAAACCAATTTCAGGAGCAAAATTGCATAGTGCCTCCACTCTGTTATAAACACAATGATATCCACTCAAAGCTGATAAATGCACTACATTTCTCTGGAGCTTAAAAGAATCAGTTCTTTGCATCTGAGATTTCTTTCCTACAAATTAAGCCTCTTTCTGTCCTAGCGATTAATTTAGAACTTTGCAAAGAACCAGACAATTTAGATTTCAAATATCTGTAAGATAAAAAACTTCAGCATTAACATTTTGGTTCTTCAACAAAATGCTCTTTTCCTTTTTTTTTTTTTTTTTGAGTGTGTGTGACAGACTTTCCTAGCTGATGATCTGAAGCAGAATGCAAAAGGAAGAAGCAATTAAGATTTAAAATACTTACCAATGCTGTAGCAATTTGCCAATTAATTACTGTATCTTTTCATAGGATTAAATACAACACAATCCTTATTATTGAATAAAACATCTACAAGCAGCCTGGAAACCACTGTTAAAATACTTAAACATTAAGCACCCTATGTTTGGTGACTAACGAAGCTTTGGTGGTTCAGTTAATAATTTCAAAAGATTCGGGTAAGATAAAGAGACTGCTAATATTTTAAAATACATACACGCATTAGTAATGTGTTTTTGAATAGGGCTTGAAAGAACAAGGGTAAAAATTACGTATGGGTCCAGAAAACAGACAGAAACTAACTTTTACATGTTTATACTGGTGTTATACAGGCACACATGAATATATAAGGTATATCTTATATATTCATTTAGTATCATTTCAGAGATCAGAATATATATACACATACGTATTTTTAATTTATTCAGCCTAATAATTCTATAGGGAGTCAGAAGAATGGAATATGTGAACTAAGATAAAAGTGAATAGAGTTCCTGTGTGACTCAGGGAGGTGAGTTTATGGCATTGTTACTGCACTGGCTCAGGTTCGATCCTCGGCTTGGGAACTTCGACATGCTATGGGCATGGCCAAGAAAAAAAAAGGTAGGATGAACATATGTTATTTCATAAGAAATGTGCTTCAATAAATCATAATTTATTAATATATTGGGGCTTCATTACAGGGAAGAATTCAGTTTATGCCTAGTAGAGTTTACTGCTCAAAGAATTGGAGAGACCAAGTTATTGCATTATTTAAACTGTATCATCTTATGGAATAATAGTAGCCCTTGCCAATTTATTAATGTATATCAGAAACTGGCATCATTTAGTAACACTTATAAATCATGACATGATAACGATAAATATTAGTTTTAGAAGAGGGGTCTCATGACAAGTTTCATGTAAGGGGATTCCCTCCCTTGAAAAAAGAAGTGTGGATAAGCAAGGACAAGATGGTGGAGTAGAAGGACTTAAGCTCACCTTCTATCACAAAAACACAGAATTACAATGAACTGCTGAACAACCATTAACAAAATAGCCTGGAAACTGCCAAAAAAAAAAAGATATTGTACACCCAAAGACAAAGAAGCCACATCAAGACAGTAAGAGGGGCATTTTCACAATATAAGAAATTCCATACCCACCAGGTGGGCATCTCACAGGCTGGAAAATAACTACATCACAGAGGCTCTCCCACAGGAGGGAGAATTCTGAACCCATGTCAGGTTCCCCAGCCTGAGGACCTGGCATAGGGAGGAGGAGGCCCTGGAGCATTTGAGATTGAAGGCCAGAGGGGCTTGTGTGCAGGAACTACACAAGTGTGGACAAAATAGGGACTCCACCCTTGGAGAAGTCACATGGTGTTTCATGTGCACTGGGTACCAATGCAAAGAAGGGACTCCGTAAGAATCTGGGTCAGACCTCTCTGCAGGTCTGAGAGGGTCTCCTGGGAAAGCAGGGGTCAGCTGTGACTCACTGTGGAGGCAGGACATCGAAGGTGGGGGGTCTCAGGGGAAAAAGATGTGAAAACAAATTATCTAAGACATGCAAGTTTAAATGAATTTCCACAATTACCTGCCTACATTCTGATTGTCTATCAATTATTTTATTCATTTATTTATATTATTGAATTTCTTTGACTACTTTGGTCATCTTCTATGGGGGTAAAATAAGGCTTTCTGAGGTTGACTTTCCTAAAATTAAATGAATAATTAACAGAAAGAAAGGATCTGGTTATTAACCGTTAATTCTGGGTTTTATCCACTGTTTATAAAGGGGCTGTTGATGAAAAACTGAGTCCTAAAGACATTGAGAAACTTGATTAGTACGATTCAGTACAAATATTAGGACAAACTCAGTTATTTTTACTCCCAAGTAGCCAGTGTGTTTTTCACTATAGCAATTATTTTTCCCTCAAGGAATGAACATAATTACCTGCAAGGAATATAATATTTTCTCATGAACTGGCAAGAAAACTGGACCTCTCAAGGAGTTCAACACAAAACCTATAAAATCAGGAATGGATATTGTTCTGTCTTCTCTCTTTCTTTGGAGATGGTTTTTTTGTGTGTCTTATGGACATTTAGTCTAAGACATGAGTGTTCAGGTCAACTAGGATGTGAGAAAGGGCACAAGTGGGGAAGAAGATGGAACAGCTCAATGACTTGAAGATCAAAAGAGGAGGGAGGGCTTTATACAGGTGAAAAAGCAATGGTCTAGATGTTTCCCTCCATAAAAGGAGCAATAGGAAAATGAGACATATATTTTGGGTGAAGTGCTTACGTTGCTGTTAAATTTTGCCCACCTCCAGGTGTTAGACATGCAAGAAGAGCAGCATCTATCTACATGTGTAGGTTGCTGAGAAAGCGCAGTACTTGAAGAGTAGGGTTCCTGTTAAGTTTACAGATGTGGATGGAATGCTTTTTGAAAAGACTGAGGATGAAAGTGAATTTTTCTGCACATAGACTAAGACAAGAGTTTGAGGAATTCAGATGAAAGCACTGGGAGAAATGTAGGCAGTGGATAGAAATCAGGAAGAATAAATACAGAGAAGCATGGGAAAGATCATCACTGATTAGAAGGGCCAGGCTTTTTGGTCAGTTGGCCACAGATGACAGGGATAAGAGGAATGGTTGAATTTATTGTCCTTGAGATTATAGTGCTATGTAGGCTGAAGCCCAGCAATTGTCAAGTGCTTGATGACAAAAACAGACTATTCAGTGTTCAAACAGGACTTTGTTCAGATGATGTTCTGTTTGTTATTGAATACAACATCCCATCTTCTTCCCCAAGTTAATTTTTTTATACATGAGAGACATGTGGAAGAGCTTTGGGGAAATGGTGTTTTGCAGATGAGTTTTGCTGTATCTCTTTCACTGACGTTTATTCTTCAATTATCCCTGTCATTCATTGCATTTGTTCTGTGTTGATGTTTTCACTTTTTAAAAAAATTTTGGAATAAGTATTATGTTTACAAGTACATTGTGATACCAATACAAAATTGGAAAGATACAGAAGAACTCAGAATAAAAAGAAAATCTCTCTCCCTACTATCTGCCAGTTCAATAGAAGTCATAGACTTTCTTTTTATATTATGGAAATTAAAATTGTGGTGTGTCATTTAAGTCACAATGTTTTTCTTTGATTTTATTTATTATGAATCTTGCCATGTAGAATATTCCAAATTTTTATGCATTTATTGCTATCAATAATTTTCTTTTATATCTTCTGAGGGTTTTTTTTTTTTTGGTAAACAGAAGTGATTTTATTGCTATGAGATTACTTTTATAATCTAGTATATTTGCTCATAGTCCTATTATAGATTTTTTGTTTGATAAGATATGGTTCATCTTAAGGTAGTAATCTAATTATACAATTAATTATATTTGCTAATATTTTATTTGAAATTTTTATAACAATATTCATCTTATAGGATTATCTTATATATGCTTTTCTGTTATTTATGTCAGTTGTATCCATATGTGATCCACTCCCACTTGTGAGAATATGGATTTCTTTTCCTTTATATTTTGGAACAGCTGGTTCAATTGAGTTTTAACTTTTTTAATTTGATATAATTTCTCTGTGAAACTAACCTAGTCTGGAACTTCATTTGAGGGTTGCTCGTCTTTGGCCATATTCTCTATTTTTTATATGGTTATTTGTATATGTACTTTTTTTTCTGAGTTCACATTGAAATATTACTTATTTATATTAATTTCCTCTACCACTATTGCTTAAATGTAATCTCTTATTTCATGTATACGTATGTTTTGTCAGTTTATTTTTAATTATTTGGCTAAATGTTCATATTTTATTGGTTCTTTTTGAAAAGAAAAACTGTTAGATTCATTATTAAATTATTTCCCTATATTATAATATTAATCTCTCCTTTCTTCTTTGTTGGTTCCTTCCTTTTGATTCTTAAGATTTACTTTAGTTTCATTCTTGTAACTCCTTCAGTTTTGAGGCTTACTTTACTTTTCATTCTTTTTAATTTAATTTAATTTTATTATTTATTTATTTATTTTTGCTTTTTGGGGCCACACTCGTGGCACACAGAGGTTCCCAGGCTAGGTTCCAATTGGAGCTATAGCCGCCAGCCTACACTACAGCCACAGCAACATCAGATCCAAGCCACATCTGTGACCTACACCACAGGTCACGGCAATGTCAGATCCTTAACCCACTGAGCAAGGCCAGGGATCGAACCCACAACTTCATGGTTCCTAGTCGGATTCGTTCCACTGTGCCACGACGGGAACTCCTTGTATTTTAATGTAAATACTTAAGGCATACTTTTTTGAATTTTGCTTTAATTGACCACACAGATCTGTAAGTTTATGCCATCATTTTTTTAAAATATTTTTAAATTATTGGTTTGATTTCATCATTGACTTGAGATATTTAAGAGATAGTCATTGTTTTTCATCTTTATGTTTCATGCCAGGGATTTATATTGTTATTGTTTTCACTAATCGACTTTTCTAGACAGTACCTGGGGTATTAATTTCTTTGCCTCATTTTTTAAGAATAATATATGTCATTTTAATTTATTGATTCAGATTTTCCAGAATGTTTTGAAACTTTTTATTTCTGTTTTTTTTTCTCTTCTTCATGAACATCCAATATGTTAGCCATTTTTTTTTCTGTGTATGTATGTATACATATATATTTATACACATTTTTCTAATTTTTTAAAACTCTTGTTTATTTGCATTTTATTTCAAAACCCTCTTAACTCCTGTCTACTGTGCCTTTACTGTTTTATTGCGTTATTTAACTTTATTTTTGGATGAATGAAATGAAATGAAAACCTCCTTTGAACTGCTTTCACTAAGGGCTTCAATTACATCACACTTGGTTTTTGTTTTGTTTTGTTTTGTTTTTTTGCTTTTTACAGCCGCACCTGTGGCATATGAAAGTGCCCCGGCTGGGTTGAATCAAAGCTACAGCTGTTGGCCTATACCACAGCCAAAGCAGTGCTGGATCCAGGCTGAGTCTGTGACCTACACCACAGCTCACAGCAATGCCAGATCCTTAACCCACTGAGCAAGGCCAGGGATAGAACCCACATCCTCATGGATACTAGTCAGATTTGTTTCTGCTGTGCCACAATGGGAACTCCAAACATCACACTTTTTAATCTCTCTCTGCTCTCCTGATTACCGCCAGCTCATGGTTAGATTTAATTTTAAATTACACCTTTCCTAAGCTTTTGTACATCTACTTTGGACTCTTTTAATAATACTTCATAAAGGTTTTAATTTATTTATTTAACTCAGAGAAGCGTTTTTTTATTACATCTTTGTCCACTCTCTGATAATGGTTTCCCAGCATGTGTTTCATGTGCTATTGTCTTTTGTTCTTTTTCATATTTTATCCTGGCACTGTTTTTTTTTTAATGTTTTATAAATATTATTACTCTATAGAATCTGTGCTCATTTCTTTTTTTATATTTGTTTTTGAAGGAATTCTCCATGGAGAGGATGTTTGGAGGAAGTTCATGTAGAGAAGGGGCCATGTTCCAGAAAAGCAGGATTTTTTTTTTTTTAATGACACAAGGATCTTTTACTTTTTTTTTTTTTAAGCCACATACACTGGCAGTTATAACCTTCTTTCCAATACAGCATCTCTCTTTTTTTCTGCCTCACTGTTACAGTGCTTTTGATAGTACAGTTCTCCGTGAGATTCATCCCTTATGTCTATGCTTCCCTTTCATGCCAATGTGGATGCTGGCTACCATGGCCAGAACATACCATTCCTTCATCCCATTACACCAAGCTGCAGTTTGTTCTATTTACTCTTCAGTGTAAAACTCTCTCCTTTTTTAGGGGGTTGGGGGGGGGACTCTGCTCTGCCACTTTGAGATTTGCAGCCACAGTCTTCTTCCAACAGCATCTTCACACATCTCTTTGATTTTTCTCCTATTTAGCAGTGCTTCCCCACAATTTGCAGTTTGAGGTTACAGTCACCTCCTAGTTTTGTCAAGGAAGACAAATATGTGTCTGTTTGTTTCCTGTTCTCCCAGTTGTTTTGAAGTTACTTATAACAAAAGAAGGGCACTTTATTTTTCTTCTCTTTTAAAAGGAGAAGTCTCCTTTATTTGATTTTGAATGCACTGTTGGAATTTGTTTGATTTTCACACATTTAACTTTCTATGATTTCTTATTAGAATCTCTTTCTATGATTTCATGTCTTAAGAGTAATGGATGATGGCCAGTACAGTCCACTGGATGACAGAATTGGCCTGGCATCAAAATGACAACAGATGATTAATTACAAGATGGGCATTTTTTCTAAGTTTTATTGAAGTATAGTTGTTCTAAGTTTTATTGAAGTATAGTTTGTTTACAATATTGTGACAATTTTTGCTGTGATTCAATTATACATATTCACACATCCATTCTTACTCAGATTCTTTTCCCACTTAGACCATCACAGAATACTGGGTAGAGTTCCCTGTACTGTACAGCAAGTCCCTGTTGCCCAATTATTCCATATACCTTAGTGTGCATTGTTTTCAAGATAAAATAAATGCTTCTGTTAGCCCTAGAATTTTCACATTGAAAAATAGAATGTGTAGGCCCTATTCATTATTTTTATATAATTTAAATCCTTTTAAGACCCACGATACTTCGGTAGGAATTGAAACTTAACATATTATGAAGACTATAATTTCTGTAATGCATTATACACATCGAAACAACATAATCTTTTGCACTGTCCTTTAGCTCCGTTAAACTCTTATTTATTTCACAGTAAATATTTAGATGATTAAGGGAAAAGTAATTTGAATTATTTGTTAAGATGCTATTCTGCAGAGAATCTGCAAAAGACTCTTTCTACTCCATGATAAGAAATGGTCAATGTTTATCTGCTGTGGGCTTATTTGCAGTGTAAATAACATCTCTGATGCACAACTTTTATTCTGCTCTAACCATTGGTTCTATGCATTACTGCTGGAATTGAGGTATGTATTCCATAGACTTTGGGGGCAGGGGGAATGGAAGAAGGGTGTTATTTTTTCTCTTTTGTGATAGACTATGTTATAGCTATGCCTTTCATTAGCTATTTGACAGGAGGGAAATGACTTACCTGTCTATTTCTGCATCTAGATTGAGATACTTTCAAAGTTTCCTGAAAACTGTTAAGTTGATAATGTCTCAGTGATTCAGAATAAATCCAATTATTTCCACTAAAAAAGAAATATTCCAATTTGGATTAGAACCATATGGTTTGGATATTAGAGTTTTGGCCCATATATACTCATAATCCATTCCTCTCCTACCAATGTGTGCTAATTTACATTTCAAAACAGGGTGATATTTTAAAATCCTAAGATATTGCAAAAATAGGACTCAACTAAACCAAACTCTTTCTAAATTGAAAAAAGATGGATAATTTTAAATGAGAAACGCTTTAAAGTTTGGATGCAACCAAAGTAATATATTTTTCCTTCCTTAGAGTAATATATTCTTTCACACCAAAATCATTACTATGTATCAAAATGCTAGAAACTATAATTCTGATGTGCTGCAGTAGTCCCAAGCTGGATAATATTTTACTTGGTTATAGTATTAATGGAATTTGGGCCTCAATATATATTTTAGTGAAGGCATTATCTTTCTATTTGGAAAATAAAGGATCTTGAATGACAAGGTCCTTTTTTTTTTTTTTTAATAAGGAGAAAAATCTTCCTAAAAAAGTAAAGGCTTGAAGAAAAACATTCTAGGAATTATATTTTTATAATTAATGCCTCTATCCAGTCCCAGATGCTTTTACTCTGAAACTCACATTTTTTTCTAAGTATCAGCCAGAGTAAACACTGGCTTTGTCGCCACAGGCTGATAGAAAGAGCCATATGTGCTCCAATGACACAGCACAAGGAGACAGACACAGGCCTTTGCTATAAATTCCCCCTTTTAAAATTTAGATTGATACTTTTTCCCCCTTTTCTAGTTAAATTAAATCAGTTTTGCTTGCCAGCCTGTACCTGCCAAATAAAATATCCTAATCAAATGTCTAGTGTGCAAAGCAGAAAAATGTGGACTGATCCTGGTGGACTTTTGTTCTATTCCATCTCTATAACCATAATACTTAATTAAAATCTTTAAAAGTTTTACCAAGACAAGCTAGGTCGGGTCTATAAGAGGCAGGAAAAGAGAGTCAATTGGTTATTATCATCAAATTGGCTGTCAATAGCACAAAACTTCATCAACCCGCTTTTCCTGCTACTGTCAGGTCCTCCCAGGTCTTTAATACCTGATACCATCAGATCAGCTGCTGGCCTTGAGCCTCAAAACTCTCCTCTTCCAAGGTCATAAAGTTCAATTGTACAATGAATTTGCTATGCCTTCCAGAGTCTTTCCACTGTAACATATTTAGTTAATGAACATAAATTCTTAAGGGGAAAAAAAAAAGTGAGAGGAAAGTAAATAAAGTGCCTTAATAAATGATTAAATTTCCTTCTGGCATATTTTTCATATGAATAATAACATTATAACTAATAGGTTATCTAGCACATTAACAAAAAATACAAGCAAAGACTGTCCAGCAATATTGGGTTTGCAAGAGGCTTGAGTTTTGAAGGTATTGCTGTGTCCTCTTCAGCCTTGCACAACTCTGGTTATCTAGTTCATGACTGAGTGAAAAGAACACACCTTCTTCCGTGTGTTTAAAGGTTCTGAAAAGTTGTAGTGTTTTGATATTTTTTCTAAATATATAGAAAATCCATATGCTGCGCCCTCCTCCATAACATAAGAGTTACAGTGGGTGCTAGTAAAATTCTTAAGACACAATATGAACACAATCTTCGCCTCACTTCACACTTAATCTATTATTCTTTAAGTGCTTGGGAGCTGATGCATTTTAGTATTACAATAAATAAATAGATGATTTTCTTCCTATAAAATCTATAAGGAATTGTAGTTGCTAAAATGCTGATGTATAGCCATGAAATTTTATAAGTGACCTGGTCAATGGCAAAAATATTTCTTTAGGAAGGAGATCAAAAGTAACAGATTACATGGCAATTAAATTAATCTTATTTTATAATTTTTTTGCAATGGTTTCTGCTATAGCTATTCTCATATTTATCTGGATGAAAACCACAAATTTAGCGAAGCTATACTTGGTATTGCAGTTGAAAATATGGCTACAACTTTTAGGGATATTTGAAATATTCCTATAGGCAAACAGAGGCAAAGTAGAGAGACAGAAGGCTTGGCAGGCATTCCATTTCCAGGTCTACTGAGAATGACGAGTCTCCACTATGTATTCTTATTTTAATACCATTAGTCAGTACAAAATGGTCACTGATATTCCAGACACTAGAAAACTCATCAACTAATAGTGGATGAATAAAATTCATACTTTTACTCCTAATAAATTTTCATCAAAGATCTACAAAATATAATGGATTTCATTTATAGTCAAGTCTGTCCAATTGAAATATATATATAATTATATCTAAATATAGATATAATTTAATCTTGGAGTGAAGATTGTGTTCATGAAGAAGTACTGTGGGGCTTTCACGGTTTTTTTCTTTTTTGTTTTTTTTTTCTTTTTAGGGCTGCATGTACAGCATAGACTAGGGGTTGAATCCAAGCTGCAGCTGCTGGCATATGCCACAGCCACAGCAATGCCAGACCCAAACTGCATCTTCGATCCACCCTGCAGCTTGCAGCAAGGCCAGATCTGTAACTCACTGAGTGAAGCCAAGGATCAAACCCACATCCTCGTGGATACTAGTTGGGTTCATCACCACTGAGCCACTACAGGAACTCCGCTTTCACTGTTAATGAGTCAAGAAGAAAATAGAAAAGAAAAATTTAGAATCTTAGAAAAGAAAAATCTCCTTAAGAAGGAAAAATGCATTAACATGAACAAGGTAAATATTTTTTTTCTGAATACACCTAAGCCTTCCTGTGTAATCTAAGGCTTAGCTTTAGAAATATTTCATTAGATACATGGGACAAAAGTATGCAAAGATAGATGCTTCAGCTCTGCAGTGACTCCACTTACTAATCATTTATAAGAGGTTTTCAAAATCCAAGATAAATAGATGATCTTGAACCTCTCCATCCTAAATATACTCTCTCTATATATCATTTTGATTATTTTCTCCATTATGAGGATTTCTAAAACCATATTCCACTTTTTCCTTAGTGTAGAATGAACTTTATTATATTTTTTAGGGCTGCACCTGTGCCATATAGAAATTCCCAGGCTAGGGGTCAAATGAGAGCTGCAGCTGCTGCCTTACACCACAGCTGTGGCAACACCAGATTCTCAACCCACTGAAAGAGGCCAGGGATTGAACCACATAGACACTAGTCAGGTTTGTAACATGCTGAGCTAAAATAGGAACTCAGAATGGACTTTTATGTCTCCACGGCTTTACTGACACTATTCCCCTGGATTGAACTCCATTCATTCCCTAGGCTATGCTGCAAAATCTTGCTTCAAGAACTCAACTCAAATGTTACTACCTATACTGAGAGCTTCCTCCAATCAGTTTTTATATTGCTTCATTTATATTCCAATTCTGACAATTTATCTCACTTTCTTATGTTTCATCTTAATTGTATATACTCTCTCTCCCCTTCTGGCTTTAGTCAATTGGACCTATATATGAATTCCATTGTTCCCACATTTCAGCTTGGTGCCTTCAGGAAAATAAATTAATTTTTCAGAGCCTCAATTTCTTCATATTTGAAATACGAATAACAATACTAACTCAACATATTTTTGAAGGTATTAGAGGGAATCAAATATGTAAAATACTAAGATATTATCCAATTTAACTAGATCATGACTATTCTAATGTCAGGGTCTATGTCTTTTTTATCCTTAGGTCTCAAATGCCTAGACCAATACCTTGCATATATGTCTGACTCACTCAATGTCTTTGAAGCCTCAAAATCTACTAGAGAATATAAAAAGAGTTCAAATCCATGATCATGACCAACACCATAACCCAGAAAAGAAGACAGCATGTTCAGCCACTAGATAGATTTTTTTTCAAGGAAAAGATAAAGACTAAGTTACATTCATCCACATCTTCAAATGTCTCTTTCTACTCAGTGTTATCTAACCCATTCTGTCAGCTGATGAGAATAAGACTAAACGTAGTGCAGGACACCCATGCCTTATGCCTAGTTTGTCATTTCATGGTGACACGAAATGCTACAATTCTCAGACCCTCTCAAAAGTTGTGTTTTTTTCATATATAAAATGTGTATAACCACGTATGCATCAACTTCAAATATTGTTGAAGGGGTCAGATGAGACACTACAAATATATCTGGCAAACTGAAAAAAACAAAAAGATATTTGAAGCCAAAATCACCCAATCTTATACTGAAGTTTTGCAAAGCATACTTTCCAGTAATAGAATGAAAGAATGTTTCTACATCTGCAAATATAGATAGTAGTATATACCTTGTAAAAAAATTGGGAATATTAAAGTTAATATATACAGATTTCATGCTACATAGCAATTCAAGTGTGCTGATATGTATAATACTGTCATTTTATTATAAAATGTAGTGATACAAAAATAACAACTTTGATATTTTAAATGTTTTTATTAAGGTATTTTTAGCATGGATTTAGTTCTTAAAGTAAGTAAATTTAGTTAACTGTTTTAACTTTTGAAACTTTACTTTTTCATTTCTTTGACCAACAGCAACTTATGTAAATTTTTAATTTCATCATCAGTGATTCATTCAAGATACTTTACTCTGTCCATTTAAAAGAGATAGTGTTTAGTTTATCTTTATTTTAGCACCTAAAAGTTACCACCTTGCCCAAAGAAATTGGCTCCCATTAGGAACTAAACCAAGAGGAGGGAGGGTCCCTGCATGCAAAGCCTTAGCACCATAATGGAAGTGAGCATTTCAGATTTTAATTTGGTCAGGTAGGCCATACCCTGCCAAGAGTACTTTATAACTACTTCATATTTCTCAGTCATTTGAATGCAAATAAGCTTGTCAAGAGAATTTGGATAATTTATTTTTATTTTTATTTTTTTTAAGCAACAATGTTTGGCAGGCACTTTTTCCCAAGATCACCGAGCTTTAATTTTAAAATTCAAAAGCCTCACATTTAATCCCTTGAGCTGGCCTGGTACCTTGCACCATCTGTTCCCATGGTTTTGTTATAACAGCGAGCACCTGCAGAGTTTTGCAACATTTCAAGCTGATTGTGGACAAAAATCAAAATAATTATAATTTTCATAAAGTAAAGACTTCCATTCAGACACCACAATCCCATCTAACATGGATTTTGGAAAACCAATCTTGCTCATAATGTGTTTTGTATGGATAAGGGTAATTTATTTCTATTTTGTTTTTGCAGAAGATCAATCTTTTAAAACACATGTACAATCAATGTGGAATTCTCACACTCCAGTCACATCCATAAAACTCTTGTGTAATCCTAGTCAATTCTTAGATGAGGGCTTCTTGCTATATTTTGATCAGACAAGACCATCAACCAACAGCAATAATAAAGTTAGACTTCTTTTAAATCACTTGTGCTTTTTGCTTTTTTTTTCCTTTTATGTTAATAACAATAAGATAAAATTTTGGCTTCAAATATTTTCCATTGTCAACACAATGCAAAACATCCAGATATTATCCATTAAAGACAAAAGTGGGAAAGGTACAATGAGTCCTTCCCTACATCTTTGGGATAGAGAAATAATTCATGTAAGCACAAGATTCTATATTAGAAAGCCTGAACTTTTGTCAGAATCAAAGTCTCCCAGTAGCTAAATATCTTACCAATAGTAGACCATCTACAATTCACTAGAGAATTACTTACAGAGGACAATGAAAGATCTTAAGGATGGATAACTGAGTATTGACCTTTGCTCTTTGTTTTGGTATTTAAAAAGAAATCTTAGCCTCTGGTATTTAAAAAGAAATCTTAGCCTTTCATTTTCTATTTTGAAAGCATTATACTTTTATTCATATTGCATGTCTGAGATTCTTTAAAACGTTAATTTGAGTTTTGTTTGAGCCCATTGATAAAGAGTTAAGTATGTTAAGTTTGATATACTAGGGAGTAATAATTCTGTAGTATAAATATTACCTCATTAGACATGACCAGATACATGGTATAGTGTTATAAGAAAAGTAAGAGTACCTATTGTACAGCATAGGGAAATGTGTGTGTTTGGGTCACTTTGTTGTACAACAGAACTTGATGAAACATTATAAATCAACTAAACTTTAATAATAATGATAATAATGACAAAAAGGAAAAAAGGAGATGTGATACATGTAAACAATGGAATAAGAATCAACCACAAAGAACACAATAATGCCATTCACAGAAACGTGGATGCAACTAGAGATTATCACACTAAGTGAAGTGAGTCGGAAAAAGAAGGAAAAATATCATATGATATCACTCATATGTGGAATCTAAAATATGGCACAAATGAACTTATCTACAAAACAGAAACAGACTCAAAGATATGGAGAACAAATAACTTGTGTTGCCAAGCGGGAGGTGGGGGGAGGTTGTGGGATGGACAGGGAATTTGGTGTTAGTAGATGTAAACTATTACATTTATTTTTTTTATTTTTTATTTTTGGTCTTTTTGCCATTTCTTGGGCCGCTCCCGCGGCATATGGAGGTTCCCAGGCTAGGGGTCGAATCGGAGCTGTAGCTGCCAGCCTACACCAGAGCCACAGCAACGCGGGATCCAAGCCGCGTCTGCAACCTACACCACAGCTCACGGCAACGCCGGATCGTTAACCCACTGAGCAAGGGCAGGGATCGAACCTGCAACCTCATGGTTCCTAGTTGGATTCGTTAACCACTGCACTATGACGGGAACTCCAAAACTATTACATTTAGAATGAATTAACAACCAGGTCATATTGTATAGCAGAGGGAACTATTTCCAATCTCCTTGGATAGACCATGATGATAGAAAATAATATATTAAAAATTACATATATTTTAATGTATATAATTGTAAATAAATTATATATAATTATGACTGCATCACTTTGTCGTATAGCAGAAATTGGCATAACATTATAAATCAATTATACTTTAAAAAAAAGTCAAAGAAATTTAAAAAAAAGAAAAGAAAAGTAAGAGTTGCATCTCTGTAATATTAGAATCCAATCATTACCACTCATGGACACCTCCAAAATAACACTAACACTTTTGGCACCATTAACAAATCACTCTTGGCATTGAGGGAGAACAGTAATACCACCAAATGTGAACCGCCATTCCTAGACGAGCAATAGGGATGAATGTAGTACTCCACGGAGAAGAGGAAACAACAAAAATCTTGTAGAGATGGCTGTGCTGGTGGTGAACTGGTGACAACTGCAATGCCCAAAAGAGTGGAGCAAATATCAGCAAAAACTGACATGAGTAGAGGGACTTCAAATAAGATACTGCTCAGCTGATTCAACAAGAGTTGGTGGTTGCAGAATTGTAGCTGTCTGTGAGAGAAACATTGGCTATACTTGGAAATATTTTTTTAGACAAAAGTATTTTAAAGGAGGCTGAATATCCAATATCAAGTAAGAGGAACAAATAACTTTTTGAATACTAATTTTAATGTCACCTCATTTGCTCTCAAAGCTTGGAGAAATTTGTACTAAAGTAAAATAATATTTTTAAAAATTTGAATGAGGAATTCCCGTCGTGGCGCAGCGGAAACAAATCCGACTAGGAACCATGAGGTTGCGGGTTTGATCCCTGGCCTAGCTCGGTGGGTTAAGGATCCGGCGTTGCCATGAGCGGTGGTGTAGGTCGCAGACGTGGCTCAGATCCTGCATTGCTGCTGCTGTGGTATAGGCCGGCAACTGTAGCTATGATTCAACTCTTAACCTGGGAACTTCATATGCCGTGGCTGTGGCTTTAAAAAAAAAAAAAAAAAAAAATGAATGAGAATTGTCATAGGCCAGCTTAATTTGATTGTTCTGCATATAACTTAAACTTAATAACACCTTTGTTTAATTGTTCTGTGGGATATCATTAGACCATGGGAGTTTTAAATCTATATTTTAAGTCTATATTTCTCGGCTTCTTCATATGAAAAATAAAAATGTGTTGCTACTATCTGAGAACTGTTTCCCATTAAAGAACAAAAAGAACAAAAACACTATTGGTTTGAACAATTATTTTTTAGATCTAAGCTAATGAATATGCCACATACAAATGCCATTATTAAAGTATTTATCCATGAATTAAAAACTGGAATAATCCTTTGACTCCCAGGACCAGAGTACAAGAAATATCAGTAAATCAGAAGTCTGAAGACTTGAACTTTATTCCAACTTTCCATCTTTAGCTGAAGGAACTGTGGGGGATTATAAAAGTCACTTGTGTTGGAATTACCTCTTTAAATTATAAACTTCACGTGGGCAGGGATTTTATTTGTTATGTTTATGATATTCCTAAAACAGTGTGCTATAAGTGAATGTTTGAAAAGGTGATCTCTTCAATCTTTCTTAGCTCCAATATCCACTTGATAATAAATGATCAGATGTGGTAATATACCACACTACACTATGCTATACTATATCTAAAAGAAGAGAGTGTTAGAAATAACAGAGCATCAATTGCATTTTACTCTAGAAAAAAATTAGTTTAGTGAGTCCATTTGCTTAAGACTTTGATCTTTTTTTTTTCTCTCAGACTGACTGGGTTCCCCAAACTGTAAACTTATTTTTTTTCATTTTTTTGAACCCTGGTTATATATAAAGCTGTTGTAAATTAGATAATAAGATGTTTTAAATTGCCAACATCTTAATCATAATATAGCAAATGATTCTTTGATACTGTTCCTGGAGTTCAAACCTAGAGTTGTGGCTTGATTTGATAACTGACTGCTATTGGTCTGGAACCTTCTCAGAAGTGACACATTTTTATGTGTTAAAGGTGGTGACATTCACCTCTGAAACTTCCACTCAATTTTCCTGAATATTTAGGTCACCGATAATCCTATATTATGTAATATGAGATAATTATATAAGAAAATTAACACAATGTGTTAAATAGACACTATAAGCTTATTTATAAATATCAGATAAAATGTAATTATATAGTCTGAATTCTTAATTTTATAAATTCTGAAGATTTTAGGAAAATTAGCAAAATAACTTTGTTTTCCTTTTGCCATCATGATCACAAAATATTTTTGTCCAACTTTTTAAGTGATACAATTTCATATTTTATCCCCCCTTCATAACAAAGTCCCCCTGTCCCTCATAAAAAATTCTTTTGAAGTTCACTGCTCTTTGTACTGTCATATTTTTAGTTCATTTCTTTGGATTGTTTGTATGTATGCATGACAGGATGTATGTATTTTTCCTTTTACCACTGATCAAATTTTCCCCATGAGACCTGTCTAAGGGCTTTCCTCCTACTGTATAAGGTGTTGGTGTTACTTTCCTCCTGCTGAGGAAAGAACTAGTGATATTTCTTGAACAACAGAGATTGATTAGACATCTTGGAATGTGATATATATATATATTTTTTTCTGTTAGGGCCGCACCTGTGGCATGTGGAATTTTCCAGATCCAAGTCTCATCTTTGACCTGTACCACAGCTCACGGCAACACAGGATCCTTAACTCCCTGAGCTGAGCAAAGGGATCAAAACTTGCATCCTCATGGATACTAGTCAGGTTCTTAACCTGCTGAGCCATAATCAGAACTCTGAAATATGGTATCTTTTCGGATTTAAGATGCAATGTTCACTTGTGGAAGAAGTTACTTAAAGAAAATTTTTTGCTTGAATAAAAGACCATACCAGCATCTTTCCTGAAAAAATAGCACTCTAACGTCAGTATCACTCAGTGAACTAGTTAATGACACCATCATATGAACTGACAAATTCAACATGTTCAAGCCCAGTCCATATTAGTGGGAGTCGCCTTACTTCCTCTAAACTTCCCTACTTTGAGACTGGGCATAGCTTACTGTTGTCCTTTATATGACTAAATATTTTAAAGTGAGGCAAAGCCTGATAAATAAAGGTGGTTATTTGTATAAAAAAAACCATGGAAATTTTCAATAGGATAGCTAGGGATAACCCAATCCCCTTTAAAAGAGCTATTCTCATACAATGTGATTTATTGGCTAAGGAAATCATGTTTCCAGTATTACATAAGTCTTTCCCTTATATTTTTTCTTTCATGTTAAGCAAAAACTAATTTTTAAGCTTCCACAATTTTCAAAGCATATCTCTTTGCTAAATCTTTGATATCCAAGTTTCCTCTTGAAATGCCCCATGTCTTTGTTCACTCATTAAATTGACATACACATGAGGCATGCTCTTCTTTACATTCTTAGGCAACAAAAATCACAATTAAATCTTAATTTAAAATACTCTGAGCTAGAGGTTTTCTGTTTTTGTTTTCTGTGTAGCTGTGTATGTGTGAAATAATAGTCTCCGAAGTACATTTAAAGTGCTAATTTTCATTTTGTAACTAAAACTGAGTCTTCCTATCACAGGAAAAAGGAGAGGAAATGCCTATTTCAATGAAAGAGTTCACTTAAGTCTTTCAGTTTTTTATTGATTTTATTTTTTTTTTCATATGATCTTTGAGACCCATATTTAAGTTAAGCTTAGGGAAGAAACTAATGTAGAAAGGAAAAATATATGAGATATTTACAAAATATTTTTAAATCATTAAAAAAAATTGCTTTTGAAAATCGAAGGTTTGAGTCAAACTAACACAAAAATTATTCTTTTCAACTAATGAGACTTCTGTTTTATTTTTATTTATTTTCTATACTAGAGAAAATTTATTTATAGCAAGTATTTCAATTTAATTACCAGTTAGAATTGCATTGGTATCACTGTAACTGTTGTTGTCGTCATAAAGCATTCCAGTAAACATATTATAGTACATTAGATCAATACATAGAAAAAGTAATTTGAATTGAATCAATCTGTTGATACCAACTATATCAGTGATATATTTTGTGTAATACTTGAAATAACACACACATTTAATAGGCACACCCAAATGCAACAGCATTCTATCCAAATGTTCCAGAGTTCTCTAGTAGCCTAGCAGTTAAGGATTCCACATTGCGATTTCTATGGTATGGGTTCTATCCCTGACCTAGAAATTGACAGGTTGACTACTACCCAGTATTTGTGAAAGCTGAATTACATATTATCCCATGGAGCAAGCACCACTTTATATAACAAAAATGAATATCCAACTATAAATTGGAGATTTTCCTCCAGTCTGAAGGGTTATAATCAATTTCCATAATAAAGCATATTTAAGGCATTTTATTATTTTCAATTTATGTTTTTAAAAGCCTAAGCCACTTAGTTTATAAAATAATACTAATGGCCAATTGAATTTTCATTTTATGTGTATATTAGTCTATAAATTAAGAAATATATATTAACCATATTAAATCTCAAAGTTTTAAATCCTCTTCCTTAAACCTTTTTTTAACTTCATTTTGTTCACAAATACACAATGGAATACTACTCAGCCATAAAAAAGAATGACATAATGCCATTTGCAGCAACATGGATGGAGCTAGAGAATCTCATACTGAGTGAAATGAGCCAGAAAGACAAAGACAAATACCATATGATATCACTTATAACTGGAATCTAATATCCAGCACAAATGAACATCTCCTTAGAAAAGAAAATCATGGACTTGGAGAAGAGACTTGTGGCTGCCTGATGGGAGGGGGAGGGAGGGGGAGGGAGGGGGAGGGAGGGGGGGAGGGAGGGGGAGGGAGGGGGAGGGAGGGGGAGGGATCGGGAGCTTGGGCTTATCCGACACAACTTAGAATAGATTTACAAGGAGATCCTGCTGAATAGCATTGAGAACGTTGTCTAGATACTCATGTTGCAACAGAAGAAAGGGTGGGGGAAAAATGTAATTGTAATGTATACATGTAAGGATAACCTGACCCCCTTGCTGTACAGTGGGGAAAAAAAAAAAAAGACAACTTTAATTAATATAAAAATGAGAATTAGTAAATATCAGTGGTGATAAGCTGGAATTCTGTGCTTAGTAATTTTAAAATTTTTGCATTCAAAAGAAAGGGTAAGGAAGAGATGTCACATTAATTGAGCCATTACAAGTTGCCAAACCATGTGTTAGGCACTTTCTCATTGATCTTCTCTTTTTTTGGCGGTGGCGGGGGTGGTGGTAGGTCCAAGACATGGAGAAATTCCCAGGCCAGGGGATCAACCTATACCATGATTATAGCCCAAGCCACAGCAGTGACAATGCCAGATCCTTAACCCATTTAGCCATGAGGGAACTCCTTGGTCTTTCTTATTGAACCTATCCCAACTGGAGTTAAAGCAACTGAAGCTCCCGGAAGTTAAGTAGCTACAGCTGGATATCATCCCAACATCTATGGTCTAAATACTGTATTTGCTCCCCCAGCCCTTGCCTGTCTCCCTGATCTCATCTTATATCAGCCTTCTCCTCATCACTGTAGTCATTTTGAAATAGCATGCTTGTGTTCCATACCAGGAACTGGGATTAACTGATCTAGAATAATCTGGCCCCGTATCTTTGCATATGGTGCCTATTGTTTGTCTTAGCACCATATGACCCACATGGAAAGGATTCTCTTGACCACTCATTCTAAATAAGGTATTTAAGACCTTCTTACCCAGTCTCATCACCTTATTTTCTTCAAAGCACTTATTGCTATCTGTAGTTGCCTTATTTATTTAAAAAAAAATTGTGTTTCTGTCTTCCCTGATAGAATCTAGGCTGTGTACAAACAAGAACCCGGTCTTTCCATTTCCTAGTGGCCAATAAATATTTATTGGATAAATCGATGACTAGAATCTCAGAACTTTTAATTATAGCATCCCTGATCATGTGGCAATTCTAAGCTATCAGTCTGACTTTTACTTATGATAGCATATTGAGACTCTGAACACATACTTTAAGTCAAGACAAGTTTTCTTTCATTCCTCTTGAAATTAATACTTAGAGAAACAATTCAACAGTAAAATCAACAAGTGATAAGAATCCCAATTTAGTATGCTGAAAATAAAGACACCAAAGTAAAATTTTATGAAAACACAAGTCTATTAAAGCATGCAGTTTATATCTAAAAGTTATATATTTATTATAGATTTAATAGGTATATGGTACCTAAATTTAAAAAAAAAATGTTTTGAGATTTGAAGCTTTCAAACTCTGTGAAAAAACTTGCAAAAATAAAATCTTTTGAATTACCATTGATCACAATGTTAAAATTAAAATTAAGGAAACTCTGGTTATTTATGGCAGTACGTAGTATTTTGATATTTCAAATCTGTATGATTAATCTATCAATGATTAGTGTGTAACACAATTTTTTAAAATTTGTATTATAAAAGAGATGTAGTTATTCATTTTAGTGACTGCTTAGTGCTGGTGCATCTGACAAAACTGCTAAATAATCATTATAAATGTATCTGATAAAATTAAGGACTTTTGAAGGTCAGTACCAACATTCCAGGAATTAAATAACTGAGTTTGAATTAATTTAGAAAATAAGTCAAAATATGACATTATGTCTCACATAGTACACTCTCAATAACAAGCATTATATTTTTAAATATACGCTTTTACTGCTCTTTTGTATAAAGTCTGATTTAAAAATTTGTGCATTAGATATTTTGAATTTTAAATTTTATTACTATGAAGGCATTAAATAAACATATTTTGTTTTGAAACAAGTGTACAATTTAGGTAAAATGTCTTCTGTCTCAATGCAGTGTGACTGCTTTTTATATTGAAAGTCTTATGATGTCTTAATACCAAAGTGTGGGTTCAGGTTAAAGTGTGTTACAAATGCTTCTGCTTTATCAGAATTTCCTTTTAGGATTTATTGAGAGGGAGACATTCAGAGTGTAGTTTAAAAAAATAATAATAAAACTGATGCTTTGTTGTTGCTGGGCTATAAACACTGTACTTTGGTTGGTTATAATGCTACCAAAATCCACACAGTACTTAATTTCTCTAACCTTCTGATAGTGAATGAACAAAGGTAAAAATAACAGGCTAGTTATAAACTAGTACTATGGTGATGACATTGTGAATTATTTAAAAAGGGCATATTCAATGTGACCATAGAGCCATCAATCATAATAGACATTGATGAGAAAAAGAGGTTTCAGTCACTTCCTATCTGCAAGGAGAACAATTCTATCTCACAGGTAGCTATGAAGCGCTGGGTGACCTGATGTCACTTGCATTGTTGCTCTACCCTTTGAACGGAGCGAGTAGATTCTCTCAATATTAGAATCGAATGAGTAAATAAATTCGCAGTTCACTGCCACTCTCCTTCGGAGTGCACACTTCAATTTGTCTAACAATAGAGAGGACAGAAAAGCAGAAATCTCTTAAAGCGTGGATGAATTTTTTATGGAATGTTCAAATCCAGCTGCAAAGGATGGGGTTTTAAATGGTAGCAGACACTCTTTTAAGGGAGCCCCAAGAGACAAAATCTTTTGGAAATGTTTTGTACTGAATTCTTTCCTTTCCACGTACACCTCAGTAGCTTTTCTTCTTCTGAAGCGCTGCTTTTACTAAATTGTTCCACCTTCGAGTTCACATTGATCATTGAGATGCCAAATAAAAGCACTTCCTTTATCTTTAATATACAGGATGCAGTCGAATTTCAGTGTCAAGTGAGGAACAGTTTTTAAAGTGCATATCTGTATGTAATACTGCTGTATTTGCTTCATTCAGCACGGAAATTTGGTTTGCGAGGGAAGAAGGAGGTGGTTGGTTGGGAGTTTTTTTTAACGTACTAATAATTTTAATTATTTTTTCTGTTCCTGTAATCATAAAAATTTCGTTCACCACAATTTCTCACCCCCACGGTTTTCTACTTGAGTGTGAACATCATGTGTATTAATTTATATTGTTTAAAATTTTGAGTATCACTTTCCCCCAGTCGCAGAATCCTACAAAATCCTCTGGATATTAAAAATCACGAAGCTACAAAAATGTGGTAAAATCCACTATTTCACTCTGGCACATTATTTTACAACATAAACCCATGAATGGCATGACTATTTTCTTGGCAAAGATTCTCTTAAAAATTAGTGAATGTAGTGAATGTAGCTAAATAAGCTTTTTTTCTCTATCTCAACCCTCCCCCATCTCCCTCCACCCACCAGTTAGTACCTCTCCTTGTAAGAGTGGAAAATAAAATATATTTGCTTTGCATTTTGCATCTGCAATAGTCTCTTGAAGCATGTACACTACTCATTTTTATTCACTTTTCCTCTGTAATATAGTCTGGAAGTACATTTATCTCAATGTAACCTCAGGAACCACTTTAAAAATGTGTACCACCACTTAATTGTTAATAACAGGTAAATCAAAGGTAAAAGATAACTAATTAATTTTCTAGCTCAGTTTTATTTTACTGTTACTGTTTGGAGAAAATATAACAAAACCCCATTAGTGTTAAGGTAAGCCCATGAAACAACATAATATAATGCAAGAAAGACATTTAATAGTGTAGAGGAATGTTAAATTACTAATTAACTCCAAGTTACTGTATAAGAAAGCATGGTAATTTACAGGATTATTGCAATATGCAGCTTGGATTGCCATGAGGGTCAGCTAGGGAGCATTTCTTTCTATTTCCCCCCTTAGTGTGGTGGTTACTGTAAAGATCTTCTCACATTAAAACGCACTGTCCTACCCACAGTTCATTGCTGCTAATTAGCAGCAGTTGAGATTTTGCTAGCAGTCATTTTTTTTTTCTATGTTAAGCTGCCAAATGTTACCAACTGCTCAAGATTCTCCATGCACAAAGTGTCCAGCTGCCCGCTTGCACCACAAGGCTGTGTCTTTCAGCTGTTTCCTGTCAACTTTAACACCTGTGCAAAGAAAACACTAATCGAATTATCTGTCCTGCCTTTTGTGATAGGATGTTTATCAAAAATGTTCTGGATATTTCTGCACATGCTCATCATGTACTTCTAGAAAATTGCATTGAAAACACACACACACTTTTTTATTTCAGCACCCAGTTGAGGTTGAGACCAGTGGCTCTCTGAAACTTAAATCACTGCCATATCTGCCATGCCAAAGTCAAGTGTTTTCACAGTCTATTTAAACTTTTATTTAAGCAATAAAGCTCAGGAAAGTCATCTTTTAGTTTTACCTAAATATATAAGAAGAATGCCATAACTTTGATTAATAATTGATTAAATAAACCATTCCTACATCAAAGGCAGGAAGAAGAGCTGTTCCCTGAAAGGCTAGACTATCAAATAGGACTTTGTTGTCTTCAACACTGCTTTAGAACTGTAGCATTACAGAGTAGAAGAACATTAATTTTTGAGGTCTTATATAATCATGTAAAATAAAATTGACTCCTTTTTCTCCTTAATTAAACACTAGTAGTGTTAAAACACTATAAATTTAGAAATAATCATACAGCCTAATCATTTCCTGTCTGTTCCATTGGCTTTATGACTAATTTATATTTAACCTTCTTGGGAACCTACGATCAGAATGTACTTTTTTAAAAAATTCAAAGCAACTGTCACTTGTGTCTTATACCTGTGCAAAAGAGGAATTGGGAATTGAAAATATTTTAAAACTGAAAGTGATATATAATGGACTGCACTGCTTATATGATTTAGTAGCAAAATAACCCCTACTTTTTTATGGTTACAGAGAAATTAATAAATGCCTAGCTCTTTTCTTCCTATTTTCTATTTATGGTGGTAAATTTAATGTTAAAAATAATTGTAATTGTACAAGTGTGTGTGTTTACAATAATTTTAGCATTACAATATATTTAATTAGGCAATCAAAATTGAAAGGGGACTGATTTTGGTCCATAAGTTATATCTGCCTGACACTATTATTTTCTTTACCTTTCAGTTGAAATATTATATTTTAACTGGATTCATTCTTCCCTCATTTGTACTTAAAAAAAGGAAAAGGACTGTAAAATTTACCTATGACATGAGTATAAAATTCATTGTCCTGACAGGAATGAATCCACGCAGACTATGATCAAAACTGTAGCCCTAGGGTAACACAGAACGAGTGTCAACTACATTTTGCTGTTAAGTTTCACACAAATCCCCTCTGGGAATTTCAATCACAATACTCTGAATCTGTATTTATGTAATGGTTACAAAAAATAACAGAGAGGGCACATAAAATTATATGTGCTTGAATTTCAGAACCATAATTTTGTGATTTAAGACAAACTAGTATTTTACTTTTCCTCTTTTATGGAATAAGAATAATAAAGACAGTATTAAGTATTCAAGGCTAGCTTACCAGAGATTTATATGTAAAATTCCTGCTAATATAACTTTCTTCTCCCTGAACTATTCAAAATTTATTCAGCCAAAATTATCAAATGAATACATAGGTAGGTCAGTATCACTATGATCATCGATCAAATATTTTCTCTTTTTCTTCCTTTTTTCACCCTCTGCCTGTCTGAACTTAGAGAAAGACAACTAGTAGAAGGATTTGAAAATTTCTCTTTCATTCATACCAATACAGATGATTTTATAGATACTAGTAAGAAAATGTGCAAAAAAAATTGTTTAAAGCCAATAATTGATTCTAACTTGGTTCAGTGCCTGATTTTTCATAAGCAAATATAGGCCCTCAGATTACAAAGCCAGACTTTGAACAAGTTGTTTAATCTCACTGAACCTCAGTAGCTTCTCACCTTGGAGATAACAATACCTACTTTGTAGTTCTGTGTCTCAGCTTTAAGTAGGAGACTAGGACAGGTTTGCAAGTTTCTGTTGGGTTGTACATCTTCTTGATACAGAAGGAATCCAACTCCATGAGCCAGGGCTAGACATGCTCTCCCTGATTTCTTCTTTATCAGAGCTTGCATGGGAAAGGGTGAAGAGCATAAACTCTTTCAAGCTGTGGTTAAGACCAACTGAGGAAGATGAAATTATATTAATAGAGAAGACACTTTTTTGTATGATAATTGAATGGCTGAAATTTTATCCTGTGAAGGTGGATAGGCTGGGAGTGGGGTGAGCTGTTTGGAATTGATTTCTCACAGTATCATTAGAATGTCACTGTAGAATCCTACCAATAACAAAACCCCTTCTCACATAAACACCTGTAATTTTTCTTTTTTTTTGTCTTGTCTTTTTAGGGCTGCACCTGGGACATATGGAGGTTCCCAGGCTGGGGGTCTAATCAGAGCTGTAACCACCAGCCTACGCCACAACCACAACAATGCGGGATCTGAGCAGCATCTGCAATCTACACCACAGCTCATGGCAACGCCAGATCCTTAACCCACTAAGCAAGGCCAGGGATCTAACCCGCAACCGCATGGTTCCCAGTCAGATTCGTTTCCGCTGTGCCTCAGTGGGAATTCCCAGGCCTGTAAATTTGACTTTTTAAAAACTCTCATGTGTTAGAAATCATTGTCTCTGAGGTGCTATTAAAATGTGACATTTTATTATTTTATAGGCTTTGAAGGCAAATAGAAAATAATTTAAAATGGCCTCTAAAAGCTAAATATGTGTGGCAGGAAGAGCCTACAGGCAGATGATAATCTCTGATTGGATTACTTGCTATGAAATGCGAATATGTTGTCTTCAGGGGAAAAAAATTCCACTGAATAAGCCTTGATTCTACTCCTAAATTCTTATCTCCCCAAATAACCAGTGTATGTAATCCTGTGTAGCATTAGCTACACTATGTTTCTAGACAGGTCCAATCACCAAGTAGTGACTAAGAACCTATAAGGGAGAAATAATATAATCCTGACTTCACATAAAAAATAAATAGCAATGCCAGATAACATTACAAAGATGCTGTATGACAAGTGATGATGATGATGATGATGACAGCCACCATTTGTGAAGCCCTTACTAGGTGCCTACCCATTTATTTCTTCAACCATTTGTATGAGTTTTTTTACTCTGCCAGAGGTTGGTCTAAGTACTGGAGTAAAAATATAAACTAACAAAACAGACAGTATGTCTGGCTTCTTAAACTTGTAGTAGAGGGAGAGTAGCAATGAATAAAAATAAACACTCTGACACATACACTACAACTAAGATAAATATTTTAATCCACATTTTGTGGATGAGAAAACAGAGGCAGAGTGGTGAAGTCATTTGTCCACACTCTAACAGCTGGTATAATGGCAGAGCTGAGAGTCAACATGTATCTATTAGAGTCTTTGTGTTTCACTACACTGTATCTCAGAAGAGACCCACCAAGGATAAAGAGAGGAAAGAGAGGCTTTATGTTGGAACTGGACCATATTTCTTAAAAAAGGAAGTATCTGGTGTTATTCTTGAAGGAGGCAAAGCATTTAGATAGAATTCACTCTGGGTACAATCAAAGGTATAGCTGAAACATACACTGGGTTGTGTTTTGAAGAGAGGAGATTCATTTCGGACAATGGAAGGAGAAGGCCAGAAGGAGAAAGCAGGTAAAGCTCTTGTTGGAAAAACCTGTGTGACTCATGAGAGAATCTTGACTACCCTGCCTACAATCCACAGATACATGGACTTTTTTAATCAAGGGACTCCTGAGAGTTGTGTTTCAGGAAGAGTAATCTGGCCATTGTAAATGTACAAGAGGCCAAAGGATTAAGGGTTTGCATGTCAGGTTGTCTAGTTAAAAGGCTATTGTAGCAGGAGTTCCCATTGTGGCTCAATAGTAATGAATCTGACTAGTATCCATGAGGACATAGTTTCGATCCCTGGCCTTGCTCAATGGGTTGAGCATCCAAAATTGCTGCAAGCTGTTGTGTAGGTCACAGACATGGCTCAGATCTGGTGTTGCTGTGGCTGTGGTGTAGGTCGGCAGCTACAGCTCTGATTTGACCCCTAGCCTGGGAACTTCCATATGCCACAGGTATAGCCCAAAAAAGCCAAAAAAAAAAAAAAGACTATTGTAAGAGTATGAACCTGAGTTAGAATTATCTTAATAGAATAAAACAATGTATAATATTTATAAGTAATAAAACTTGAAAAAAAAAGATGCACAGATAGGATGTGGGGTGGAAGTAACAACTGAGAACAAATAAAGCAAAAGACGGAGAGAGCATAAAGCTGGAGGAGAGTGGAGCTGCTTAACAGAAATTAGAAGGCAGAAGTGGGGCCGATTTACAGAAAGTGATGTTAGGTTTTAGACAGACAAACTGAAAGGAAAAAGTCAGGCTAAGTTAGAAGCCTACATTCTTTACCTTTATTCCCTGACATCAACTGTACCTGGTCTTTTCCAGGCCACCTAAGTGTTCTTCCCAAGAGGGAGAGGTCTTTTTGTGATTTCAACACCGTGAAAAACAGAATAGTGTCACTTGATTCTTGTGAAATTTGTCTTCATCTAGTAAGTCGACTTTGATCAAACCCCTCCCCCGAATCACTTATAATTTGCATATTATAATCACATCAGAGATGCCAGCTGTCATCATTTCCTACTTATGGCCTTATTTTACTGCACAAAACATGTAAAACACAAGAAATCAAAAAGTGAGAAAAACACATTTCACAAAATCAATACCAAAATACATCAAATGTATTTCTTTGTATCTTTGTTCAGATATTGTTAAGCTGGAAAAGTTTTAACATAGTTGTATTCAGCATAGATGGAATTCTACATTCTGATTCTGAAAACAAAGCAGTCATTTGGGATTGGATGAGTTGGGAAAGGTGAGAACTGAGAGTAACCAGTTTCTGTCTTCACTCAAATTCAGGAAGAGGACAAAGGCTGAGGTTTTAAGATGCAGCTGCATCAAAAACTTTGACTATTTCAGACAATAGTAGAGAGAATCTCAAAGAATTTTGTTCTAATGGACATTGTCTAGTTTCCTGAACAAAAGTGGAAAAGCAAAAAAAAAAAGGTTTTTCTAACTCCTCATACTGAAAATTTATAAACTATTTTGGAGTATCCCAAATAACTATTACACCATCCCTCTTTTCTTCTGGTATAACACAAACACATTGACATGTTGATACTCCTTTTCAAGTCTCTATAAGATAAAAAGTTTCCCCCCAAAATCAGTGAATACTACCCTACTTTAAGTAGATGTTTTTAAACATAATTCAACTTTTGAATATAATTCAAACAATAATAATTTGTTTATAATCTTAAAACATCTTTTACCATTCTTAATTGTTATCTAGTTCTTTGTTCAGTTTTTCAGCGTTAATTTTTTTTTTCATTTCCTTTATGGACATACTGTTTTCAGTTTTATTTCTACTGCCATTACTTCTAAAGCCTACCAAATTTTTTCAAGTCTAATCTGATGGGATATGATTAAACTCTCACCATTGCCCTAAATTAGGTTGAAAAAGAAAGATGGATAGTATCTCAATTACAGTTTTCGGGAAGTGAAGGGACCTGGGATAGGATCTGCATGGAGCAGGCCTCCAGGCTGAAAAACACACACACACACACAAAAAAAAAACAGGCTCAGGCAGGGGTTAATGCTGTGATTTTGAGGCAGAGTTTCTTCTCTGAGAAATCTCAGTTTCACTGTCAACCTTTTCTAGCTGGTAAGATGAGGCCAACTCAAATTATAAAAAGTAATATCCTTAAAGTCAATTGATGATAGATGTTTCTCTTTTGGGGGCTACTCTCACAGCATATGAAAATTCCTGGGCCAGGGATCAAACCTGCGCTACAGCAGCAGCCTGAGCCATAGCAATGACAGTGCCAGATAGTTAACCCACTGAGCCACCAAAGAACTCCATTTATAGATGTTAACAACATCTACCAAATAGCTTCACAGCTACACTCAGTGTTTAATTAAGTAAAACGGTGCTATAGCTTAGTCAACTTGACACATAAAACGATTACAGTTGGATTTAATGAATTGTTTTTATGTCAGATCATGGGTTTTCAAAGAATAATTCATTAAAAAATATCAATGAGGGCATTTTATGTTCCAGGAATTAGTGTGGGTATGAATATATAGATATGGAGAGGGCTAAGATAAAATCCTGAATTTAAAGGAACTTAAAATTTTCTTAGAAGATAGCTATATGAAAAAAATTAATAATGCAACTTGATGAATGTTAGTTTTATGCACAAGCCGTGTAAGATGGGAACATAGAGAAAGATAAATGTCTCCTGGGAAGTTTGTTCAGGGAAAGCTTCCTGGAAAGAGTGACATCTAAGCAAAATCTTTAAGGTTTCTCTGGTTTACTGAGAAATACTCACTGAAATCTGTTGTACCAGGTGCAATTCTAGGGACTGGAATTTGATAGAAAGAATCTCAACTTTTCTAAAGCTAATGTCTCATGGGGCGATTAGTGAGCTAGATAATAAAACAAGCAACAAATAATTAACATCCCTAGTAATGATTAGAGCTATCTAAAATTTATCAAGGTTATTTGATGCAATTCTCTGTTTGCTGCTGTAATATTTGAGCTGAGACATAAAGGCAAGACGAAAAAAACAGGTAAGTGAAAGAAAGGCACTTCCAAGCATAGGTGACAGTAGGAGCAAAAGCATGAAACAGCCAGAACCAGAGAAGAAAATAATTTATCTGTTTACAATTTGGTTTTGAAAAACATTTAAGCTAGTCTAATTGTCACATTATATTTACATTACATTCAAATATTAAATACTAAATCTTCATTAGTTTAAAATATTTTCTTGATCTTAAATGGTAACCAGGTCTTATCTCATTTCCCGTCTTAATTCCACTCTTCTTAAGATGCTGCACTGATGTGTGAATTTTCTATACCTGGATTACAAACTCTTGAGTGATTAGAAGTCATTCTGTCTGATGTACAGCTAAAGCATTCATTGAACCCTCACTATGCATTGTTGAAAGATGAGAAGATGGATGGGGTAGGCTGATAATGGCTCCAAATGCCTTCTGTCCTGATTTCTGGAATCTGTGACTATGATCTTATATGGTAAAGTTTTTGCAGATGAGATTAAATTAAGGATCTTGAAATAAGAGACTGTCCTGGATTCCCTAGCTAGGTCCTAAGTGCTATCACAAATGCCCTTAAAAGAGTTACAGAAGGACATAAGGAGAAGAGGGCAATGCAACCATGGTGGCAGAGATGGGAGTGATGTGGGCACAAATCAAGAAATACCAGCAGACACCAGCAACTGGGAGGCAAGGAGCAGAATCTCTCTTAGAGCTTGAAGGGGGCATGTGGCCCCACCAACACCTTGATTCCTACCAAGTGAAACTGATTTCAGACTTCTGAACTCCAGAACTCTGAAAGAACAAATTGCTGTTGTTTTCAGACACCAAATGTGTTTGTAATTTGCAACAGCAGCCGAAGGAAATGAATACAATGGATTTCCAGCATATTAAGCAACAGTAGAAATGTGGTTTTATCAACACCTACTGGCCAGAGGCTTCCTCTGAGCAGAAAATACTGCCTCAACACCTGCCACACTCTCAGCAATGCCAACAGGTTGTGAAATATACGCATACAAACCATGCCATTGACATTTTGAATATTCGGATTTGGACTTATTAGCCATTCGACTCCAGAATTAAATATTATAAACTAAATATATCTTCATGTTAACCCTATGCTAGATATTTTTAAACATTCCAGCAAAGACAACTGTCAGAAATTATTCCCCATTATTGATGTGCTACCGACACTAACCTTAAAAATTAAAACCTGTAACATATTTTAAATCATATTAAATTGCACATTATATGTGACTTTAGAAACATTTCAGAGGAGGAGTGGCTCAGGGTGTTATGACCCCAACTAGTATCCATGAGGATGAGAGTTTGATTCCTGTCCTCGCTCAGTGGGTTAAGGATCCAGTATTGCTGTGAGCTGTGGTGTAGGTCACAGGCACTGCTCGGATCCCTCATCGCTGTGGCTGTGGCTGTGGCTGTGGAGTATGCCAGTAGCAGCTCCCGATTCAACTCCTAGCCTGAGAACTTCCATATGCCACAGGTGCAGCCCTAAAAAGAAAAAAAAAACATTCAGAGAAATCTAGTTATTTTATTTTCTAGGGGTTCAAAATATTACCTAAAAGAAATGTAGCCTATGGCCTCAAGGTTTTATCTTATCATCTCTTAGTTTCAGTGTCCATATCTCTACCAAATCAGGGTACGGTTTGAACTAACATGGCTTAACAAAATAGATTACTACAGAGTAATTACAATAACAAATTTATCTTAAAGATGTGTAAATTACTTACACTGAAAGAGGTAGTTACTTTGATGGCATGTTAAGGAAGCCTCAGAAATTGTGACTGTGTGTTCATGAAAGTTTGTGTGTATAATAATTGTTGAATTGTTCTGCTTTCATATTTGGAATTTTTACATATGCAGCTGCTTTAAGAAACACAATAATAAGAGTTCCCTGGTGGCCTAGTGGTTAAGGTTTTGGTACTGTCACTGCTATGGCTTGGGTTCAATACCTGGCCTAGGAACTTCCACGTACTATAGGCACGGTGGCAAAAAAAAAAAAAAAAAAGAAAAAAGAAAGAACACAATAATATAAAAATCTTAATTTAATAAAATCAATATATAGGAGAAATACATTATAAATCATAGACCTTTAAATTGATCAAAGGGCCTTATTGATCATTTGACCTCTTTCTTTTAATAAAAGTCTAGACTAAGACTCAGAGATGTAAGTGATTAGATTAAAGGCATAGTACAAAGCCCCCGGACTGTTTATTTCCATTGTCTAAGACTTTGGTATAAGTTGTTAACTCTTTAAGTTGCTAAAGGAGGAAAAGCAAAGTGGTAAAACCAAGTGAAAGTGATAAAAACCAACTGGAGATCCGTCTAAATTAAAGATAGATATCTTGTAATTATAAATAAAAGATATTCTCTGAACATATATGACTATAAAAATCAACTTTGAAATATGGAAAATCTATTTTATCTTTCAAAGCAGATTTAGAACCTAAAACATTAGATTTTAAAACAAAAATTAGTAAAGGTTCACATTTTCTAATGCTATCAGTCCTTATTAATGAGAAGTATGTAGAAAATACAATTTTAATCCTCCTCTATATAGATTCTAAAATATTAGAGTATATTCTGAAATAGTCTAATTTACCTTAATTATTCATTAAAGATATATGATCAATATGTGTATATATATTGAAATGAACATATTTTGAAAATAAATAACTTAGTTTCCACCTTTAGTTTGAAAAAATCACATTTTGTGACTCTATTTCTTCTTTTATAAAGTGGGCTTTTGAGAACATCCAATAACTAATTTGCAATTAGTGCAAGAATTTATATGCAAATTGCTCTGAAGTCTGTCAAATGCTGTGTGTATGTGTGTGTGTGTGTGTGTGTGTGTGTGTGTGTGTGTGAGTGTGTGTGACTATATTTATAATAATGATTTCTACTTGTTTGGCTCTCAGGCTACAGTGGGGAAAAAAGAAAAGACACATTTATTAAAAAGCAAGAATGAAAGAAAAAAAGAAAAAATGCTTCCTTCAATGAAAAGTAGATTTAAAGTAAGAGATGACTACATTTTTCAAAGCCACAACTACTGCCTTGCATTGTCAGAGAAATTAATATTTCCAAGAGTCACATGTAGAATAAATGCTTAAGTAAATGAATGGGGGTAGATAGATGTGTATTCTGACTAATGAGAGATGAAGTGACCTTTAAAATCACTCCAATTCCAAAAAAACAAGGATTCCTTCATTTCTGTAATCTGTGTTTTGTTCTGTACAAAACAAAACAATTAATATAGTTAAGAGCAAAATTGCAAACCTAACAGGAGCAGGACCGAGAGCCAGGGGAGCCAGGTTCTACTCCTTGGTCCTTTCTTGCTCTATGTGTGACCTTGAACAAATCACTTAATCCTCCTGGGCTTCAGCCCCATCACTTCCAACATGAAGGGGGTCTAAGGTCCCTTCCAGCTTTAACACTTCCTGACACTATGATTCCAGTTCTTAGCTTCTCTCTCACCATAGTTGACACTTTGTTGACATACTGTCAGAAAACACTTCACACATTTCCACAAAGCCATAACAAAGCATTATCAGGTCATTAACGCAGATTTTTAAGAGAAACTTTAAAATATCTTTGACTGGGTATATGTTAATAGCACCTATGTTTATGCTTTTCGATTCCTTAGTGAAGATTTAAAGATGTAGAAGTACATCTGAAAGTAATCAGCCTTTTAAATTCATACACAATGAGGAGTAGGGCTGGAATACAGCTATGCATGACAAAAATCGCCATTTACTTTGCACAAGGAGCAAATTCACTGTTTAATTAAAGTCTAAAAAAGGAAAAATAAAGATAAATATTTTTAGCTTCATGAAAATTGTGCACATTTCTTTCACAGCCCTGTTTCTTTCCATAAATTCCTTCCATAAATGGTTGACATGTACATGTATGTATCGTGGTCTGTGTATCTGTCTCAATTACATCTAATGTTTATGGAACACTGACTGTCCCAGACATCAGTCTAAGCATCCTTCTTATGTCCTCAGTCCCCAGACACCCCTATGTGCATTCTCGTTACTACCAGATACTGAAGGAGCTGTGCTCCTGAAGATTTATATTCTGAGTCCTATTTTTTGTAAGCAGGAAAACAACCTGTGCCTACAGTGGGAGATTATTATAGTCAGAAGTTTACCTGGCCTCGGGCAGACCTAAAGAGCTCCTTCTCTAGACCTTTTAAAAATGCTTTCCTTCTCCCTTTCCTGGGCAAAATTAGCATATTCCTTTGCCCTCTCCAGCTTAATCCAGATCTTTTCCACCCTTCCCACCATACATAACCTTACTCATTCTAACATACTTGACAATATCTCAGAGATTGTGGGTATGTGTGTCAGGGAGGGGTCTTTATTATCAATCATAATGCTTTCCAGATCGGTGCTGATCAGTGCTTTTGCCACTCTGTTGACAGTATTTAGTTTTAAAATCCAAACACATCATTAGCATATATCATTTTTAGAAATAGAGCTACAATTACACCCAGGTGGAAGAGAATCAGAATATTGATTAATTAATTATTTATACATCTCATACAAATAACACAAGCCAGAGATGAAGTATTTCTTTGTTAGCATTTGCTAGAATCCCTCTGCAGGTTGTTTAGCCTTTATCCTGGGTCTGGGCAGAACTGAACTTAAACCTCAGAGTAATAACTATCTGCCATTTTTCTTAAAAATAACTCAAGAAAGAGGTTGCCTTACTCTCACAGATGAATTACATTACAGCACTTGAGTGAAGAAAGGGAGATGTATTATTTAGCAGCTCTTCAAATTATAGTAAATGGGCTTCAATTTATTAATTGATTTTATCCATTTTACTTTGAAAAAGTAAATAAAGTAGAATAAATGAGCCATATAGTTCCAACCCGCTGGCTATTTTAAGCCAAACTAGAAATTAATGAGGTGATTAAGGAAAAAACGGTGAATGAAGGAAAAAAGGAGGCCTTAAATACTTAATCTAGAGGAACACAATTGTAAACACTGCTTTATTCTGTTGAATGAAAATAAGAGTATTTGTTCCACAGTACACTCCTCCCTCTGAGCACCACGGCCACCTAGTAGGAGTTCTTTGAGTGACAGCCTTGGTCCCCAGAGTGAACCTTTCTCTGACACCTTTCCCAGCAGGCCTCCACCCACCAGTGGGCCCGCTGGATCTGCTCCTGCTGAGGAGGCCGTGAGGTTCCCCTCCCTCAACCCACTGCAGCCATGCAAGGAAAACAAGCCAGCATAGCAGGGATACCTCTCAGGGAAATTGCTGAGCCACAATTGTAGTGGCAGAGGCGTCATTGTCAATCAACACCCTTTTCTCTGCTTTGTAGCAAGGCTAACACAGGTACCTTGGGCAATCATGCCCCCATTGGTCCAAGCCAAGAAGGTCCAGGGATTCAGATCTCTCCAGTTTGTAAATAATTCCAAGAATAGGCAGAAGGCTAGCTTAGTTTCCCATCCCTTTATGTTCAAAGGGATTCTTACATTCAAAAGCTCACATTTAGACAGATGATAATGCAGATGGAAACACAGCTGCTTTTGTAAGTTAATGTTATTATTAATATGATTGATCATTAACTCTATCTTAAAATATAAAATTGAAATTAAAAAATAAATACATTATCATATACACACTATTACATATAAAACAGATAACCAACAAGGACCAACTGTATAGCACAGGGAACTATACATGATATTTTGTAACAACCTAGAAGGGAAAAGAATCTGCAAAAGAATATAGGGAGTTCCCATTGTGGCTCATCAGGTTAAGAACCTGACCAGTATCCATGAGGATGCGGGTTTGATCACTGGCCTTGCTCAGTGGGTTAAGGATCTGGTGGTGCTGCAAGCAGAGGCATGAGTTGCAACAGCTGGGATCTGGTGTTGCTGTGGCTGTGGCATAGGGCAGCAGCTGCAGCTCCTGATTTGACCCCTAGCCCAGGAACTTTTGCATGCCACAGCTGTGGCCCTAAAAAGGAAAAAAAAAGTATATGTATATATACACACACACATATACTCTCTCTCTCTCTCTCCCTATATATATATATACTTCAACGAGATCAACATGAATAAATAAATACATACATACAAACTTCTGCCTAAAAGCTCTAGCTGTGTGTTGCATTGGGAATCACTCTATAACCTCCCTTATGCTGCAAGTCTCTTCACACAATAAAACATTTGCCAACTAAGGCGAACCTGATGTAGCTGTTCTAGTCAGAAGGTCAAACATACTGAACCTACTGTCAGAGCCAAATTTGGAGGAAATATTGAAAAACATAGAAAGTAAAACCTTACAGTGAGCTATAAATACTCATAAATACACTAAAATTTACAGTTCATTATGCTCCTGTTTTGTCCTTCTTGCCAAAGTCAAAAAGCACATGCACTTTGGTTTTAAAAGAAATTTACTGTACATTAGGAACCAAGCCACACAGTGGTCCAAAACACTGCCAGTTCTCAGCAGGTCAAATAGGTGCTGATTGCAGATTTAAACTAGGTTCATCCTTCTCAGTTTTACATGTGAACATTGGATTTTGAATGTAGGATACAGGGTGTGTGTGTGTGTGTGTGTGTGTGTGTGTGTGTGTGTGTACCTTTAAATCACACTCTAAAATCATTATGGCCAGAAGCTATCTCACCATTCAAATAAATGACAAAGAAATTGCTAGTAAGATTTTTCGGTTTTCTAATCTCATAAACTATGTAAAAATATCCACTAAAAAGGAACTAGAGCATCTATGACAATAATACTAACCATAGATCCTTTATACAGCTTTAGGTTTTAACCTAAACCAATTTTCAACTTTTAGCAGGATATTTGAATATTACTTCAGATACAAATTATTATTTCTCTCTTATAAAGGTATTTAATGAATTCGTTTTTCGTTCAAATCTGTCTAATGAATGTACTCTCTTTCTAAAAATAAGACACATGAAATCAGAAATATTTTAATTGCATAATGTATTGAAGAAACATACTAAGCATATGATATAGAGCTTTGCTTAATATGTGGTCCAGGGACCAGCAATATTGGCCTCTCCTGAGAGCTTATTAATAAAGCAGAATTTCAAGTCCCCCTCCAGAATTACTGAATCATAATTTGCATTTTATCATGGTTCCTCCATGATTCTTGTGGATACTAAATTTGAGAGAATTGATATAAAACAACAGCTTGATTAGCAAGGATATAGATATGCCAACCTCTTTCTTAGCCAAAAAGCAAAACTATGCTTAAGGTCTAGCTGATTACATTGGAACACTTTAATTTCTAACCATAAAAGAATAAGGTACCTATTACTCAAAATTATTTTGCAGGGTACTGATCAAAGTGTTTTTCAAATGATATAGCCCACAGGTTTTAATATTCCCCCCAAATTAAATGATATATTTTCAAGAAAGGTGAATTTTGTCTTAAAAGCTTAAATTAAATTCAGACATAAATAATCATGTCCTTGATAAGTCCCACTGACTAGAGATTTTCTCTCCGGTCTTATTTAATCTCACCAATTTATCTAACAGTTTTATTTTGCTTCAATCTTGGTTTCTTTATTAATTAATGTAATCACATTAAATAATAAAATACCATTCTACAATGAAACATTTTATTTCATTTCTTGAAGAACTTTGGCCCAAGAGTAAAAAGGATCTAGCTTTCTTCAACACAAGTAGCCTCTCTCTGTCAGGCTGGAAATCCATCAAGGGTGTGGAGGGGTGCCTGGGAGCCACCTGAGCTTAGACCTGGCCTTGAACAACAAAGATCATTCATCTCCAGGTCTCCCAATCTTGTTTTTTGAAAAAGCTATAAACACTCCTACTGTGTTAGGCTTTCCATAGATATTTTAAAAGAACTAATATCTACAGTGTTCTATGCTGATCAAACAGAGCCAGATCTGCACTGGACCTGCCATCTAGGGTTTACTCTCCTGCCACTCATGACTATCCCACTTGAAAGTTCCAATAGCTCCTTCAAAAACCCTAATTTTAAAAATAAAGACTATCAGTTTAGGAATATATCCCACGTCATATTTATCCATACAAGCTATTTAAATTTTTAGTATATTTTGGGGACCTCAAAAATCTGACAAATCTGAGAATTTTTTTGTTCAGGTAAATGAACATGTACTTTTTTTTCAGGTAAAAGAAAACTATGAAATTTTTTTTCAGGTCATGAAAACTATGTATTTGATTTCAAGAACTTCACTGGCCTCCAAATGCATAATCTGTGGAATCTCGTTAAAGAACTTTAGCTGCATAAGATTGACTGAATTCTATGCAAAGTTATCAGACCCTAATATGCTCTGATACAGATATTTAATATGCAGACTATCTCCATCAGGCATATATTCCTTGTTTCTCCTTCAATAAATACGCTTATCATCAAAATGGCTGTGATGTTGTTTTGTTTTGCTTTGTTTTCTCAGTGAATGTAAACTCAATGTTAGGAAGAATTTAGGCTTGAAAATTAAACATTCTGGGGATGATTATGGATTATATTATTAAAACTCTTCCCAAATATTAATTATAAACACATGAGCTACTCTCTCTCATGTCCCTGAATTTCAGAATGGGGATATTAGCTGTAAAATGTTTCATATATTTATACAAACAGTAACTGAATAAAGTGAGTCTAATAGCATCAGTGGAGACAAAAATCAATCAATCAATCAAACAAACAAACAAAAAACTAGGACTATGTAAGACTGGCAGCTCCTAGGAGGTGCAATCAAAATATTATGCTCATGGGTTCCTTCCAGAACAAGATCATAGGGGAATGACATGTACTGGAATTATGGCAATCTCTCTCATTAGCAGGTTACATCTAGATCTATTTTAAAATCAACCCTGATTGTATTTGGGTTAGCACATATTAGTGTCCTTCAAAAATGAAGAATTTTGAATGCTATGAAAACTGAGCATGTCACATGAAGCATAGGGTATTTGGGGGAGTAAAATATATCACTTATCATATAAAATCTATTCTGGCCTACATATTTACCATATTTCCTCTGGCCAGACCTCAGCTTGAAATGAACCATGAATCTAGGGCAGTTTTACAGCAATGAGGCCATTTCATCCCAGGAATATGGCAGAAATACATTTCAAGAAGGAGTTGCTGACATGTTTTAACTAGTAGAGGATTTTTAACTAGTAGAGGATTAACTTGTAGAGGATATGGATTTGAAGAGGGAACTCTGTAAAGGATTTGTCATAAGGATACATTTTAAAACAACTGTTTATCCCATTTTTTCCAGGACTTTTAATATTACATTTAATTTTTAAAATTCAACTTTGCGGAAAGCAGAAGATAGAACTATTTCAAGCCTATTTCTTAAGCTTCTTTATTAGAAACACTAAAACCAGAAGCCTGGTGGTGAGAATTCTGACCAACTTCTGGGCTTCAACTCACACAATGGAAGGATTCAAGACATTGTCATTAACAACTGGAATGCGAGTAAGTGACAGCCAGAATAGTGAGAGACTTAAAACTTTGAGGATAGAATGTAACATAAAACTGTCTACAGTTATTTGGAAAAACACCCAGTAGTATGGAGATAGATTCTTTCCATGTGGCTCTGAAGAGAACAAGAACCAATAGGTTGAAATTATGACTATATTATAGAAAGCAGAATGGACTACTTCACAGAGATTAATTTCCCTTCAGTGAATTTATGCAATACAAAGCTAGGTCAAGAACTGGATAAAAAAAACTGTGAATCCCCACATGTCATTAATTTCAGATCTTTGTCAGAAAACGATTTTTTTTTTCAAAAGACTGAGCCCACGCATGCAGAAGTGCCCAGGTCAGGAATCAAACTTACATCCCAGCAGCAACCTGAGCCACAGCAATGACAACACTGGATCCTTAACCTGCTAAAACACCAGGGGAACTCCCAACAGTTTTTGTCTTTATATTTGCCAAGCAACAACTTAGTAGGCTACCTATTTATTTTGTCCCCAATGATATTATTTATTAATTAGACAATGTCATAGGTCCCTGTTTACTATTTCATCTCTGCAGTTTATATGGTCATTGTAGGTGTCTTTTCCATAATGGTTGAGAGCCACGGTCTGGCCTCTCCCACTTAGTGATCCTGTTATTTCCACAGAAACCACAGGTCCCCATTTCATTGTGGTGTCTCCCACTGTCATTCCCTGCCTACAGAAGACAGCCACCACTTATCTTTGCAAGGATGCTATAAGAATTCCTTTGGCCTCATCTGAGAAGGGAGACTGAGTGAGTCACTCATCATAAATTCACTCCAGTATTCCTTTTTTCCTGAGCCTAAAACATGCCAGGAATATGCCAGAATCTCAACTTCATTGATTGTAGACTATAGTTAAATCCAGGCTTTAATTAAGCAATATAAAAGACTGTTAAGGCCAATGCCAGATGCTCAAGTCAAATCAAAATAATAAATTCCAAATCCCAAGAGAGTGCACCTATATCAATGAATTCTTTCCACTCTAATCTAGTATTAATCTCTTTTTCTTCTTACATGCTTAAAATTAATTCCCTTATAGTTACTCCAGACTCATGCTGATTTTTGTTTTAATATCTTGCAACTTTTTAATGTGCAGACTACCTCATTCTGGATCAGGTTTTGTTTATCTCTATCTGGGTTATGTTTCAATCACAGAAGTGTGATGTTAGTTGTTTTTATAAAGAATAACTATATTTGCTAATGAAGCATCTCTCTCAAATGAAAACATTATATACAGATAAATGCTGATTTCCCAAATTGGCAGGGGAGGAGGTCTTCCATTAATAAAGAGAAATTGAAAATTCTAATTCTCATATTAGACATCATATGGGAAATGCTAGCTAATACAATAAGACAAGAAAGGAAATAAAAGGTATACATATTTGGAGAGAAAATAATAAAAATGCTTTGTTCATAGATAACGTGATTGTATATGCATAAAATCTGAAATAACAGACAAAATTCTCCTGGAACTAAGAAGTTATTACTGCAAGGTTGAAGGCTACAAGTTCCATATATACAAAATTCAATCACTTTAGCATGTATCAGCAATGACCAAATGGAATTTGACATTTAAAACAATTTACACTAGCACCCCCAAAATTGAAATACTTTCATATAAATCCAACAAAATATGTATAAGAGGTATATAAGTAAAACTACAAAACTATGATGAAAGAAATCAGTTGAAAACTAAACAAACGGAAAGATATTCTATGATCGTGGATAGGAAGACTCAATAATATTGTCAAAATAAGAGTTCTTCCCAAATTGATCTATATATTTGATATAATTCCAATCAAGAGAACTATCAATACTTTCTACTTAATTTTACTGTGAACCTAAATATACTATAAAAAGTAGATTGTTTTAAAAAGAATTGCTATCCAACTCCACATTTCTTTTTTTATTGTCAAACTGTGTTCTGCTTTTATATATATATATACATATATATATACATATATATAATGATTTTTATTTCCATTATAGCTGGTTTACAGTGTTCTGTCAATTTTCTACTGTACATTTTTTGTAACTACCATTGCTGTCAACGTAATGAAGTGACACAGATTCACTTGATGTCTCAGTGACTTAGCTTCCATTTGCATACCATACCATGCCACTGCTAATTTTAACTGAAATAATTGGAAACCATTGTGTTTTATAGATTACCATTGTCTCATTTGACTCCAGAAGATAAATTATCATCAAACAAACTGATCATCAAATATGTCAAATTAATCCCAGGATCTAATTTTGAGGGTCCTTATCTTGAGGCTAGCTGAGAATTAATGAATTCGAATCCTAGCAAGGAACGTACAGTGCATTCATAGGCGTAATGGAATAGTTTTAAATGTTAGGAGTATTTAAAGTTATGAATAGTTAAGTGAACCAACAAAGGTGAATGAAGTACCCTATGGACCTACAAAAATAGAAATTTACCATATCTAAACTCAAGATGGCCAGTGGTATTTGCTGTTATAAGAATGTGGTAAGCGCTATAGTTATAAAAGAAAATTTTTAACTTACCCTGTGGTCTTAGGTAGATGAACATAACCATTACTGGATTGCAGCTTGGAGTGGACAGAAGGAGGAGGATAAACTCCCTGATTTATCTTTCTTTGCATCCTCTGATCTCCTTCTGAGGACTCCCACTGGCAAAATCAAATGTTACCAAAGTGCAAGGGATTCTGGTTTGTTTTATTCATAGTTTTTCCTCTTCCAGTGTTTTCTTGTCTCAGAAAACTAAATAAATAAAATAGTCATGAATCTTTCTTTTCCACCCTACATCTAGTCCTAGTTACCATTGATTTTTATCTCCTAAATACTGCTTAAGTCATCTGTTTCCAATGACAATATTATTGCCCAATGTTTAAATTTCATTTCATGTGGATTACTGCTTAGGCTTTCCTACTGATCTCTTTATCACTAGTCTGTTCTCTCCAAATTGTCCTCTAAACATCATCCTAGATGAATATTGGAGCATATTCTTTCCCAGCCTAGAAAATTCCAGTGGATTCATATTGCTCATATGGTATGTAATAATACACCCTTTCAGAAAAAAATACATGATGCCCAGCAGATAAATTATATTTATCATGTTGTACATTGCATCATTAGTACTTATTTATCTCATAACTGGAAGTTTGTACCTTTTGGCTGCCTTCCTCCACTCCCCCATCCTTTCACCCTCAACCTCTGGTAACCACTAATATGATTTCTTTTTCAATAAGTTGTTTTGTTTGCTGGTTGGCTTTTGAAGCATAACTGACTTACAACACCATTCTAATTCCTGTTACACAACACAGTGATCTAGTATTTCTATGTTTTTCAATGATCACAACAATAAACCTAGTTGTGATATGTCACCATACAAAGATATTACATAGTTATTGACTATAATCCCCACACTGTATATTTCACACCCCAACTCATTAATTTTGCCACTGTTAGTATTTCTAATAATAATATTGAACATTAAACTAAAATTATCTCCCTTATTATGACCAATAAGCATTTTCTCCCTTTAATATGCAATGTTTTGCCTCAAAAACATGAGCCAACTCTTTAGTATAACTTGCCATTTTTGATAATTGTTGATTGAAACACAATAAGAATATTCCAAAGATTTCTGGACTGTTAAATGCCTTGAATTAGCCATCTTGTACTTTAGTGTTAAGTGAGCTTTTTTTTCTTTCTTTTATATTAATATACAATATTTAATGTACCAAACAATTTTTATGAATCTTTAAGGGTGCTATTATTGACTGTTGGACTACACAGGTTTGAACTGTGTGGGTCTGCTTTTATGTAGACTTTTTTCAATAAATACTACAGTACTATATGACCTTGTGGTTGGTTGAATCCAAGGATATAAAACCATGGATAAGGAAGGCCAACCATAAAATTATACCGTAATTTTCTACTGTGTGGGAGTCAGCAGTTGACCCCATTTGTTTTTTAGGTTGACTCTTGAGTTCTATGAATATGATTCTAGGCTTCTTAAATAAATTCTTTGCTTTCTGCTATAACATATTTTCTAGGTTCATATTATATTATTTGATCCAGAAGTAGAACATAGAATCAGCTTTTTCTGCAATGCTGAAAATTTGTCTTTGCAGTAAGAATAGAATTTAGTAACTGCACTCTGGGTGCTAGGAGTGTGCATTGATACTAGGTTGGTCATTTTTTCTGGCCTTTTGAGGGGAGAGCCATAGAAAGTATCTCTGTGTGTGTGTGTGTGTGTGTGTGTGTGTGTACATCTTTTTAAAGACATAATGTATAGTCTGTTTTTATTGATGACTTTTAATTCAAATACAGAATTTTAATTTAATCTCTTTTAAATTTGTTTCTCTTTGTTTTGGTGTGTGTGTCCTTTTTTTAAATTTTATAATGATTTTTATTTTTTCCATTATAGCTGGTTTACAGTGTTCTGTCAATTTTCTACTGTACAGCAAGGTGATGCAGTCACTCATACATGTATACATTCTTTTTTCTCATATTATCATGCTCCTTAAGTGACTAGATATTTGTTTCTCTTAATCACAATGAAAATTCTCATTCTTAATGATATAATTATTCGCTGGGTTTATTCCACAATATATACTAAACAAATTCAGAATAACTTTAAGTCTACCACCAATGGCATGATTATGGAAGACAAGTTAGGGTTATGTGAAGGCCTTTTTTGCTCTTAGGTCTATGTCACCATAGAGATATAAAGGAAAAAATTAGTTTATTTTGTTTTATGATTCATAAAATATTTACATTGCTCCAAAGTTAAATTACAAATCTACTATTTATCTACAGAAAGGTCCAGCCTCTATTCAATATCCTATCTATTCCTTCCTGCCCATTCTAGATGCTATCTCACCTTACTTAGGAATTCCCACTGTGGCACAGTGGGCTAAGAATCCAACTGCAGTGGCTTGGATCTTTGCAGAGGCATGAGTTTGATCCCTGGCCTGGCAAGGTGGGTCAAAGGATCCAGTGTTGCTACAGTTCCAGCATAGGTCACAATTGAGGCTCAGATTCAATCCCTGGCCCAGGAACTTCCGTATGCTGCAGGGGTGGCCATAGTATAAATAAATAAACATTTAAATTTCATGATTTACATGCTTATTTAATATAACTAGCTAAAATATATATTTACACATATTTCCTAATTTTAAATGGTAGCATCTACACATACAATAATATTTAGCATATGCATATATACTATGTATATACCAACATACAGTTTTTTGTTGAAATGCTTCTTTCACTGAACAGTATATCCTAGAAATCGTATTCTATTCTTTTACTCAGTGCATAATATGCCCTTATTGATTTAACCAATCCGTTATTTATAGACATATGTATTCTTTTTCATTTTTTGCTGTTAAAAATAGTGAAGTATATTTTCTTATTTCTCTCAGTTTATCATTGATATATTTTATCATCACTAAAAGTGTAGCAACTAGACATATGTATCTTCTGATGGGAGAAAATACAAATTGTAAAGTATCAATTAAATTTTAATCTAATCAAACTACTAAATGTGACTATAAGTTTACAATAAATATAGGGAGTCAACCAAAACCAGAATGTGGGAAATTCTTCAGGGAAAATACTTAGGATTTTAAGTACATAAATGTCAAAAAAAATGAATTGCTAGATATTTTTAATTATTTAAAAGGCTCAATTGATCTAATATAAGATATAAACTGTATTGATACCCTTATTTAAAAACTATTGAAAAAAATTGAGCTCATGTGAAAAAACAGAAAATTTTTAACATGGGCCAGGTAATTATATCATGTTAAGGAATTATATTTTTAGTCATATTTGTTTTCAATAAGCTTTAATTGTTAGAGATATATATTAAAGAGTTTAGGGTGACATAAAATATTTAGTATTTGCTTTAAAATTCTACAGCAAAGAAGATATAAAGATAGCCAACAGACACATGAATAGATGTTCAATATTGCTAATATAAGGAGAAATGCAAATCAAAATTACAATGATGTATAACCTCACACAGAAGGGCCATAATTAAAAAGTCTACAAATAATAAATGCTGCATAGGCTGTGGAGGAAAAAAGAACCCTTTCATGAGCTGCACTTATTATTCTGTTCTGTTACATAATATACAAATACTGCTGAAATAAGTTCCATGTAGTGTCAATGTAGCCAACATATTGTTAAGCAAACCTTTAAAAACCTGAGCATGTTGCCTCAAACAAATGTGTTGATAAATTGAAATATCAATTTTTACAGACATGTGTCTTCTCTTTCCACAACTAATTGTGAGGGCTTACAATGAACAGAATTCTTATTTAAATATTATTAGTTTATCATAAATTTAATCGAGAAATGGGAAGTGTGGTGATATATGAAGAGCACTATCACTTTATTATTATCATTGATTATTTTTAAAAATAACACCATCTCACTCAAATTGATATATTTTCCTTGAGAGTGAGGTAATAGAGATATGTTAAACATTAAAAAAATATTTCAAGGTCATAAATTTTTTTGATCTCAAGTGTGTGGAATTCACACTGCACTCTGTTATAAATAGTATACTTAAGACACAGTTCTAGGTAGATGCACAAATGCTGTTAATCACATATGTCTACTCTTGAAACTGTGTCCACATGTAAGTAACCAGACATGCATTCATTAGTAATGACAGCCATTTTCTAAAGTCAGACTATGGTATATTTTGAACATGCTTGATAGGCTTTCCTTATTTTTCTTGCATTTGCATACTCATATTTAAGAGGTCAACCACATTTGGCAGGGTCACTTAAGATATCCCCTTCAGAATATAAATGATACGAAGATAGTAATGATTCAGATCCTTTTGTAACTATGGACTTTGAGATACATAATTGTTCTCACTTCACACTTTATTTGACATTGTAAACACTCTTTCTGTTATAAATCGGAGTCTCAGCTGCACGTTGCAACTTGGAGTAGACCATTGAGCCGTCCTCTTAAATATTATGACATGGAGAAAATCACATTGTGCTTTAACCTATCAACAAAGGAGCAAAGCAATTACAGAGCTAAACAGAGTCCAGGAAGACCCAATAAAGAAAAATCCAAGAAAATTTGGTGAAAATTCTTAAGGGGCCTTCCAATGTTTAATTTAGGCCTGAAGCATGATTAATATTCTGATTCTAATTCAAAAGACTGAACCACAAAGGTACATCTTTTGGGTATTTTTAATAAGCATAGTACAACACTCTGTGAATTAACAGCTGGTCTGACTGGTATTTTACTTCTTCTTTGCTTACTCAAGTGAAGCAGTTAATATTAGTATAATCATCAAACTAACACCAGTCCAGCAGAGGGACAGATTTTTTTTTCCTAGTATTGTGATGGAGAATATAAATTTTGAAATATACACAAAAAACCCATGGCTGTATTAATATTAATCAAACCATTGTTTTAGATCCAGGACACAATAAAAGTGGTGTTTTTTTAATGAAAACAAAAATAAAGCTCTATTCCATTGGAAAAAATAAAATGGTATATATTTGTATGTTTTACACTTTGAAAGGATAGGCAAAATATCAAACACTAAGATAATTAAATGAAATTGGATAGCTGTTGATAAGAAATATTGAGAATATTATTATGAAAAGTGGTAAACATCACTTATTAAAAATATTACTAAAATTAAACTTTAAAGTGGAAAAGTCTTTCTTCATAAAACTGTATGAACAATCATGATATTGTTTTATTTAAACCCCCAAAGAGTCACATTTTCCTAGTCAGTGAAGAATAATATTTGGATTATGCAGCATTGATTTTCATAATTTTGACTGCGAATAAGATTCCAATGTGTCACGCTTATTCAGATTCAGATTAATCATTAGTTGTTAATGTTGGTTGAAAAGAAAAATTTTAATTTCTTTGATTTTATTTTCTCATACATTTTCAGAGGAAGTATATTTGAAGCAAAATTTTCAAGACAATATTTCTTACTTTATTCAGGCCATTTTTAATTTTCATGCCAAATTTCTCATAGAAAACCTCATGTTAAGTGTTATTTATAAGTCTAAGTTCAGGTCTTTTAACAATTGTGGTCCAATATGATCATTCTACAATATGAAATGAAATTAGAATTTATACATTCTTTATAGCTTTCATTAATAACATTTAATCAGTTTGTAAAATTTTTTCATCTGTTGTTTGCCATTGCATTTATGTGAAAAAACAATGCAATATTTTATTGACATTACAAAATACCTGCTAAAATATTACTATTGTGTTTCTAATTAAAATCATTACAGAAAGTCAATCTAATACTCAGAATAATACTAAAATACTGTCTTAATTTTTTTAATGCTATAGTCAATCTTTTTAAAAGAGAAGTAAACGACAGTAGCTTTAAGAAAGGCTATATTTAGAAACTGACCCATTTAATCACATTAGTAGACATTATGCCACTTTTTATTTAGCAAATTAAGGATACGAAATGTGTCACAATATTATGTATAGTTAGCAATGTTTTTACAGTTTTTAAGTTTTCCTAAATCAACTACAAAGATTTCATCTTTGAAGCTTCAATGGCACTATTAGTCTGCTGATTGTCTTCATCCTCTCCAAGAATTAGCTCTAGAAGAAAACATCCCTGAACCCTCCTCTCTAATAACAAAATGAAACGAACACAAAGCATGTGTTCATGTTGGTTTCAGTTGCATAGCCATAACATAAACTGAACATCAGATCTCACACATGAAAGTAATAGGGTGTGTAGGAACTGTGACATACTGGTAGGTTTGTCCTTAATTAAAGCATTCAGATTTATTTTTTTTTTCATTTTTAAAAATTGTATCAAAGTATTGTTGATTCTGCTGTATCAGATTCAAGTTTTAAAAACTCTATGCAACCAAAGAAAAATACACCAGCAACAAGATTCAGTTTCAAAGGCATTGATTTGGGATTCTGGCTAGTAAATGGTCTGTGTCAAAAACTACCCAGGTTTGTAACCCCTGCCTGTCAAATATTAGCTGCTGAACTTGACTGATAAAGGGGTGAATTAAATTACCAACTATTACAAAGGACATTTGTGACTGGCTGTTGAGGAGGTCCTGACATCATATGTAGCTTTACTGAAAATAGATAATTTGTTTATTGGAGACATGTAGAAGAAAGATTGATTATGAAGTTTAGAAACTGAGAAGGATAGAAAAGAGAGAATAATAAAAGCTAAATCATTTCATTTTCCCTCAAAAAATTTTCCAGTCAGAACCATAACACAAGGGTTTCAAGTTCTTGCAATTATAAAAGACTCCAGCATGGTGTAAGGAAATCCAGATTCTAGTCCTGCTTTGGTGAGTGTCCTAGAAATTTATCATAATTTTATAACTCATTTAGAATTAATAAAACACCAAGGTTGTATTACAGATATATGGTTTCCACTATCTTTTCTGACTCTAAATCCTATAGATGCTATTTTCTGGCATAATATTAATGGCTAAAATAGAAGCTTAAATCTCCACATAAAAATATTTAACAAAAAATTTCAATATTTAAAGGATAGGGAGGGTGGGTGCAAAGGAGCTAAAGGATATGTCTTCTTATTCTGGCCTCCAAGGATAAAAAGTTTCTGGGAGAGATTTTCAGACTTGGAAAATTATTTATAGTTTGTGACTTTTTGGAGCACTTACATATTTTCAGTTATTTTAAAGTATTCAGGCAGAGAAATTTATTGCACATTTAATACAAATTTTATTTAATCTGTAGAATGAAATTTTATTGTATAACTTCCTATTTTACTTGTAAGAACAGAGAATTCTGTTAAAGAAAATTTATAGGGAAGTTCACAAGGGCACATCCCTTCTAAACCATAGATTATATTTCTATTGGCAGAAACATAGCCAGGAAAGAGTCATAGGACATAGCTATAGATATGTTTTCAAAGACCATATTCAGGATTTTGTATGCTGTTCTTAAAAAACTGCCTTTTTTTTCTTTTTTTTTTTAATGGCCATGCCTGCAGAATATGGAAGTTCCTGGGCTAGGGGTAGAATCAGAGCTTCAGTTGTTGGCCTGCACCACAGCCACTGCAACACTGGATTTGAGCCACATCACCAACCTACAGCAGAGCTTGTAGCAATGCCAGATCCTTAACCTACTGAGTGAGACCAGGATTGAACTGCAGCCTTACAGACACTATGTTGGGTTCTTAATGCACTAAGCCACAACAGGAACTGCCTTTAAAAAAAAAAATACAGAATCTTCTATAGTCCAGAACCATGTATATTTATTGAAACGAAACCATTTGTACTTTTTGGATTACACTGAGATGATCAGTAAACAAATAAGAATTAACCATCACTTAATTGTATAACATCTGCTCCCTCTTTATATAGTAATCAACTTTGTTTCTATTCTGACTGAATTTTTTAGCTGTTTGAATTTTGTAAGCACACTTATTTATTGAATAAATTTGAATTCAGTAAACTTCTATGTGCCAGAATAATTGTAAACTCTTCCATAATATTTTTCTTTTAAAAAGATGCTAAATTGGGAGTTTCCACCATGTGCAATGGTTTAATAATTTGACTGTAGCTGCAGAGGTGCAAGTTCCATTCCCAACCCAGTGAAATGGGTTAAGGATCCAATGTTGCCACAGGTATGGTGTAGTTCTCAGCTGTGGCTCAGGTTCAGTCCCCAGTCCAGGAACTTCTATAAGTCATGGTTATGGCCATAAAATAAAAAGATTTTTTTAAAAAAATATGCTAAATTAAAACAAATTCTATTGCCTTCTACAACTTGTATGTTAATTAAAACATTTGTGGAAAAAATCCATTTTTTTACTCCTATCAATTAAAGAGCATTGCTTTACACATACGCAATGTTTCTTGAGCTAAAGCCAAAGACTGTTTGCTAACTTTGGTATTATGGAAAGAAAGGGCCCAAAGTTGCTTTAGAAAGAAACTGACTATGGTGTTAAGAATGCTAAGATGGGAAAGTGGTAATTAAATTACAGGAATTAAAATCACTGGAGAATACATGCTGACCAACAGAAAGTATTTTTCCTAATGTTTTGACAGTTTTTAAAGTTCTGTTTCAGGATGTAAAGAGGAGGAATTGATGAGGAATTGGCATATCTTTGGGACAATGGCTGGAACCACAAGAAAATACATGCGAAAACATGACAGTGTTGGCAGGTGCTGGAGGAAGAATGGCAGGTAGGTAATGCACACAAGAGATTAAGAGGAGGTTAGAACTGTGAGTCCATAAACATTTAATTAGTGGTATGTGTGTGAGGGGGAGGTAAAATGGAAAAAAAATTCAAATAAATGTCTGCATTAAGATATTTATATTTGTTATTTAGTTCATTTGAGAAAATTATATTCAGGTGAATTATCAAAAACAATTCTTTTAGGAATTCCCTTTGTGGCTCAATAGTTAATGAATCCGACTAGAAACCATGAGGCCTTGCTCAGTGGGTTAAGGATCGGCGTTGCCGTGGCTCTGGCATAGGCCGGCAGCTACAGCTCCTATTCGAATCCTAGCCTGGGAACCTCCACATGCCGTGGAAGTGGCCCAAGAAATGGAAAAAAAAAATTCTTTTAGGTAACCAAGTGTTATTAGAAATGAATAAAACATAACCCTTGCCCTTGAAGAGTGAAATAAAACATCCTCCCTTTCCTTTAGAAGTTTACAGCTTAGCTGGGAAGCTAGAAATGGGAATATTATTTTGGAGATAAGGTCAAATTATAGAGTAGCCCAGGAATGAGTGTAATAAGCTCTGTCTCAGGCTGTTACCATTTGTGCGGAACATCACAAAAAGCAGTATGAATATTTCAGAAAAAGGAGACCGAGGACTGGAATAAAGATAGTCATAACAATCAATGGCATATCTGGAAAACATGATCAGCCACTGTGATGTGATGAAAGCAGAACGTACAGAGTAGAGAAATTGCCAAGGCTGATGTTGGAATGGCAAGCTTTTGGAAAGCACTGAAGCCCACAGACTACATGGATATCAGTCCATTGAATGGGTAGAGATCTTAACTCTATCTGACCCAAAAACTTATTTCTATGAGAAATACGTGTTTGTTATACATGAGTAGTATACACACATGTGCATGTGGATGAAATATTATAATTCCACTTTGCTATTTAAAAATAAAATTTATAGATAATATAACTTACTGACACACTTACTTGAAAAAAAAACTTTAACATGCTATACAATAGAAAAAAAAATGTATTGCGGAAATAACAATTAAAAAAAAAAGAAAAAAAAAAGAGGTTTTAAGACAAAAATGCCCAGATGTGACTGCATTAGAAGACATAATAAAGAATTCAGAAGTTTGGAGCTAAATCACTTAAGGACAGGATCATCTATAAATGCAGGCTAATTCATATTTGTATTGGCAATACAAATACCACCAACATGGTATTTAAAATATTTAAAATATTTCAATATTGAAAATATTTAAAATATTTCTGAAAAACTTCAACAAGAACAAAAATGTAAGAGAAGGATTATTTGTGAAAGGAAATTCAGTTGTTGTTTTTTCACCCAACTACTATCCACTGAATTCTTTTGAAGTAATACAGGACTCAGAAAAAATCTTGATTGGGACCGAGCCATGCATCTAAAATCCTTCCCTGCCCCCTCTCCTCATCTACTAATTTCTAGTCCTCCAGTCACTGTAAAAAAATACTCATATGACTGTCTAATTCCACCTCGTTATGAACAATTCATTGAGAACATTGTTCCCCCAAATTTTTATTACAGTTAGCATTAAAAAAATAAAATTAAATAAAAATGAGCCAAAAAAATCTTCAGCAAATATTCCAATATATGTATACTTATTTATAAATTATATACAGGTACTACTGTGCTAACAATATAGTGGGAACAAACTAGAAATGGCTCTTTCTAAAAAAACAATTTGTATATCCATATATAAGAAACAATTTATATATATATTAAAGACAAAACTACAATTCAAAAACATATATGCACCCCTAAGATCATAGCAGCAATATTTGCAATAGCCAAGACATGGAAACCTAAATGCCAACTGACAGATGAATGGATTAAGAAGATGTGGTACATATACACAATGAAATACTACTCATCCATAAAAAAAGAATGAAGTAATGTCATTCACAGCAAAATGGATGCAACTAGAGATTATCATACTAAGTGAAGTAAGTCAGAAAGAGCACAAATACCATATGATATCACTTATATGTGGAAACTAATATATGGCACAAATGAACCTATCTACAAAACAAAAAGAGCTTCACAGACCTAGAGAACAGACTTATAGTTGCAGAAGGGGAGGGGAACAGAAATGGGATGAATGTTTACAAATCATGTATAAGAAGGTAAACAATCTCAGTAAGAATGTGGAAATGATCTGATAAGTAGTTTCACAAAGAATTATATACAAATGGATGATGAATACAAGAAACAATTGTCAACATCATTAGTAATTTGGACATTTGTGTTGAAACCACAATGAGATTCCACTACAAGCACATAAGAAAAACTAAAACCGGAGTTCCTGTCATGACACTGTGGAAATGAATCCAACTAGGAACCTTGAGGTTGTGGTTCAATCCCTGGCCTTGCTCAGTAGGTTGAGGATCTGGCATTGCTGTGAGCTGTGGTGTAGGTCACAGATGTGGCTCAGATCTGGTGTGGCTGTGGCTGTGGCATAGGCCTGTGGTACAGCTCCGATTGGACCCCTAGCCTGGGAACCTCCACATGCTGTGGGTGTGGCCCTAAGAAGACAAAAAAAGAGAAAGAAAGAAAGAAAGAAAGAAAGAAAGAAAGAAAGAAAGAAAGAAAAAAAGAAAGAAGAAAGAAAGAAGAAAGAAGGAGAGGAAGAAGAAGGAAGGAGGAAGGAAGTAAGAAGGAAGGAAAGAAGAAGGAAGAGAAGAGAAAGAAAAAAAAAGAAAGAAAGAAGAAGAAAGAAAAAGAAGAAAGAAAGAATAACAGAAAGAGAAGAAGAGAAAAGAGAGAAAGAAAGAGAGACAGAAAGGGAGAAAAAGAAAGAAAAACTAAAACCATAAAGTCCAAAAATATCAAGTGTTGATGATGTGGAATACCTGGAAGTCCCTTATATTTCTGTAGGACATAAAATAGTACAATCACTTTGGGATAGAGTCTAGCTGCCTCTTATAAAATTAGACATACACCTTCCAAAGCAAGTTTATTTTAAAATTAAAACGCTAGCTAAATAGAATAAAAACAGTTAATCCAGATGACTATTTGCCAAGTTTTAGAACAGATTTGATAGATTCATATTAAGATAATTTGAAATACTCATTCATACTTGTCATAAATAAATTTGAAAAGTAGTATTATAACTGGACTTGATATTGTACAATCAGTCAGAATCACAGCGATTTAACACTCCAACTCTTAGAAATGAATTTAAAAATCATTATTTCCTGGTGACATTTAAGCTAAACCTATATACACTTATGATTTTCATTGTTCCTATTAAAATTCAGAGATCAGTTCATTTTTATGTTATGTTACTTTTAGATTTCTTTTTGTTTCAGAGTACAAAACATCTGACTTGTGGTTCCTAAATGTTTGGAGCATTTTATAAAGCTTTAAAATCTGAAGAAGCAATATTCTCACTTTCCAGAAAAATATAGCAAATTGCATGCACAGGAAGTTTAAGATATAATTTTAGACTGTAATTGGTCCCCTAAGGCACATCCATATACTTCCTAAGGATCTATGAAATCTTAAAAAAAAATCTATGATTCAAATACAATTTAGAAACATTGAAAATATGAGATAGGCAGACACAGTTTCAAAATTACATTTTGCCATAGATCTAACTTAAGAGTAAAAAAAAGATGTAACATTAAGTGATATGTGATTTACATAATAATTGAAAGGAAATATTGGATGGTTCTAAGTACCACATCTAAGATCATTTGACATGAGTTGAAATTCTAGATAAGGAAGTATGACAGTGGGTAAAATTTTAACTAATTAAAGCCTTATCAATATGAATAATAATTAAATTAATATTTTCAGTAGGTGTAAGGAGTAGGTGAGATTATCCATAAAAATTACTTAGTGTAATGACCGGCACATAGAGCACACAATACATATTAGCTACTGTTAATGTTCTCATTATAAGTAGACATAATTTAAAGACATCCTTTCAAAGATGCTGAGTTTCCATAATTCTAGTATTCTTTTTAAATGGTTGCTTCTCAATATTACTTTTACATTTATGTAACAAAGGAACACTATTTTTATTCTGGACCCTAGTGTTTAGTATCACACACATTCTTTTCCTTACGTTATTATAGAACAAGAGAACTCTGATGATACGCTGCCCCATACAAAGCTTCCTTGTATAATATTAAGATAGATCACTTGACAAAAGAATAACCTCACTAAAAGGCCAAACATGGGGCAACAAAAACGTCTTTATGTAATGATTGGTTCACAGGCATCCTGTGCCTTGAAGCATGATTCAAATTTCCTCATTGGATTAATTCTGTACAGCTCTCACGCATACCCCATCCCTCACAAATCAACTTTCCTTGCTTCCAGAATTCATTAGGGATCTTAGCTTCTCTTTAAAATAACTACTAATCTAACTTTCCTCTAGTTCTGTTTTCAATATAGAAAAAAGAGGAGCTGAATATTTAACTCCCTAGTTAACAATAAACCCATTAGTAATAAATAAATAAATAAATAAAAGAGAAATGGAGCCGAAAACTTACATACCCAATACAACATTTTGGGGGGGGGGGTTGAACTAAAGTTACCCAAGCCATGAACTTACACAATTAAAACACTAAATGGAAGCATAATTAAGTTTAAAAAAAAACATGCAGACCTAGAAAAGGGAAACCTGGAACATATTCCATTAAACCTTAATCATAAAGCTATAGCTATATTCAGAATTCAATGTTAGAAGAATGAAGAATGTCTCCTTTTAAAATTAGTTGGAGAGTTTAAATCAACCTCAGCAAATGTAGCAATGCCCCAGTAGATTCTCAGGTCACTTACAGCTTTTTTTTCCTCTTTATGGTCTTTCTTTCTATCATTGCTTTGCCTTCATTTACTCTTTTCTGTCCACCAATAATAACCGGGGGTGAGACTAGTGATGATTACTGAAAAACCTAAGGCATTCAGAATCAACATCACTAACTTAGTACACAAATTCTCAACTTCAAAGGAATATCATTATCAAATACAGTAAAAATAAAGAACCTAAATATTGTGTAGTCCCTTGGGTCTCAAATCAGAAAAAAAAAAATGCATTGTTTGCATTGAAAGTTTGGAAAAACTGAATGTTGTGTCTCCATTTTACTGTTTGCTCTTGTTTTAAGACCATGATTAGAATACTTTTTTTTTTTCTTTTTAGGGCAGCACTGTGGCATATGGGAGTTCCCAGGCTAGAGGTCGAATCAGAGCTGCAGCTGCCAGCCTATGCCACAGCTTGCAGAAACGCCAGATCCTTAACCCACTGAGCAAGGCCAGAGATCCAACCCACATCCTCACGGATACTAGTCGGGTTCTTAATCTGCTGAGCCACAATGAGAATGCCTATAATAACTTTTAATAATTTTTAAAAGATTCAAGCCACCCAAACAAGCATTTAGTGGTAGTATATAAATGTATGATTGATCTTGGTCTTTCTACAATTCACCTAGAGATTCTGTTAACACCATTGCAAAAAGAAATCAATTTTCTTTCATTTTTCTAGTTCTTCTAGCTTTGTCTGTATTTTCCATTCAACTTCTTGATCAAATATCAAATATTATCAATTCTTCCTCTGAAATATCTCCGAATATATGCACCTTTCTCCAACCCACCAGGCTCTTTATATGTCTCGTTTGGATTACAGCAGTATTTTCCAGGTCAGTGTCCTTTCCATAAGATTTGGTTCTCTTCTACCTGTTCTCTACATTGGAAGAATCTTTCTAAATGCAGAGCTAAGCAAGTCTCCCATGTTTTTTATATTTTAATGTGGTATGAATATGGTGCTGTTAATTTGTACCTTATACATACTTTTAATTTTTTTGTTTCTAAGTACCCCAATCCCAGAAAAGTAAACACATCCTTTAAGCTTCTCACTGTCTGAATAACAAAGTTCAGTCACTGCACAACGACAACCAAGAATCTTTATGTTTCAGCCTCTGTGTATTATGTTGGTATTGAAACAAACCACTTCTAACAGCGTAGCCTTTTTTTTTTTTTTTTTGGCTTTTTAGAGCCACACCTGTGGCATATGGAGGTTCCCAGGCTAGGGGTCCAACCGGAGTTACAGCTGCCGGCCTATGCCAGAGCCACAGCAATGCCAGATCTCCTTGCGACCTACACCACAGCTCACAGCAATGCTGGATACTTAACCCACTAAGTGAGGCCAGGGATAGAACCCGCAACTTCATCGTCCCTAGTTGGATTCGTTTCCGCTACTCTACGACGGGAATTCCAACAGTGTAGCCTAAATGTTTTGTAGTTTTTAGAATCTAGTATGATCTTGTTAGTCTCTGTACCTTTGACCTGAAGTTTCTTTTGATTAAAAACCCTTTCTTCATTACTTATTTAAAATAACACCTCATTCATTGTCTTTCAAGATTCCGCCTCAAGATTCAAGAGTGCTACCTCCTAACCTATTCAAAAACAGATGTGCAGTTTAAATGTCTCTCGTGGGAGACCAACAACAACTCAAGAGCAAAGACCTTTTCTTATCAGTGTCTGTGTGCACAGCACCTAGTACCTACTTAATGCTTGTAAATATGTGCTAGTAAATGTGGCATGCTTGGCCCTCTTCTAAATTTTCACATCGCTTTTCAGATCACCTCACCCCACACATTATTTTCCATAGATCCACCTGGTCTATTGAAGCTCTCTGTCAAACACATTTCAAGAATTTGTTTAAGCTAGGAAATAAACATGTGCAGTACAGCAGCAAAATATGCATTTAGTTGTATAATTTAGGCATTAGGAAACAAGTGAGAAAATTTAAGTGGTGTACAGCCAGATTTGCATATTAGCATTATCTCTCTGATGACAGTCTGAAAAATGAATTGGATATGGAAGAGAATAGTGTCAGAGTGATCAATTCAGAGGCTATTTTAACAGCCAGGAGACAGATATCGAGTACCAGGATGAGAGTGGGGCAGGAAAGAAAGACAAAAGAGGTAAAATCAACAACTTTTCACCATGGATGCAGGAGTGAGTTGAGTCAAGGACAATTCCTAAGTTTCACGTTTTCCCACTCTGCCAAATTAGGAAAAGAGGAAGAAATTTGGGGGTCATTATATGTGACAATGAGTATGCAAAGGAGTTAATTCAGTTCTGAATATACTAAACTTGAGGAATATATGGGACATTGAACAGGAAAGTTAGAGCAAGTTTAAATATATAAGTCTAGAAATCTTGGGGTGTTCAGACCTATAGATAAATATTTGATAATATGAAGCTTACAAATACTATTTGAAATCAAGAAAGTATATGAAATTTTCAAAGGAGACAGATTTCTCTCCAAGAAATACAGACCATATTTTTTTCTAGACTCTATAGCTAATGAAATTGAAAACTGACTTACACAGAAGCTTAAATAAAAGTTAGCATGTTTATCATTTATAAAATAATAATAAAATCAAGCTGATTCATTCCATTGTGGGATCTACAGAGTTTCATTTTCTGACTTAACTTTTATCACCTCCATTCAATACACCCTAACGCAGTGTATTTATAAAGTACTTTTATATAGCACTCAAAATAATTTCTTCATCTTTGTCTTTAATCCAGAAAAAAATTTTCATAGTTGGCAATTCTTTATTTTATCCAAATTCTGTCTTTTGGGATTGTGTGTAAAAGCTGACAAGGGTCAAACGATGTGTGGGTTGAAAGTAGCTTCATGATTCATGGGAACTATTAAGCTATGCAAAATTATCACTCTGGCACAATGAGTTTCTTATGAAAGCCTTCTTAATGCAAAAAGGAAAATGGAGCATTCCATAGATTTTCCAACTCAAAAAAAAAAGCTAAGAAGTACATGGAAAATAGTCACATAATAGTTTCCAAATAATGGCCATATAGCACTGTTATCATGCAAGCATTTTTTCCACTGTTGACTAGATGCAAGGACTATATAATAATCAATCCTCTTTTAATTCTGATAATCTACTACCTGACTCCAACCTTATCCAAATATGATTTTTTAAAATTTGTGGTTAATTTTGAATAATTATAATAATAATATTTTGGGCATTTGTTCAAAGTTTTGCTATTTATTAAATTCTTTCATATAGATTATCTCATTAACATACAAACTATAGGTCACCCAGTGGCAAAAATTGTTTTAAATTATATTTCCATGAGATTTTCATTGTAAACTCTTCTGACCACACAAACAAGTGGTCATTTTAAAATTGTTTCTCATTCTATATTTATTCTGTATATTTAGAATATATATTCTAACTCTAGGAATAAATGTTATAAATTAAACATTTATAAGTGCTAAAAAAACAGTGTCTAACAGAAAATAAGTACCTACTGAGTCTGTTAAATAAAAATAAAATAGCCATCTTCAAGAACATTTTATGATTCTTCATTTCACTTGATCCCCACTATTACTTTTTTGTACTTGGTTCTCATCTACCAGGCTTATTTTAGCCTCTCATTCAGATGTTCCCTGCTATAAGCCACCTAAAATATTGCCACTAAATTTAATACCATTAAATTCCAATCATGTAAATCTCCTATAAAATGAGCATTATTTCCTAACTTTCAAAATCTCCAATATACATTTCAAACTTAGTTAGCCAACCCTACCTAGTTACCTATTACCTCTCCTTGAGCAAGGCACTCTGCTCTCTTGTCAATGGAGAATGAAAGACGTGGAGAGAAAACATACTAGTTTGTCTTTCTTTGAGACAAGCCTATCGGGTAAAACTCAAACACTATCTTTTCCACTGAAGACTTAGCTGATTATTACAGTCAGATAACAAGTTTCCTTCCTTTCCATCCTGGTGGAATTTGGTGCTTAAATTCAAAAGACATTCATCATCCAACACAGGATATAATAGATGTGTTGCTGTGCTCTCTCTGTTTAGCAGAGTAGAAGCTAATTATGGACTGACTGAGACTTGGCAAGTTATATATTCATTCTAAGTTTTCTTGAATATTTTGAATTAGTTCAGAAGTAGCCTATGGTAGACTGATACTTTTGCTCTGTATTTCTACAGAATTTTAACTGGCTTCTTCCATCGTTCTGGGACAGCGTCAGCTTCTGTTTACTTACCTAACTGAAGCTAGAATTTCTCCTAAGCCCAGGGGAGAGACTGGAGAGTCAGTCTCTCTTTTTCTCTTTCTTTTCTCCTCTTCTTTCTCTCTCCTCTTCTCTTCTCTCTTTCTCGCTCTCTCCTCCTTTGAAATATGAATGATAAAAGTTTTGTCTAAGGAATGAATAATGTAAAAAAAAATAGGAAAAACACTTTTTAGTTTTCTGATGTCTCAAACATAAGCATGATATTGAAATTCATTAAAGGAGTAATTTAAAAATTAGACTAGGCAAGAAAAGGAAAAAACATTAAAATATTGAAACTACCTATAATTTTCCAATAATAATGCATTAAATGCATATATATCTGATTTCCAACAAAGAGAAATTGGGGAAAATAGAATTAAGAATTGACTTTAAATGCTTCCTTCATACATCTTTACTTCAGTATATTAACTGTTTAATAAACAAGTAGAAGGAAGATCAGGAAGGGGAGAGCCAAAATGAAAATACCTAGAAAAATGAGTCTATTTTACACTATCATTTTGTTTATTTGTCTTTGTCTTTTCAGGGCTGCACCCGTGGCATATGCAGGTTTCCAGGCTAGGGGTCGAATCAGAGCCTATGCCACAGCCACAGCCACAGCAACGCCAGATCCGAGCTGCATCTGCGACCTACACCACACCTTAGGGCAATGCCAGATCCTTAACCCACTGAGTGAGGCCAGGGATTGAACCTGCATCTTCATGGATGCTAGGTTCCTTTCCACTGAGCCATGAGGGGAACTCCTACACTAACATTTTGATGTTATAATTGTTACACTGGAAAATGCAGGCAACAGCCTGGTATGAAATTAGTATCAATACATTCCATGAGTATTTTATCATATTGAGATTATTATCACATATCATGACAATTAAATACTGTTAAATATGATTATAAATATAAAGGTGATGTGCAGCTAATCAGTTTTAATAGCCTTTTATCACAAATTTTCTCATTAAAGATAAACCTTTCACAAGCATTCCAATTTGAAAACTATACACATTGGTATAATTTAACACCATGTAATTATGTAATTGTGGTTGTTTTGTAGCTTTTATAAAGATTTTTATAATAGCAAACAAATGAAAAATTCAAGTTTCTTTTGACGATTTTGATTCTGAAACTTTCCTAAATTTAATTCCAGGCAACAGGCCAGAAAAATATTTAGAAATCAATAAGTATATGTCAAATTAATGACTGGCTGGTTAAAAACAAATAGAAAAACGAACCTCCCATTTCAAAGCACTAATATTTTCCTAATTGATTTAAAAAAAAAAAGGTTACAGTTGTATAAAATCTACACTGACACTGTAACTGTTCATCCCTTTTGCAAATTATTCTTAACTAAAAACCATCGCTCTTAAAAATGTTCCTTAGTTATGTGAGGTTAAACTCAAACATCACATTTCTTCAGATTAGAGGCTATGACAACTTGTCCCTATAGCCATATTAAAAATTTAAACAGAAGGAACAAACACAGAATTACCAAACACTCCAAGTCCACGCACTGTATGCAGTACCAGCATAATGCCGACTTTTCAGCTCTATCTGCACAATACCAAATATCTTACATTTTAGCTTATTGTTTTCGAGCTTAATTATCTACTTAAATATATATATTATAGGTACATGTATATTTAGTCTTATGTTGACAAAGTTTTCAACCCCTAAAAATTATTATTAATATTCCTACAAGTTTCAGAAACATAAAAGACATTAATCACACCAGTTATCTCTAAATTTAGGAAAACACCACAAAGACATAAGTAATGGTAAAAATAAAACTAGAAATTAGACAAAGTTGGTGAAAATAAAACCAATCCTATGGACTATTTTAATAATTCCAGTCATCACTGCAGTGGCTTGGGTCCTTTGGTGTGGGTTCAGTCCCTGGCCCCAGAATTTCCACATGCCATGGGTACAGCAAAAAAAAAAAAAAAAAAAAATAACTAAATTCCCATTTTTGTTTAGGGTACAGCACTTAGTGGGTTAAAACACACTCACCTTTTCAACAAGGACAGCTAAATATATTTTGACAGCACCAAGCAAGCCCTTGGCCCTCCGGAGTAAAAAGCATTGCTTGCATAGCCTTCTTCCCAATTTAAATTATTTTTAAAATGATCAAACTCTGTCATATTATTTGTAATGCTATTAAGAATAATATATAAAGTACTTAAACTAATTATGCCTATTTTGTAAGATTAATTATCTTTAATAATTTAACATATTTTATCATTTAAGTCAGTATCCGTTCTGATCTTTAACTTTAGAGAGCGCCTTGTATATGTACCACATAATTAGGGCTTATGTATCACATAATTAAGGCTAAATACTAGGAAATCAGACTAATGAGACCAAATCAAACTGAATTATTTAAGCTTTTTTTCTTTAATTTTAGAGGTAGAATATTTAGTAATTAAACACTGATTTCATTTTCTTGAACTTGCATATATTGCTTTTGTTTTTGAAGTCTTTGCTACAGAAGCCTTCAAAAATGTTATCCTAAGAAGTGGAAAGTAATGAATGGAGGCAGGTGATTTTTGTCTTTTTCTTTCTTGCCTTCATTTCTCCTCCACTTTTTAATTTCCTGGAGTCTTCATTGTTTTGTTGTTTTTGTTGTTGTTTTTCAGGGTTCCAAGGATCTGTTTTCAAACAAGAACTTGCCCATCCCATCATTTTTCTATTCCATTCTCCCAGGCCCTGACTGCTGTGATGAGGAATTAATATTATTCAACAACAACAAAAAAATGGTATTCGGGATTTCAAATTTTATGAAGAAGTATTTTAGACAGAGAGACTTTGTGTTCTTCTCAACACTACTCATTTATTGATTCAATCATTTAATAATTCTTCAAACAGATGTTTGTGAATGGCTATTGTATGACAGACTATAATTTGTGATATTCTGGATATGTGACTCTGATCAATAACAAATAACATTTGAGAATGTCTTTCCAAAACTTGTCACTGAAGGTCTCTTGTGTTTCCAAGAACTTGGTTATTTGTGAAGATGCCTTATGATGGAAGATGTGTAGGGTCATATGGGAGTCAATGGATGGAGGATTTAATTTCAAGTAGGGGTCAAAGAAGGACTCTTAGAGGAGGTGCATTTAAAGCTGAGGCCTGACGGATGGTGAGAAATCAGATATACATATGTGTAGGCATGGGATGTAGCTGAGTAAGTTGGATTACAGAAGAATGTTCCAGACAGAGGTAACCACATATAAGAAGGGTGGAGGGAAGAGAGCACCATAACTTGATCCTGAAAAGATAATTAATTCAGTAGCATTAAATGAGGCTGAAGAGGTCCATAAAATACAGATCAGAAATTGAGGACCTGTAGCTAATTAAGTACTAAAAATGCGCAAACTTTAAGCCTAATTTCTAATTCTAAAATTTCCACTATACTTGCTGAGCCCCTGCACCAAGAAAACATAAAGAAGTTCCTTAATTTGAAAAAGAAATTTGTATTTTATTTTAAAAGATTTCTTCAAAAATGTCTCATCTCAGTGAATCAAAAACATACATTTTCAGAAAAGCCATTGATGCATCTGCACATTTTCTTGGCTATAATCACAAGAGGTTATATATTTTCGGAAGATGGAAGGGAAGATTTACCCTCATACTTTACCCTGACTCTTCCCAGATAATCAATTTTTTTCTGTCCCCCCTCCTTCTCCCTCCCCTTTCCCCAGATCTGGACCCAAGAGAGCTGTGTTTAGGCAGCAGGGCTCTTTAGACAGGAAAACACAAGGAAAGTGAAGGATGCCCTTCAGACAAATCAAAGCAGTAAGACACATTAAGAGGCTCTTCATGAAGGAAGTTGCTAAGACAGTGGAGTGGGGATAGAAAACTGTATCCAGGTCTTGAAGATCTTTGTGAAGTAGAAGTGACAACACATGGTGAACTAGTGAGGGAATGGCTGGTACCAGAGGGAAGAGGCAATGAAGATTTAGATTTTATCATTCCTAAACAAGGAATGGAGTACAGGCTTGAAGGACAGAGTGATCTCATATTTTCAACGAATTGTATTATTTTTTATTGAGCCTTCCCCAACTGGAGAAACGTGTCACTATGGTTCTTTAAAAGTGTGTTAAAGTATCAATTGGATTTCACACAATTAAATAGAGCAACTAGGTCACTTCTGCTCTTGACAAACTACTTGCAGACAAATTGTTTTTATCAGTCAGTCTTGAAACCTCAATACGTAGACCTATTAACCAATGTTGACATATGTCCCATGGTCATCTGGCATTATACCCTGCTGGGAGAGGAGACTGGAAGGGCAGCCCTTATTCCTGGTCCACTCAGGTACTTCTTGTCAGCAGTTCAGTCCTTCTGAGATCTCTCTGCCTCACTACTCCTGTTTTCAGAATCACTCAGTAATAGCAAGGCTTTGAGGAAATTAGAAGTAACTTTTCTTAACAGAAGAGTCAGGAATCTTTATCTGGGACAAAACACTCCATTGGTAAGTGCTTCTGATTGACAGTGAAAATGTTGGAACGGGTAAAGAAGCATCATTCCATCTTAAGGTCAAGAATGACCTGATCCAAACTGGCATAGTTATTTTGTTTTTTGTTTATTTTTGTCTTTTTAGGGCCACACTCAAGGCATATGGAGGTTCCCAGGCTATGGGTCCAATTGGAGCTGTAGCTGCCCGCCTATGCCACAGCCACAGCAATGCAGGATCCAAGCAGTGTCTGTGACCTACACCACAGCTCATGGCAACGCCAGATCCTTAACCCACTGAGCAAAGCCAGGGATCAAATTTATGACCTCATGGATGCTAGTCAGGTTTGTCAACTGCTGAGCCACGACAGGAACTCCAAATTGGCATACTTTTTACCCTATTTGTCACTGAAGAAATTTTAAGTAATTTTTGTAAATGTATTTTTGACATGCACTAGTTCTTTCTGATGGGTTCAAAACATTATTATCTGTAATTGTTTTTCTTTCTCTACTAGAGAAAGAAAATAAGACCATCATTACCACAATATTCATCTTGGGTAGCACAAAGTGGCATACACAATTTGGACCAGGAGACAAATAAATAATACCTTACAAATAATCTCTTTTTTCCAAAGTAGATTTGGGAGAAATTATGGATAAAAAAGATCTTAAACCTGAGTCAAGGAAATAGAGTTCTTCATTCATCACAGAAACAAATAGTACAGAAATGACATAATTTCCCATAATGTCCCTTGATCGAGTCAAACGATTTCACTCATTTTATTATACAAGCCCTTCCAATGTTTTAGATTTATCCCATCACCTGTCAAATCATGCTTCATTATCCTGCTCCTCAGTGTCATTCAAGGTTGACTTCCTTTCAGATAGTCATTCATGTCCAAATAAGAGTCATGCATGCCATTTTCATTGCCAATGTCAATTCAAGACATGGCTTCCCATAACTGTATATTTTATAAGTTGCAGTTAGCTCAATTCTCTCTGACAAAGAGAGGAAAGGACTCACAAACTATAGGAAAAATGAATCTTCAGTCATTTTACATGTTGGGAAATTATGAATTAAGATATGGTGTTTGCTCCACTTTATACTTACACATAATGCCACAAAAAGAGCTTTTAACCAGTAGTAGCTGGCAACCCTGTCATGCAGTCCTTTTTAAGAGTATGATTGTAGACAGCACAACAAAAATATCTATGCATTTCCCAGAGTACAGCCATGACTTTAGCCATCTGCAGTTTCTCTGTAAATTCACAATTCTGTTGGACACATAGGACAAGTTTCAAACTGAATATTTCAGGTTCAGAAGGGCAGTCAATTCACTTTGCTACATGTGGGACAAAGGCTACTGTGATAGTCCTGTAAGGAGTAGATTCCCCAAACTCTCGCTGTTTTCTAATCACATCATCACTGGCCACCGACATGGTTTCTGTCCCTTCTGTCACATTCATAGTCAAGTCAAGTAGTAGTCATAGTGGAACCCAGTGAAGAAACGTTTAAGTACTTACAATGAACTGAGGACTGTTACCCTTTACTCTTGACTTCGGCTCTGTCTGATTAGCTTAATTATCTCAAAGGTACTCCAAAGAAAAATAAGGATAGGAGAGGTTGTTCTTGAACAAATCACATCAATAAGTAGATGGTAGAATCTAAATATAAACCCAAGTCTTATACACACCAAAGCACATATTTTGCCCCTTCATGATATGGTATCCAATATAGAAATTTTATGTTTTAAGGTCATTAATTTAGAAGTTCTCTTGTGGCACAGCAGGCTAAAGAGCAGGCATTTTCACTGCAGTGGCTTGGGTTTCAGTCCTGGCCCTGGAACTTTCACATGTCACAGGTGCAGCTAAAAAAACAAACAAACAACAACAAAAAAACCACATCAAATTTAACCTCCATATTTACAGATGCAGAAACTGGCACATGGTGGTTAAATGGCTTAAGAACACATAAACTTGTGTCAGTTAGAGCTAGCACCAACACAAGACCTAAACTAACAACTCCCAGCTCCACTCTTCTGCATCGAATTCAACTAAAAAGATGATAATAGATGTTACAATAACAATCATCAGCATTATTATCACCATTGCTAATTAAAAGCATACTTCCAGTTAACGTCGGAACTTCTGTGGCACTACCATATTATTCCCTGTGGTCGCATTATCTCATGCTTCCTCGAATAAGAGCATATTCAGCCTGGACTACATATAAGTTCATTGACAGAACAGTATCACTACAATCAGAGTTCTGGAAGTGTTTACTTTCAGTGTGTTAAGACAACATTTTCAAATATCATTGTGTGTCTAAGGATGGACAAGATGGCCCATTTGAACTCTTCAGTTCTCTGAGCTTTGCTAGGACTAGGTTCATTTCTAACCAAAAGGAAATAGAATATACTTTTCATTTGACTGTCTTGATGAAATGCTGATGCTTTCTTTGCACATTTCCCTCCCTCCTTTTGTTTTTTGAGAGGAGGAGAAGATCTATATCATTTATCATATTTTCAAAAAGTTAGATTTTGTGCTGCTTGGACAATGAATCAATTTAAGTTACATCATATCATCAGCTCACTATATATGGAACATATAGAAACCGTATGGAAATAGGGGCAGTCTGAATGTTTGCTCACTTGGTATAGTAGGTGTAGTGCCTATTCATCTAACCTTCCTCACATAGTGCTATGCAAATATTTCACTGAATTGATTTTTTTTTTAAACCAGGCCCTATTCCAACATTGATGCTCCATAGGAAAACGAAAATGCCAGTGCAAATTTCTATTTTTAATTTAACTATCCACTGATCCAAATTTGAACTGGAAAAAAAACCCAGGATATTACCATGTAATGGCAATTCTCATGATAGTTGTTGCTTTATAACATCATTTGCAGATCAGGCACAAAGATTAATGTAGGGCCCATTAATAGAAGAATTTTCAGAGGAACTTGAGCTGAAATTATACCAATCTGTTACTGTTCCAAAATAAATGCATCAGGTGGCCTTTAAATGCAGGTGGTTAACTGTTTTATCAGTGCAGATATTTAAGCTATTAGAAATATAATTAGAAAAATTAAATTAAATACACTTAACGTAGATTCTAATTCTAGCAGCACTGTCCTTAGTATTATGCTATTTCTATTGTAAATTATAAAATGTGCCTACATTGCACAGGTTTGTTTCTGAGTGATAGCTGAACTCAGATAATTAAGTTGTTAACCATGAACTTCAGTGGTCAACATGGTTATATATCTTTGTCTTTGTCTGCTCCTCCTTCTTGTTTCCACAAATCTCAGGGGAGGCAGATGAATGGCACTTGACTCTACCCAGCAACACAGTCGACTGATTAGACATAGCCCTATACCACAGGTACACTCAATTATATGCCTTTCAGAGAGTCAAGCATTTCCTGAAGCTAAAAGTGTTGAATCTGTTGATTTCACACATTTTATACTAGGAGAAAACTGTGATCAAACATATTTAAACCTTCAATTTTATTTCATAACAGACGTCCTCCTTCTGCTTAACACAGGAGGTAAGGAGTTTATTCAGATTAAAAGGATAAATCAATTTGCTTCCAAATGATTAAGTCATTAAGAACTGGACAGTGACTTCATTTTTAGTAATTAAGTCATCTGTGTAGGGGAAAAATGCGGCATGAGATTTAAGGCACAACTTGGTGTCCATCATAATACAATGCTCTATTTAAATTTTAAGGTGTCACATAGAACAAATTCAGTAAAAAGGTAATGCCAAAACAATTACATTGGCTGTCATTATCCTCATAGTAGAAAAGCACTTAGTAAGCACTGTTCTTAATGCTGCTTGTATAATAAGAAAAATGCACAGTGCTGAACATAGGTCTGAAAGAATTAACTGCTACTAAAATTAGAAAATATACATGATATATAAAATAGCCCTTTATATGGATTGAGACCTAACAAGTGTTTATTGCTAACATTTCCTTTTAAATATGTACATTGAGCTGCATATCTTTTATATACATTTATCCATTTTTTTTCTAAATGATCACAGATGAAAGGATATTCAGCTACATAAATATGTGCCTAGTGTAAGGTAAGCACACATGGTCACTTAAATGCAAAGTTATTTAGTGGAACAAAACATAAACTACTCCTTTTTAAATACTCAAAAATAATTACACATGCTATACTTAGAAATCCAGTGGATCTTTTACACATACTAATCTTAATATCCTTGTTTTTAGCCAAAGCTTCAAGGAGCTCTTAAACATGCTACAATCTCTAATCTGGAATAGTGTTTGAAATGGCAAAATCTTATCTTTTAACAAGAGAAAAGAAAAAAACTGGCAAGAATTGAAAATTCTTAAAAATCAAGGGATCTTTTCCATGATCTATTTCCTAACACAATTGGCAAGTCCTTTGATTATTAAACTTTATCATAAGTTAAAGCATTTTATGTCTCTTTTAGCTTTAATGAAGGTAGATACAATTTCTGAACAAGTTCGGGAAAGTACTTCTTTCAAGCAAGGAAACTGCTTAAATTAATTAGACTAATTAAGTTAATGAATAATTAAGGTAATTCTTTCACTCTTCCTCCACAATTCAATGTCTTCATCTCTTAGTCAAAAGTCTCAAATGGTGGTGTTAGGACTCCTAAATACAATCACATATTATACTTCTGCTTAGTATTCCACATCACAATTGAAGCTAACTTTTTTTTCTCTTAGCTTATAGCTTAAATCAGAATGGGCCATCTCTCAAATACTGAATGTCTCTAATTATGAAATGTAAATCTTATCAATTAAAAATTAGTCTAGACTAGAGAGCATCTTTAAATACGAAAAAAAAAATACTTTTAATAATGACTCATTTTAAATGCAATAACAGGGTCATAAGTATTTTTCTGTCATACCCTAGGCTCTGCAAAATAGAATTTCATATGATCCTTTAGCTACCCCAGAAGGTGTGTACCATTACCATATTTTCATAGTTGGGTAACTGAAGACTCAAAGATATGAAATAGCTTGCCAGGGAGTTCCCATCATGGCGCAGCGGAAACAAATCTGACTAGGAACCATGAGGTTGAGGGTTCGATACCTGGCCTCACTCAGCAAGCGGATCAGGGATCCGGCATTGCTATGGCTGTGGCGTAGGCCAGCAGCTACAGCTCCAATTAGACCCTAGCCTGGGAACCTCCATATGCCGCGGTTGCGGCCCCAAAAAGACAGAAAAAAAAAAAAAAAAAAAAAAGGCTTTGTGGAATGAGGCAGAATATAGAATGAAAGAAGTAAGTTTACGTGGAACAATAAAAAGAACATTAAAAAAAAAAAAATGAAATAGCTTGCCCAAAGTCATACAGCCTGAACACAGTGGAACTTGGATTTGCCTGTTTCAAAGGAATAATTCAATCCTTTTATCATTGGCTTATTTTTTGTTTTTTTTTGTTTTGTCTTTTTGCTATTTCTTTGGGCCGCTCCCGCGGCACATGGAGGTACCCAGGCTAGTGGTCGAATCTGAGCTGTAGCCACTGGCCTACGCCAGAGCCACAGCAACGCGGGATACGAGCCGCGTCTGCAACCTACACCACAGCTCATGGCAACGCCGGATCGTTAACCCACTGAGCAAGGGCAGGGACCGAACCCGCAACCTCATGGTTCCTAGTCGGATTCGTTAACCACTGCGCCACGACGGGAACTCAGGCTTATTTTTTGGAATGTGAATGTGGTATTACTTCTCTAAATGTATAGAGTGTATCTGTATAATCTGCATATTCCCAATGAGTTATCCAATTGGTAAGAAATGAAAAATTGGTGAAAACATGATAGCAAAGAAAGAGTAAACCAATTCAGTCAAGTGGTAATTTGTGTCTTTTGTGTCCTAACCCCTATCTTCCTGAACATACTGTCAGTAGTTACCCAATGCTACATTTTAATTTAGGTGTAAAGTTATAAAAAATGGAATTTTAGAGAATAGAGATATTTTGCTATTTACTTCTATGATCACAGACATAATTCCGTCAGTCAGCCATCTAACTTCAACTAACCTCTGTCATCCCCCTCACCACTAAGGGGCAATACAGCTGCATACATGTCACTATAATTAGCGTGCAGCAGCAATTTTCATTAGACCAATGATCTCCAATAAGATTTTCCCAAGGGCTGCATTCAGTTATATGTAATAGTTAGGCGGGCCACACATGTATTAGCATATAATTTGCACAAAATTTGCATATGCATTTAAAGATTGCATCCTATTCTCTGAATATTTCAAGTAAAAATGTAATTACTACAACACTGAAGGTTATGATTTCTATTTTTCTGTACTATCCCACCACATCTGACCCAGATGGCTTATGATAGAATAGTTCAGCAGAAAATTAGGAAAAGACAGGAGGGGAGGAAATAGTAGAGAGAGTTAGGGTCAATAGAAACCTTTTGGGGGGCACTAATGATGACTACTGAGAGTACCCTGCATTAGACAATTTGTCTCTTTTATAAGGATAAAAGAATAAATGCACACTGGGTGGACCTTCTAAGAAATGCCTTTCTAGTTACTGCTGATATCTTGTTGAGCATCTTTTTTTTCAAACCTCATTACAGGCTAAATGGCAAATTATCTGTTATCACTTGGGAAATCTCAGTTACCTCTTAATTCTAATAGTGTAGTCACATAACAACTTTAACTGAGTTTTCTTCTAAACCTAATTACTCTCTGTTTTGAACACTAATTTTAAGTGAAGAGCTATTTCCCTTCAGTTTTTTATACGTATGGACCAATCCTACACAACTGGAGAGCATACCCTCCCCCACTTAAAGAGGTTTCTGGTGCATTAGTATGTGGTTAGTTTGAAGAAAAGTTAAAAGAAAGGGAAGATTTGTACAGGAAGAGAACTGGAAAAATTGGAAGTAGGTACACACATAAACATACGGCTATTTATAGTGTGGGATTTTTTTTCTTGATTTTTTTGGAAGAAGAATATATTTTTATAAAAAAGGTTTTATTTATTTATTTATTTTGTCTTTTTAGGGCCACACCCACGGCATATGGAGGTTCCCAGGCTAGGGGTTCTAATCGGAGCTGTAGCTGCTGGCCTATGCCACAACCAAAGCAAGGCCAGATCTGAGCTGCATCTGCAGTCTACACCACAGCTCATGGCAATGCTGGATCCTTAACCCACCAAGCAAAGCCAGGGATCAAACCCCCAACCTCATGTTTCCTAGTCAGATTCATTTCCACTGCCCCCAAAAATGTTTTATGTTTGTTTTGTTTATTTTAAAAGTGGTCCCTTCTACTACTTCTATAGTACTTTCTGGAGAACAACTGAAAAGCCTACGTTACAATAAGGTTTCTAGTGTTCTAATATGAAACGTAGCCTTAACCTTTTTCTTTAAGATCCTCATTTTCTTATTTCATTTACTCTCTACTGTTATCTATATAAACACTATCTCTTCCTTTAAACTAGAATTGTTTTGCAAACCAGGAGACATTTTATTTATTTCTGAACTATCTCACCCCTACACCAACCCTAGAAATAAGCTTGTACATAGCCAATGTCAAAAAAATACATAATAAATATTTGATAAATCATTCTCAGTTTGGGTTAAGTAATATCTCTATCAACTTTTTTTCATAAAGAATGAAAACCTGGGTTCAGTGACAAACAAATTAGAACCATAATAACTTCTCATATAAGAGCTAAACCTTACTTTTTTATGCCACCCAAAGTTACCCTTTCTGGAATAATCCATGAACTGTGGCTTTCCTATTCCAATTTACTAGGATTTTTTTTTTAAATACTGTTTAAGCTCCATACGACAATATCATATGTGTTCCTACGCCCAAACACAGTTATCAGTTTAACCTTCCAGGTAACAGTTGCGATAGTGTCTGAACCCAAAGGAATATCTCTAATTATAGATTCTTCAGGCACCATAGCAGAGTGAAAAAAATATTCTAAGCCAGTTGGAGCTACAAGTACTCTGTGCTATATTTACAGAATAGATGCTTTCGGGTTGTAAAAGCTCAATTAATTTTCTTCATGATTCAGTGTTTGTTTCAGCCCTTGAGGCTTAGCAACCTTGGTGCTAAACAAATGTGTAATCATAGCAGTCAGTCCCAAATTTTCCTTTAGACACTGAGTTTAATATTCTAAATTCTTGAAATTATAAAGCAGTATAAAAATGAGTAGAAGGCTATGTAACTTGAAACTACTAAAGAATAATTCTTTAAACAAGGTCAAAGCATATCACCATTCTTCTATTTCAAGCATTCATGTGGTATTTATTATTGTACTTATCTTACCAAGAAGATATAATATAGTACAAATTTCAATACAGTAAAAAAAAGAGAGAGAGAGAAATAAGCACTAGTTGCTTGTAAGAATGTATTGAGAAATAGTTTTTTAGCAAATTCATTTGGAAAATAATAAATTTTATAATACAAACTTTGAAGTTCCATTTATACTTTTGGCAGGCTCTGTTTCAATTACCTTTAAGCCTAACTAATTCATACAAATTTCTTCTCCTTCATTAATATTGAGCACCAGAGAAAAATCATATAAGGCTTTCAGAATCCAGATTTTCACTAGATAAAGAGCAAAATGAAGTGATTATTATTCATGATACCAGTTGGCCTCTTTAGATACATACCTAAGACTGTGGGTATGTAAATCCACCATGTTTAACTAGAACATCAGCATTGAAGATTGAATTATCCACAACCCAGGGATAGAAATAATTATATTAGAGTTCATTTCAGACCATGTAGTTCTCTATTAGTAATTGTATTGGGCTATTGAGACACAATCATTAGAGACATAAAATGGTCATTTTGTATATTAGTAGTAAAAGAAAAAATCGTAAACCTTTAAGGAGAATTCATAAAATATGTACTTTTGACTCACAGTTAAAACATTGATTAAATTGCACACTACAAAAGAAGGTATTGAAAAATAGGTGGTATTGCTAAGGAGGCTCACTCCCAACAACCATCTTAACGTTTTACAAGTATCCAGTCACCAATAATGTAATATGCACAAGATTTTCAAACACATATTTTGTTAAATGCACCTAGAATATGGAGGTGCTCTCCATCAAACTGCTACATGTTTTGTCTAAAGAACAATCTGACAGCCAAGGAGCAAACCTGAACTGGAAGAGATAGTATTGCTCATCTTCTGTGGCTCAGTTTTTTCTTGAAAAACTGCAGGGGTTTCTAATTACCATTACCATGTTATGGATTTTTGTGTAATAAATATCCTTACTGTAATTATTCAAATAAAAACTTAACTAATTGGGCAAATATTTTAAAGCCTACATACTGTTTTGTGTTACTGTGACTGTCTCTAAACCTTGAATTTACATTGCATTATTTCGTTTCCCTGTGAACCTACAAATATAGGTAGATGTTTCCCATGTATTAACTTTATTCCTCACAACAGTGTTGTGAGATCTGTAATTCATCCCACTTAAAGTAGAGAAAACTTAAGCACAAAAAGGCATAGACATTTTTCTAATGTCATATAGCTAGGAAGTAGCATATTTGAGATTCAAAACCAGATATTCTGGCTCCAGGACCCATATGTTTATTTTCATCAGTTCCAAAGTTCACTTTGAACATTGTTAAAAATATCACTTCTTACTTTTTACTTATGGAAATTTAAATATTTAAATGTTTAATGGCTTCTCTTGTTCTCAAAAGAAAATTGAGACAATGTAAGAAGGCCAGTAAATAGTGGCTTTATCAATCACCCCCCCAAAACCTTCAACTTTTCCTCATCTAACACTTTAAGTGGTGACTATGTTGAAGTGAGTTAATAAAATTGGACATTTCTTTTTTAAGCTGAAAGAAATAAAAAGAATACATGAGCCATTGAATAATCTTTTACTTTTTTGGAAATGTTCCCCCAACACACATTGAAAGATAAATATGATCTTTATAAGAATACCCAGTGGTAATGCCACTAGCAGAAAAAAAAAAGTCAAAATTAATGATACCCCATATCATTTAGGCAAACTGGTTCTTTACGTTGAAATCTTAATCATATGAGCTTTCTCCACAAACTGTTAACACATATCTTGGAATTACAGTCAGGTTTTGGTAGAGCATATACCTCAGGAAGAGTGTCTTTGAAAAATCAAAATATAAACCAATACAAGCATGAACGTGATAACTGACTCATAGAAAGTATGGTACAAGAGTTGAGTCTTGGCCACATGTCAATTTCCCACAGTGAGTTCCAGAGTTCTCTACTATGGAAATATATAGAACAGGCATTCACATATGTCAGACAATTTCAGAAATTCAGAGAATAGTTTCATGGCCACTTTTGGTACATTTTAAATAAAGCTATTATTAATGTTACTTGCAGGTTGATCTATCCAATTTCTGCGCTTATCCTGATCAGATTTTGAGTCAGTTAACTTTTATTAAATATTGACTATGTTTTTAGCATGAGTGCAGATCCCCTTTACAAATTAAGCAATCAAATTTCCCACATTTGGGGAAATGGTGGGGTCAGCACATCCAGGGTGCCATGGAGATCGTGCATTCACGATCTTGGTATTTTCCCTGCCGGGTAAGTCTAAATACCTACTACTTTTGACAATACACATTATATCAGGAGTTTCAGCAACATTATTTCCTGATTATAACCAACTTTACAAATGAGGAAACGGAGGCTTAGGAAAATTGAAGAACCTGACTCTCTGAGATGGCTATGCGGGCAGTAAATGGCAGATCTGGTATACTCACATCTGCAGACTTGATTATATAAAGGAATTTTGAAAGAGATATCCTCTGAATTCAGTTGTGTTTTCAAAGGGCTACCACACTCTGGTTTGACCCTAACCCTAGCAAAGAGGGCATTGTTTTCATAGTAGGACTTGGCTCTGAGTTTTTCTGCAGAGAATCCCTTGCCCTGAGCCTCAGGCCACTTATCTAGGGCCCTAAGCCCTGTCTAGCTTCAGCCAGCCTTCTTTTCGAGGGGGCACATTTCTGTTGTCTCTTCCTAGATACTACCCAGGTCCTATTAAGTTCCTCCTAAGTTCAGGAATTCCCTGTTACTTGGACTAATCCTCTCTAATTCTATTCGTAGAAGGAGGAGTGGGAGCAATGTTTAGGAGTAGAATGAGAAGGGAGGAATAGATTTTTAACTAGTTCACAGTTAAATCAGATTAAATCTAGATAAGGAAATAAACATACTTGCTATCTGGGTACAGCTTTATAGAGTACAAACTACATTCCTTGTAAGAGTTTAGCTTTACAATGATTTCATTTTGATTGAGGGAGTTCCTATTGTGGCTCAGCAGAAACAAATCTGACTAGTATCCATGAAGATGTGGGTAAGATCCCTGGCCTCACTCAGTGGATTAAGGATCCAGAGTTGCCTTGAGCTGTGGTGTATGTCGCAGAAGCTGGTTGGATCCTGTGTTACTATGGCTGTGGCGTAGGCTGGCAGCTATAGCTCCAATTTGACCCCTAGCCTGGGAACTTCCATATGCTGCGGGTACGGCCCTAAGAAGCATATATATATATATCAAATATATATATATGTGTGTGTGCGTATGTGTGTATCCATTTCTGGACCATTTTTAGCCATTGCCATCCAACCTGAAATTTTAAATCATAGACCTACTTTTTATGTATTTAAAAATGATACCTAAGAAGCCAGTCAGGTAATGTTCTCAGTGTCTAGTACTTGAGGAAGAACACATCAAATGCAAAAATACTCCTATTGGCTTTTTATTTTCAGAGAATATGTGAATTTCCAACAGGCTGCATTTGCATTCTGGAGAAAAAATTTAGTCCAGCTCTTCTGCGTTTAACAAAGCTGATCTTGTCCTCTCTTCATCATCACTACAGAGGGCAGCAACAGACAGCAGAGCTCCTTAGCATCACAGAGGAAATGCTAAAAGTTCCTAGTAAACAAGGGGGTTAAAGACAAAGTCATGCTTAAATTACACCAAATTTCCTCTTGCCTTTATGTTGCTTAAAATTAATCACATCTATAAGCTTTCATATTAAGTTAACAGGAAAATGTATATGGAAAGTACCAAGAAAGACTAGATTTTTTCAAAAGTTGAATCTAAGACATTTTGTAAGTCTGCCAAAACCAGCATTGAACAATAACCATAGACTATGTGTCACGTAATATTGTTACAAGTGAAATTTAGCCTGCTTTTTTCCTTTTTTCTTTTACTCAGATATTGTTTTCTTGAAATCTGTCTTAGCAAGTGAAAGTATCTCATATATTTTTTATCATTATTAGAATTTTTTAAATGTATCCAAATTAGTTTTCACAAGGTAAGAGCTGTAGAAGCCATACAATAGGTAGATATACCTACAAAGTACCTTTGGGACAGAAAAGATTAGAAGTAACAATCTGAAAGGATAAGGACTTGGTACTTAGCTTGGTTGCATAGACCTAGGGCTGATTGTACATGCAAAGGAGGGCAGCAAAGGTCTTATGATCAAAAGGGAAGAAATGACTGACAACACAGAGCTAGTTCAAAGGAACTAATGGAATAATTAGTCCCAAAAAGACCAAAAAGACTGAAGAATTCATGATGTCATAAAAAGCAGAGCTACTTAAATTGGATTAGAAAATAAAAATGACATGAACATTGTAAATATTCACAGATCACATCATTGACGTGTAATGTGCCGTTAAATGATGTCAAATTAAAGGGGAAATTACATGTGTTAGAACTAGAACGAATAGAGAAGACATTTAAAGATACATGGTCCTTCAAGTGAAAATTCCTAACATATATTACATAGATGATCATCACCCAGACAGTGAAACTGAGTGAATGAAATGTAAAATAAAATATGAGAGGAAAGATACTGGCTAAAAACAACTCATTTCCTATATTATAAATGGTAGTGAACTTTAGATATCAGAGGAGCTATTTGGGGAATTAGTTTTATACAAAGCAAACCCAAACATGGTTATAGTAAATAACTAATAATGCCATTAAATTCTTAAAATCTATCCCAGCATAAGCCCTAAGTATTGAATTAGTAGTATGCAAATTTGTCGGAGAAGGGAATATCTCTAGGTCTATTTTAATTTTAATATACTCAGGGATTTTTTGCCAATTGTATATGTTGTTTGATTCATTTCAGAGATTTTGCAGTTGTTTTGAATCATATATAAGTGATAAAAACAGACAAGAACACTATATGAGGTAAATGTAACATTTGTCTCCTTCCTGAGTCTTGCAAAATATTGAATGTCTCTTCCTGACAATCACTTAAAAGTATTAACATATAACTAACCTGAATTTAACATATGATTTAAATACTTCCAAAATGTATACAGACACTTGAATAACTTCAAGGCAGTACTCAGATATTTAGCTAAGCAATATTTCCATTCCAGACAGATTTCATTTTTGACAAATTCTTTATAAATTATGTCTTAAAAATCACTCATATTTTAACTGACTTATTTTTTCTATTTGGCTATTTTTAGTCAGCAAGTTCAGTTTTACCTGAATTTCATCATATTAATGAGATACCAAGCACCTTTCTTTTATTGAGGCTTAGTGTTAATAAATGTATAGCATCTCAATTCAACAAAGCAAAGCCCAAACAGCAGATACTATTCCTTCAAACTGACCACATATATTAATACTCAAAATGTACTCTCAGTGCTTAATAGGACTTAACTCCATTTTTCAAAACTTCTCTAGGTTTCCTCTCATACATCTGAAAAGGCAAATGAGTTAAGAAAAAAAACTATATTCCAGGTTTCAACGAAATATTCACAAGAGTGCCTTATCAATCGACATAATCTCCAGGTTTAAATGAGTTTATTTAGGCATTTCACCAAACACATGGAACTTGAACCAGCTACTTACATTCCCCACAAATAAAGAACAAACTTTCAGAACATATGACAAGCAGTGGTTGGCTGTGAAATGGTGGCGAAGGTTTCCACCTCTCTCATGTGCGGTTCTAGTGAAATCTGTAAAATAAAATGCTCATTCCTCAAAAGGCAGAGTAAGACTCTTTGGAGCAGAGTGTGGATAGTGCTTCTATTGTGACAGAGCTAATTAATTCATAGACAGACAAACAACACGCTTACATGCTTAAATATGGCAAATCAGTATGCTGAGCTCTTTTTCAGCCTTAGACCAAAGGATATTAATCCTTTATTTCTTCAGGCTAACCTATGTGAAATAACAGAGAAAAAATAAAATGGATTATTTATTCCTTCCTGTAGGAAAAAGGAAGAAAATCTATTATGAACCTGGTCACTTTTTATATGTCACTATTTTAGTCCTCCATAAAGGGTGAAGAAATGGTGTCAGAGAAATTAGGAAAAATAAGAAAAATATTCAAGATCAGTCATACAACAAGCTAATTATAAAAATGAAACTTCCAACCCATTTACCTGACTTCAGATTTGATATCTTTCTCTAACAAACTTATCAAAATCTCATATTGTATAATCACTATGTATAAAAGTGAATTTTACAAAAAATAGAATAATTGTCCTGATTTGGAAATAAAGTTTTGGCCCTGTCCTCAGAAATCCCTACCTTATGGAAATCCAGTGGTGCCCATGGTTAAGAGTGTGGAAACTGGGAGCTACATGACTTAAAATTTCTATCTTTACTGTAAACTAGCATTCTGACCTTGAGTAAGTTACTTATGCTCTCTGTGATACAATTCCCATCTGTAAAATTGGAATGATGATACTGACAATATTGAATGGCATTAAGCAACTATTTATACAAAAAAAAATTAAAGTAATCCTTAGCACACAGTAAGTGTATTATAGGTCATTTTAAACAATATTGATCCACAATTTAAAGAATTACTGACATTTTTACTAACCCTTCTCACAAATATAAGAGAAACTAAATTTGCAACTGCTGTGTGGAATTTAAGAATCTTAATTTGGGGTGGGATATATTGAAAAAGACCACTGATAAGAAAAGAGAGGAAGAAGTACAGAGACAAAGTTGAAAATGCCAGAGATTGCAATTCAAATGAATGAATAGAATTGAAATAATGTTATTTAGAATTAATCATAGACAATTAAATATTCATTAAATTCTCAGTACACTAGAGGAAAATTTAGTTTAGGCTTGTATTTCTGAAACAAAAATTAAATTATGACCTTAATATTACTTTTCTAGAACCAGCTTAAATTATCTGACTGGACTAGATGATTTTGTTTTGAAGGGGGAAGCTTAAAAGATTAAGTTCTCCATTCTCTCCCTCTAGTTGGAAAGGAGGAGGAAAGGAGGGAACATTCACTCTGGTAATGGTTAATTTTTTCAAAGTGTTCTGAACATTTTAGATAATCAGTGTAGACTATGCCAGTGTGGAAGCTTTTGAAGGATTAATAAATCTGTTCTGAAGATTCCTCCTGCAGATGTGGCAGGTGGGAAGGGTATATATGGCCTAAGGTAAAACCCTTGACAAGACAGAGGGTATCTGGATTCTGAATTGGCCTAGGCTATGACAAGTGATTGTAAATTTCCTTTTGCAGTCTATAATCTTGCCATAAACGAATGCAATCCTCTCTGTTGCAATTTTCATTAATATTTAGACTAGCTTTAATGTAGAAAATGGACTGAATACTGGTTATAAACTATTTTATTGACTCAACCAGTAGATAGCTTTGTAGTTCCACCAACACTTCTAAAACAGAAAATGATTTCAATGCTAATATTATACATAAAATTTCAATATTCATACTCTTATTTTCATTCTCTGAAGGTTATTTTCGGAGTTACACTAAATTTCAAAGAAAAACAATTCTATAGCATATTAAAATGTTCCCACATTATCACATACATCAATAATTAGTGAATTTAAATTGTGGTCAATAAATAAATCAGTCTACAAAGAAGGATAGCATCATATGGTTTAAGTGAGTTAAGTTTTTCTACACATAGTAAGAGGAGTATAACTTTAGAATACATTCTTTTTAATGAATACAGGCACTTACAGTAGGCATGTAAATCCACTTATAAGACATGTAGACTGACTATGCAACACTGGGAAAAAGCTGATAAAGGCAGGATAGCAACCATAAAGAGTAACTGTCCAATCATTTTCTTATCTTCTAGAAAAAATTCAATGAAAACAAGAAATATCCAATGGTGTTCTAAAGTATGCAAACCTCACCCCAGGAAGAAATTCACTCATAGGGGATTAATATATAGCCTATTTCCTCCTAATATCAAGAATAAAAAATCGGGAGTTCCCATTGCAGCACAGCAGAAACAAATCTGACTAGCGTCCCTGAGGTTGCAGGTTCAATCCCTGGCCTCTCTCAGTGGATTAAGGATCCGGTGTTGTCCTGAGCTGTGGTGTAGGTCGCAGATGCGGCTCGAATCTGGCATTGCTGTGGCTCTGGCATAGGCCGGTGGCAACAGCTCCGATTAGACCCCTAGCTGGGAACCTCCATATGCCGTGGGTGTGGCCTTAAAAAGACAAAAGATAAAATTAAAAAAAGAATAAAAAATCCAAATAATAAAAATATTTGAATACTTTTCTCAAGGTCTTTTATAAATCTTATTCCTGATTCTGTGCCTCCATCTTATTCTAATGATATTATATCTTTGGAAATGCTAGCATAGATTCATCTAAATTGATTGAATAGAGTTCTGTCCAAACAAAACAATTTTTATATAAACATGGGCAAAAAAGAAAATAAATCAAGCAATAGGTCTTTATTTGTAATTATTTTTCCTTTCTTTTTTTATATAATGATTTTTTTTCATCATAGTTGGTTTTCAGTGTTCTGTCAATTTTCTACTGTACAGCATGGTGACCCAGTTACACATACATATATAGATTCTTTTTCTCACATTATCATGCTCCATAATAAGTGACTAGATATAGTTCCTGGGGCTACAGAGCAAGATTTCATTGCTTATCCATTCCAAAGGCAATAGTCTGCATCTATTAACCCCAAGCACCCCATCCATCCCACTCCCTTCCCCTTCCCCCTGGCAACCACAAGTCTATTCTCCAAGTCCATGATTTTCTTTTCTGTGGAAAGGTTCATTTGTGCTGTATATTAGCTTCCAGATATAAGTGATATCATATGGTATTTTTCTTTCTCTTTCTGGCTTACTTCACTTAGTATGAGAATGTCTTGTTCCATCCTTGTTGCTGCAAATGGCATTCTTTTGTTCTTTTTTTATGGCTGAGTAGTATTCCATTGTGTATATACACCACTTCTTCCTAATCCAATTATCCGTCAATGGACATTTAAGTTGTTCCCATGTCTTGGCTATTGTGAATAGTGTTGCAATGAACATGTGGGTGCATGTGTCTTTTTCAAGGAAAGTTTTGTCTGGATATATGCCCAAGAGTAAGATTCCTGGGTCATATGGTAGTTCTATGTATACTTTGCTAAGTTACCTCCATACTGTTTTCCATAGTGCTTGTATATTTGTAATTATTTATATTATTTGAGCTAAGAGTTATTTCTTCTGCACAGTTCTTGAGCAGAATAATGTGTATTTTCTCTCACTGAAGATGAAAGAAATTCAATGATATTAGAAATTATTTAACAAAAAGAAAGTGTTTAGTCTAAAGTTTTGAAAGCAAAGAAGGATGCAAAAGCATTTGACAAGGACTCCTAATGAGGGAGTAGGAGATAGTATCAGATAGATTAGCACCAGATAGATAGCACCAGAGCTACAGAGAGGGAGGTTTCCCTCTATCATACGGAAAAATCTTAACAAAGTCGGCATAGGATGGTTTCAGACACAGTAACCCTGACACAGCATTCAAATGATTATTACAAGAAATAAACATCCATAAATGGAGAAAACAATTGGAAATTGAAACCCTACTCTAATAGTTAGGGTAGTTTGGATGTATAAATGTAAAATAACTCTACTAAACCATAGCCAGGCTCTTACTACTTCTCAGGATTTTTTTTTCATGTTGCATTTGTGTGTGTATGATGTCATTATGTTTCCCAGTTTTAACTCTGAAATAATCTCCACCTTGGTCAAAAGAATAGCCTGCTTTTGCAAATTGCCTTGGCTACTATTTCATGAGAAGACAGAGGCTGTCTGCTGTGAGAACCCACTTCCACTTCAGCACCTCAGTGTTTTTCCCTTGCCTTCAGTCTCTGTCTTTACTCAAAAAAATGATACTTCTTTCATTTGAACTTGCTTGTCCTTCATTTTTCTACCCCGGCATGATCTATCTGTCCTAGAAAATGTTTTCCCTTTTCCTTTTCAAAATATCATCTTATCTTTGGTTTTACCTTTGCTGCCAAATATGTCCTCTATCCTCTCTACTGCACATCTCACCATCCACCACGTTTTAGTCTCCTAAAAATGTGAACTGCTTCTCACCACTATGCCAAAACCTCTCTCATGAAGGTTAGCAAACCATCGAGCCATAAATTTCCAGGTAAAATATAATCTTGCTTTATTATTTACCACTTTCTTCCAGCATGCTTTCTTCCTAATTTTTGAATTTAATTAATAGCTCCACCATCCTCCCCATCACTCAGAATTGTCTTAGCTTCCTCATTCCTCTTTACTTTTTCTTCGTTGACCAGGTCCCATGACCAACCTATGACCAAGATCAATAGATTCCACCTCTTTTCATTGTGAGATAAGGTTATTGTCCTAAGGAAGGCACAGAAAATCTGGGAGAGAAATTTCAAGAATTATGAGGTAACTAAGGAATGAAATTTAAAACTTCCAAGAGACAATGAGATTTAACTGAAATGAAAAGGAATCATTAACAGGAGAAGGATCACTCCTTTGTGCTGAAATGAAAGTTTTGCTGTACTGGACTTAGAGGATAAATTGACTGGTAGAAGACTGGCATGTTTTGCTTTGCATAATGAAGGATTTTTAAGAAAAGTGAGGCGTGGGTCCTAAGGTCATGAACATATATGCTTGTTTATGCAACACCTTTCTTAGGACAAACTCAGTTTTGAAATACAACACTTACCTTTGGTATTGATTCCAGTCCCCAAACCTCTCTGTAGGAGGGTAACTACTATGTGCATACTTTTTATCACAGAGCAAAATATATGGAACTAAACTTGAACTTTCACCTTTGGCTGGGAGAAATTTGGGTTAGATGATGTGAAGACTATGCTGATCGAGTAGGTTGTTATGATATGAGAAAAGCAGACTGATTAAGGCAATGAAGCATTTATTTTTTAATTCCATTTCTGTTTTTCACAAAAAAAAAAGTCAGTTAAACTTCTAGAATATAGTCAGAGACCAGTTTTTAGATGAAGCAACATACTAAAATGTCACGCCAGCCTCATCCTGGTTGTATACAACATAGATAAGATATTCTTCTAAAGATTCTAAAATTTCTAAATATTTTAATTTAAGCATTAGAAAGCTTGGTTTAGCCCATCACTAGTCAGATCACCTGTTTGTTGCTGCTGATGTTAGTTTTTCACAATTTTAGCCTTTATCAGAGTTTAGTCAAATTCAAAGTTAATTTGGAATTAAGTATTTAGAAATAGGAAATGAATTAGTGTTGTTCACAATGTATATATTTTTGTTTTATTTCTCTCATTTTTTTCATTTACACAAGTTTCTGGGAAGGCATCCTCCCCATATTGCACTCTTGCATACTACCCTAAAAAAGGATAAAAATCTTTTTACTAAGAATTGAGTAATATGGATAATAAAAAGCTAAAACATATTTTCCACTACGACTGTTGTAGAGTCACCACTTTACATGCTTAATGATTAAGATATGCTTCATACATTTTCTGAGTAATACAAAGACACTGCTTTAAATTAGAAATATTTGCATCTGGTATAAACATGAAGTATATTTAGAGTGGATATCATTCTTTCAAATGTTTTAAATTTTGGCACATTTTTATTGATTTTAATTTCTAAGTGAAAGCTTATTTGCAAAAGAAACAAAAAGCATAGCTTTTAAAAAATATAAACTCAAGTAAAATTAATTTTATTTGCTATGATTTCCCCTTACTGACAGAAAATTGTCGAGCCAGAAAATAGAGCCAAAGAATTAAGACAACTCTTTAAAAAAAAGTTACTAACTTCCTAGTCAAAAAAGGTTTGTTCATGGAATAAAGCAGAGAAAAGGCAGAATAGTATCCTGGGTATTTAATTTACCTTAAAATTTAATTTGCATAATTTCGGAATAGAAAGGTGTTGATTTTCTTAGCTACAAGGACTGCCATCTAAATTTCTCACTTAAGGACCATACTTCATATTATTGCATTATAATTGGAAACAAAATAAAGCATATACTGGAAATCGTTAAGCACAAATATTGTCAAGAGAGTTAAGATTATTCTCAGCCTATTTCCAGCAGTTGACTTTGCCTCGATCTGAAGTGAAATTTCTCAGTTTCTCTCCTCCTTCCACTCTGAGCTCTTGCCAAACTATCAAGTGTGTCTTCCTGAAAGAGAGAGAGAAAAAAGAGAAGAAAAGAGGTGAAAAGAAAAAGAAGAAAAGAGATCAGGACAGATGTCTGTCAGCTGGTCAGGCATACGAGGTGCTTCAAGCTCCGTTCATGTTCCTATTTAATCAGACATCAAAATGCTCCAACTTTCCCATGATTCAGCCACAATGGCAAGTCTTCCTTTTTCAGAAGATACATGGCCTTTCACTCCCTGATACTTTCTCTTATCATATGCTTCTTAAGCTTTCACTCATCCCAGAATACTTTCTCCTCTCCCATTTATATCACTTAATTAAGAACTTGGTCAAATGTGACTTCTTTTAGGAGGTTTTTCCTAACAGTTTAGAGAGAATTTTCTGTCCTTCCAATGTGTCCTTATTGCAACTAAATTATAAGCTCCCTCTGAGCAGAGCTCTTACCATAGCTGATGATAATAAACGCTTCTTGGATTTAATTGAATTAAACTTCAATCTCATCTAAAATAAAACTTTCTCCATGAAACATTTTCTGATCCTCTATTAAATATGACTTCTTTCCTTAAATGCTGTGGTTTTCATTATTTTCTGCCACTAACTTTATTCTTATAAATTAGTATATAAAAATATTACTCCTGATATACATCATGAAATACTTGGTGGCAAGAAGATTGTGTTTCCTGACATGTACTCTAGAGTGAACTGCATATCATAGGTGCTCAAATATTTATTAAGTGGATTCTATATTGTTTAGAAATCTTCAAATATGTATGCATCAGTATTTTAAAAAAAAACCCTACCTTTAAACCCATATATGGTCAAATTAAGCATCAACTTTGCAATGCTATGTGATATTTATAGGATCTTAAGTATCAAGAAATGTAACAAAAGTTTGAGAGTGGGTATATTTAGATGTCACTCTAAAATTATTATGGTTTATCTATTTTCTGTTATTCTTGAATGTGAATTTTTGAATTATGTATCACTTCATAGTTAACAATATAGGCATTTTGAAAATCAGATGTATGGTCTTTACAACAGGATTGCTATCAGGTCATTTGAGTGTCATAAAATCTTTCCCTTAAACTTAGCATATTAATGTAAATGATTAGATCCCCACAAAATGACTAATTTATGATCAAGAAAGACAAATTTTACCTTCCTATGAACAATTTAAATGGTCTCCCTCTCAGTGTAATGCTATTCTCATTATTAAAGAATTAAATCTTTCCTGAATACTTTTGAGAGAAAAAATAATGAACCAATTCTGTTTTATACAACAGAGGAATAGTACAATGTGTTATTGTAATCTGACTTGTATCCTACTTGCAAAGCCCTGGAAATTATTATTTTAAATTATGATGTTAGACTAGATTTTCTGTAGCTTAGTATATTGTAAATGTACCATAATTGCTAAATGCAAATGAGATACTGTACAGCTTTTCCATAGAGTTGTTCATGAAAGCCAAGCACTTTATATATTACAGTCAAGTGCATGTTATTATTAAGAAACAAATTATAATGAAGCTCAGTTTAGTATAGAGACAAGACACTGTAGTTTTATAATGGGTGACAGTACAGTAGGGTATGTATACAGCAAATCTGTCACCTTCAGCTTTCAAGAGTATTAAATATGCCAGGAGTAAAAGCACCACACTTTAAAGATTTCCACTTGCTCCTATTACTTCATATCAAAGTTACCCTTGAAAGTTATTTTATCTTTCAAGCACCGACCAATGTTTTTTTGCCAGATAAAGCCTGGGGCTCATCCAGTAATACTCCAGGGAAATGTGGAGGAAGTAAATTCCTCCTATCAACATTAAGAGCAAGAAATTCTTATTTCATTCGTCTGTTACTAGCATTATCTTGTCTTTCAACTATATTTCAAACAAAGAAGGAAAACAGCCATTTCTTGCCCTCCTTTTTCCTAACCCAAAGTGGATTTGCTATCAACCTAAATCTAGCATTATAAGATGAGGAATTAATGTAATCTATTTACAGATAATTTTCTTTCCTAAAAAAAAAAAAATAGATGACCTCCAAATTCTTTCAAAAATCAAAGGTTCTATGAAATATGGTATAATAATTGCTCAGAAAAATAACTGTGAACTGATTAAATTGACTAAGGAAATTGTTATAAACCAAGGCTCTATGGGGGAAAATATATTAGCATACAAACAATGAAATCCTGAACAATGGCACTACGTAAGATCATAGTATTCCATACACTCTCAAAACCATCCTTACAGTTGGTGAGGATAAACCATGGAACTGCCATCCAATCATACTGAAGCATTTGGCCCTGCCTAATACATCCCGTCTTTATACAGACTGTGGGGAGACATTCTTTGGGAAAAGAGGAAGGTGGAAGCCCAGCAAGTAATATTACAAATAGCAAAATGGCCTACAAATTATAAAACGAAACTCCTCAAAATAAGTTGCTTGCTGTTTCTAATCATAGTGTTCATTAAATAAAGCACTGTTTTAAAAAAGAAAAAAAGGAAAGAACTGGGACACCAATGGGTTTGTTGCATGCAGAAAAAACCAGCTCAAAAGCAATTCATTATTAATGCCTGAATATTCTTGCTAAACAGTTCTGATTATTTCACAAGAAAGAGGTCAAGGTAGTGGAGAAAGGGATTTAATCAAATAAACTCTCAATCTCTTTCCAAATAGCATTTTCATCCAGCTGCATGTAAATTCATCAGATGACTAGCCTCCAAAAGCACAGGCAAGGTTAATCTGCTATGACTGTTAAAACTTCTATGATATGCCTATTGAATAAAGATTTAAAATGGGATGAACCGTGCAAGTTACCCCAAATTAGATTTTTTTGTCCATAATATACATGAAATTTGCACTGCTACAACAAACAAATAAACCAAAATTTTCTATCTAAATTAGAGATTTAAATCTTCCATCTAAATTATTAATTTCTTAAAAAGGGCACTTTATGATATTGAAAAGCTTTCCTTTAATAGGAGTTTTAGGGCTTCCCATTTTTAGGTTCCAAGAACTCAAAAGTGTTTCTACTGTTTTGAATTAGCTTCAAAACCTTAAGACCTACAAAATCATATAAAAGAAAAAGTTTGTTTTACAGTATTTTAAAAATCATGTCGATTTGCTTTTACTTATATGTAAGATTATAAAATTCAGCATGTTTTCATCTAAAGACAATACTGCTGGCAAACATTACCAAGTATGTTGATGAATAATGACTTAAAGATAAATGTAATTTCAATTTCCAATTTTCAAAATGTAAAGATGTATGAATATAGGTAAAAGTGTAAATTAGTGTGGATTTTCACAAAGGACAATTCATATAAAGATAAAATAACTGCACAGACACAATTTTGTTGATATATTTTTGTCTGTTTCATTCTCCTTGAAACTTTACAACTGTGCATAAATATAAAAGTTAAAATCACGTTTTAAAATATGGCAAGGTATTCAGTACATTTTACTTTGAGAATGAAGAACCCTGAATTTATTTTCTAAAATAATATAGAATTATGCTATATAGATGTTTCTAGAATTGTTTTAAATGTAAAAGCATAAATAATCTTTGACGAAAATGTATAATTTACTTTCATTAATAGTTAATTTAAATGGAATTTTTCAAATAAAGCCAGTCACAATTCTGAACTTAAACAATGATTTTTAAGGCATCTATGATCTCTTCACTATTTGAATGCTCATTTTGTGGATTTTTTAATTTATAATTTCAAAATCCATATGAAAACATACTTCACCATGGTAATGTTTAATTCAGCCTATTGCTATTTCAATAATCCTTACATCGCCTTTCTTTCCTGCTAAACTTATATAATTTATTTTATATTGCATATTTCATTTCTGTATTTAAGAAACCATGCAGCAGTTAATAAATCTTCTACAAAAAAAATCAAAGCGTTTTTCTGCTGGCATTCTTTGCCCTCTTAGCTCTCAGCACCTTTTTTGAGTCTTAGACACTATTTTACATGAGGACAATTTCTAAAAAGCAAAATATAACTGTCTAATTAAGGGCTGTGTGATTGGCTAGTTCGCGGTCTCTGTGACAGTTGTGACAAATACACATATTGGCACAGCCCTAACCTCACTTCACAGTTTGCAAC